>NC_090438.1:536506270-537190198 GCF_031143425.1 Pleurodeles waltl
ACAACAACATACACACATACACATGCAGCAACTTGACATTTACACCCCGTCACTCTCTGGAAGAACACAAGGACAAAATGAAATGATTGTAACCATCGAAAAATCAGATAGTCCAAAATTAGTATATACAATATGTACACCATCTACACAAGTCCGGATAGTAATGCAGTCATTGTCCGTGGACCAGTGGTCCCAAAATGCATGGGCAAAGCCCACACATGATACCTGACTCGAAATGGAAAGAACACTGCTGGGGCATCAGATCGAAAATAAACAGGCACCTCAGGGGGAAGGGGGGCACCTCACCCGGATGAACGGATGACGCCACTGCTCCATGAGGGGGCTCCATGCCCATAGTTTTGTCCTGAGGAGTGCAAAGCCACAGTCTCTCTCCAGTGAATGGTTTGCCCACTGCTTTAACCTGGGGAGTGCAAAGCCACAGTATCTCAAGTCTCAAGTGGGTGGTTTGCCCACTGCTTCATCCTGGGGGGTGCAAAGCCACAGTCTCTCAAGTGAATGTCATTCTCCACTGGTTCTGGAGGGGGGTTTCTGCCCAGAGTGCTTCATCCTGCCAAGCATAGGGTGAGTAAATGCTTTTCTCCACTAGTTCTGGAGGGGGCTTTGTGCCCAGAGTACTTCATCCTGCCAAGGACTATGTGAGTGGATGCCTTTCTCCACTGGTTCTGGAGGGGTGCTTGATGCCCAGAGTGCTTCATCTTGCCAAGGATTGGGGTTGTGGATGCTTTTCTCCACTGGTTCTGGAGGGGGCTTTGTGCCCAGAGTGCTTCATCCTGCCAAGGACTGTGTGAGTGGATGCTTTTCTCCACTGATTCTGGAGGGGGGTTTGTGCCCAGAGTGCATCACATGCAGTGTGCCAGGTCCCATTCCCTCACCTGGGTGTGTGTGTGCCACGAGATTGCCTGGGAACAGGTAGCATGATACTCTATGGAGGCAGAGACACACTCCACCCTGCTGCAACTTCGCCTGCCACCTGCAGGTACAAACATTACTGGGTGTCGTGCCTCATGTACGCTGTGCAGGGTCCAAGACATCTCCTGCAGCCTCAGGCAGCTGCCCACTGGGGATGACAGCCATGTCAGCTGTGGTGGCACTGTCTGAGCACATCACGGGGCTGGTGGTGGTGGTTGTGATGGTGTCTGTGGTAGAGATGCTGGCGGTGGTGAATGTGTCAGCACCTGTGGAGGGACACAGCAGGACGTCTCCTGCAGCCTTGGACGGCTGCACACTGGGGATGATGCTGGGGACTGTTGCTGAGGCAGCGGACGTGCAGGTGGCGGTGCAGGTGGCGGTGCAGGTGGCAGTGTCCACCGCCGTACAAGTAGCTGTTCTGGTTGCCAGAAGGGGTGACTCTGGTCCCTCAGCCGGAGGCTCCGTGCCCTGTTCTGACTTCCCCTTCACCTTGTGTCCCTTTCCTGCCTTTGTGTCACTGCTGGTCCCTTGGCACTGTCCCCTTTAGGCTTGGAGGAGCCCTTGCTGGGTGGTTGGTGCAGCTTTTCCCTACGGCATGTGGGCACCTTCTTCACCTTGGCAGGTGGCGGAACAGGCTGATCCTTGGCCTCCCTAGGTGGCACACTGGAAGCCCTGATGGGTGCCGCCCGCGATGTGACCGGACTTGCTGAGACCACAGTGCTGGAGGATTTAGTGGCTGAGGTGCTGCCATGGGACCTGGACATCCTGGCCCTAGGGGAAGGACGGGGAGGAGGTGTAGGGAAGAGGTTAATGTTAGCCAGGAAAAGTTTCCTAGGCACACTGGGATGGGAAGATTGAGGGGGTTTGGGAGTGGAGGAAGAGGTAGTGGTTGTAGGAGGTGTACGTCTGCTGAATTTGGGTGAAGGTGCATGGGCCGGAGGCTGTTGTGAGGTGGATGGCTGTTGAGTGGGTGTGTGCCTGCGTTTGTGTATTTTGGGAAGAGGGCTCACAGACACACTGGGAGAGGACATAGGGGATGTGTGAATGGTAGTGAGGGTGGTGATTGCACGTGAGCGGTGCGTGGTGATGGGCATGCTGATGATAGAGGTAGTGGATGAAGATGTAGTGCATGCAGGTGTGACTGGAGACGAGACAGGGAGGGAGGAGGAGGACATGGAGGAGGGGGACACAGTGGAGGCAGTGGATGTTGGTGTGTCTGCATGGGGATGGTGCTTTTGTGAGTGCCTGTGGGATGTGTGGTGCTTATGTTTACCATGTCCACTCTTGTGTGTTGATGAGTGTGCATGCTGGTCTGATGGTGTGCTTGGGATAGGCTGAGGTACAGGGGATTGGGTCTGGGTAGAGGAAGTTGGAGGGGGGAGGCTGGACACAAGGCCAATGACTGTCATCAGTGCTGAGACCAGAGCCTAAAATGCTCTCTGGTGGGCCACAACACCAGTATGGATGCCCTCCAGGTATGCATTTGTTTGCTGCAAATGCCTCTTGACACCCTGGATGGCATTCAAAATGGTTGATTGCCCAACAGTGAGGGATCTCAGGTGGTCAATAGCCTCCTCACTGAGGCCAGCAGGGCTAACTGGGGCCGGGCCTGAGGTGCCTGGTGTGAAGAAGATGTCCACCGTCCTCGGTGAGCGGGCACGGGAAACTCGATGAGTGGCTGCTTGGAGGGCGGTGCTGGTGGGGGGCTGTCGGCTGTGCCTGTTGTTGCGGTGGGCACAGAGGTGCCCACCACCGCAAGGGAGCTCCCATCAGAGGAGGAGTCGCTGTTGCTGGTGTCTGCTCTTGTCCCTGTCATGGAGCTCCCCTCGTCCTCCGTCCCACTGGTGCCTTCAGACTCTGTAAATTCACCCTCCAGGGCCATGTGGGTTGCAGCTCCCTCCATCTCCTGTGCCAACCTGATGATGCTAATGCACAGAAGGACAGGGTGACAAAACAAAAAGAGGGGGAAAGACCGAGGAGATACATGGTCAATGCCTGCAACACCACTACCGTTGGCGGACACAACACACAGGGAGCAGCCCTCTGCACTAAGCCAAGCACTAACAGTGCAGATGAAAAGCACATGCCCATGGGGGACTCTGTCTAGACACATTTCATGCACAGTTGTAACCCATGGGAGCCTGACTAGGTGTAGAGGCCAACTACCACCTTTGGGGTTGGAGTGGGACTGAGCCTGCTAAACAATGGATCTACCTTGGTGCGCCTGCCCTGGCCTAGGGGAACCCACAGCCCACCTTCCCCACCTTCCCCACCCAGACACCTCATCAAATGGGCAGAGTCAGCTGAATGAGACTGTACTCACCCCCTTGTGGCTGCTGTGATGCCCTCAAGTGCCCATCCAACTCAGGATATGACACCGCCAGGATCTGGTACATCAGGGGGGTCATGGTACGACGGGCACCCCTCCATGTTGGGAGGCCATCCCCAGCTGGGCCTCCGAAGTCTTCTTGTTTCAGCGGAGCAGGTCCTCCCATCTTTTACGGCAGTTGGTGCTCTGTCTATGGTAGACCCCCAGGGTCCGCACTTCCTTGTTGATGGCAGCCCAAATACCCTTCTTCTGGTGGGCGCTCACCTAGAGGAATAGTGAAGTAAAAAAAAGATGTTACTTCCCCATACAGTTCTTCTCACACATGGGCCAGAAACCTCCCACCCTGGCCCAGAATAACATACACTCACCATCCTCACAAGCTGGCCTGTCCCCCCCGTCTCTTGCATCCACTACAATCTATACAATCATGTCCCATCCACCATGCACATAGTTTACTCACCTGTTTGTCTGGAGGACAGTAGAGTAGCGTGTACTGGGGGAGGACCCCATCCACCAGTTTCTCCAACACTTCCGCAGTGAAGGCAGGGGCCCTTTCCCCGGACACTGTAGCCATTGTCACTTCCAGACTGAGGTCACAGCAGCACTTGCAGTGTAGGTCCTCTCCTGTTGAAGGTCAGGTATCAAGTGAGGGAACTGATAGAAAATGCCGGTCACGTCCACGGCGGTGCGTACCGCCACCACCAGCATACATCGTCATTGGCTCCTGGAACGCATAGGGCCCAGTGATAACCAATGCTGAATTGCGCAGCGGTCTTCGACCACCTACAGCGACGCTGCACAACGCCAGCACAGTTACCTCATTTCCCCTTGTCCCTCCTTACAGGTCAGGCAGCCGTCATTTCAGGGGGCCACATGGCAGGCCAACTAACTGCGTCACAGCAACTTTGGGCAGGAATACGGACAGACAAAGGCACACAGAGATCATTTCACAATTTTGCTAAACAGCCTTGTAAAACCTATGTGGTGTATGACCCTCTGCTCACCCTTCTCCTCCATAGGGCACGTCCGCTGGGGCAGGAGATGAGATGGCATCCTCCGGTGTACAGACCCCTGGTGGACTTGTCAACAATGGAAGACAGCCACATCATTTTCACTTACAGACATGATCGTGCCACAATCCAGGAACTGTGTGCCCAATTGGAGCCAGACCTGATGTCAGCTATCCGCCATCCCACAGGAATCCCCCCTCTTGTGCAGGTCCTGTCAGTGCTCCATTTCCTGGTAAGTGGGTCCTTTCAAACAACAGTGGCCATGGCATCAGGGATGTCCCAGCCAATCTTCTCTAACGTGTTGTCCAGAGTGTTCTCTGCCCTGCTGAAACACATGTGCAGCTACATCGTTTTCCCTCAGGTGGAGGATTTGCCCACAGTGAAAGGTGACGTCTATGCCCTGGGACATATCCCCAACATTATTGGTGCCATTGATGGTACACATGTGGCATTTGTCCCCCCCGCAGGAATGAACAGGTATACAGAAACCGGAAAAGCTATGAATGTGCAGATGGTGTGTTTGGCAGACCAGTACATCTCCCATGTGAATGGCAAGTATCCTGGGTCAGTGCATGACGCTTACATTTTGAGGATTAGCAGCATCCCTTATGTGATGGGGCAACTCCAGAGGCACCGTGTGTGGCTAATAGGTGAGCCCAAGGTCCCCACACAATTTAAATTGGTGTCTGGGTATGGGAGATTCCCAAATAGTTTGAGAATGACTAACAGTTGTCCCTCGATATTTGCAGGTGACTCTGGTTACCCCAACCTGTCATGGCTACTGACCCCAGTGAGGAATCCCAGGACAAGGCAGAGGAACGCTACAATGAGGCACATGGGCGAAGTAGGAGGGTAATAGAGCGCACCTTCGGCCTCCTGAAGGCCAGATTCTAGTGCCTCCATCTGACAGATGGCTCCCTAGACTACTCAACGAAGGTGTGCCAGATAATTGTGGCATGCCATATGTTGCACAACCTGGCTTTGCGACGCCAGGTGCCTTTTCTGCAGGAGGATGGGCCTGATGCTGGTCTTCTGGCAGCTGTGGAGTCTGTGGACAGTGAAGAAGAGGAGGCAGAAGAAGAAAATATAGACAACCGAAACAACATCATCCTGCAATACTTCCAGTGAGACACAGGTAAGAGGATGGCACTGCTTCACAAATCTCAATCTACTGTAGGACATAGCATAAATCTGCCTTTTTACCTCTGTGTTTGGACCCTGACATGCCACTTTGGCTTTCCATTTCACAGATCTGGGTCCCACTTTGTGCCCTCTGCCATGTTTAATGCTGTCCAACAACTGTGTAACCATGGGTTGTGAACATGAGCATTGACATTGCTAGATATCCGAAAGGTTGCTATTACACATTTGTGAAAGTACAGACTGACTCCAGATTGATTTGAGATTCAATGGTGTTCTTTGTGCTAATAAGTGGAGGGGGGTGTGCAATGGGCTGGGGTGATGGTGGAGGAATGTCCATGGTAGAGTTCAGTTTCTTGGTCTCACAGGTGCATTTTCCATGGGGGAATAGGAAGTGGAGCAAAGGCAGTTTAAGGTGGACAGGGTGACAAAGTGGAACAGAAGGGTGACAATCAGGAGGGTCTTATTTCCTGGTGGGGGTCTTTGCAATGTTCTCTGTCTTGTTCCTGGATCTCAGGGACCGTTTGTGGGGTGGTTCTCCTTCTGCAGGGGGGTGCTGGTGGCCTGTTGTTCCTGTGACGGGGCCTCCTGTCCACTAGCACCTGCGGAGGTGGAGGTCTGTTCATGGTCCAGGCTAGTGTCAGGGGCCGGTTTGTGTGCCACTGTGTCCCTCATGGTGTTGGCCAGGTCTGCCAGCACCCCTGCAATGGTGACCAGGGTGGTGTTGATGGACTTCAAGTCCTCCCTGATCCCCAGGTAGTGCTCTTCCTGCAGCCGCTGGGCCTCCTGAAACTTGGCCAGTACCGTGCCCATGGTCTCCTGGGAATTGTAGTGTGCTCCCATGATGTTGGAGAGTGCCTTGTGGAGAGTGGGTTCCCTGGTCCTGCCCTCCCCCTGTCACACATCAGTCCTCCCAGCTTCCCTGTTATCCTGTGCCTCTGTCCCCGGAACCGTGTGCCCACTGCCACTGACTCCAGGTCCGTGATTGTCTTGGGTTGGTGGGTTTGCCTGGGGTCCCTTTAGTGGTGGAAACACTGCTGATTGACATGTCCTGGGGACAGTGGCATGGGCCCGCTGGGTGGGTGCTGTGGTGGTGTTTCCTGAGAGGGGAGGGTCTGTGGTGGCTTGCGACTGTGGCAGGGGAACCGACTGTCCAGAGCTCCCTGATGGGCCGGGCTGGTCATCTTGATCCAGGCGTGCAGAGCTGCTGTCATCACTGTGGGCCTCTTCTGTGGGGGGACTGGATATGTCTGGAAGCTCCTGTTTGGTGACGTTGGGTATGGGTCCTGTTGGGGTGTAAATGCATTGTTTTAGTATCTGTGTGTGCCATCTTGTGCATTAGGTGAGTTACCCTTTACTCCCGTGCTTGCCTTGTTGTGTTTGCCATTGTGTGATGAGTGTTTTGAGGTCTGTGTGGGTATCTGTACTGGACATGCTTTGGTGTTGCATACAGGGCTTGGTATTGGGATGGGTGGGTTGTGATAGTGGGGCATGTGTGAGGTGTTGGAGTGATGGGGGTGAGGGCGTGGGTGGGGGTATGTGATGGCATGCAGGTAGGGTGGGGGGATAAATTAGTAAAGATTTGACTTACCAGAGTCCAGTCCTCCTGCTACTCCTGCGAGGCCCTCATGATGCAGTATTGCCAAGATTTGCTCCTCCCTTGTTGTTAGTTGTGGGGGAGGAGGTGGGGGTCCACCACCAGTCCTGTGTACAACAATCTGGTGTCTGAATACCACTGAACATACCTTCCCCCGTAGGTCGTTCCACCTCTTCCTGATGTCATCCCGTGTTCTTGGGTGCTGTCCCACTGCATTGACCCTGTCGATGATTCTCCGCCATAGCTCCATCTTCCTAGCAATGGAGGTGTGCTGCACCTGTGATCCGAACAGCTGTGGCTCTATATGGATGATTTCCTCCACCACGACCCCTGAGCTCCTCCTCAGAAAACCTGGGGTGTCTTTGAGGTGCCATGATGTGGTGTGGGTGATGTGTGAGGTGATGTTTGATGTGATGTGTGAAATGTTGTGTTGCTGTGTGTTGTTTGAGGTGTGTGGATGTTGTATGAGTGATAGTGTGGTGTGATTGTGGATGTTGATGTAGTGTTGGCTATTCTCTCTCTGTGCGTCTTCGCCAAAATGTCGCTGTAAGGGTTTGTGGGTAATGGTGGTGTGAGTTTTATAGTGTTGTGGGTGTGTGGTTGTGGTGTGCATATGTGTATCAGGTGTGTGTATTTTGAATTGTCCAATGTAGTTGTGTTTTGTAATTGTGTGTGTATTTTAGGCACGGCGGTGTGTACCGCCAATGGATTACCGCAGTTCAAAGACCGCCGCATTGATTCGTGGGTCGTGATAGTTTGGGTGTATTCTTGTTGGCGTGACGGTGTGGGTTTTCCTGTCGCCAGTTTATCACTGACCTTTTGTGTGGCGGACTTGTGTGGGTGTCTGTATTGTGGCGGATTACGAGATGTGGGTCGTAATACCTGTAGCGGATTTCCGCCACGGTATGTTGGCGGCCTTCAGCACGGTGGTAAGCGGGATTTACAGCCAGGGTTGTAATGAGGGCCATAGTCTCCACATGTCCAAACATGCACACAGCGGAAGATCTCAGTTACACCCAGGCCAGCCCTTTCTTTGTGACCGAAGTCATAGGGAGTAGTCTTCACTATGGTAGTAGCCTGTTTGGACCATATGCAACAAGTTAATGTGCCTGAATGTAAGGGTGTTTTTACAGTCATGCACAAGTAATTTACCCTTCGAAAGGTACCCATGATATGTTGTGTTTCATAGTGGTTCACATCACAGTTCATGTTGGTTGGCCCTGGGTTACTGGCTGTTAGTGGGCTTGGTTAATCATGACTACAAAAGAGTATAAGTATGTCCCTGTACTTCTCAGCATAAGCAATTTCCACATGTAGTGTGTTAACAAATCAGGAATGTTTGTGCTAGGTGTGTTAACCAAACAGATAACCTAAATTATGCAATTCTGATCTCTTTATTCGTGAATTGTATCCACACAGGTCGATGCCTATCAGAAGCAAGCCATTTGGAGCGCCATCACCCGGAAGGTGCAGACCCTTGGGGGTCTGTCGTTGACACAGTGTCCACTATTGGAAAAGGTGGGAGGACCTGAGATGCTGGGCCTGGAAGATCATGGTGGTCCAGCCAATGTGGGCACAGCACATGCCGGACCCTGACCCCTCAATGGTCCGCATTCTGGCAGTGATCTACCTGGAGCTTGATGGACGTTTGAGGGAATCACAGCAACTACAGAGTGGGTGAGTCCTGGACAGATTCATACATATTACTATGTCACATTTATGTGTTAGAAGCAGACATCTCCCCTTGAATATTGGAGGTGGCCCATGTGCTAAGCACAAGAAGAGATGATGTTTGTGTAGGTCTGATAGTAGGTGCATGCTGATGGGCCTAGCCTATTGCCCAAATGACCAGGTACACAACAGAGTCTAGTCCACTACCATTATGCTCTATTGAGCAGACACATGACTGAGTACAGTGATCAATCAGCTCATGTTGTTTGATGTTGTGGTTGATATTTGTACCCAACAGCTCACTTGTCTTCAGTGTTTCATGAGTGTTGGTACCTCACTACTGGGACTTATGAGATGGTGGTCCCCATTTAAGTGACATGGAATATAGTGCAGTCACTGAGCAATACTTTCCCTTGGTAAGTGGAAAATGTACAATTATATGAGATGGCTAATATCACTGTTGCCAACAGTAATTATTCCTATATGTTGGCATGTATACCATTCACTTTGGTAGTACACTACTGTTTCCCACATGATCAACCTGTCTTTAGGGGATGATGTTTGATTTCATGAAATATATGTGCATGCAAGAATTAATTGGGAAATAGTTGTATGTGCAGGTGATACAGTTCATGTGTTACCACAGACAGGAATGTATCAACATTGGTTGGTGAGTCACGGATACCCTAATCCATTACTCAATGTCATTAGTCATGTCCAATTGCTGAAGCAATGAAGGACATGATAGGATGACCTAAATGTATTTATTTACAATGTGCATTTCCATGCCATTGATGTGGAATCATGATGCTTAGTGATTTGCATGTTTGTTGGTGAAGGATCATTACCTAACTTTTGACAACCATCAGAGAGTGACACGCAGAAATGTGTGAATCACATGTGAGTGTGTACACCCAGTAATACATTGGAATTTGTGTTTGCGTGAAAAGTAGGTACAGTGCTGTGAATTCCTAATGTGAAACAGATTAAACCACCTCAAACCTTTAGCTTTTAGTTATGCAATGTTAGAATAAAGTTCTCACCAGCACCAATTGCAACTGGCCATTTGTCTTAGGCATAGCTGATTCATTGTGCTGTGGATATTTGCAGGCAAATCTACCAGACATTTTTAGCAGATTATCTCCAATGTATTTTTCAGTGTTATATTGCAAAGCTACATTAGTACTTCATTCATTACACTATTTTGACAATGGAGATATTAGGAAGTTACAATTGGGATATTTCCACAGTATGACACGTTTTTCCATGTGACCATCTTCCAGCTACTGCACTTCCTGCTGTAATCATAAGTTAACCACCAATTTATCATGATATGGTATGAGGTATATGAACATTTTCAGATTGCAGGGACTTGTGTGGAATCAGTAGGAATAGATTTTGCATTGCCGTACTATGTATCTTTTAAATCAAAACAGGCCTGGGTATGTGAACAATGTGAGGATTTCGCTTAGATTTGTAGGTAGGAATTTTATGATGAGCTGCTGTTGTGTGGCACAATGTTATAGACACATCACTTTTCCAGCATATTAGCTGTCGCACATTTATAATTTAGAAGAGTGTGCCTGTGCAGTGTCAGTGACCAGGCCAAAGGGGGCATCAAAGGGTTGTGATTGGGTCATACATTGAATACACCTCAGAAGCTCTGAAAAGGAAGATTCAAATGATGTTTAGCCCATGGACCACATACCCAATGCCAGGTCCATGACGGGGCATCGATTCACTGTGAAGTTGTTGGTAACAGATAAGTGTTTGGCTTACCATCGGTTGAGTCCATGACAGAATTGGTTTTGGGTGTCATCTAGCAGCAAAATCAGTGGAAGTGTGTGTACAATTTGCTCCATGGCAGCACCGGATGTGTGAAGCTGAGTGCAGATGAGTTTCAGCAGTATATGTCTTCCTTTCCACCTGCTTAGATGTGGTGGTTGAGCCACCACAGTCGCCTCAGCGAAACACTACCTCCTAATTGGACTGGCAGTTGCACTGGTGGTCCACCTTCCGACAGATGCATTGGCCTATGTGGCCAATGCCATGGTCTAGCTTTGCTGGTGGTTAGTGGGACTACAGTGGTCTTTTATCTATGTAATTGCGTGCATCGTAATATAGCTGTCAGGCCACCAACACTGCAGCTGGATGACCCTTGATGTCACAGTCCTGTAGTTCTTAGAACAAAATCTCTTTCTTTATGCATTTACTTAGTTCTTGAGATAGTGTCATTCTCAAAAGGGATATCAACGCACTTTGTATGAGAAGAAATTTAGAACATTATGCTGTAAGAGTGAAAATAAGAGAAGAATAAATAATGTTTATTTGTCTACTGAGTAAAAAAAAAAAATGATATCTGTAAACCGTGTGGCGCTGGTGCCCCTCATTACATTGTACAAGGGGAGGTACAATTTTGTGATAAATCACTGTGAGTTGTATTTTATATTTTTGGTGTATTAGTAAAAAAGAGAATTAACTGTGGTATCACAAACTCAAAAGGTAGCTGCAGGTCATTGAAGGCAGGCAGGTATATGTGGAGAACAGTTTACATGAATATCCCACAGATGGATGGTGTTAGTGCCATTCAAGATATTCCTGGGCATAGAACCATATCGTTTCCTACATACCTCACCAAAATAAATATTTTGGTATCCTATTCTAGTCATCAACCAAGAGCCCTGAGAGACTCACCTTATTACAGCCAACTTTTCATAATAAGAAGAAACTGTAAATTAAAAAATGACTTCTGCAGTAAAACAGACAAACTGACTCAAAATCCTTTAGCCAGAGGTTATCTTAAGCATCTTCTAACATATTCACATGCATTAAAAACACTGCATGTCCACAACGGTAAACATGTAAACAATATTTTGCTTTATGCAGTTCTTCCAACCAGTAAATCACAACATATTATTGTTCATCTTTAGGGTCTGCCACCTTTGATTTGATATTTTAAATGTGGCCAGTACAGTGTTTGTCTTCTCACCATTCAGTTAAATTAATTTTCTCACTATAACACTAAGATTATTCTGCATCAATTCTCTAATTGCAATACTGATAATGCTAATAATAATACTAATAATGTAATCTATGGTATGCTTCTGGTGAACAACTACAATGAAGCTGGCTTTTGGTGACAAGTCATCTCTGTATTCTTCTCTGTAGTCACAATACTGAACAGAGGAGAAGACATTATGGCAATACTCAACAAGTATGAATTGAAATGGATTTCATGCCAGGACACCATAGACTTAGGTCTGAACAGAATGGAAAACTGGACATTGTTACTTTAACACCACCATGAAAAAAGTCTACTATAAGGCCAGGCAAACTATTAGTGGTGATAGTATCAGATATGGATTCCTAGATATGCATGACGAACTTGTTAAATTCTTGAAATGTGTGCCTAATCTCTGGACCTCTCTGTGTCCAGGGATTAGGCACACTGATCTTCTTGGCCTCTCCTGAGTATAAACTTGCCACTAGTACCTATATTTATTGCTACGCCTTGGTACCCTTCATGACTGCCATTAAGAACCTACTCAGTGAATTGAATTATGTATTTGTTTAAATTAAAATATCTCTTTGGTCATCTGTCAAATGGACTGAAATATGTAATTCCCCTCCTCCCAACTGACCATCTGTCACCCATGGTGCTGCTGTGCATTGGCCACTACCTCAATCCACAACTTCATATGCAGGAATTGTCACAAATTTCCCCTTCACAAGCCTTCCCTTCCAATGTGGCTACTCTTTATCGCAGGTTACACCTGGCTTTGACCACATAGCTCTCTTTTTATTTTTATTATTTAATAAACACCTGCCTCTGCATCTTCGAAACCTTTGTCTTCTGGATGTGTACATGTACTGGTTACTTTCCATTTCTACTCTGTAAGCTGGAAATTCTACGTCATGAATACAGTGGACAATTTCATAAGCAATTTTATTGAGCGATTCACTCTTCTGCAGACACTCCACTCCTATTGCAAGATATACTTATCCTGTAGCCATAAGAGGTTGGTATAGAGATTGACTCACAACTTTCCTTCAGCATTTCTAATCCACTTAATACTGAGCCACTCACGTTCATCTTTATAGCCTTCTGAGCATTTTTTAACTCTTACAGTCTTTTTGATGACACCTCATATACACCTGGTAAGTGTTGGTCTATTCGACTCACATAGGATTGTATACTCCTCGTTCCCTGTTACAAGTAACTACCCTAGTGCTGTAGGTAATGAAACATTGCTATGTGGTATTTATTCATTTGTGAGTTGAGACTTCAGTTTTCATTCTCTTCCTTTTCATTTATGCGTGGGTAATCACTTTAGTGTGAAAAATGTGTGTTTCTAGTACTTTCCAGTTCTTTTTTTCTGGAAACGTCATTTCCCACATACATTTGCTTGACTACAGTCTACCATAAAGATCAAACTTTTAACCAAGCATTGACAATCTATAATGTTTGGTAAGTCAGATGTAATGAAAAATAAAATAATTGTCAAATGACCACCCTCTTCCTTCAGCAAGAAATCATAAAAATGGGTTACCTATTTGCCTACACTAAGCGCAATCCAGACAAAGATTTACAGTGTCTTATTTATTTTGTGTACTGCAAGAATAAGCTGTAAATGCTAGTTAGGCTTCGTCCCAAGAGGTTGCACTGGGAATTAAAATTAATGACTGTTCTTCAGAGAATCTTCAAACACTATAAAAAGGAATGGTTACTGGCTCTGACTGACATGCATAATTATTGCACTGGATCACTGCAGAAGAATTATTTTGAAGAAACTGCATCACATTAAAATATCAAAGATCGGTTATGGACAGTCAGTTGGTAAGTCATTCAAACATGTAAAAGAAATTAAATAGGCAATCAGTGGCCAACTTCAAAAGGCTGCAGCCCATTTGTTTAGTGGTGTGCAATACTATGTTGCCATTTCCAGCATGGTTTTTATTACCACCAGCATTTTTTGTGTGTTGTAACTTGCGCACACACACACTGAAAGACTGCAGGTTCTCTGCTTCTAGAACGTTACTGATTCCTTTGTAAAAGAAATAGGAACAAACAACATAATCCAGAAGGGAACTTAAGTGATATTTATAATAAGATAGGTCAGTGGTTCCTTTGGAAAAGGGGATTTACACTCTCCTGCACATTCCTTTGTCTGTTTAATTGATTGATAACTTCAACGTACAAGCATTTTACATAATGCAGAGGTCCTCTACTTTTAGAAGTTATCTATAAGCTGCCAAAAGAGCTCAAAACATTTTTGAAGGGAACATTAAAGAAAGTAATTGCCCTCACACCATCAGAATTTGACCACAAACATTTGTTTTGTGATATAGATAACAGAATATTTTAAAAACTGTAAATTGTCTCTGTAGTTATAAGGATTCATAGGTTGGTAGGGTGACAGGCCAGTTACACCAGTGCTTGTTCTATCTTCTTGCTCTTTAAAAAATGTCTCAACTGAATCTTTCTAAATAATCGGAACAATTCTCATTTGACTATGTTTGCTTCATTATGGTCATTGAGATAGCTAGAAATGTTAAATATGGGAGAGCAATATGATAGGGTTACCATTGGTAGTTTTGGTTTGTCGTGGGTTCATTTTAGTGCCTTGCTTGGGCACACTTATTTTACCTCAAGCTTTCAGCCTTTACCCTGTCACCTAGTTACATGCTTTCATTTCATTTACTCATTTTAATTCATTTCAGCATGACTTGCTTTCAGCAGGGATGTTTTATTTTTCTAATCAGCTGCTGTTCTGCGGATGTGGTGGTGTTGTTAGTCCCTTTGCACGACATTTCATGCTGTGCCTCTGCTCAAGGCTATACCTGATAGTTTATCTAGTATTGCCACAAAAAGAGTGAGGAGCAAACCTTAAACACTTAGAACATTATCATGTGAGGGCTGTTATCATAACATACCACATTTTGTTATCAAACACCACACAGGCCAAGGGAGGTTAGAGAGGTCATTCTAACCAGAGAAGCTGTTCTATGTTGTGTGCTACTTATTTGCAGCTTTGCTGACCTCAGCTTTGTCTCTACAGTCAAGCGAGGAGACAACGGACAGACCCATGTTTTCAGATCTGGGGGTGGGATATCCTTCCAGGAGCTAGTACAGGTAGAAAGGGCTATCATTGCTATGTTCCCATGTAGATGCTAGAAGTTTAGGTTGGAAGTCGTAGACACGTTTATTACAATATGCTGGGGCTGTTACAATCAGTACTGTAATATGTGTCATCCTCCTAATAATCAAACATCAGATCTTTTATCATAGAATACAGTCCTTTCAATAAATAGAATGAGAACTGTCCTGTATCTCTCTACCTGCCTTTGAGTATGTAAGATTTTTGTACATGAGAGAAAGGGGAAGATCTGCCAACCACGACTTCCTTGACAAGTCAAAGTGTCATTGTTTTTTAGGCTGCCACAAATCACCTTTACCTAGGTTTGGGTTAGGTAGCCAAAATAGTTAGGCCAACAGTTTCCATCCAGTGAGGGAATAAGTCTGTCACCCAAACATGGTGGTGCTGCCGCCTGAAAACCAGCAGTCTTTCCCTCATTGTAAGAGTACTTCAACCGGTTCCTGGTCTGTGTCTCCAATGGTTGGTAGTGGTTACCTTACCATTTCCTCCCTTGTACTCTTCCACATGGTCTACCTTTCTTTGGGGCGGTACACCAAAAAAAGAGTGCTAGGAATTTCAAAGTTATGTGTAGGTTCTGCTGAACTAGGTCCTGCTATCTATTGATCTTCTGAGCTTACAAGGGGCTCTGAAAATATGACCCTTTTATGAGTGTCAGAAGAAGGGCCTTGTGTGTAGAAATTGTATTTCAAGTATGGATAACATATATATATATATTCATAACCTATTGGCAGTCACCAGTAGGTAGTTATAGTTAGGACCATGTTGCCAGAAAAAAATAACTTTTCGACTTGCCTATATCTTTAGCACTGTTTAATGAGTCTTCATGATTTTTTTTTTTAAAGTGCCCCAGTAATTCTTGTTGTACACTGAAAGTTTTGAGGTGATCTGTCAAGGGAGGACAGAGAAAAAGGGGGTCGCAAAAGTTGTGTTTACCATGTTAATTCCTCTAGGACATTTAGACATGACTACAGCCCGAACCACTGGACGGAATTACACCAAAGGTGGCAGAAAGCTAGCTTTCAGTACGCAGATTACACTTTCACTTATTTGATGGAAATCCGTCCAGTACTTTAGGAGATATTGAAGGGAAAACAAATTTGTATGTCTGAGGTTGCGAATAATTTGCAAATATTCACAAATTTTTCACAACTGCAGATGTGAATGGAAGAGCTGTAAAAGGCTGGCCACAGCCTGAACAGAAATTTTCGGCGACCATTTTAAGGTCTCGGAACATGCTCGCTGGTGCTGAAAAACAAAATTAAATGTAGCATAAGGAGTCTGGGTGGAGGTTCCTTGACCATAGGAGTGTGATGTAGGGGTGTTTTAGGGTAAAATTATGGGTTGAAAATGATTTTTCCTCACCATGCACGACATTCGCAACTTATTGGGATTAATCAAGATTAATCATGAATAAGAAAAAAGAAATGTTTTTAAATATTCACATACTCATTCATACACTAATTCAAACCCTCATGCACCCACTCACAGACCCTCTCAGACACTAATACACCCACTCACAGACCCACTCAGACACTGACGCACCCACTTACAGACCCATTCAGACACTAAGAATCCAACTCACAGACACAATCAGACCCTCAGGCACCCACTCACAGACCGATCAGACCTTCATGCATCTTCATTCACACTCTCACACCCAGAGACACTCCCTGACACCTTTTCTCCCATGAAGATAGACAGACTGATCCGCTGTGCATTGTGCAGGGTTTGGTGGTGATGGGGGTTGGCTGCAGGGCCTGGTCACTGTCAAATCCTGCTGCGCAAAGCACAGCTTGGGGCTGGAGTGGTAGAGGGTTGGCTGCAGGTCCTCACCTTTCGACCTCCACGGCAGTGATTAGACTATCACATAGTAAGGAAAATTACTTTACGTTAAAAACCTGTTGAAATTCACTGAAAAAAACAACAGTTACAGGGACATTATAGTTAGGAAATAGAATTTTAAAAAACTTAGAAATTCACTGAAAAAAAAACAAAGGTTACAGGGACGTTATTGTTAGGTTCTGAATAACAGCTGTAGTTATTGCAAATCTCAAGAGGAGGGGTGCGGAAGGTGGGAGGAGGGATAAATAAAAGAAAAAATGAATTAAAAAAAACACTTACCTGGTCCATTGCCACTGCCCCCTGCTGGGTTGCTCCTCTGGTCTTCTTGTGGTGTCCCAGCATTCACTGGGACACCAGCACAGGCTCCCCAGCAATTCTGGCACTGCTTTCAGGCTAAACCTACCATGAAAGCAGCATCAGGATTGGTTTGAGTGGCTTGGACTGTGCAGCTTCTCCTGCCTGCCTGGAAAAACCTAAGTGCGTATGTGCTTTTGACCAGCCTGAGACAGCCGGCCAAACACACATGCACACTTAAGTACACTCTCTCTTCATCCTCCCTCCCACCTCCCACGGCCCAGTCTCATCCTTCCCTGAACATGCTGCTGGCTGAGTCAGCAGATGAAAGCTAAAGCAATAATTAATATTGTTTTATCTTTCAGCTCCTGGCTTAGCTAGGGGGACCATGCTCCTTCACCATTGTGAAGGAACTGCCCTGCTGAATTTCCTCTTACAAAACCATAGAAATTCAGCAGTTATAGTTAGAGTTCTTTCAAGTAACTATAACTCACGCCCTAAGGTAACTATAACTCGTGCCCTCGCCATGCACTACTAATTACCCCTGATATTACAGCAATCATGAAAACTTACTATAATGTCCTTAAAAATATAAATGAAACATTAGCAGCCTAAGTTTTGAAGAAAAACCTGTGCAATTTCAATGGCTTCTATGGCTTTGCACAAGTAAATTCAGAGCCTAACTATAATGCCCCTGTAATCTTTGTTTTTTAGTAAATATATTTATATATATATATATATATATATATATATATATATATATATATATATATATATATATATATAATATAATACTATAGTCTTTTGTAAAGGATTTGGAAAACAATCACCATACAAGGTATTGTGTCCTGTACCTTTCTTCAATAACATTGGGTTATGTCACAAGTTAATAAATGAGTTTTCACACTGTCAAAGAAAAAGTAGAAGTGTTGGTGAATGAGTTGCATAGGACATTTGTCTAGCTAATTATTTTAGGAAACTTAGGCAGCATTACACAGCATGTTTGCTTAGTTTCAACAGCAGATATGCTTGCTTACTTCAAGGAACAGGCCTTGGAAGACGTACTCGGACATCCCCAACTTACATCCTCAACCTGGATGGAGTTGGATTTTGCACAGTAAGTGGTGCATGAAAGACATATCTTCTTGGCTTTAAGTAAGGATGGAAGACTTTAGTATAGGTTTACCTGGCAATTAAACAGGATTAGTCAGGACTCCGATGAGGATCAAGACATGAATGGGTAAGAAAAGTTAACAGTAGGTTGCTTTCCCAGGGATAAGGCAGATAGTAAACGTAGTATAGATACACATGCCATGACTTCATCTTCACCTTCGGATTCAAACCCATTGGTGCCACACTCACCCCAGCACTGAATTGCTATGGCACATATGGGTCAATGCCTGACCTGCTTGTCATGTTCATACTTCATCAGATCTTAGTAGATGTTCAGTTTGCTGTATGATATGTGCATCACAGTCACAGTTCTGCACATGACGGTGGATGGGATATATGTTACATTCCCACAGACTACCCTGAGTGCCAAAAACTACTGTTTTTCATTGGACATGACATTCTCTTTAGGGAATTTTGGAAAACTTTCCAGCATGGTTACCTTACTTTCAAAGGTAGATATTCTCACTCAGTTAAATGAATAATGCCTCAGGGGCATACACGGATACACTAAACTTGCACCCACAAACTGGAGTTGACATTAGCACAGTGAGTATGCTAAAGGTGCATGAAAGACATGTCTTCCTGAGCCTCATATCACTGTCATAGGAGCCATTAGCAAAGGTTCACTAGACATGTGTTCAGAAAGAAGGAGGCGGTTACTTGACAGGTGGTAAAATGTAGTCAAATGTATTCCGTACTGTGGAGTATGAATGTGATGAGCCCTTGCATGGCGGGAGTAAGTTGATATGAGTGAACTGATGGGTTTAATTGGGACTGTGGCTGGCAGTGTGAAAGTTTTGTATGTGGCGTGTCAATGGACCACTAAGCAATTGGTGACTTGAGGTGGCTTTATGGCTCATCTTCAGAATTCTTGGTTTCAATATTCAGATACTTTGATAAGTGTTTGTACTTTAAAGCCATACTTGCAGCTAAAACCAACCAGTGTAAGTGGTGGATTAACTTTAACAAATTAGTACCAGGTTTATATCTGTTGGCAGTAGGATGGCCCTTACTAAGAATTTCTTTTTTTGTCATTATCTGTAGCTGTGGATTTTGGGCCCTAGCTCAGCTGGCACCTAGGCAAAGCTGCACATTTTTGAAAACTAGACAACCAGGGGAGTCCAGGGGTGCATGTCTTGTTTGGCTCTCACCAGGTTCTTTTACTAAGAATCCCCTGCAAAGCTCAAACATAGCCTACAAAACACATTTTCTTTGCATTTCTGTGAGGAAACGTCCTGGAATCTGCAGGCAGCTTCAAATTTCCCACCATCCAGTGTTTCCTCAAGTCCCCTGAGAAAACTGTGCCTCACTTGTGTGGGTGGGCTAAGTTTCCGCAACAGGGATAGGCCCAAAACGTATTGTGGAGACATCAAAATTATCTATCACAATACAACCTGGTTCTGCAAGAGGGGCTCCTGGGTTTTTGTTCTGGGCTTGGTGAGTTGATGTCACAGAAATCCAAAGAAGATAAGTGTTTTTATTTGATGTTGCACTTTTGCAGGATATTCTTGGTATAAAAATATTTGGGGATCTAGACAAGCAATAGCTCCCTGTACTCCTCTTGAGGTCTACTTTTCAGAACTGTTTGAGTTTGATAGGTTTTCCACATCATTGCAACCCCAGTACTATTTAGTACATCTATCATAGTTATCATTACCATCACAATACGTTTTAGGCCATTCCCGTACACGGGCACTTGGCCCACCTACACAAGGGAAGCAGCATTTTATTGGGAGATCTGGGAAAATGCTGAGTGGTAGGAAATGTGTGCCAGCCCAGTGATCCCACAACTTTCCCACACAGAAATACATGGAAATGTGACCTTTTATCTAAATTTGAGGTTTGCAGGAGATTCTGGGTAAGAAATGTTTGGGTGATCCACGCAAGCCACACATCCCTGGACTCCTGAGGGTGCCTTGTTTTCAGAAATGCTTGGGTTTGGTAGGTTCCACTAGATGGCCTCCGAGCCTGGGACCAAAAACAAAGGTGCCCTCAATGCAAAATCAGGTCATTATGTTATAGATAGTTTTTATCTCTCCACAATATGTTTTGGGCCATTTCCTTTTGCGGGCACTAGGTCTACCAATCTAAGTGAGGTGCCATTTTTATCGAGCGACCTGCGAAAAAGTTGGGTGGAAGGAAGTTTGCGGCTCCCCGCAGATTCCAGAAATTTTCATCACAATATCTGAGATTTTTTTGTAGTAAATTTAGGGGTTTGCAATGGATTTTGGGAAACCAAATGTGGTAAAAGCTATTCAATTCAGCCCACCTTGGATCCCCCAGGGTGTGTAGTTTCCAAAAATGTACAAGTTGGCTATGGTTCCCTAGGAGCGGGATAAACTAGGGTCCTATATTTCAAGCTATGCACATTGAAAAAAGGGTCAATTTTCGGTGGAAAAATGTGCTGCATCCTCGTTGCGTTTTGGTCTTACCCACACAATGAGATACTTTTTTTATTGGGAGACATGGGGGAATGTGGGCGAGAAGGACGTTTGTGCGTCTTTGCAGATTCCAGAACATTCCAAAACAGGAATGATAGAAAAATGTGTATTTTTAGTGAAAGTTAGAGATTTGTAAGGGATTCTGGGTAAAGAACATGGTGAGAGCCATGCACGTCAGCCCACCCTGGATAACTCTGGGTGTTTAGTTTTCAAAAATGTGCAAGTTGGCCAGGTTTCCTAGGCACCAACTGAGCTACTGTCCCAAATCTCAAGCTAGCCACATTGGAAAAAAAGGGTTAGTTTTCAGGGGAAAAATGTACTGTATCCATGTTGCAATTTGGGTAGTTTCCCCTCACGTACACAAGGCCTACGCACAAAAGTGAGGTATAATTTTTATCAGGCGACTTGAAGGAGTATAGAATAGATCATTTGTTTTTACTAATTGGATTTTGCAACATTTATGCCATTCAAATGTAGGCCAGTATATAAGAAATATGAAATTTGGAAAAATAGCCTCCAAATCATACACTAATAAGGGTTCCCAAAAATTCAGAAATGTAAAATCTATATCCTGTGTCCATTTCATTTTTCACTCATCCTATTTTCACTATAAGAATTGGTCTCTACTCTGTACTCAATGAAAAACCATTGTACTGTGCAGCACAGTTGTTGGCTCTGGGTACCTTGGGTTCTCAAAGAACCTACAAACCCTATATATCCTCACAACCAGAAGGACCTATCAGACATAATGGCATACTGCATTTGTCAATCAGCCATTATGATATAAAGTTATAGATGAAAATGTTGTCAGAAATGCAATTTTCTTCCTACTCATTTCAATATTTCTTCTTTTAACAGTTATTTTCCTTGTGAAAACGTGGGTTTCTCACTGCTTTTCACCACAAACTGGTAAGAGATTGAAAGCACAAAAATAGAGAAAAAAAGGCTACCTCTATGAAAAATTGAAAAACTGTGGTACACAATTAGATTTTTTTATTAAGTTCTGCGTGTTCTTGAAAGCTGGGAAACAGTGACTTTAATACAGCAAATAGTTCATTGATGCAATTTTTAGGGAAAAAAACGGACACTTTTATGGGTAACACTTTTTCTCGATTGTTCTCCAAAAACTCTAAAGTTTACTGTATTTTGCTTATTTTCTTAGTCCCCTCCAGGGGAATCCACAAACCATAGTTACCTTTGGAATCCTCAGGATGCTGTAAAGAGAGAACACAAATTTGGCATGGATACCTTATGTGGAAAAAAGTTATGGAGCCCTAAGCACAATCTACCACAAATAGCCAAATATGGGTTTAGCACTGGGGGGAAAAGGCCCTGCAACTAAGGGGTTAATAACAAAGCACAATCTTGAACCACAATTCAATGGGAGTCTGCTAAGCATTGACACCCTGTACTGTGCCCTCTCCCTATTCTAGCAGCTTTAATGGAATATCTACCTAGGTTAACGCCTAACCAGAAATTGTGCACAGGTGCAGTTTACCAGGGGCCAGATGTACGGCTATTTTCTTTTGCGACTTTCAAATTGCAAATGTTAGCGACTCGAAATTTGAGAGTCGCTAAAGGAAATTTACTAATGTGTCAAAGACACATTTAGCAGTTCCCAATAGGGTCCAATTGACTTAACTCATTAATATTCACGAGGAAGATTGTAATTTGAGACCCATAAGACATGGGCAATAACACAGGGATGATGGCCTGCTGGAAACAGATTATCACCATGTCTGTGTTTGCTTTTAAATAAAGCAACTTTATTTTAAATGCAGCCCATTTTCCTTAACCCCTCGGATGCCCTGGACGTAACGGTTACATCCTGGGCAGTACCGCTTGGGTGCCCAGGACGTAACTGTTACGTCCAAGTAGGAGCCCTCGAGGTAAGCGCTAGAACTCCCTCAGGGGCCTTGCACCCCACTCCCCTGGGTAGGGATGGGAGGGGAATTGTTTCCCATTCCACACCCACCCCAACCCCGTGGCGTCTGAGGATGTCAGCACGTGATCTGATCACGTGGAGTGGGCGGGAGAGGCATGAAAGGGGAGGAAAGGCCTTTCCTCTCCTTTCATATCTCTCTCATCATTTCTGCGATCTGGCAGCAGAAATGCCAGTAGACACCAGGGATTTTTTTTTTTATGTTGATCAATAAGGAGAGCGGCTCCTTGGGCAAGGGCCGCTCCCCAAGGGGGCAAAATATTTTGAGGCCTTTTCTGCCCCCATGGGGGCAGATCGGCCTATTTTAATTAGGCTGATCCTCCCTCAGGGGTGACAGAAACTCCTAGACAACTGGGATCTTTTTTTAAAATTTATTTTATTTTTGTATATGTGGGGAGTGACCCCTTAGGCAAAGGTCGCTCCCCTGGGGGCAAAATTAATTTTAGGCTATTTCTGCCCCCTATGGGGGCAGATCAGCCTATTTTTATTAGGCTAACCACTAGACTAGGGATGTTTTTTTTGTCAGTTTCATGTGAGGGGAGCGACCCCTTAGGCAAGGGTCACTCTCCTGGGGGCAAAATTATCTTTAGGCCATTTCTGCCCCCCTTTGGAGCAGATCAGCCTATTTTTATTAGGCCAATCTGCCCTTGGGGGGGCAGAAACCACTTAGGCACCAGGGAATTGGTGTGTGTGTTTTGTTTGGGGGGGCAGCCCCTTGGGCAAGGGTCGCTCCCAATGGGGGCACATTACTGCTGGCCATATCTGCCCCCCTTGGGGGCAGATGAGCCTATTTGTGGATGGTGAGAGCCCCACAAGTCACCCCATTCTGGATTCCCCTAGGTGTCTAGTTTTAAAAAAAGTACAGGTTTGGTAGGTTTCCTTAGGTGCCGGCTGAGCTAGAGGCCAAAAACCACAGCTTGGCACTTTGCAAAAAGCAGCTCTATTTTCTTTGGGAAAATGTGATGTGTCCATGTTGTGTTTTGGTGCATTTCCTGTTGCCAACACTAGGCCTACCCACACAAATGAGGTCCCATTGTTATCGGGAGACTTGGGGGAACACAGACTAGCAGAACAAGTGTTATTGCCCCTTGTGTGTCTCTACATTTTGTACTTCCAAATGTAAGACAGTGTGTAAAAAATGCATCTATTTGAGAAATGCCCTGACATTCACATGCTAGTATGGGGACCCCAGAATTCAGAGATGTGCAAATAACAACTGCTTCTCAACACCTTATCTTGTGCCCATTTTTGAAATACAAAGGTTTTCTTGATATTTAATTTTCACTCTTTATATTTCACCAAATTAACTGCTGTGTACCCGGTATAGAATGAAAACCCATTACAGTGGGCAGCTCATTTATTGCCTCTGGATACCTAAGGTTCTTGACGAACCTCCAGGCCCTATATATCCCCACAACCAGAAATGTCCAGCAGATGTAACAGTATATTGCTTTAAAAAATCTGACATTGCAGTGGAAAGTTACAGAGTAAAACGTGAAATAAAATGGCTGTTTTTTTCACCTCAATTTCAATATTTTTTTCCAGCTGTTATTGCCTGTAGGAAAACCTTGTAGGATCTACACAAATAACCCTTTCCTGAATTCAGAATTTTATCTACTTTTCAGAAATGTTTAGCTTTCCCAGATCGAGCATTGGTTTTATACCCATATCTGTCACTAACTGGAAGGAGGCTAAAAGTAAAAAAAATAGTGAACATGGGGCATGTCCCAGTAAAATGCCAAGATTGTGTTGAAAAATGTGGTTTTCTGATTCAAGTCTGCCTGTTCCTGAAAGCTGTGAAGCTGATAATTTTAGCACCTCAAACCCTTTGTTGATGCCTTTTTCAGGGGAAAAAACACAAGCCTTCATCTTCAGCCCTTTTTCTGAAAAAACAAATTGTTTGCTGTATTTTGGCTAATTTATTGGGCTCCTTCAGGTGAACCCACAAACTCCTGGTACCTCTAGAATCCCTTGAATGTTGGAAAAAAGGGATGCAAATTTGGCATGAGTAGATTATGTGGACAAAAAGTTATGAGGGCCTAAGTGCGAACTGCTCCAAATAGCCAAAAAAAGGCCTGGCACTTGAGGGGGTAAAGGCCTTGCAGCGAAGGGGTAAAGGAAAGTGGGATGTATTTCAAAAAGAAAAATTAAATGTTCATGTTTCATTTTTCAAGGGTAAGCAGTGGTCTGTGGGACCGCTGCCTGCTCTTAAAAAACATTTTCACTACCATTCACAAAAGGGAAGGGGTCCCCCGGGGACCCCTTCTTTGTTCGCTACTTGAAGTAGGTGGTAAACTGCAATTGTTTTGTGACAGCAGTCCAGTCGCAAAACACTTGCTATTAGGAAGGGACCCCATTGGTATGCCCCTTACTAATAGCGACTCGAAAACCTTATTTTGCAAGTCGGTAGTAGGTTTCTGACTTTCAAAATAAGGTTTGTACATGCTATAGGCCGTTTTAGCAGTCGCAAGTGGGCTAAATCTCCATTTATAACCACTAAAAATGGTCGAACTTCTGTCCCCACGTCTCTACTCATGCAGGGTATTTTGTATTTCATTTCAGCAGTTCAGACCTAAATTGTGACTACATAAGTAACAGTCAATGTTTCTGTTGCACAACATAGTCAAGTTTAGTACTTTGCATGTGAATCCCAGTTATCTGCCAAAGGTGCTGAAATCACAAAGCAATGTTGGTTGTTCTCTTGGCTGGTGCTTTCAGCTGTGATCTGCTGACATGGGACATCAAAGTCACCTTCACTTGGAAGTTGGACCACAGTTGGTGAGCATTGTTTAAGGCCTGCTCAGTAACTGCCCATCCTGGATCTGAAGGGTACTCATTGTAGGCACACAGAAATACTCAACTGGCAGCTGCATCCTTCGCACCTGGCTCAGGCTTCTGCTTTGGCATTATTGGGAGCTCTCCTATTGGATTTGCTTGCAAATTGGGCGGCAGTGTTGCAAGGGTGCTGGAAAGCAAATGGCTACCTATCATAATCAAAGTATTTTATTAGATCATTGAAACAATCATAAAAGATGGAAATAAATATATAAATAAAAACAAGTGTATCTCTTTTCATACAATATAGTTATAAGTCGTCTCAGGGAATAAAATAAAATAACAATCTAGCCCCACAACTACTGAGCACAGTCAGAAAAGTAAACTGTTGCAAAAATGAATAGCAGATTTATGAAAAAGACTGCCATTTACAGACATGTCTACAGCAGGGAGCATGAGTAAATAAACCGTTGCAGGTCGACAATTAACAAAACCTTGCTCCTTTAAAATCAGAAGTAGAAATCTCTGAGAGAAAGGTAAATAAAATGTACAAGATGCATTAAGTGAAGCATGGCCTGTAGTGAAGCTTCATCTCAGTGAAAGAGGCAGACTAATTCCAAGCCGAATTGTCCCAAAGGAAAACCCAACTGCCATCGAAAACCATCAAACCTGAACCTCTTTAGTAAGGGTTGTGCCCAAATATCATTATCATATTCAAGGTAAGGCTCAAAGGCTAAAGTGGTCTATGTTAATACATAATTTTTAACTGATCGTTTAAGAAGTTCTACAGACTTTTGTTCAGTTGATCATGCCTTCAGAAAGTTTGTAATTCCCCAGGCATTTTCCAAGGAGGAACTTTGATCAGGGACAGTGAACAGGTCTGGTCTACCAATGCTTTCCACAGTAGTGCTGATTTACTGGAACCAGGGAATCGTATAGCTAAAATCACAAGAGACAGAGACAATCCCTCATAATCTCCCTATTAAAGTGTATAGGTTTATTACCATACAGTAATCCCCAGCAAAAGTGGCACTAGTTTAAAGTTACTACATGGAGGGAGACCCAAAATACAGTGACATGAACCAAGAAGCTTCTTTAATTCATGAAGGTTCTAGACTTGATTACAGCATCATTGGCATACAAGAGGACAGGTATAAACCTTGGAGAGAACCAGAGACATTTACTGCCCAGCAGTCAGCGTGACTGCCTCCAACCCATGAATGACATTAATATATAATAAGAACAGAATTGGAGCGACATTGTACTCTTGCTGGAGACCATGAGGCAGCCCAGACGAGCTTGTTCATTCCCCTTTATTTCCAAAGTGCACTGACACAGAAAGGTCATAGTGTAAGGCACAGAGGAAACTCAGAATGCCAAAACCCATGCCATGTTCATCAGAGCCTCCTGCAGTTTAGACCAGTTTACATTGTCAAATGAACGTGATAGGTCTAAAAAGGCTATATAAAAAGGACTGTGCTTGGCCACTGTATGTCTAAAAATAAGTAAATGAAGATTCAGGCATTGTTCAATTGTTCTGAACCCCTTTCTAAAACCATATTGAGTACCTCAAATAATATTGTGCTCAGATATCTATTGTTGGAGCCTTTCAAGGACGATTTGTCCTATAATCCTAAAAGTAGAGCTATGGGGCAATAGCAGCCTACGGTCCTATGGTTGCCCTTTTTATGAACTAGGACATTTATAGCAAACCTTCAGGAACGGGTTATTGCTCAGTTACATGCTGCATTAATGGCATTACTCAACAAAGATGCCCAAAACTCTTATTGATCTTATGGAGGTCTAACAGGATCCCATCAGTGCCCAGAGCCCCATTACTAGGGCTCTGACTGATTGCCTCTACCACCTCTGCTAAGTCAAAAACAATAATAATGGGATATTTAGAACGAAACTCTTAACAAGCATTGCTGTTACCAGGGAGGAGAAAATATATGAATTCAAAATGGGCACCCATTCCACTGGGGTAATAATATTCTGCACCAAATCTTAAACAGCTATCTTGGCTAGCTTTTGGAGTTACATGTTCTCCGAAAGGTAGAAACGTATTTGTGCTTACAGGAAGCCACCAGGCCATCCCAGACCACCATTCGCAGGTCAATTTTATGTTTAATTAGTGCCTTACTATAGTTCCCCTGAAATGTTTTACTTTCTCTCTATTATAAGAGATACTTTTCAAAGCTGTCTGGAGCTTTATATTTGAAGATTTGCAAGCAGAGTCTAACCACACAGGAGGCATTACAACATTGGTCGAATTGAATTGAACACCATATCCCCTAATCAAAGGCCCAAGTTAACAAACGCTCCAAATATGTCAAGGTACACAGAATTCTCTGACAGATAAAGATCCAAAAGGCCAGATTTGTCTTTCATTACACAGTTTAGGAGTCTCCACAAGCCTGCACTTCTTCTCCAGACAAGTCTATGTAATATTTTTATTGATGAGCAAGATCATTTTCCCTGGCTTGGCGATAGCACAATCCACTCAAGGGAAGTTGTGATCATTAAATGTCTGTAAAATAAAAGCAACCTCATGCCAATTTCCTAGGGGCAAAAATATAATCAATCGTTGTACAGCTGCCTCTAACAATAAAGTTGGGAATCCCAGGGGGAAATCAGTCAACAAATTACACAACAGTGCACAGATTAAATGTCAACAAAAGGATGCCCTAACGACAATCTTTTTCTCTAAAAAGTAAAAAGAGATTAAAAACATTTGCCAAATTCAAGCTTTGCCGTTTAGCATTAAAATCCCCTGCCAACCACTCATTAAAATGCTGTCCTGCAGTAAAGCACTATGTGCTTATTTCAGTAATAAAATCAGACAACAAACTAAATTTGAATTGGCCCTATTAGAAAATTCATCATTGTAAAAATTGATCAAGAGAAATCTAAAATTATCGGACCAACAGAGATGAAAGCCTAAATCAAGTTACAAGACATATGTAACTGAGTAATAGAGCAGTTTACGGTGGCCTTAATCGAGGTACTGAGATGTTCATGTGCCCTTCCTGCAGGTGAAGGGATTGCCGTTTTATAAAAACACATATAACCATTGAAGGTGACCTAAAAAGAAATTCCAAGTCTCTTGGAAAAGAACCACATAGCATTGTTTGATGAGGCTAGCCCAAGGCTTCACATTCCATTTAGAACTACAGTCTAAATAAATACTTTTATAGCGGGGACAGTTAGTAAAGAGGTCTATCATTAATAAAACAAAACTCCTCCTTCTCTTCATGATGCCTAGGACTCTCCAGGTCACATAATTTAAAAATTAACTGTCAATCATTAGCAATAGACTCTTCTATAATGGCAAAACAATTATAAGTTATTATCTGATTTATATGCTTCTCTGTGACTGGGGACCCCTTTATACTGTGGATACCGGAAGGATTAAAGTCACTATTTGGCACTGAGATCAAACGCTGATGAAATTTTGTCCTGGGAGGAGTTCCACTACGGGGTGGAGTTTCTTGCTGTGCCCATTCGTATGACTTTTAACATTACTGGCAACGTGAAGTACGTCCTTGCGTTGGAATTCTTGCACAAACGGCATAACGCAGTTCACATGGGCATGGCCATCTTGTTTTTTGCTTTGTTGTGGTGCTGTGGACTGGTTTTATAACCCTCTATATCTGGCCCATCCCACACTTTTAAAACACAGTTTCCCCTAGTTTCTGTTTATTATATTACCTTTTCTCTTTGTGATTTTATACTTTAACTTTTTTTCCTAATTTTGTAGTGTTTTCTTGCGACTTTTTTACTTTTTAATTGTTTTGCTTTGCTTTCTTTTTTCCCCTTCCTTCTTTCTTATCTCTTCCCCCCCAAGTCCTCAGCTCTAAGTCAAAGCAGAGGAGCGGCAGCACCAGGCACCCAGCCACCACAGGCAGCCGCCTTCCTCACGGGCAGCAGAGATATGAAGGGGTGTAGCCCTGTGCCATTTTCTCCAAGGTGGCGGTTGCTGCCTTTGTGTTCTCCATGTAGCGCCACCTACCCTCCACCTTGGTAGCAGGTGGCAAGTCTGGGTACTTCCTCTGGGAACACCAGCAACACTGGAAGAGGGTGTGCTGGGCTGTACACCGCAGCTCTGGGGTCCAGCGCACTGGTGGGCCGATATCCTAGACCATAAAACAGATCTTCTCGACCTGCTACGCGTAGAGGTTGTGGGGCTCGGTGAGTAATAATTAATTATTAGTTATGTTCCATGCTAATAGTCTCTTCCCAAATAGCAAGCATGCTGCTCACATGCAGGTAAGTTAACTTTATGTTACAAATATAATATTATGTGATCGTCATTTAGACTGGGCTGATTATGAAGTCATGCAGAGACTCCTCCTGTGCCCTGCCTCAGACAGTGATAGTTAATATTAGTATTAGTGAGTTGGCATGTTCTCTCACTTCTCTGTGCCTTTATTTTTTGTAGCACGTACATTGCCAATTGCCAAGCAATTTCCCAGTGATGTGTAGCAGCTTTGCATACATGTATCCAATCTATGCATTGGGAGATTAAGTATGAGATGAGAACTGTAAAAATCATTCAATGCAATTTATTAGTCATTCCAAAATGTAGTTTAAGAACTTTGGAAAAGGGTTAGGACATTTGGAATAGGATGGTCATTATTATTATACAGGAGCTCTGAACCTCTGAACCTCTGAACCTCTGATATAGAAATGTTACTGCGTTTGCCTTTTCCTTTAAAAAAGTTAATATTCTAGGAGATAATATTTATTTACAGTACCACTAATCCTTTCTATTTTTTATTACATCATCCAGCATCCAAGGGCAGTAAGATGGCTAGTCAGGTGGGTGAGGGAGGTGAAGGTGCCTCCTCCACAAGTGCCTCGGCAGATGGCTCTGCTGCCCCCAGTAAGTCATCCTGTTGTTGTTCATATTAATATTTATTTCCCTAACTTTTACTGTTCCACATTTAGAATGATTTTTTACCTTTTTAATGTGCCTGTCTCCTATTTTTTTTTCCAACTCCACTTCAATTTATCTGTTTCATAAATTCTTCTCATCCCTGCATTATCATATTTACTTATTTTCTATATTTCCTGTTTCTTTACTTCAAACTGTCTGGCTGTACTAGTCTGTAGCTTCCTTTCTACTGCTTTTTCAGTGCACTTTCCATTCCCCTTATATGTCTTATCTTGTGGAGTGGTGGTAATGCTCAGAGAACCCATGTACTGCAGATTGCATGCCCCTTGTAAGGTATTCTACGCATGTTTTATGAGAAGGCTTTCTTTTTCTTGCTCCAGCTCAATCAATAAAAAAAGGAAAACAACTGTTTTTTTTTAACATGGTCATGTCATTGTTGTACCCTCCTATGTTGTGTATGTATTATTAGTATACTAGCAGTTGATGACCGTGTACCATGTTTGGAAGTATGAGGAGGATGGCCCCATTGCATTAGCCAACCAAGGCCATATGTCCTTCATTGATCAATTAATGCATCCTTTTATTTCTCTTGAAAAACTCAGATTGATCAATAGCTAGTGCTTCCCCTCCATTGGTAAAAGTTTTTTTTTTTCACTTGACTACCTGGATTTTAAAAAATTGTCAACCAACAAAATGCCCACCTGATATTTTGTTAGAAGAGAAGTCTGTGACCAAAATATAGGCATGTGTCGGGGTTGTATTTTACTATTGAAAAAAAACAATAGAGGCAGGCCCATCTGGCATCTAAATTGTGTACATTTGTTTCTAGGCACAGCAAACACCAGTGCTGGGGCCAGCAACACCAACACAGACGCGGCTGTGGATGCTGATGAGGGGGGAGTCTCAGCAGCACCAGCGCAGATGCAGCTGGGAAGCGGATGAGGGGGGAGTCTCAGCAGCGGCAGTGGCGGGCAGTGGTAAATCCTATTGCTTGCTTATTGACAATTAGTAATATAGTCACTACAAGGGAGTACTAGTGTTGTTGACTCACTAGTCAACAACCTGCTTTAGCAGATGCATTGTTAATGGCCTCTTCTGTCTGCAACTCAGCAGACTAATGTTCATAAAATGAACTTGAACTATGATGTGTTTTGGAAAAGTGAAAAAAGATGGAAGTAGAAAGGATAGGTGAAATATAATATGAGTGAAAGAATGTGTGGATGAAAGGGTGCATAGTAATCATATAGGTGGGTGATGAGGATGATAGGATGCATGGTTGGGTGAAGGATGGATGAAAGAGCATACAGGTGAAAGGATGCCTGCTCAGGTGGGTGAAAGGGTATGGGTGAAAGGTTCCATGCCTGATGGGTGAATGGACTCCTCGGGTGGGTAGGACCTCTTGGGTGGGTGAAAGGATGCATGGGTGGGTATTGGGTAAATGAATGTTGGTAAAAGGTTAGTTGAGAGCCATGTTTGGAATTTGGATGGTTTTAAATGGTGAACAACTGTCTGAGAGAATGTAATGCTTAAATGGTGTTATCAAATAAGGGTGAAGAATATGAGCACTAGAAGAACAAATCTGCAATGATGAATCAATGAAAGCTTGGAATAAAGAAACAAGGCAGCTCTTCTGGATAGGGGGTTCTTCTCACCTTCTTTACTTGCTTGGAATGTTTTTTATAAAAGGTTTGATTCAAAGTATTGGGTGGAATTAGTGAATATTTCCTTGACTCACAGAATTTTTCAAGCAAGGCAGGTAATATGTATCTCAGCATCCATTAACCATCACCTACCTCCCTCACTATGTCTTTTACCCAGTGCCACCGCAAATGACCTAACAGCTGCATGGTTTAATTCAGCAGAATCAGCACTACAACGTTGGCTGTGCAATGTGCGTCTGCTTAAGTAAAGTTAATGTGTCAAACACTTTTCTATGCATGGCAATGCAAAAACAAGGTGTGTTTCCCTTCCCTCCCAGTGCTCACTGGGTCAGTCACTTCCTAATACTTCACCCCTTTAATCTTTTTTAAATTCTGTTCCAACCATACAAATAATTTGAAAAACCTAATCTTAGCTTGTGCCACATTTTTCTAGCCAAGATATAGAGATAATTCATTATGGCTTCCATAACGGATTTACTTCTGTTCAAATTTTCCCTTTCATCATTTGCCATCCTCAGTGAGTCACACCATACCCAAACCTTAGGCACATGATGATGATGAGGAACTGAGTGAGCATTAAAGTGTGTACTCTACCTACGCTCCCTTCTCATCCTAATTCCCTCTATTTTACCCGTCAGTTAAGTAAGTTAAGAAAATGTCTTTCTTGCTGCAAAGCAAATGTATTTTTTTTAAAAAGAAGTAGTTATTACAAAGTGTGGTGGAGGAGGGTGATCAGGACAGTGAGTAAAGTAGTACTAAGTAAGTGCCTTGATTTTCCTGACATGGGATAGACTGTGATGAATGCGCCATATATCATATTCCTTAATCCTTTCCCTGTACTGCAGTGCATTACTTTCCAACTGTCTATTTATGGCAGACAAAATGTCTGCATGATTAATTTTATTATACTATGTGGCTTGATCATTCTTAGTATTCATCGGCCTTGTAGTCCGGGTACAATTGAAAGACATTTATTTAGGAGAAGAACAAGCCAGTAAAAAAAGATAATTTTCTAGTACACCTGCCCCAGCTGCAGAATTTAACGAGTACGACTTGGGCACTAGCTGAGCTAGCAATGCCACCATTAATTTACCACCACAGGAGAGAGAAGAATACTTGTACACCATAGTATATAATGGCTCTGACTCTAATCACCTTGAAATTGAATGGCCGGAAGTCACCAGGTAGCAAATGTATCGCTACTGTGCCACTATTCTACATGATTTTAAACAAGTGTCTTGCTCAGAGCATGGTTTACAATTTCTCTTTTTTCTTTCTTGGTATAGCTATTACTGCTGGTCCACCATCACGGCAGGAAATAGCAACCCGGCAGTGGCGGCAGCATAAGCTGCAGGCCATACAGGCAGATTATCAGCAGCTGATGGTCCTTGAAAAGGAGGAGGTTGCTGCCAATACTCAGGGCCCCAGCCATTCCTCAGTACTTCTATCCCAACAACACCACCAGTGCTGCAGTTCCAGGGAACTCACCTGCTGCCATACCATCACTGCTGTCCCCCTCCTCAGACACCATTTTCCAATGCCGTATCCTTTGAAGGCTGGCGCCATTAGATGCCTGGCAAGCATGCATGGAGGGCCTCATCAAACAAATACTGGCCCACCCTTAGTACCCTCTTCTGCCCATTTTTTAGCCTTTTATTTTGGTGGGTAGGACTGGCTGTGGGTAGAGAGGGTGGGAATGGGTTTTGGGCTTGGGAAATTTCAACATTGTTTTGTTTAATATGGACAACTGGACAGTTTTTTGGGGCATTGCCTGGGAAAAGGGACATTTGTTTGGGGGTGGGGGTGGGCCCGTTGTGGGTAGGTATTTGACTTTTTTTTAGGGACGGGGAGAATGTATATTTATTTATAGTTGTTTATTCCTAAAATCTTTTTTGGGGTGTTTTACTTCGCACTGCTGTCTTTACGCTCTTTTCAAAATTTGATCCATAGGAGTGGGGCAGAGAGATTTGCCATTGCCAATTATATTGCCTATACTAACGGTACAACAATGCTCCATAATTATCTGTCCTTAGTAGATGAAGCGAGGGCTACATGGTCTCATGGGGTAGTATGCTAGCGAAGTGAAGGCATCAGAAGCGAGGTCCCGCTCCACCTAGGTGAACTCAAATGAAGATCATGCACACTGTGTTTGCATTGCGGTCACCACATCTGTCCCACCAAGTGTGTGATTAATCAGTGAGTAGCACCTCAATAAACCACACAGCCCGGGCAAAGAGGGTTAGGGATTTGATGAATGGATGGGAAAGGGAATTAGTGAAAGGCATGAGAAAAAGACAAACACTAAACGAACACAGTTTTCATCTGGGAAATAATCTGCAGCCTGTTGTGTAAGGAATAGGAAAAAAGAATATGCATTACACAGATAACTTTACATTCCAACAGCTCCAGAGAGACCCACGTTGTTACATATATAAAAATGTTCGGTCACCTATGTTTGCAAAATACTACATATAATTAATGTAGGTGTGAAGCTAACACACACAGTTCTAAAAAAGGTTATTGAATGAAAAATGATACTAGACTGTATTGCCAAATTGAGTGGTGAATCTGCTTTCTTCTTGTATTGTCCCAGGTGGCAGATTAAGAGCAAAGACCTTTGTGGTCATCATGACTGATGTACGATCAACTAAGTGAGAGCAATTACAACAACCAACAATCACAGACAAAGTGGATGCATGTATCGGGCTGATTAATCTGGCAACTGTCATGATCATCATAACTTTTAGCCTAAAGCACATGCATAATGTGACATTATCGATCATAGTCTGTCTCCTCCAGTTACCTACAACAAAAGGCCCCCATCCAACCACATAGTTTCAAGTTTGAGCCAGCCAGCACACACAGCAGTATTGCATTTCCCAAATAAAGTAATCGATGTGCCTTTCACCACCAGTCCACAAATTGGAGTAGGCCTCTTAGACTCATCATCATCTACGTTGATTTCCATGAAGTTGATAACTTCCTTCTTCTGGCAGTTGTTTAAGTTGTCAATTCACACTCTGAGTCCTTTTATCATCCTCCAGCCTCTGATTAAAGATTATTATGTCCAACTCCATACGAACTGCTCCTGAGAGTCACAGTCTCCCGACCCAAATGAGATAGAGTGACCTGTAGTGCATAGCTGTGTTTAACAAGAGAAACATTGAGTAGCTTTTTTTGCCTGGACTAGATTTAGTTTGTTAGCTAAATTGACTGGTAAGGTCTTCTTTGACAAATGTAGACCTGAAAACAAAACACCAGAAAACAAAGCAGTGTGAAAACGGTGGCAAACAAATTTTGCTAATTGTCAAAGGGAAAGGGAAAATAATAAACTTCAGAAAAACAAGTATCACCCATTATTAGGCCACCAACATTGTAAATCAATCATGACACAAGACAAGCAAATGTAATAATATAGTTAAACAATGAACACACACTCTCACTATCTGCCATCATTAGACATGAGTCACATGAACCATATCAACACTGAAACAAGTATCCTTAATATCACTTGTTGGGGCATATAGCATTACATACCTGTTCCAATCAAACATAGTGGCATATTTCTCATCCTCTTTGATTAACTAAACAAAACATACATTGGCCAATAAATTGTAAGTCAAGTATATGGAGCATTCCTTCTAAGGGACAAAAAGGAAGGATAGGTACAGAATAGAGGCAGGCATTTTCTCTCAAATCTCCTTGTAGTGATTTTTGGTGGGGCTTCTTCAATGCACACTGGTCCAACTCCAATCCAGCCATTCAAGTGCCTGGAACAGCTTCACTTCATTAGTCACTGAGAGAGAAACAAACAATATAAAATAATAATGTTCTCCCAGGTAGTTATATTCTTTTTTTTCTCAAAGCAGTTCATCAATAGAAGAAAGTGGAATGTTGTATGGTGCCCCGGGTCTAGTCAGGGGAGTAGAGTTTATCCTCAAAATAAGGTGATTTGCTCCCCAGAAGTTGGTCAGCTAACACACTACCATGATGTGACTCTGATCAATCACCCTCATCCACCTCTGTTTGTACTTGAGGTATGCTGTAATTCGGGGGTATAAAGTGCTGATTCATTTTCATTCTGCTCAATCTCTCAATGTTTTGGGGTGCAAGACTGGTCCTTCTCACTGTGACAAACACACCAGCTGTACTGAAAACACACTCAACAGACACACTGGCTACAGCGCAAGCCAGATACTTTATTGCCAGCCTGCTGAGCAATGCACATTGGTGCCTTTTCCCATGCCAATACACATATGGGTTTTGATCCATTGACCGTTGGGTCATCCAGGTAGGCCTGGGCAATCCTTTCAATAGTCAGGGCCCCATTTCAATAGTCATTGGTGCTTTACTTTTCTCGACCTCTTTTGCCTTTGCCTCTGCAGTGGACTTAAGCCCTGCCTTTAGAAGCTAATCAAATGCAGATGTGGGGGCTGCTGCTCCTTTTCCTGTTGTTGCTGCTGGTGTGCACTGTCCACAGGCTCTGTGGAAGTTGTGGGCTGATCCCCTGAACTTCTGCCCCTGAGTGGGCCTCTAATTTTCAGCCATTCTTTTTCTAGGTCTCTGGCTTGCTCACAATCCACATGTTGTAGGTAGAAACATCCCCGTCTGAAAAAGGAGAAAAAGCGGCCAGTAATTGTTTGTCCCGTGGGTCAAGAATTGTGACACAGATGTAATGTTTGGATGACACAATGTCTCTTTGCAGCCTTGTTGTTCGACTTGTCACCCTTGGCGTGGTCTCCCCTAACTTTTTGCATCTGCTTTCCAGGTTGTGGATATATGCAGCACTCTGTTTTTGCTGTTTTTGGTACTCTGGGCACTTTACCACTGCTAACCAGTGCTAAGGTGCAACTGCTCTTATGTAAAATGTGTGTGTAAATTGGCTTCTCCATGATTGGCATATTTGATTTACTAGTAAGTCCCTAGTAAAGTGCACTAGACGTGCCCAGACAGTGTAAATGAAATGTAACTAGTGGGCCTGCAGCACTGGTTGTGCCACCCACACCAGTAGCCCTGTAAACATGGCTCAGATCTGCCACTGCAGTATATGTGAGTGCAGTTTTAAGCTGCCAATTCAATTTGCAAGTATACCCACTTGCCAGGCCTAAATCTTCCCTTTTTATACATGTGAGACATCCCTAAGGTAGGCCTTAGGTAGCCCCATGGGCAGGGTGCAGTATCTGTTAAATGTGGGACATGTACTGATGTGTGTTAAATATCCTAACTTGTGTATGTTGTTTTTTTGTCATTCTGGTCTTGTTTGATTTCAATAAATATTACCCCTTTTTCTAAACTGGTGTGGTGTCTATTTTGTAGTGTTTTCACTATATTACTACCTGTGGTGATACAAATACTTTACACACTGCTTCTGAGGTTAAGCCTGCCTGCTCGTGCCAAGCTACCAAGGGGGTGAGCAGGGGTCAACTGAGGGTAATTCTCCTTTACCTTGACTAGACTGAGGATCCTTGCTTGGACAGGAGGTAATCTGACTGCCAACCAAATGCCCCATTTCTAACACTTGTATTAACAGATAAGAGAAGGATTAAGCTCTCCGCCAACTCCTTTACATCGTTTTTTTCATCCATACCTGTGTACCTTTCAGACACCTCCTTCAGCTGTTTCTGTAGCATATACCTCAATAGGGTAGCTTGGCCCATGGTACAGTCTACCTTGCTGACTTCCCCTGTGAAAATTTCAAAAGGATGCAGCAACTCTGTCAGGCATTTAACCAGGCCCTAGTGCCCCATCTCAATGATCATGCCTTTCATAGTTGCATCCTCTCTTTGCATGCCATATTTGTTGAATGGTCTGTACTGCTCCAACAGACATTGCAAAATGTAATAAGTTGACAACTCCTTTAAGATGGCATTAACTGGCAATCTGTTATCACAATGGATAATCCTCAACAGCTTGCAGGCTTTAAAAGAATGGCTAAATGAGTTCAGATTCTTCTGCCTGTGGACTGTAAGTTGATTCTTCTTTGAGAAAGTCCTGTACAGTGATGTTTCTGCAGTGCACAAAATGCAACACCCTGAAATAGCCACAGTTAGACCTGGCATCCTTGGCACAGTCTCCTCTGTCATTTTGCCTCTACTTCCGAAATTTTTACTATGTGCTGGACTTTGTATTTGCTGGTTTTTAGTACTCTTGGCACTTTACCACTGCTGACCAGTCCTAAAGTGCAAGTGCTTCCTGTGTAAATTTTCTTAGGATAGGTTATCCCTGATTGGCATATTTGATTTTCTACTAAGTCCCTATTAAAGTGCACTAGAGGTGCCCAGGGTCTACAAATCAAGTGCTACAAGTGTCCCTGTAGCACTGAGTGTGCCACTCATATGAATGGCCTTGTGCACATCTCTTTTATTTGCGACGCCACACACAGACGGTACAGAAGCATAGACCGATTGGAGACTTACCATGGTCTCTGGACTCTGATTACATCCATGCCACAATCTGTACTTATTCTTACAGTCCTTGAAAATTGGAGTCCGTTTCAACATAATCATAAACGCTATATTCAAAAAGCCTTGAAAAAGTCAATGATGACGAAACACGTGTCAGCTGTTTTTTCCACAATTGTACTGTGCTTTCAAACCACTTACCCAGTGTGTTTCATGAGATCAGAGGACTCTTTTCCTGATACATCACCAAGGAATAAATGGATTTCACCTTGAGCCTCCGATGTGCCGTGGTTTTCTTCTTTTCATATATGGACTGTGACCTTGCTTAGGTAACAGCTTCCACACCCTGTGGCTGGGTGTACTACCACTTGAGCACTCCCTTTCTTCAAATCAGACCTCTCATCATGAACTTTCGACATCCAAGACAATAGAAACTCTGGAAGTGCGCACCTTTTATACACAGCAACAACTTGTTGATACCATGTCTCAGACCTGCCACTGCAGTATCTCTGTGTGCAGTTTTGCACTGCCAATTCGACCTGGCAATTGTACCCACTTGTCAGACCCAAACCTTTCCATTTTGTACATGTAAGGCACCCCTAGGGTAGGCCCTTGCAAACCCCATGGGCAGGGTGCAGTGTATGGTAAAGGTAGGACATGTACTGATCAGTTTTTCACAAGGCCTATCTCTCTCATAGGTTAACATGGGGACAGCCTATAAATATCTTTTACATGCACTTTCCCATTGAGAGCAGGTAGAAATGTGCAGTTTGGGGTCTCTGAGCTCACAATTTGAAAATACACCTTTTGGTACAGTTGTTTTTTAGATTATCAGTTTGAAAATACCACTTTTAGAAAGTTGTTATTTTCTTGCTTAATACATCTGTGCCTCTGCCTTCCACGTCTGAGTCAGTCTGACAGTTGAGCTATTTGTGAGTTCCATCTGGACAGGGACACAAAGGGAGCTTGGGTATAGCCTGCATATCCTGATTAGTCTCCTAGGCAAGAGTGGGGAGGGAGGAGCAGACACTTACATCTGAAGGGGTTGTGTCTATCCTCACACAATGCAGTCACCAACCCCATGCTGTGTGTTTTGGTCCAGGCCTGAGCAAGGCAGTATCTGTCACGTACTGCGCTGGACTTCTCACCTCTGGATTTCGGATTGGCGAATACACCAAGTCTTCTACAGGTCCTGGATGCTCCCAGATAAGGGCGACCCCTTCTAGTAGCCACGGTGCCGCTTGACAGGCTACGCCAAAGCAGACCGTACCCTCCAGAAGGAGTCCCAGAGGGAAAAAACCCCAACACTGGGGAAAAAACCTCTAACAGGAACTCCAGAAGGAAAACAAGAAAAAACAGAACTTGACAACAGGAAACAAAAATAGGCAATATCCAGGGTACAAGGCAGGAAAAAAGGAACAGGCAAAAATATCCCAAGGAAAAAGCAGGAACAAAGAACAGGCAAAAATCTCCCAAGGCAAAAGCAGGAACAAAGAACAGGCAAAAATCTCCCAAGGCAAAAAAGCAGGAACAAAGAACAGGAGCGAACAGCACAACCAGAAGGAAGTGTTTGCAACGCAAGGAGGAACAAGACTGACTGACTTATATACTGAGAAAAGGGAAGTGACATCACAGGAAAGGGAAGTAACACCATCTTGGATTGGGAAAAGCCCATAGACCAGTATAGGAAAAAGGAAGTAGTATAAAGAGAAACAGAGCATGCTGGAACAAAAACACGGAGAAGACAAGATGGACACAACATGGATAGAGGCAGGCAAAGGCCCAACAAAAAACCCACCACCAACAAGAAAAGAAGAAAAAAGGCTACACGTAAGTGCAGCGTGACCGGGAGCTAAATATATGCTTCCCAGAAAGCTTAGTCAAAAAACGCGGGGAACGGAGCTCCGAATATCGGTAGCACGTTCCACCCGCGAGGACAGAAAGAGACGCCGCGTCAGAGCGCGGCGTTACAGTATCTTGTAAACAACAGGGATTTTCAATGGGCCCTTGATAGGAGAAGCTGGTGGTACCATGGCTGAAATCCATGCACAGAAGCTGTGCAGAAGAAAAATCTTCAAAGCACCTACTTTGCGGCTGAAAAATCGATACACCACCAGCGTCATAGCTGGGAAACCGATGCAACACCCGTTGGCGGCTGCCAAATTTGATACCTCACCCACACAGCTTGGCTCTTCGCCACAGTGCGCCGGAATTTCGCATGCATGGTCGCTGGGCATCAAAATCCCCCTGATACTTGCACGGACCCAAGTTTGCCCGTCTGAAAATCGATGCATCGCTCTTCTGTGGAAAAGAAAAACGAAGCATTTCCTACCGGACCGGAAAGGAAATGACACATGCCTCACTTGCGAGTAAGGAACCAATGAATTGCTGACTTTTCTGTTGCTCGGTCGCCGTCAGCTTTATTTTTTATGCAAACCAGGTACTTTGTGTAAAAACAACACATCCATTGATTTCTATGGATTAAGAGCCTTCTTAAGTTAAAAAGTCATAACTTTGCTTGTGTATGTTGGATTTTTGTTGTTTTGGTCTTGTTTGAGTTAGATAAATATTTGCTTTTTTCCTAAACCGGTCTTGTGCCCCTTTTGTGGTGTTTTTACTGTATTACTGTGTGTGTTGATACAAATACTTTACACATTGTCTTTGAGATTTGCCTGACTGCTTGTGCTAAGCTACCAAGGGGATGAGCAGGGGTTGTCTGAGGAGTGTAACTCTCTTACCCTGACTAGAGTGAGGGTCCCCTCTTGGACAGAGTGGAAACTGACTGATAACCAGAGATCCCATGTCTAACATTGGTGATCAGCAATAAGGATAGAACTTGTATTTGTTCTTGACATTCAGTGATTGGTGTACACTATTGTTTTCAGTGCAGACCATTACATGACCACATACTACTTGTTCTTTAGTTTTAGTTAGAGACACTGAAGGACTATACAGTGGCTCAATTTAAACAATTTTGCAAAGAACCTTACTGCCCAATCAAAAGCTCCATTAGGAAGGGGGAGCTGCAAAATGCACAGAGGGCCTCACTGGCAGCTAAGGAGGCTGGGAGGCACAGAGAGGAGGAGAATGTTGATGAGGAGCTGCAAAGCACAAATGATGTTGTGTTGGGTAACCCTAAACTGCCTTGGGGGAGTACCTCCAGGGCATAATGTAGTGTTTCTTCCAAAAGTCTGACCCCCTGAGGAGTTGAAGGACTGACAAGCAGAGAGAATGCACCAATTTGAGTTTGAAAAGCTTAAGATTGAAATGGAAGAGAAAAGATTAGCCATGAAAGAGAAAAATATGCTTTTGGCTCCTGAGTTAAGTTTGAGGGAGCTCGACCACAGGAGCCAGTCCAGCAAAGATGGTGGCATCAATACCACAGTTCAGCCTGAAAGGAGGATACTCATCCCAAAGGAATTAGTGAAGGATTACAAAAGGGAGGATGACATATACACCTGATTTAAGGGGTACGAGTCAGCTCTCCGAATAAACATGGTACCTGAGGTACACTGGAAGGCGGGGCTGTTGAAGCACTTTGAGTTAGAGGGGAGGGACACCCTAACATCCTCAGGGGATCCTCAGGGACTCACCTATTCTATCATGATGGACACCTACTCACTAGATAGGATCTCACGCCTGAGCAGTACAAAGAAAAGTTTAGATCCGGTAAGAAAAAGGAATCTCAAACTTGGTTGAAATGTGTAGACTCTTTCTGCAGGTCTCTGGATGGTTGGGTGAAGGGCAGTAAGGTAGCAGCTTATGAGGGGCTGTACAATTTGATTGCACAGGAGCACTTGCATAATCTTTGTTTTCCAGAGCTGTGCCAGCACCTAATTGACAGAAAGCTGACTGACCCCAGGTGCAGACCGGTGCGAGATCACCAGGGTCCAAAAGAGGTATGGGTGAGACACCACCAAGGGTGGGCAGGGTCCCCATCAGAAGGAGTGGGGGAGGTAAAGGTAAACAGGGGAGTTCAATAAAAGGCCCCTATCTAGTTCCGAGAGTAAGGATTCCCAACCCCCAGGTGAGAAGAAACCATGGATCTCTACAGGAAAGCCTGCAGAAAAGGGTCCCCACAAATGTCACGCATATGATCAGGTGGTCACAGGAGGGGGGACCCCAAATGTCCCAAGTGGACACCGGCAGCCACAGGTGCTCAGTCACAGGACTTGACCAGTGTAGCACTTGGGCAGGAGTTGGTCCCAGGAGAAGGATGGGAGCCAGCTGTGATGACCCTTATCTCACTAAGGGAGATTGAGATGGTCTAGAGGGCCCTTGTGCCTAGGAACACTAAGAAGTACAGGCAGTAGGTGACCATCAATGGACCGAGGATAGAGGCTCTGAGAGACACAGGAGCCAGTGCGACTACTGTGAGGTGTCACCTAGTGTCTGAAGAGCAAGTTTTTCCCCATGTACTTCACCAAGTAGTTTCAGTAGACAGCTCAGGGCACCTGTGTAAGGTGGTGCAGGTTCCCTTTGAGTGGGGGGGCTCAGGTTCCTTGAGGGTAGCTGTGAGTCCAACCATGCCTGTTGATTGTCTGCTAGGCAATGACCTGGAGGATTCCCCTTGGAGTGAGGTCAAACACCAGTCACACCTGAAGATGTTGTGTCTGCCTGGGTAGGCATGTGCGACCACCCTGTATATGGCATCCCATCAGGGTGATCAGGAGGACCTCGAGCCTGAAAGTTGGCCCAGGTTCCTGGTAGGAAGAGGAAGGGGTGCGTTAACAAAAGTTCAGGAGGAGGCTGAACCTGAGGGGGACGCCCCGGCGCCTACAGTGGAACAAGTGGCTAAACTGGTCCCATTGGCAGCAGGAAGGGGGACCCACCAAAGAAGAATTCTGTGAGGCACAGAAGTCATGCCCTACTCTTGACAGTCTGCAGTGGCAAGCAGCAGACCAGGCACCTGGCAAGAAGTTTGGATCATACTGGATCTATTGGGAGGATGGCCTCTTGTATAGTGAGCCTATGGTTGCTAAGCCTAGGGCAGCACCTGTGATGGTGATACTCCAGTGTTTCAGAGCCTTCCTACAGGATCTGGCTCATGATGTGCTTTTAGAAGGACATTTGAGGAAGAACAAGAATGTTTGAGGGGCTTATCACCCACTTTTACTGGCCCCAAATGTGCAGACACACTGACGAACATTGTAGGTTTAGCCAAGCTTGTCAGGAAAATGGCAAGAGTGGGAGGAAGTGCAAGGCCCCCCTCCAATGTTTCCCTGTCATGAGTATCCCTTTTGAGCAGGTAGGCCTTGACATTATGGGGGCCTCTGGATACCAAGACAGCAATGGGCAACACGTTTATCCTGGTCTTGGTGGACCATGTCACCCGGTACCCAGAAGCCATTTCTCTGAGGTCAATTACAGCCCCTGTGGTGGGCCGGGCATTGATAAAGATTTTTGCCCGCATGAGGTTCCCCAAGGAGGTGGTATCTGGAAGGGGTATCAACTTCATATCTACCTATATGAAGTCTCTGTGGAAGGTGTGTGGGGTAACCTACAAGTTCACCATTCCTTACCACCCCCAAGAAAATGGGTTGGTTGAAAGACTCAACCACACCCTGAAGGGCATGATTATGGGTCTGTCAGACTCCCCGAGGTGTAAGTGGGGCATCCTCTTGCCATACCTTCACTTTGCTTACAGGGATGTAGCGCAGAAGATACTTGGTTTTTGTCCCTTTGAACTGTTGTATGGCCACCCTATAAGGAGGCCTCTGAGTCTGGTAAAGGAGTGCTTGGAGAAAACCTCCAGTAAGCCCGCCAGGATATGTAAAGCTACATTCTGGCCTTCAGACACCCGTCTGCCCACTTCAGGAAACTCACTCAGGAGAACCTAGAAGCAAGCCAGGAGGACATGAAATGCTAGTATGATCAGAATGCCACTCTGGTCCTGTTTCAGCCTCCCCAGAAAGTGTGGGTCATGGAACCAGTGGAGCCTTGTGCTCTGCAGGACAAGTAGACTTGGCCTTTTGAAGTGGTGGAGGGCAAGAGTGATATCACCTATCTGGTGAACTGGCAGAGTCCCAGGAACTCTTTGAGGGTCCTGTATGTGACCTGCCTCAAACATCACTTTGAGAGGTCTGAGCTAACTATGCTCTTGGCAACAGATGATAGCGGGAGGAGGGGAGTGTGCCTCTTCCTGACGTCCTTTTTGCTCAGGAGAAAGATGGGTCTGTTGCCAGTTGCTGGGACAGTTTGCCTCCTTGTTCTCTTTGAGGCCTAGGAGTCAATCATCTGTGTACCCATGGTGTAGACACTGGGGACAGTCCACTTATGAAACACAAGGTTTTCAGGGTGACTGAAAAGGTCAGGGCCAGCATCAAGGAGGAGGTTTCCAAGATGTTGGTGTTAGGGGGAATTGAGTTCTCTAACAGTCCTTGGGCCAGCCCACGGGTCTTGGTCCCAAAGGCTGCTGCTCCCAGTGCCACCCCAGAACTGAGGTTCTGTGTGGACTACCATGGACTCAACACCATCAATAAAACTGACAGACACCCCATCCCCAGCGCTGATGAGCTCATAGATCAGTTGGGAGCTGCCAGGTTCCTCAACAGGTTTGACTTAACATCTGGGTACTGGCAGATTGCCTTAACTGATGAGAAAAAGGACAGGTCAGCATTTTCCACCACAGAAGGTCATTACCAGTGAGATGTAAAATGCCCCTGCCACCTTTCAGAGGTTGGTCAATAAAGTGTTGGCTGGGCGGGAGGATTTGAGCGCAGCCTACCTGGATGACATAGCAATGTTCGGTTCCAGCTGGGAGGCACACCTGCAACACATCTGTGAAGTGTTGAAGGCTCTGCAGAAGGCAGGCCTCACTGCTAAGGTCGGTAAGTGAGTGCCAAAAAGGGCAGGGTTCTGTGGTTTCCCTGGGACACCAGGTGGGGAGTGGCCAGATGGCACCCAAGCAACCAATAATTTACACTATTCTGTCTTGGGAGCCCCTAAGACCCAGACAGAGGTGAGAGCATTTTTAGGTCTCACTGGTTACTACAGGAGGTTTGTCAAGGGGAATGACACCCTTGTTGCCCCCTTGAAAGAGCTGACCTCCATAAAGGAGCCCAAGAAAGTGCTCTGGACTGAGGCATGTCAGACTGCTTTTAATGCCCTGAATGCAGCCATGTGCACAGCACCTGTGCTAGGGCACTTAACTTCTCCAAAAAAAGGGTTGTGCAGACTGACGCTTCAGAGCATGTGGTAGGGGCAGTTCTAACACAGGTAAACTAAGAGGTCCTAGACCAGCCTGCAGCCTTCACTAGTAGAAGGTTTCTTTCCCTGGAACGGAGGTGGAGTGCAATTGAGCGAGAAGTGTTTGCTGTGGTCTGGGCACTGAAGAAGCTGAGGCCCTACTTGTTTGGGACTCACTTCTGGGTTCAGATAGGACCACAGTCCCCTTAGATGGTTAGTTCAAATGGGGGGGGAAACAAGATGGGGGGGAACAACTGTTTAGGTGGTCCATTTCCCCGTAGAGAATGGACTTTAGGGTGGAACACTGCCCTGTTACATAACATGCCAATACTCATGGTCTGTCAAGATTCTTCTGTCTTAGTGATGAGAACTCCCATGAGGTTGGGTAGTTCTCTTCACTTACAGCTGGGAGGGACACGTGTTAGACCTGGCATCCTTGGCGCAGTCTCCCCTGTCTTTTTGCCTCTGCTTCCTATGTTTTGACTGTGTGCTGGACTTAGCTTTTGCTGTTTTTTGTTACTCTAGACACATTACCACTGCTGACCAGTGCTAAAGTGCAAGTGCTTCCTGTGTAAATTGTGCTTATGATTGGTTATATCTGATTGGTATATTGGATTCACTACTAAGTCCCTAGTAAAGTGCACTAGAGGTGCCCAGGGTCCATAAATCAAATGCTACTAGTGGCGCTGTAGCACTGAGTGTGCCACCCATATGCTTGGCCCTATACACATGTCTCAGACCTGCCACTGCAGTGTCTCTGTGTGCAGTTTTTCACTGCCAATTCGACCTGACAAGTGCCTTTTTGTACATGTAAGGCACCCCTATGGTAGGCATTTGGCCCCAGAAGGAACTTGTTTTTTGCTCCTGTGAACTGTTGTATGGCCACCCTCTAAGGGGATCTCTGAGTCTGGTAAAGGAGGGCTTGGAGAAAACCTTTAGAAAGCCTGCCAGGATATGAATAGCTACATTCTGCCCTTCAGAAACCAGACTGCCCACTTCAGAAAACTCACTCAGGAGAACCTAGAAGCAAGCCAGGAGGACATGAAATACAGGTATGATCAGAATGCTTCTCTGGTCCTGTTTCAGCCTCCCCAGAAAGTGTAGGTCATGGAACCAGTGGAGCCTTGTGCTCTGCAGGACATGTAGACTTGACCTTTTGAAGTGGTGGAGGGCAAGAGTGATGTCACCTATCTGGTGAACTTGAGAGCCCCAGGAACCCTTTAAGGTTCGTGCATGTGACCCGCCTCAAACCTCACTTTGAGAGGTCTGAGCTAACTATGCTCTTGGCAACAGATGATGGAAGGAGGAGGGGAGGGAGCCTCTTCCTGACCCCCTGTCTGCTCAGGAGAAAGATGGGTCTGTTGCCAGTTGCTGGGATGTTTGCCTCCTTGTTCTCCCTGATGCCCAGGGGTCTCTCATCTGTGTACCCATGATGTGGACACTGGGGACAGTCTACTTGTGAAACACAAGTTTTTCAGGGTGACTGAAAAGGTCAGGGCCAGCATCAAGGAGGAGGTTTCCAAGATGTTGGTGTAAGGGGTAATTGAGTTCTCCAGCAGTCCTTGGGCCAGCCCAGTGGTCTGGGTCCCAAAGACTGCTGCTCCTGGTGCCACCCCAGAACTGAGGTTCTGTGTGGTCTACCATGGACTTAACACCATCACAAAGATTGACAGGCATCCCATCCCCAGCGCTGATGAGCTCCTAGATCAGTTAGGAGCTGCCAGGTTCCTCGGCAGGTTTGTCTTAACATCTGGGTACTGGCAGATTGCCTTAACTGATGGGGAAAAGGACAGGTCAGCATTTTCCACCCCAGAAAGGCATTACCAGTGCCCTTTCGGATGTAAAATGCCCTGCCACCTTTCAGAGGTTGGTCAATCAGGCGTTGGCTGGGCTGGAAGATTTCAGCACAGCCTACCTGGATGACATTGCAGTGTTTGGCTCCAGCTGGGAGGCACACCTGCAACACATCTGTGAAGTGTTGAAGGCTCTGCAAAAGGCAGGCCTCACTACTAAGGTCAGTAAGTGCCAAAATGGGCAGGGTTCTGTGGTTTACCTGGGACACCAGGAAGGGAGTGGCCAGGTGGGACTCCAGCAACCAATAATTGACACTATTCTGGCTTGGGAGCCCCCAAGACCCAAACAGAGGTGAGAGCCTTTCTAGGTCTCACTGGTTACTACTCGAGGTTTGTCAATTGGAATGACACCCTTGTTGCCCCCTTGAAAGAGCTGACCTCCATAAAAGAGACCAAGAAAGTGATCTGGACTGAGGCTTGTCAGACCGCTTTTGATGCCCTGAAAGCAGCCATGTGCACAGCACCCGTGCTGAAGGCACTCGACTTCTCCAAAAAATTTGTTGTGCAGATTGATGCTTCAGAGCATGGTGTAGGGGAAGTTCTAGCACAGGTAAATGCGAGGGCTCAGACCAGCCTGTAGCCTTTATTAGTAGAAGGTTACTTCCCCTCGAACGGAGGTGAAGTGCAATTGAGCGAGAAGCGTTTGCTGTGGTCTGGGCACTGAAGAAGCTGATGCCCTACTTGTTTGGGACTCACTTCTCGGTTCAGACAGGACCACAGTCCCCTCAGTTGGTTAATGCAGATGGGGACACACATCAGTTTAGGTGGTCCATCTCCCTATAGAGAATGGACTTTACAGTGGAACATTGCCCTATTACATAACACACCAATACTGATGGTCTGTCGAGATTCTTCTGCCTTAGTGATGAGAACTCCAAATTAACTTGGGTTGTCCTCTCCATTTTCAGCTGGGGGGGACACGTGTTAGACCTGGCAACCTTGGCAAATTCTCTCCTGTCTTTTCGCTTCTGCTTCCTATGTTTTGACTGTGTGCTGGACTTTGCTTTTGCTGGTTTTTGTTACTCTAGGCACTTTACCACTGCTGACCAGTGCTAAAGTGCAAGTGTTTCCTGTGCAAATTGTGCTTATGATTAGTTACCCCTGAATGGCATATTTGATTTACTACTAAGTCCCTAGTAAAGTGCACTAGAGATGCCCAGGGCCTGTAAATCAAATGCTACTAGTGGACCTGCAGCACTGAGTGTGCCACCCACATGAGTAGCCCTAGCATCATGTCTCAGACTTGCTTCTGCAGTGTTTATGTGTGCACTTTTGCAATGCCAATTTGACCTGCCAAGTGTGCTCACTTGCCAGGCCCAAACCTTCCCTTTTTCTACATGTAAGGCACCACTAAGGCAGGTGCTAGGTAGCCCCTTGGGCAGGGTGAAATGTATGTTAAAGAAAGGACATGTACTGATGTGTACAGTGAAATACTGCCAAATTCATTTTCCACTTTTGCAAGGCCTATCCCTCTCATAGGTTAACATGGGGACTGCCTTTTAATATCTTCTAAGTGCATCTTCCCATTGGGATCACATACAGAGGGGGAGTTTGGGGTCTCTGAACTCACAATTTAAAAATACACCTACGGTAAAGTTGTTTTTCAGATTGTCAGTTTGAAAATACCACTTTTAGAAATTTGGCGTTTTGTTTTGCTTAATCATTCTTTGCCTCTGTCTGGCTGTGAAATCCACATCTGGGCCAGACTGACAGTTAGGCTGTTTGCGAATTCCCTCTAAACAGTGACACAAAGGTAACTGGTGGGTAGCCTTCGTATCCTGATGAGTATCCTAGACTACAGTGAGGAGGGAGGAGTTGACACTCACACCGGAAAAGGCTGTGCCTGTCCTCACACAACGCAGTCTCCAACCCCCTGGTGTGTGTCTGGGACCAGGCCTGGGCAAGACAAGATCTTGTGAACAACAGAGACATGCCTTTGAAGTTTGCCTACCTCAAAGGCAGAGAGGAGTATAAGTAGTGGACCCAAGACCCAGACTTTTAGATTACTTCTGGATCAAGAGGAGCATTTGCCAAGGAGAAGAGCTGAAAAGCTGGAGGAGGGCTACTGCCCGTTTGCCGTGTTTTGCAGCTTGTTAAAAGTCTCCAAGGGCTTGGGCTGAGCTTGCCCCCGTTGTGAAGTCTTAGGGCCATCAAAGACTTCCTCTGCCAGCACCTGGACTCTCTTGCTGGGACTCCTTCTCTGCTAAGTGGTGCCCAATCCAGTCCCTCGGCCCTTGAAAGGAGAAGCTGTAGGAACCAAGGCTGAAATCCACGCACAGGAGCTGTGTGAGGGAAACATTGACGCAGCACCTGCTTTGTGGCTGAAAAATCAACGCAGCACCTGCATTGTGGCTGGGAAATCGATGAAACACCTGCTTGTGGCTGCCAAAATTGACGCATCACCTATGCTGTGCATCTCTTCACCACTGTGTGCCAGAATTTCACATTGAACCTGTGCAGACCCAGGGTTGCCTGTGTGGAAATCGACGTCTCGCTCTTCTGTGGGAGAGAAAAATGACACATCGTCTACTCGACCGGAGAAGAAATGATGCGCAGCCTCACTTGAGAGTAAGAAATCGATGCATTGCTGACTTTTCCGGCGCACGCTCGCTCGTGCAGCTTTATTGTTGACGCAAACTAGATACTTTGTTTAAAAACAATGCCATTGATATATGCTTCTGAGCTCCATTAAAATTTCAGTAGTATCAACACCTGTAGATATCCTTTCTCTTTCTCCCACAAAAGAGATCCAGTGTGCATTGACGCACATGTAATCAGTTGCTTGGTAACTGGTCCACGTGTTTGTCATCAGGTTTATAGTATGGACGGCACTCTGCTGCAAAGATTGTCAAACCAGTAGCACTGGAACAACAATCTGGTGAAATAGGTCCTGCTGGGAACCTTACATTTCAGGAAAATGGCTGCCACACATTTTAAAAACACACTTGCCCCCCCCCCCCAAAAAAGGGAGAATGTCACACGCTAACATTTTAGCCAGCTTCTCGGTGTACAAACGTGCCATTGGGTGGTTACATTTGTACTGACCCTCCTTCCCAAACCTGGCAGTAAAAGTAGCCTGGATTTTTTTCTTCACTGGTGCCACTGATGCAGGCGACTTCAAAGCAGAACATGGTGGTAGACTCAATGTGCGTCTCAAGGGGGCAGACACTGTATGTTCTTGACTTGGTGTTTCGACCTGACTCTGAGTCTTCCTGTGCCATTGTAATGTTGCTGATGTGGGCAACAACACTACTGCACTGCTGGGGACAGGGCTGACTTGTGTAACGGAAATGTGACCGTCTTATTCACCTTCCACCATGATCAGATCACATTCCCTACTTTCAACACCTTCCCCAACACCACTTGCAGGCTTCTAGCTGCTAAGGTGTACCTCCCAGGAGAGTACATGGTGTTTTCTTAAATGGGTTGTGTGGCCTCCAGTTCCATAGTTTGTACCAAGCTTACCCCGAATAATACATGCTTGGCAAATGGAGCATATGGCAAATGTTTGGCTCCTTTTCACTAACCGCAAAGAAGTCCTAAATTGGGGAGGACAACTTTCTAATACTGGGGCCATGGCAATGGCTGAAGAAGTGGCGGTAGGTGGATGTTGTTTTTGATGACGTTTGCCTCCCTGAAGTGCCATCTTCTACTGAGGTGGCGGTGGATGTAGATCGCAGCCCGGGGCCTTGTAAGTATGGAAGCTGGTGGAGGTGGATGTGGTGGTATCTGTGCCACATCTCTCAGAGAAGGTTGAGAAGATGGAGTAATGTTGGACTCCACTGGGGCTGGGTTAAAATCCATGATAATTGTCTTGTCATCAGACTTGTCATCCTCCTCTTCTTCATCCATAACTGTAAGGCTTTCAGGAACCTTCCTTTTTACTCCATGCCTCTCCTGGCATGTCTCAGAATGAGTTGGCCTTGATCATCAGAAGAGGGCTTGAAGAAGAAGATGGCAGAGATCTAGAAGACAGTGAGCCAGATGTAGTAAGCCTTTTGCGACTCGGAAATGGTGAAAAACGCCGTTTGCGAGGCGCAAAAGGCCTTCCGCGATGCAGAATCACATTTTGCGAGTCGGTACCGACTCGCAAAATGTGATTCCGACTCGCAAATAGGAAGGGGTGTTCCTTCCTATTTGCGACCGCATCACGATGTAGAGTTGCTTTGTGACCGCAAAAGCGGTTGCAAACCAACTCGCAGTTACTATCCACTTGAAGTGGATGGTAACTCATTCGCAAAAGGGAAGGGGTCCCCATGGGACCCCTTCCCCTTTGTGAATGCTCACAAAAATATTTTTTCAGAGCAGGCAGTGGTCCTATGGACCACTGCCTACTCTGAAAAAAACCGAAACAACAAGGTTTCAGTATTTTTTCTATTTTCAGCTTGTTTTCCTTCGTCCATGCGATAACAAAAACAGGCATCAATGACGAGAAAGGGCCAAAGGCCAGTCCCAAGTACAAAAGGCCCACAGTCCAATCCCCAACTTGATTCATGACAGTATCTTGACCCCACTGAGCATGGGCATCATGTTGGAAATGGGCAGGCACCTCCTTGGGGAAGAGGGGTGGGGGGCACCTCAGCTGAAGTGGGTAACATGCGTGTAGGTTCTCGAAGGAGCTCCTTGCCCAATTCTCCCTGGTGGGGAGTGTAAGGCCACAGTCTCTGAAGTGGGGAACATGCCCACTGGTTCTGGAGGAGGCTCCTTGCCCAGTTGTCTCTGATGGGGAGTGTAAGGCCATAGTCTCTGAAGTGGGGAACATGCCCACTGGTTCTGGAAGGGGCTCCTTGCCCAATTCTCTCTGGTGGGAAGTGTAAGGCCACAGTTGCTGAAGTGGGGAAGATACCCACTGGTTCTGGTGGGTGGCCTACATACCCGCTTATGGAGGTGAGGGCTGCTGTGCATCTGCTAGAGGTGAGGGCTGCTGTACCTCTGCTGGAGGTGAGGGCTGCTGTGCCTCTGCTGGAGGTGAGGGCTCCTTGCCCTCTGCTGGTGGAGGTGTGACCCTGGCTGCCTCTGCTGGAGGTGAGGGCTCCTTACCTACTGCTGCTGAAGGGGGCCTCTTGCCTTTCTTTGCTGGTGGAGTGGGATCTTTCCCTTTCTTGGGTGGTGGAGTGGGATCCTTCCCTTTCTTGGGTGGTAGAGTGGGACCCTTTCATTTCTTGCCTCCACGACTAGGAAGTGCCTCCACTGTCCCCGTCTCATGTCCCTTGGTTTTCACCATCCTAGTCCTCCCTTTCTGAGGTGGAGGTGTGCTCACGGTAGGAGTGGCAGCCGTCACACTTTGCGGCCCCTTTGTGCCAGTAGCTGAAGATTTGATTGGAGAAGTGGCAGACTGGCTGAGGTGCTGTGCTGGGTCATTGGGACCGTGCTCTTAAGGGCAGGACGAGGGGGTGGAGTGGGAGGTAAGAGGTCAAGATCGGCAAGGAAAGGCTTCTTAGGGACGTTGGGGGGGATGTGGGAGGAGGGATGGGAGTGAAGATTAAGGGAGTGGTTGTCGGGGGTGTATGTCTGCTGGACTTGGGTTCAGGTGCATGGGCTGTATGCATATGTGAGGTGGATGGCTGTTGGGAGTCTGAGTGGGTGCGTTTGTGTCTCTTAGGAGGGGGCAGACAGGGTGGGAGAGGACAAGGGGACGCGTGGAAGGATGTTGTAGAGGTGTCTGCAAGTGAGGTATGTGTGCTGCTTGATGTGGTGATGGTGGTGGTGCTGTTGATTCAGTGCATGCAGATGTGAGTGCGGATGTGACTGTGAGGGTGGAGGAAAAGGAGGAAGAGGAGGGGGAGACAGTGGAGGCAGTGGATGTGGTTGTTTGTGCAACTGTCTGTTGTTTGTGGGAGTGCTTGTGGCCTGAAGTGTGCTGCCTGTGTTTGACTGTGCTACTCTTGTCTGATATTTTGTGTGCATGCTTGTCTGTATGTGTGCATGGGATGGGTTGAGGTTGAGGTGACTGGAACTGGCAAGTGGTAGTTGGAGGGGGAACGGTAGGAACAGGGACACTGGCTGCCAGCAGAGAGGAAGCCAGAGCCTGAAATGATGTCTGAGGGCCACCCACCCAAGGTGGATGCCCTCCAGGTATGCATTGCATTGCGTTGCTGCATCTAGGATGCCAGCCCTCGGATGGCATTCACTATGGTTGACTGCCCTACAGAGAGGGATCCCAGGGAGTCAAAGCCTCCTCATTAAGGGCAGCAGTGTTGACTGGGGCAGGGCCTGAGGTGCCTGGGGCAAAAGAGATGCCCACCCTCCTGGGTGAGTGGGCATAGCCAAATCATTGGGGGGCTACTGGGAGGGTTGGTGCTGGTACGGGGGATGAAGGCTGTACCTGTAGCTGGAGTGGTTTCAGAGGTGTACACCACCACCAGGGAGCTGCCATTGGAGGAGTATTCAGAGTCAGTTTTGTCCCCACCGTGGTGCTCTCCTCGCCCTCCGTCCCACTGGTACCCTCTGCGTCGTGGACTTTGCCTCCTGGGTCCTGTGGGATGCAGCTCCCTCAGTCGCCGGTGCCCCTGCTCCTCCGCCAGATGATGCTAATTCACACATGGACAGGATTACAGAAGAAAATGGAGGGGAGAGAAAGGGAGCACTGGGTCAATTACAGCACCAACACCACAGATGGCATACACACTACCATCACACACAAGGATCAGGATTGAGCACTATGCATCGCACTAACATTAAATTGGCTAGGTACCACAGCAAGATGAGAGCCAACCACTGCCTACTGCACCCCTCCTGGTACCCACTAAATCCAGTCTGACCTGGAAAGCCACCTAGCTAGAGTGCAAGATTTTGCTATACACCATTTACCTTGAGCTGGACCATGCAGAAATGTCTGAGCTGACATTAAGGGGTACCCACTAACTGAAACCCACCACTAGGATCCCATGCCGGCCAACAAACCTGGTTGTCACACTCACTCCACTCACCCCCTTGTGGCTGCTGTGCTGCCCTCAAGTGCCCATCCAGCTCTGGGTAGGCCACTGCTAGTATGCGGGCCATCAGGTACCCTGCCCTCGTTGGGAGGACATCCCCAGCTGGGCCTCTGCAGTCTCCCGGGCCCAGTAGCTCAAGTCCTGCCACCTTTTCCTACAGTAAGTGCTCCGCCTGCTGTAGACCCCCAGGGTCCGCACGTCCTGGGCAATGGCACGCCACAATCCCTTCTTCTGATGGCCATTGACCTGCAGAGGTAATACAGACAGGAGGACACCATTAAACATACAATCTAGCCTGTCACACATATGGCCCACAAATACCCTTTCTCTCCCCATTGAGACACACATCACCTATCGCCCACCATGTACACTACCACCAGAGACCCTCCCCCCAAATAACACGCTGCTAGCACACACATCTCCATGCAACTTTGTCACATGCATCGTGCCCATGTTGTACTCACCTGTTGGTCTGGAGGCCCATACAGCTGTCCATACAGGGGTAGGACCCCATCAACCAGGCACTCCAACCCCTCCGAAGTGAAGGCAGGGGCCCTTTCCCCAGTCACACGAGCCATGGCAGGATCCGGACACATCTCACAGCAGCACACGCAGTGGAGGTGTTGTCAAGTGGAAAGTCAGGAATCAAGTAGGGTTTGAAACAGGAAATAGCGGTCACATCCACAGCGGTGTACCCCGTCTCTGCCGCCGGTGATCCCCATTGCCCAATGTAATCCATAGAGCCCCATTTTAGCTAATGAGGAATAGCACGGCGGTGCAAGACCGCCTTCCGCATGACACCCAATGCCAGCAGAGTTACCTCGCTTCCACCTGTCCCTACATACAGGACAAGTGGTCGCCATTTTATGGTGGTAGACAACATTCAGAAAAATGAGATCTGCATCATTACTGTAAATTGCACATATATTGCCATTCAGATTGTCCCATCATATAAATGCTCTATGTACACTGAGGTGGTGGTTCCATTGTTCAGTTTGTGACACCCTACTCACTCTTGTGTCCCTTAGATACCTACCACTGCGGAGGGATAGGAGGAGGAGACAAGACCCCATATACAGACCCTTCATGGACTTGGCTACACTGGAGGGCAGGCACACAATACTGACCTATAGACTGGACAGGGCCACAATCACAGAGCTGTGTGCACGATTGGAGCCTGATCTGATATCAGCTATCCATCATCCCACTGGGATCCCCCCTCTTGTGCAAGTTCTATCAGTTCTCCATTTCCTGGCAACTGGCTCTTTCCAAGTGACAGTGGGCTTGGCAGCAGGAATGTCACAGCCAATGTTCTCAATCGTGCTGGCAAGGGTTTTGTCTGCCTTGGTCAAATACATGTGCAGCTTCATCCCTTTCCCCCAGGTAGAAGATTTGGGCACTGTGAAGGTAAGATTCTATGTAATGGGATATATACCAAATATTATTGTGGCGATTGACGGAACACATATTGCGTTTGTACCGCCCGAGCCAATGAACAGGTGTTCAGGAATCGGAAGAGTTTCCAGTCACTCAATGTGCAAATGGTGTGCCTGGCTGACCAGTACCTCTCCCATGTCACTGCCAAGTATCCTAGGTCGGTGTATGACACCTTCGTCCTGAGGAATAGAAGCATACCAAATGTGATGGCACAACTACAGAGGTACAGGGTGTGGCTAATGGGTGAGCAAGAGTCCCCACCCAATGTATGTCAGTATATGCCTTCAGGAGTTATCCTCATACCATTTTGTAAGGCTAATGTTTTTCCCTCAATACTTGCAGGTGACTCTGGCTCCCCAAACCTATTGTGGCTCCTAACCCCTGTGAAGGTATGCCAGATAGTAGTAGCATGCTGCATGTTGAACAACTTTGCACTCAGACAACAAAAGCAGGAGATTGGAAATGCCCCTGTGGCAGCAGTGGACCCTGAGGACAGTGAGGATGAGGAGGCAGAGGATGAGGATGTGGACATCAAAACATCAGTTCTACATCAATACTTCCAATGACACACAGGTGAGGCAATGAAACTGCCATTCCTCTGATTATTTATGTTTTCAGTGTGGCTGTAGCAGGATGGCATTCATTTCATTTCCATCTCAACTGAGTGTCACCTATGCCTTTTCATTTTGCAGATGTTGCTGTTGTAACAACTGTGTACTGATGTGATGACTGCAGACAGCTATAGGTCATTATTTGTATGCTATGGTAGTTCAGGTCATTTGCACAAGATGTGACTGTTCCCATATTTGCAAATTTTCATCACATAAAACACTATCACTCAAGTTGTGTTCAAGGGTGTTTATTGTAGTGAAATTTATAGATGGAAAAGTGCAACGGAATGGGGTGGTGGGAGAGGTAAGTCCGGGGTATTGGTCCAGTCTGTTTGTTGCACAGGTCCAGTGTCCAAGGGGCCATAGGAAGGGGAGCAAAAGCAGTTCAAAGTGGAAAAGGTGACAGGGTGGGACAGAAGGGGGACATTCAGGAGGGTCTAATTTCCTGGCAGTGGTCTTGGCAAAGGTCTCTGGCTTCTGTCTGGGTTGCAGGGAACTTTGTGTGGTGGTTCAATTTAGGCAGGGAAAGAGGGGTTGGTGGCCCCTCAGTCCTGTGGCAGGGCCTCATGTCCACTACCTGCAGCAGATGTGGTGGGCTGTTCAGTTGACTGGCTAGTGGAAGGGGCCCACTGGTGTGCTGTCCATTCCCTCATGATGTTGGTCATATCAGCCAGCACCCCTGTTATGGAGACCATGGTGGTGTTGAGGGCCTGCAAATCTTCCCTGATCTCCTGATGGTGTACTTTCTGCAGCCCCTTGTTTGCCTGCATGTTGTTAAGAATCTGGCCCATCCTGTCCTGGGATTGTTGCTAAGCCCCCACGACATTAGTGAGTGCCTCCTGGAGAGTTGGTTCCCTGGGTCTGTCCTCCCCCTAGCACACAGCTGTCCTCCGTGTATCCCTGTCACCCTGTGCCTGTGTCCCTTGAACAGTGTGCCACTGCCACTGACCCCAGGATCCTGATTGTCTTGGCTGTGAGATGTGGACTGGGGTCCCTGTACAGGTGGGCACACTGCCTATTGAGGTGTCCTGAGGAGAGAGGTGTGGGGACATTGGGTGGGTGCTGTGGTATTGGATACTGAGGGGAGAGGCTCTGTGGTGGACTGGGAGTGGGCTGGGGTGGCCGACTGACCAGTGGTCCCTGATGGGCCACGTAGTTCATCCAGATCCAGAAGTCCAGAGTTATCACTGGGGGCATCTTCTGAAGGGGGACTGGATAGTCGTGGCACCTCCTCGCCGCTGGGATTGGCAGGGGCACCTGTGGGGATGTAAGTGATGTACAACGCTTCATGTCTGTGACATATTGTACATCGCTAGCTTCCCCTATATAATTTCTGTTGCCCTACCACCTTTGTTTGTGTATGGTAATGTATTGTGGGATTGTTAGTTCTCAATGCTGTGCATGCTTTGGTGTTGGGTATAGATGCAGGGATGGGGGCTGTACCTTCATTGGTATAACATGCAGGGCTTGGCATTGGGGTTAGTCATATGTGTAGGTGCACTGTGTGGGATGGAGTGGAGTGATGGAAGTCACGGTGGGAGGGTGAGATGTCCTGCAGTTATGGGGGATGCTAAGTAGCAATTATTAACTCACCAGTGTCCAGTCCTCCAGGTACTACTGTGAGTCCCTCAGGATGCAGAATTGCCAAGGCTTGCTCCTCCCATGCTGTCAGCTGTGTGGGATGACGAGGGGGTCCATCGCCAGATCACTGGATGGCAAGCTGGTGCCTTGCTGTCACGGAATGTACCTTCCCCGTAGGTCGTTCCACCTCTTCCTGGTGCTGTCCCTTGTCCTTGGATGCTGTCCCAAGGTGTTCACTCTGTCCTCGATTCTCCACCATAGTTCCATGTTCCTGGCAATGGAGATTTGCGGTACATGTGCTCCAAACAGCTATGGCTCTACCCTAACTATTTCCTCCACCATGACCCGCAAATCCTCATCAGTGCAATGGGGGTGTCTTAGTGGGGACATGGGTGTTGTGTTGTATGTTGTGCAGAGGGTGTTGAGTAATGTGGTGGGATATGGGCTGCATGACGGATGAATGGATGTTTGTGGTGTGTGTGTGTAGTTGTCTCTGTTATTTGCATGGCTAGCTATTGCAGTCTTTTTGTTTTCATAAAGGGTTGTGTGTAATGTGGGTGTGTGTTTTATAGTGCTGTGGGTGGGTGGGTGTGGTGTGTGTATGAGTATCAAGTGTGTTTTGTTCAAAGCAGTGTTGTTTTGTATTTGGTTGGCCATTCTGACCGCGCAATGGTTTACCACCGTTGAATGTCCATCATTGTGATTCTTGGGTCATAATGTGGTGGGCGTATTGTTGTTGGCGTAACGGTATGGGTGTTCGTACCGACAGTTTACCACTTACCTTTGGTCTGGCGGATATGTTTTTGTGGCAGAATTCTGTCGGTTTAATGTGGGTGTGTCATAATATGGCGAGTGGATGGTTCGCCTCCGCGATCGTATGTTGACGGTCGTCACCACTGCGGTAAGTGGGATTTACTGCCAATGTCATAATGACGGCCCTTATTCTTTAACTGCTCTGTAGACTTTGGCGAAATCAGAGCTAAACTTTAAGCATTTGTTAACCTTATCACAAAATTGCATGTGGCTAGGGCCGATGAAAAGCTCAAACAGCTTTGTTGGTAACTGTTGCCTTAAATCAAGAATCCTCCTTTATAGTAGGTTCTCCTCCCGGCCATTGATCCACCAAACCATAGTGAATGGCTGAAGTGCCTCCCTGCATGACCCAAATTGAGGCACTAGCTGGTAAGGAGGTTCCCCATACAAAATGAGCAGCAAGTAAAGTTGATAATAAAGATACTGGTACTCCTTCACAGTCAGGACCTGTTACAGAGTCCCCTGGCTTAACAGCTAATTTTCAAAGGGGAGATTCTATAGTACCCAAGCGTTCATACATAGATTGATGTCTCAGCCAAAAGTGATTTCAATTTGAAACATAATAAATTCTTTAGATGTTTAGGTCAAAAGATGTAGTCAAAGATTCACCTTCATTAGAGAAAGGGGAGGATCCTGGGGCGCTCTACTTTGTGCTTTCAAAGGCTTTTTCTGACATTTTGTTGGATGCGCTGAGGTAAAAGCAGGTGACACAGATAGCGACTGGGGGCTTGCAGGTATTATTGTGGAGCTAGGATATGTTCGTAATTCATGCAAATGAGCGTCCATTGTAATCAGGTTAATCATAGGGGAGTGGAAGATGATGCCTGGGTAGAAACAGACAGCTTCTTACTCAACAATTAATGGCTTTCTGCTATTTCAATTTCTTTTGCAATTATCTCAACATCATGGTTCAGGAAACCCTCAAAAGTTGCTGTATGCCTTTTTCGTTGTGGTGGTCTCCAGGCAACGTGCATTACAACATTACTACCTTAGAAAAGTTCAGGCAAAGAGAAGAGGCTCAACCTTGTCCAGCCACAAACGGGGGCAGAACGGCCTGCTCTTGGCCCAGTCTTCCCCCAGGCACGCACCCAGGCACATCCTGCATGCATCCCACACTGTGGGCTTCAAGCAGAGGCTGATAGGCCTACAGAGTATAAATATGCCCCTACATCTCTTAGAATGCATCATGAGTTGTAACTGTAACATGACTAACTTGCACATGGTGCATCCATCTTGTAACTCAAGGGATGGGCTGGCCAGAAAAAAACAGGAAAATATTGCATAAAGAAGTGAAGGAACTGTATAGAGAAGAGTAGGAGAGGCTCAGGGATCCCAACTGTCAGCCTCCACCCTTGGCTTATGCTCTTAGACATATATGGTTCGGATGATAACTGCAAATGAAATGCAAAGACTTCCTCAACTATCAAAAAAAAGTTCCTCTAACTCATATAGGTCAGAATATCCAATAATTTCACAACTCTGAGTTGTGCAGCATGTTGATAAAATTGGTTTGTATGCTGATTGGCTCTTGGTGTTCCTCTGAGATGGGGAATACCTAACAAGGCCGATACCCCAGCAGGAGCCCTCAACTCACTAGTGGCTTCTTTTTCAAGCTGCTCCTCAGACAGAGCATTTGTGCAAAATGATGCCTCTCACAACATGTAGCAATGATGCTGACTCCAAGCAGAAGTATCCAAAACAAGGGAACAATGGAGTGTATATCTACACCAAGCTATCAGCAATCTTCTTGCCGCTGGAATCACAACCCTCAAAAGTACAAGCTCTGCCTAGAAACTTAGGGTCTGATCTAGAGTTTGGCAGATGGGTTGCTCCATCATAATTGTGATGGATATCCTGTCTGCCATATTATGATTCCATAAGATATAGGCCCTCGTTGCAACCCTGGCGGTCAGTGATAAAGCAGCAGTAATACCGTCAACAGGCCGGTGGTAAAAGAAATTGATTTATGACCACAGCAGAAACTGCCAACACAGACAGCCACTTTAACACACCGACCGCCACGGCGGTAGCAACAAGCACTGCGGCGGTAACTTCCAACAGCCAGGCAGAAGACAATGTACCGCCCACCCTATTCCAACAGGCCAATCTGCCACCTTTTCTGGGGCGGTACCAACGTTATCAAAAGCACGTCTGAAACAGTACACAGAAGGGAAATGTCACACCTCTGGACAATCAGGGAACAACCACAATGCCACGGAGCCCAAACCACAGGTGTTACACAAGCTGGTCTACCTCTTCCTACACCAGGAATACCAATGCCAGCGAAGACGACCACGGTGAGTACCGCCCCTAGCACACAGTGGAGGGGGGAGGAAAAAGAGAGTGACACACACACATGCAACACGCAACAACCCCACCCCCAACACCATACACACAAACAGATACAATAAAATTACATATTCACCCCGTAGCCCTCAGGAATAGTGCAAGGACAAAAGGAAGTGAATAAAGTGATTGTAATAAGATAAAATAACAGGTATATGTCCTCAAAAATAAACAGTATATACAGAAATACAAATATAGGGACATTGCCCAGTCCATAATGTCCGTGGGCCACAGGGCCATATCACATAGGCCCCACTTGACTCCTGCCTCAATACGGAGAGAACACTGCTGGAGCATCAGGTCGAAAATACACAGGCACCTCAGGGGGAATGGGAAAGGGGGCACCCCAGCCAGAAGACGGTACAACGCCACTGCTCCTGGAGGGGTCTACATGCCCTCTGTGATGTCCTGGGGAGTGCAAAGCCACAGTCTCTCAAGTGGGTGGTTTGCCCACGGTTTGGCCCTGGGGAGTGCAAGCCCACAGTCTCTCAAGTGGGTAGTTTGCCCACTGTTGGTGCTGGGGAGTGCAAGGCCACAGTCTCTCAAGTGGGTGGTTTGCCCACATGCTCTGGAGGGGGCAACATGCCCTGTGCTTGGTCCTGGGGAGTGCAAGGCCACAATCTCTCAAGTGGGTGGCTTCTTCCAACTGGTTCTGGAGGGGGCTTTGCGCCCAGTGTGATCATCCTGGTAGGGTGGGGGTGAGTGGATGCCTTCTTCCACTGGTTCTGGAGGGGGCTTTGTGCCCAGTGTGCTTCATCCTGGCAAGGAGGGGGTAAGTGGATGCCTTCTTCCACTCATTCTGGAGGGGATTTGTGCCCAGTGTGCTTCATCCTGGCAAGAAGGGGGTGAGTGGATGCCTTCTTCCACTGGTTTTGGAGGGGTTTTTGTGCCCAGTGATGCAGCACTTGGGAAGTGCCGGGTCACAGTCCCTCACCTGGGTGTCAGACCCACGAGATTTGAAGTGGGCAGGATGCATGACACTCTATGTAGGCAGGACTGCAGTCCATCTGCAGGTGGCGATGGCTGCACACTGGTGGTAGTGCCAGTGCTGGTATCAGTGCTGGTAGTGGTGGGGGGAGGCTCCAGGCCTTCACCCGGCAGCCTCAGACGGCTGCCGACTAGGGCCGCTGCTGCTGGCAGTGGTGCTGGCAGTGGTGCAGGTGGCGCTGCAGGTGGCGGTGCAGCTGACGGTGCTGGCGGCGGTGCTGGTAGTGGTACTGGTAGTGGTGGGGGGAGGCTTCAGCCCCTCCCCTGCAACCTCGCATGGCTGAACTGCCATGGTTGATGTTGGGGGCTCAGATCCAGCTCCAGCCCAGGACCCCTATCCATCCTGCCTGCAGTGGCCGGACCTTTGCCTTTGCCCTTGGCAGCAGGTGGTCCCTTCTTGCCCTTACCAGCTGGTGGTGCCTCCCTGCTAGCTGATGGTCCCTTCTTGACCTTTCCAGCTGGTGGTGCCTCCGTGTCCTTGGTAGCTGTTCGTTCCTTCCTTCTTGCCCTTGCAAGCTCGTGTTGCCTCCTTGCCCTTGGTAGCGGGTGGACCCTTCTTGCCCTTAACAGCTGGTGCAGGCACACTGACAGTGCTGATGGGTGTCTCCTTGGAGCCTCTCACACCTGCAGTAACTGCTGAAACTACAGTGGCCATGGACTGGGTGGCTGAGGTACTGGCCTGGGTTCTGCCTACCCTGGCCCAAAGTGAAGGACGGGGGGTGGAGGGGCAGGTAAGAGGTCAAAGGTGGAGAGGAAAAGCTTTTTAGGGACAATGGGGTGGGAAGAGGGTGAAGGTTTGGGAGTTGAGAAAGAGGGAGTGGTGGGTTGGAGGTGTCTGTCTGCTGTGTTTGGGTGCAGGTGCATGGGCTGGATGCTGTTTTGAGGTGGATGGCTGTTGGGTGCTTACGTTTGTGTACTTTGGGAGGAGGGGGCACAGACACAGTGGGAGAGGACACAGGGGACCTTTGCATTGATGTGGGGGTGCTGACTGCCAGTGAGGGGTGTGTAGTGATAGGACTGATGGAGGTACTAGATGAGGATGTAGTGCATGCAGGTGTGAGTGGAGACGCAACTGGGAGGGAGGTGGACGACGGGGAAGAGGGGGACACAGTGGAGGTAGTGGATGTTGGCATGTTTGATTCTGGATGGTGTTTTTGTGAGTGCCTGTGGGATGATGTGTGCTGCTTGTGTTTGCCTGAGCCACTCCTGTGTGTTGTCTTGGGTGCATGCTCATCTGATGGTGTGCTTGGGATAGGTTGGGGTTCAGGGGAATGGAACTGGGTAGAGGAAGTTGGAGGGGGGAGGCTAGAGACAGGGACAATGGCTGCCACCAGGGAGGAGGCCAGAGCCTGGAATGATCTCTGTTGGGATGCCAAAACCAGAGTGAATGCCCTCCAGGAATGCATTTGTTTGTTGCAAATTCCCTGCCAGCCCCTGGATGACATTCACTATGGTTGACTGCCCAACAGGGATGGATTGCAGGAGATCAATAGACTCCTCACTCAGGGCAGCAGGGCTGACTGGGGCAGGTCCTGAGGTGCTGGTGCGAAGGAGATGCCCACCCTCCTGGGTAAGCGGGCACGGGAAACACGCTGATGGGCTGCTGGGAGGGCGGTGCTGGAACCGGGTGACGGTTGTACCTGTTGTTGGGGAGGCCACAGAGGTGTCCGCCACCACCAGGCATCTTCCATCAGAGGAGATATCACTCTCCTCCAGATTTCGCCATGGTGCTCCCCTCGCCCTCCGTCCCACTGGTGCCCTCACAGTCGGTAGATTTGGCCTCCAGGGCCATGTGGAATGCAGCTCCCTCCATCACCGAAGCCTCTGCACCACACACCAGATGATGATTATGCACAGAAAGACAGGACAGGGTGACAAAACAAAAAAGAGGGGGGAAGAGACAGAGGATACACTTGGTCAATGCCAGCAACAACACCACCGTTGGTGTACACAACACAAAGGGGACAGCCCTATGACCTAGGTGATGCACTACCAGTCACAATGCTAGTCACCAGGCCATGGAGAATAATGCCTAACGCCAATAGCAGCATGCCTGAGACCCACAGATCCCTGTCCAGGAGTTGATGCCCACTAGCATGTTTGAGGGTGGAGTGCAACAGACCCTGCCCAACATGGAACCTACCCTGCAATGTTCGACCTGGCCAAGGGGCACCCACAGGCCCACATCCCCCACCCAGATAACACCCCACCACGCTCAATTTGCAGATTTGGAAACTGTACTTACCCCCTTGTGGCTGCTGTGATATCGTCAAGCGCCCATCCAACTCTGGATAGGCCACCGCCAGTATGCAGAACATCAGGGGGTCAGGGTTCGATGGGAACCTCTTCCTCGTTGGGAGGCCATCACCACCCGGGCCTCCACCATCTTTCTTGCCCAGCGTCTCAGGTCCTCCCACTGTTTGCAACAGTGGGCACTCCGCCTGTCGTAGACCCCCAGGATCCATACATCCTTGGCAATGCAAGCCATATACCCTTTTTCTGATGGGCGCTGACCTGCAGAAAAATAAACATAGAATAATGCTATCAGTCATGTCGTCCAGCATGTTACACTCATGGCCCACCATACCCCTCCCATCCCCTTAGGCACATACATTGCCCACATACATGCAGCACTCTGCCCAGGACCCCTCAACCAGCCCCCCCTTACACGAGGCCTTCGCACACAGCACTCCATGCATTCATGCCCCATGCATTGTGCACACAGTGTACTCACCTGTTGGTCTGGAGGCCCATAAAGCAATTGGTACTGAGGTAGGACCCCATCCACCAGTCTCTCCAATTCGTCCGAAGTGAAGGCTGGTGCCCTTTCCCCAGAGACTCGAGCCATGGTTGCTGCCAGACACAGGTCATAGCAGCACTTGCACTGTAGGTCCTTTCCTGTTGAAGGACAGGTAGCAAGTGAGTGAACAGATAGAAAATGGCAGTCACGTCCCCAGCGGTGCGTACCATCACCGCTGGCGTACATCACCATTGGCTACTGGAACCCATAGGGCCCAATGATAATCAATGAGGAGTTGCACAGCGGTTCTCGACCGCCTCCCACAACGGCGCACAACGTCAGCGGAATTACCTCATTTCCACCTGTCCCCCATGTACAGTCCCCTGGTGGACTTGGCAACAATAGAATACATTAGCCTCACCTACAGACTTGATAGGGCCACAATCCAAGAACGCTGTGCCCAATATGAGCCAGACCTGATCTCAGCTATACGTCAGCCTACTGGGATCCCCCCCTCTTGTGCAAGTACTATCAGTGCTACATTTCTTGGCAAGTGGCTCCTTCCAAGCGACAGTGGCCATGGCAGCAGGGATGTCACAGCCAATGTTCTAGAATGTGCTGACCAGAATGTTGTATCCCCTGATGAAACACATGCGCAGCTACATAATTTTTCCCCAGGTGGAGGATTTGACCACAGTGAAGGCTGACTTCTATGCAAGGGGACATATCCCCAACATCATTGGGGCAATTGATGGTACACATATTGCCTTTGTCCCCCCCCCGGACAAATGAACATGTGTTCAGAAATCGAGAGAGCTTTAATTCAATGAATGTGCAGATAGTGTGCCTTGCGGACCAGTACATCTCCCAAGTGAATGCAAAGTATCCTGGGTCTGTGCATGATGCCTTTATCCCGAGGAATAGCAGCATCCCATTTGTGATGGTTCAACTCCAAAGGCACTGGGTGTGGCTAATAGGTGAGCCCATGGTCTCCACCCAGGGTCTGTTGGTATATGGGTGTGGGGGTGGACCTAAGAGTGAGTGTGTGGCTAACAGGTATCCCTGGATATTTGCAGGTGACTCTGGCTACCCCAACCTCTCATGGCTCCTTACCCCAGTGAGAAGTGCCAGGACAAGGGCAGAGGAACGTTACAATGAGGCACATGGGCGTACAAGAAGAATTATTGAGCACACCTTTGGCCTCCTGAAGGCCAGGTTTAGGTTCCTCCATCTGACAGGTGGATCCCTGTGCTACTCACCCAAGAAGGTGTGCCAGATTATCGTGGCATGTTGCATGTTGCACAAGATAGCCTTGATACACCAAGTGCCTTTTCTGCAGGAGGGTGGGGCTGGAGATGGGCATGTGGCAGCTGTGGAGCCTGTGGACAGTGAAGAAGAGGGGGCAGAGGATAAGGACGTTGACAACAGAACAACTATCATACAACAGTACTTCCAGTGACACACAGGTAAGACACTGTAACTTCACCTTCCATTGCAGTTTTGTGTAGTTCATTTTCTCTAGTCAGGCTGCTGTTCCCACTACTCTGGCCACTTACTGTACCCTTTGGCATGTCTATTCACAGATCTGTTTGCCCTACTCTGGCTCCTGGTGTACTGACTGCAGCACATTACAGGTCATACCTATGTATACATAACTGTACAGTCTAATTTGTGATGTCTACAGATTGTTAAAAAAATACATCCTTAAATCATTTGACAAACTGCATACTTGTATTTTTAAGAGGGTGTTTATTCCAGTGCTGGGAAGTAAATGGGGATGAGCAATGGGCTGGGGTGATGATAGAGGAAAGTTCAGGAAAGAGTTCAGTCTGTTTGGATCACAGGTGCATTGTCAAAGTTGGCATAGGAAGTGGAGCAATGGCAGTTCAAGTTGGACAGGATGACAGAGTGGAACACAAGGGTGACAATCAGGAGAGTCTTATTTCCTGGTGGGGGTCTTGGCAATAGTCTCTGGCTTCTGCCTGGATCACTGGGACTGTTTTTGTGGTGGTTCTCCTTCTGCAGGGGGTGGGGTGCTGGTGGGCTGTTGATCCTGTGGCGGGGCCTCCTGTCTACTAACATTGGCGGAGGTGGAGGGCTGTTCATCGTTGTGGCTAGTGTCAGGGGCCTGTTGGTGTGCCACTGCCTGCCTCATGGTGTTGGCCATGTCAGCCAGCACCCCTGCAATGGTGACCAGGGTGGTGTGGATTTCCCTCAGGTCCTCCCTGATCTCCAGGTACTGTCCCTCCTGCAGCCACTGGGTCTCCTGCAACTTGACTAGTGTCGGGCCCATCATCTCCTGGGAATGGTGGTATGCTTCCAGGATGTTTGTGAGTGCCTTGTGGAGGGTCGGTTCCCTGGGACTGTCCTCCCCCTGTCGCACAGCAGTCCTCCCTGCTTCCCTGTTGTCCTGTACCTCTGTCCCCTGAACCGTGTGCCCACTGCCACTATCCCCAGGTCCCTGATCGTCTTGTGTTTGTGGGGTGTCCTGGGGTCCCTGTAATGGTGGACACACTGCTGACTGACGTGTCCTGGGGACAGAGGTATGGGCCTGCTGGGTGGGTGCTGTGCTGGTGTTTTCTGAGGGGGGAGGCTCTGTGATGGTATGGGACTGTGGCTGGGTAACCGACTGTCCGGAGGGCCCTGATGGGCCAGGTGAGTCATCCTGATCCAGGCGTGCAGAGCTGCTGTCATCACTGTGGGCCTCTTCTGTGATGGGACTGGATGTTTCTGGCACCTCCTCTCCGATAACATTGTGTGGGGGACCTGTGGGGATATAAATGCAGTGTTATAGTTTCTGTGTGTGTCATCTTGTGTATGGGTATGTTGACCTCTATGGTTGAAATTGTCATGGCAGATTGGCTTTAGTGAGTGTTGTTATTTGGTGGGCCAGATGATTGTCTTTAGTGTGCATGTAGTGATGATGGTTGTCCATGCAGGTTTGTGAGTGGTGTACATGCATTGGTATATCATGCCGGGCTTGGCATTGGGATGAGTGTGTTGTGATGGTGGGGTGTGTGGGTAGTGGTGGAGTGATGGGAGTAAGGGTGGGGGTATGTGATGGCATGCAGATGGGGGGGGTGAAATTAGTAACGATTTGACTTACCAGAGTCCAGTCCTCCAGCTACTCCTGCCAGGCCCTCAGGATGCAGTATTGTCAAGACTTGCTCCTCCCATGTTGTTAGTTGTGGGGGAGGAGGTGGAGGTCCACCGCCAGTCCTCTGTACAGCTATCTGGTGTCTTGCAACCACGAAACACACCTTCCCACGTAGGTTGTTCCACCTCTTCCTGATGTCATCCCTTGTTCTTGAGTGCTGTCCCACGACATTGACCCTGTCCACGATTCTCCACCATAGCTCCATCTTCCTAGCGATGGATGTCTGCTACTCCTGTGATCCGAATAGCTGTAGCTCTAGCTGGATAATTTCCTCCACCATGACCCTTAGCTCCTCCTCTGAGAACCTGGGGTTTCTTTGTGGTGCCATGGGTGTAGTGTGAGTGGTGTGTGTGAGGGTGTATGGGGTGATGTGTTGGGCTGTGTGCTGTGAAGTGCGTGGATGGGGTATGGGTCATGGTGTTCAGTGCCTCTGGTTCTGTGGGTGCTCTTGGTGTTTCTCAGTTATAAATTATTTTGTAGTCGTAAAGGGATGTGGGTGGTGTGGGTGTGTGTTTTATAGTGGTGTGGGTGTGTGGGTGTGTGTATGAGTGGCAGGTGTGTGTAGTTTGAATTGTCCAATGTGGTGTTGTTTTGTTTGAGTGTGTGTATTTTGAGGGCAGAGGTATGTAACGCCAATGGCTTACTGCGGTTTAATGTCCGCCGTAGTGATTCGTGGGTCATAATGCTGTGGGTGTAGTTCTGTTGGCGTAACGGTGTGGGTTTGATTACCGCCAGTTTATCACTGACCTTTCGGCTGGTAGACTTGTGTTTTTGTCTGTATATGTGTGGCTCATAATATGGGTAGCGGTATACCACCGCGGTCGCGGTATGTTGGCGGCAGTCGGTATGGTGGTAAGCGGGACTTACTGCCAATGTCATAATGAGGGCCATAATGTGATCCTAATAAGGGAGACGGGATATCTGTCATGTCTGCGATGGAGTAACCCATCTGCCAAACTCCAAATCAGACCCTTTGTCACCTTGAAAAACTGAATGTGCTGCCCCAATGCTCCCTGCTGCAATCTACAAAGTTGCAACAATATACAGGATAAATCCTATAACTCTAAGAACCAGAGTATTATCAATGCAACAAATAATTGGTTCACTTGGGGGAGGGGCAGGAATGTGTACAAGTAGGTAAGCAATGGCAACAGAATTATTTAGAAACTTTTTTGGTCAAAGTCCAAACAAATAATTATTTAGAGATAGAATACACAAATAAGCTTTGCTTGTTGATAAAATCATTAAAAAAACAGATTGTTATTATTATATTATCACACTGCTCAGTAAGTTCATTCAGTGTGATGGTGCAGTGCAAAGGGGTGAACAATAAAAAGTGGAAAAATTTTCTTAAAAAGCAAAATCCAAAAAGGCTTATTACACACACACACACACACACACACACACAATAGTCGTCAATAAACTATTATATCACATTATTAATGAATTGCATTTAAAAACTAATAATAATAGTCAATAATAATAATCAGTATTTCATCACATATTGCAAAGCATTATAAAGTCACAGTTTCAAACTCAATGGTTAAATTGACAAGGGTCATTATCAGGACAGTTGTGAAAAGACACTTGAAAAGAAAAGCAATGAAAAAAGATCAAAGAGAGAAAAAGAAGCAGATAAGGAGACTGATCATCAGTTGTGTGTAAATACCTAAAAAAAAAACACAAAATATGTAACTTGACCAAAAGGTTTACCTGTAGAAATTGCAAAGGTATCACAAAAGAAAATCTACGGAAACAACCTCTAGCAAACAAGCAAAAAAGTAACGTAAGATAAAAAAGGAAACATAGGGCCCCAGTATGAGTTTGGAGGACAGAAAACTCTGTTCGTCAAACTCCGGACAGGGTGGCCGCTGCCTACATGGTGACCTCCCCGCCAGAGCTATTAAGGGCTTCCTGCCAGGTTGGCAGGTGGAAACTTAGGTTTCCACCAGCTGGCCTAGCGGGAAAGAGGCTACAGTATTGTCTCCTGCTCGTGGTTGAGCTAGGGGCAATGCTGTTGTCTGCGGGGTGCACCAGCACCCTTGCAATGTTCACTGTTTGCCAAGCATCAGTGAGCACTGCGATGCTGCTTGCCAGGGGTGCCCCTGCACTTCCCATGCCAAGTGCATAGGCGGTGCAGGGGCTCCCCTGCGGCCCCTGCACTGTTCTCCACTAGCCTTTTGATACCGCTGGTGGAGAACAAGGTTGTAATCCCCAGGGCAGCGCTGCTTACAGCGCTGCCCTGGTAGATTAGTGTCTCTACCACCTCCAGACTGCCGCAATCCAAGATCCTGGCAGAGCTGGAGATTCCCCGCAGTCCGACCGCCAGGTTTGTAATAGGGCTGTCGGACCACCGTATTGCCAGCGGTCCAGACCACCACCACGAGTGTAGCAGTTTGTAGACTGCCACACTCCTAATGAAGCCCATAGATTGAAAAACAATCCAAGATCTAAAAGACCAGAAAATTACCACAATGTCAGTCAAATTACAAGCAATAATGTATCTGAAATTAAACAAATTGGGAGCTGTAGACAGGGCATCCAGCTTTTCAAAGAATACATCTAAAAATAGAAAACACAAAGGGAGGCCTTTACAAACTTCACATGTGTAACAAGGTGTAGGAAAGTACTAGGTGGCCAATCCTCCTCTGAGGGCTATTTAGGGTCTCTCTTGTGGGTTTCTCTTCAGATAACTAATGCAAGAGCTTACCAGAGTTCCTCTGCATCTCCCTCTTCAACTTCTGCCAAGGATCGAACGCTGACTGTTTCAGGATGCCTGCAAAACCGCAACAAAGTAGCAAGAAGACTACCAGCAACAATGTAGCACCTAATCCTGCCGGCTTTCTCAACTGTTTCCTGGTGGTGCATGCTCTGAGGGCTGTCTGCCTTCTTCCTGCACTGGAAGCCCAGAAGAAATCTCCCTTGGGTGGGCGGAATCTTCCCACTGCTAACGCAGGCACCAAACTTCTGTTTCACCGGTCCTCTGGGTCCCCTCTCATCTTGACAAGCCTGGTCCCTGGAACACGGGAGCTGGATCCAAGTGACCCCGACAGTCCAGTGGTCCATCTGTCCAAATTTGGTGGAGGTAAGTCCTTGCCTCCCCACGCCAGAGAGTAATCCTGTGTAATGCGTGAACTGCAGCTGCTAGGGCTTCTGTGTACTTTTCCAAGGAATATTTCATGCACACCACAGCCCAGGTCCCCAGCACTCCGTCCTGCATTGCTCAACTTGCTGAGTTGACCACCGGCTTCGTGGGACCCTCCTTTATAGTGTTGAGATGACCGCCGTGCTCAGATTTCTTGAACACCTGTTCAAGTGCTTCTGTGGGTGTTGCCTGCTTCTGCATGGGCTTTCTGTGCTGCTGAGCGCCCCCTCTCTCTCCTCCTTCAAGGGGCGACGTCCTGGTCCTTCCTGGGCCCAGGCAGCACCCATTTTCTACAACTGTGATCTTTGCAGCTAGCAAGGCTTGTTTGCAGTCTTTCTGCGTGGAAACAACTCTGCATCATCCAACACGCCGAGCCACATCTTCTGTGCAAAGGAGAAGTTCCTGGCATCTTCTGTTGTTGCTGAATCATCAGCTTCTTCCACCTGGATGCAGCCATTTTGCACCTTCATCTGGGGTTTAGTGGGCTCCTGCCCCCCCACGGACTCTTTTGTCACTCCTGGACTTGGTCCTCTTCCTTTGCAGGTCCTCAGGGCCAGGAATCCGTCTTTAGTACTTTGCAGTCAGTTGTTGTCTTTGCAGACTCTCCTATCACGACTTTAGTGTGTTTCTGGGGGAAGTAGGGTAACTTTACTCCTTCTTTTCAGGGTCTTGCGGTGGGGTATCTAGGACATCCTTAGTGTTTTCTTACACTCCCAGTGACCCTCTACACACTACACTTTTCCTGGAGTCCCTAAGTGGTTCGCATTCCACTTTTTTAGTATATGGTTTGTGTTGCCCCTAGGCCTATTGCATCCTATTGTATTCTACAGTGTTTGCACTACTTTTCTAACTGTTTACTTACCTGGTTTTGGTTTGTGTGTATATTTTGTGTATTTTACTTACCTCCTAAGGGAGTATATCCTCTGAGATACTGTTGGCATATTGTCACTACAATAAAGTACCTTTATTTTTAGTAACTCTGAGTATTGTGTTTTCTTATGATATAGTGCTAAGTGATATAAGTGGTATAGTAGGAGCTTTGCATGTCTCCTAGTTCAGCCTAAGCTGCTCTGCTATAGCTACCTCTATCAGCCTAAGCTTGTAGAACACTACTAATCTACTATTAAGGGATAACTGGACCTGGCACAAGGTGTATGTACCATCTGGTACCCACTTTTAAGCAAGGCCAGCCTCTAACACTAGTGGTACTTGTAACTGCTTTACCGCTTTGTCATTGATGCTTTTCATAGGAAAAAACATATACCAAATACTTAAAAATACACACAGTTAACCTAAACAGTTTAACTTTCTTTCTACAAACTTTCTAAAAAGTTTCAGAAATTTTTTCAAAAGTTTTGAAAAGTTTGAAAAAAGTTTTTCTCTTTTCTCTAAAAGTTTCTAAACTTTTTTCTCTCTGTCCTAAACCTTTTCTACCAATCATGTCTGCATTAGAGCTTACTCCCACAGTTGTCCAGGCAACAGATGGTGGTTTAAACTTTAAAAGTTTGAGGGGTCTCTGCATAGAAAGAGGTTTAAGCATTGGTACGAACCCTACCAAAGATCTTCTCCTTAGCCTTCTCCTAGAATGTGACCAGAACCAGTCTGGCCCATCCCAGGATCAGGAGGTAAAGGAGGGGGCTACCCAGCAAGACTCAGAGGAATCCCCTGAGGATGCTGGGGAGGGTTCTTCCAAACACCTTCCAGCTAACAGGCCATCTAGTGACACTGGTAGTGGGAGGGGGTCACACACTAGTAGGGCACCTTTCACTCCAAAAGGCTAGGTTACTAGAGTCCAGCCAGTTAGAGACAGGTCACACTCTGAGGCTACCACTATGGAAAGGGAACTCAGAAAGCTGAGGTTGGAAGAGGCCAGGCTGAAGCTAAGACAGCAGCAGCTGGCCTTAGACAGGGAATCTCTATATGTAGAGAGGGAAAGGCAGCGGTTGAGGTTAGGTCCCCATGGTGGCAGCAGCAGTGTTTTTGATAGCAATCCTATAAGAGAGCAAGACTCCAGAAACCTGCATAAGATAGTACCCCCTTACAAGGAGGGAGATGACATTAACAAGTGGCTTGCTGCAATTGAGAGGACTTGTATGGCACAGTTGGTCCCTCAAGGGCAGTGGGCTGCTATCTTGTGGCTATCTTTCACTGGTAAGGGTAGGGATAGGCTCCTTACTGTGAGAGAAAGTGATGCTAATAATTACAAAGTTTTGAAGGATGTACTCTTGGATGGATTTGGCTTAACCACTGAACAATACAGGATAACGTTCAGAGTTACCAGAAAAGAGTCCTCTCAAGACTGGACAGACTTTGTAGGCTGTTCAGTGAAGGCTTGGAGGGTTGGTAACATGGCAGTAAGGTGACTGACTATGAAAGCCTGTATAATCTAATCCTGAGAGAGCATATTTTGAACAATTGTGTGTCTGATTTGTTGCACCAGTACTTGGTAGACTCGGATCTGACCTCTCCCTAAGAATTGGGAAAGAAGGCAGACAAATGGGTCAGAATAAGAGTCAATAGAAAAGTTCATACAGGGTGACAAGGATGGCAAGAAGAAGGATGGTAAGTCTTCTGACAAGGTTGGGGACAAAGATAAAAAACATTCTGAGTCTTCATCAGGCCCACAAAAATCCTCTGGGGGTGGTGGGTCCAAATCCTCTACCCACAATCAAAAGCAGCCATGTTGTTATTTATGTAAAAGTAAAGGCCATTGGGCAAGTGTTTCCACCTGCTCAAAGAAAAACACCAAGGCTCCCACTACCACAACGGCAACCTCTAGTGCCCCTAGTAATAGCAGTGGTGGTGGGAAGTCTACTACAAATGGCCAATCAAAGGGTGTAGCTGGGCTCACCTTTGGTAATATAGTGGGGGTTGGTCTTGTTAGGGAGACCACAGAGGATACTTTAGTTTCTGATGGTGGTATTGACTTTGCCACCTTGTTTGCTTGTCCCCGTAATATGGGTAAGTAACAGCAACTTCCCATAATAAATGGTGTTGAGGTTGAGGCCTGCATGGATACAGGAGAAAGTGTCACTACGGTGATTGAAAACCTAGTACACCCTGATCAACACCTACTTGGTCAGCTGTACCAAGTGACTGATGCTCATAACAATACCCTTAGCCACCCCATGGCTGTTGTGAATCTCAACTGGGGGTGTACTTGTCCAAAGAAAGTTGTGGTAGCCACTGATTTACTTGTAGATTGCTTAGTAGGCAATGATTTAGAGACGTCAGCTTGAGTTGAAGTAGAGTTGGAGGCTCATGCAGCAATTTTAGGCATTCCTGGGCATGTCTTTGCTTTGACAAGGGCTCAGGCCAAAAAGCAAATAGGACAGGGAAACTTGTATCCTGGAAAAATGGACCAAGTGCTCCCAAAAGCTAGGGGTAGTAAGGGTAAATCCTTGCCCACTATCCCTCCCTCTCCAGAAGATTCCCCTTTTGAGGAAGAGTAATCCTCTCACTGTGCAGAACCTACACAAGAGGAGCTGGCAGCAGACACTGCTGAGCTTTTGGGTACAGGAGGGCCTGCTAGGGTAGAGCTGAGTGTGGCACAGCAGACCTGCCCCACACTAGAGGGTTTGAGACAGCAAGCTGTCAAACAGCAGAATGGGGATGTCACTGATAACCATAAGGTGTATTGGGAAGACAACCTCCTTTATACTGAGTCAAGGGACCCTAAACCTGGAGTTGCCAGGAGACTGGTTATCCCTTTGCAGTATAGGGAGTTTCTTCTAACCTTGGCACATGACATTCCTTTGGCTGGGCATTTGGGTCAGAGTAAAACTTGGGGCAGGCTTTTCCATTGTTTCACTGGCCTCATATGTCAGAGGACACTAAAGAGTCTTGTGTGCCCTGCCAAGCCAGTGGCAAGACTGGTGGCACACCTAAGGCCTCCTTAATTCCACTTCCTGTGGTTGGAGTGCCCTTTGAAAGAGTAGGGGTTGACATAGTTGGCCCCCTTGACCCTCCAACAGCTTCAGGCAATAGGTTTATCCTTGTGGTAGTGGACCATGCCAATAGGTATCCTGAAGCAATTCCCTTAAGGACCACTACATCTCCTGCAGTGGCAAAGGCCCTCCTGGGAATCTTTTCCAGAGTGGGCTTCCCTAAGGAAGTGGTGTCAGACAGAGGTAGTAACTTCATGTCTGCATACCTCAAAACTATGTGGAAGGAGTGTGGTGTAACTTATAAATTCACTACTCCTTATCATCCACAGACAAATGGTCTGGTTGAGAGGTTTAATAAAACTCTCAAAGATGTGATTATGGGACTCCCTGAAAAACTCAGAAGGAGATGGGATGTCCTGTTACCATGCCTCCTTTTTGCTTACAGGGAGGTACCCAAAAAATGAGTGGGCTTTAGCGCCTTTGAACTCCTCTTTGGGCACCCTGTGAGAGGTCCCCTTGCACTTGTGAAGGAGGGATGGGAACAACCTTTAAAAGTACCAAAGCAAGATATTGTGGACTATGTAGTTGGCCTAAGATCCAGAATGGCTGAGTAAATGAAAAAGGCCAGTAAAAACCTTCAGGCCAGCCTAGAGCTCCAAAAGCAATGGCATGACCAGAAGGCTGTCCTGACCCAGTACCACCCAGGACAGAAGATGTGGGTATTGGAGCCTGTGGCCCCATGAGCACTCCAAGACAAATGGAGTGGACCCCATTTCATTGTTAAGAAAAAGGGTGAGCTTACCTACTTGGTAGACCTGGGCACTGCCAAGAGTCCCCTTAGGGTGCTCCATGTCAATCGCCTAAAACCCTACTATGACTGGGCTGACTTAACCCTGCTCATGGCAACTGATGAGGGACATGAAGAAGATAGTGACCCTCTCCCTGATCTCTTCTCCACCACTGAAGCTGATGACTTAGTGGGGGGAGTTGTGCTTGCAAATTGCCTTACTGCTGAGCAGAAGGACAACTCTGTAAATCTCCTAGGCCAATTTTCTGACCTCTTCTCACTGATATCAGGTACCACTACCTGGTGTGAGCACACAATCAACACTGGAGACAGTTTACCTGTCAAAAGTAAGATTTAGAGGCAGCCTGGCTCTGTCAGGGATTGCATAAAACAAGAGGTACAGAAAGTAAATGCTAGACTTAGGAGTAATTGAACCTTCAGAAAGCCCATGGGCTAGCCCAGTGGTGCTTGTCCCAAAACCTCACAGTAAAGATGGTAAAAGGAAAATGAGGTTTTGTGTTGACTACAAAGGTCTCAATCAAGTAACCAAAACTGATGTTCACCCTATACCCAGGGCAGATGAGCTATTAGATGCACTGGCTTCTGCCAAGTTTCTAAGCACTTTTGATTTAACTGCAGGGTATTGGCAGATTAAATTTTCAGAAGACGCTAAACCTAAAAGTGCATTTTCCACCATTGGAGGGCACTATCAGTTCACTGTGATGCCCTTTGGTTTGAAGAATGCACCTGCCACTTTTCAGAGGTTGGTGAACACAGTCCTGCGCAGTTTGGAAGCTTTTAGTGCAGCATATCTAGATGATATAGCTGTCTTTAGCTCCACCTGGGATGAGCACCTGGTCTACCTATGACAAGTTTTAGAGGCCCTGCAAAAGGCAGGCCTCACTATCAAGGCTTCAAAGTGCCAGATAGGGCAGGGGAAAGTGGTTTATCTGGGGCACCTGGTAGGTGGGGAACAGATTGCACCACTGCAGGGGAAGATCCAGACCATTATGGAATGGGCTCCCCCTACAACTCAACCCCAGGTGATAGCCTTTCTATGCCTCACAGGGTACTATAGGAGGTTCATCAAGAATTATGGCTCCATTGCAGCTCCTCTTAATGACCTCACTAGTAAGAAGATGCCTAAAAAGGTATTGTGGACAGCTAGCTGTCAAAAAGCTTTTGATGAGCTTAAACAGGCCATGTGCTCTGCACCTGTCCTAAAAAGCCCTTGCTACTCTAAAAAGTTCATAGTCCAGACTGATGCTTCTGAATTGGGGGTTGGGGCAGTGCTCACTTTATTGTTCAGACAGACCACAAACCTCTTTTATGGCTTAAACAAATGAAAGGTGAAAACCCTAGATTGTTGAGGTGGTCCATCTCCCAACAGGGAATGAACTATACAGTGGAACATAGACCTGGGAGTACCCACTCCAATGCAGATGGACTCTCCAGATATTTCCACTTAGACAATGAAGACTCATCTGGGCAAGGTTAGCCTTATTGTCCCTCGTTTGGGGTGGGGGGTTGTGTAGGAAAGTACCATCTTGCCTGGCATGTTACCCCCATTTTTACTTGTGTGTCGGTTTGTTTTTGCCTGTCTCACTGGGATCCTGCTAGCCAGGACCCAAGTGCTCGTAGTTTGTGGACTAGGGGCCAGATTTAGGAAGCGTTTTGCATGGCACAAACTGCGAATATTGCAGTTTGCGCCATGCAAAATGCGCATCGCGATGCACATTCCCATTTTGGGAGTCGTTACCGACTTGCAAAATGGGAATGCCACTCACAAATAGGAAGGGGTGTTCCCTTCCTATTTGCGACTCGCACCACGATGCAGAATTGCTTTGTGACCGCGAACGCGGTCGCAAAGCAATTCGCAGTTACCACAAGTGTCACACTGGTGATAACACAATCGCAAAAGGGAAGGGGTCCCCATGGGACCCCTTCCCCTTTGTGAATGTCGCCATTAATGTTTTTTCCGAGCAGGCAGTGGTCCAATAGACCACTGCCTACTCTGAAAAACCGAAACCAAATGGTTTTGTTATTTTTTTGTATTGCAACTCGTTCTCCTTTAAGGAAAATGGGCTGCAATACAAAAAATAAAAACTGCTTTATTTAAAAAGCAGTCACAGACATGGAGGTCTGCTGTCTCCAGCAGGCCACCATCCAGGTGAGTACAGGGAATCTCAATGGGGTCGCAAGATGCGACCCACCTCATTAATATTAATGAGGTGGGTCTTTGCGACCTCATTGAGATTCGCAGAAGTTGTCTGTGACACTGTTCTGCATCCGATTTTGCGAATCGGAAATTGCGAGTCGCACCACCTTGCAATTTCCGATTCGCAAAATCGGATTTTGGTACATCTGGCCCTGAATGTGTTCCCTGTGTGGTGCCTAATTGTGTCACTGAGGCTCTGCTAACCAGAACCTCCGTGCTTATGCTCTCTCTCCTTTTAAAATTGTCACTGCAGGCTAGTGACGATTTTCACTGATTCTGGTTGGCACACTGGAACACCCTTATAATTCCCTAGTATATTGTACCTAGGTACCCAGAGTATTGGGGTCCAGGAGATCCCTATGGGCTGCAGCATTTCTTTTGCCACCCTTAGGGATCTCAGACAATTCTTACACAGGACTGCCACTGCAGCCTGAGTGAAATAACGTCCATGTTATTTCACAGCCATTTTACACTGCACTTAAGTAACTTATAAGTTACCTATATGTCTAACCCTCACGTAGTGAAGGTTAGGAGCAAAGTTACTAAGTGTGAGGTCACCCTGGCACTAGCCAAGGTGCCCTCACATTGTTCCGGGCAACTTCCCTGGACGTTGTGAGTGCGGGGACACCATTACTTGCGTGCACTACATATAGGTCAATACCTATATGTAGCTTCACAATGATAACTCCGAATATGGCCATGTAACATGTCTAAGATCATGGAATTGTCCCCCCATGTCAAATCTGGTATTGGGGTGCCAATCCCATGCATCCCTGGGGCTCCACAATAGAACCCGGGCACTGCCAAACTAGCTCTCTGGGGTTTTCACTGCAGCTATTACTGCTGCCAACCCACAGACTACTGCCCTCCTGGAGTCTGGGCAGCCCAGTCCCAGGAAGGTAGAACAAAGGATTTCCTCTGAGAGAGGGTGTTACACCCTCTCCCTTTGGAAATAGGTGTTAAGGGCCTGAGAGAAGTAGCCTCTCCTGGCCTCTGGGAATGCTTTGAAGGGCACCGATGGTGCCCTCCTTGCATAAACCTGTCTACACTGGTTCAGGGATCCCCCAGCCCCTGCTCTGGTGCGAAACTGGACAAAGGAAAGGGGAGTGACCACTCCTCTGTCCATGACCACCCCAGGGGTGGTGCCCAGAGCTCCTCCAGTGTGTCGCAGACCTCTGCCATCTTGAATGCAGAGGTGTAAGGGCACAATGGAGGCCTCTGAGTGGCCAGTGCCAGCAGGTGACATCAGAGACCCCTTCTGATAGGTGCTTACCTGGTTAGGTGGCCAATCCTCCTCTGAGGGCTATTTGGGCACTCTCCTGTGGGTTTCTCTTCAGATAACGAATGTAAGAGCTCACCAGAGTTCCTCTGCATCTCCTTCTTTGATTTCTGCCAACGATCGACCGCTGACTGCTCCAGGACACCTGCAAAACCGCAACAAAGTAGCAAGAAGACTACCAGCAACATTGTAGTGCCTAATCCTGCCGGCTTTCTCGACTGTTTCCTGGTAGTGCATGCTCTGAGTGCTGTCTGCCTTCACCCTGCACTGGAAGCCCAGAAGAAATCTCCTGTGGGTCAACGGAACCTTCCCCCTGCACCAAACGTCTGCTTCACTGGTCCTCTGGGTCACCTCTCATCTTGATGAGCATGGTCCCTGGAACACAGGAGCTGGATCCAAGTGACCCCAACAGTCCAGTGGTCCATCTGTCCAAATTTGGTGGAGGTAAGTCCTTGCTTCCCCAAGCTAGACAGTAATCCTATGTACTGCGTGAACTGCAGCTGCTAGGGCTTCTGTGCACTTTTGCAAGGAATCCTTTGTGCACACCTCAGCCCACGTCCCCAGCACTCTGTCCTGCATTGCTCAACTTGCTGAGTTGACCACTGGCTTCGTGGGACCCTCCTTTATAGTGTTGAGACAATCACTGTGCTCAGATTTCTTGAACACCTGTTCAAGTGCTTCTGCGGGTAGTGCCTGCTTCTGCATGGCCTCTCTGTGCTACGGAGTGCCTCCTCTGTCTCCTCCTCCAAGGGCTGACCTCCTGGTCCTTCCTGGGCAGCACCCATTTTCTTTAACCTGGACCTTTGCAGCTAGCAAGGCTTGTTTGCAGTCTTTCTGCATGGAAACAACTCTGCGTCCTCCAGCACTCCGTGGGACATTTTCTGTGCAAAGGAGAAGTTCCTGGCATCTTCCGTTGTTGTAAAATCTTCAGCTTCTTCCACCTGGAGGCAGCCGTTTTGCACCTTCATACGGGGTTTAGTGGGCTCCTGCCTCCCCTGGACACTTTCGTGACTCTTGGACTGGGTCCCCTTCCTTTGCACGTCATCAGGTCCAGGAATCAGTCTTCAGTGCTTTGTAGTCAGTTGTTGCCTTTGCAGACTCTCCTATCACAACTTTAGTGTGTTTCTGGGGGAAGTAGAGTAACTTTACTCCTACTTGTCAGGGTCTTGGGGTGGGGTATCATGGACATCCTTAGTGTTGTCATACACTCCCAGGGACCCTCTACACACTACACTAGGCCTGGGGTCCCTAAGTGGTTCGCATTCCACTTTCTTAGTATATGGTTTGTGTTGCCCCTAGGCCTATTGCATCCTATTGTATTCTTCAGTGTTTGCACTGCTTTTCTGACTGTTAACTTACCTGGTTTTGGTTTGTGTGTATATTTTGTGTATTTTACTTACCTCCTAAGGGAGTATGTCCTCTGAGATATTTCTGACACATTGTCACTAAAACAAAGTACCTTTATTTTTAGTAACTCAGAGCTGCTCAGGGTGTGTCCTGATAAATTGAAGACAGGTGCAACATCACAAGTCACCACTGATAGAACCTGCTCATGGTTTTACACTCTCCCTATTGGTAAGGTCCTCATTAAATGCAGCATTGTTTCAGTCATCCCTCACTGCATTGGATTGATCTGCACACTTCTGCCACAGGGATACAGTCAATACCTTGTGACTGTTTGTGAAAGTTGTAATGCCCTCCTTCTTATCCCATACTTTTGGGCTAGGAATTTCCTCTTCATGGTATAAAAGCATGTATCCTGTCCTGAGTGTAAGGATGCATCTGTATCTGTTATACTGACTATCATTTTGGCCCCAGAGTCACATTAATCTAGTTATGTGCAGAGTCCCAGGTCTATCTCTAACAATTAGAGATCCATGGCTTGTCCTCCAACCTGGAGGGGCATGCCAAGTGTGCCTTCATAATGAACTGAGAACCACTGTGCCAGTCCCGGGTTTAGTACATATTAGTAGTGGCAGCACAGCAGATTTTAGGATCTGATAGTTGGCCAGACTTTTTAATCTATATCAATATGAAGGTGGACTACTGTCCCTCTCATGTAAAGTCCACTTTCCCTTTTATGTGAAGTCCTGAACCTTGTACTGATATGTGTAGTACATGTGTAGTAATAGGACTGTGTGTGTCAGAACCAGTGGTATCCATTTATATGCCCCTGGGTTAGCCTCCCTGCCTACTGAGAGAGGGAAGCAGTCTTCCTATCTATCCAGGAGGGGAGGCTGCCCAGGAGGAGAAGCCAAACATGTTCCTGATTATAAGAGTACCTAGAAAAGTCAGGAATCTTGACAGAGCAACACTCAGAGTGACCCATGCTAGCGCGGGTCTCCGGGCTGTACCCCTTTAATATTGAATGATTAATATCAATGGGACAGAATATCTAGGACAGACTATCAAAAATAATTGTCAATAAGTAAGTTGAGATCTTCTATACCTAACTAATTATATGTATGTCAAGGTATGTAGATGTTGAGTTAGAAATTATTATTTTATACTACCCTACATGCACTTGCCTTTCAACGTTTTCTGCCTCGATATTCTGTCCTCGATGTTAGTATGCCACCATATTGCTGGTGTTGGTATTCAGTAGTGCATTTATGTACTGGATGCTGTTCATGGTTCTCATCAAGAACCACACCTTAAAGACAATGTACATGTGTGCACTGGACTGAGGTGGGCTACAACTGCCTGTAACATGTGAATGGCCTGAGATAGGCTGTAACTATCTTGCCATGTTCATCAGCATGATTCAGATCATAATTACTTTGTCATGTGCATCAGCCTGAGGTCGGCTAGCACTGTTGTGTTGTTCGATCTGGATCAGGTTAGGCTACACTTGCTTCACTGCATGCATTGGACTAAGATGGGCTTCCACTGCTGTGTCATATGATCAGTCCACATTGGACTGCAACTGATAGCCATAATGATTAGCCAGGGTGGGTCTTCAACTGCCTCACTATGTGTCTACACTGGCCCAGAAAACTGCTGCAAATGCAACAAACATCAGATTGATGCATTTGGGACCATGGAATGGTGCCCCCCCCGTCCCAGGAGGCCGTGCACTCTAAAGGCACCATCTGTGCTGCTGTCAGAATCACACGTGAGCACTGAGTGCCTCCACCTGTGATCAATATTAAATAGATACAATGCACTGAAGTAAGTATGAAGACTTCATAATGTGGAGGTCAGGCCAAAAGTGAACTAATCGTGCAGTTGACCATTTGTGAAAAGAGACTTGGGCCAGAGCCACTTATTCTTAAAGACTCTTGAAATGTTGGGCTTCAGCACCAATACCTCCTCAAATCATTGCTTACAGATCATATTCCATTATCAGCTGTTGTATGCCTTTTTGTGTGCCTAACTCATGTACTGTGCAATCAATGTCAATTTACAAAGTCTACCACATCCTTCTCTAACCAAGGTGAGTGGGATACTCACTGAGTGCCCAAACAGAAGCTCAAAGGACCAGCTCCTTTTTCTGGACTATCTCTGTAGGCAAACAAGTGACGTGGCAGGAGAAGATCCCAATTCCTCTAGAGGTCCTCTGATAAAGTTTTTTATCATACTTCTAAGGATCCTGTTAAACTTTGCCAATAACTCATTGGTTTGTTGGTGATGTCCCATGGTGAAGAGGTAAGACAGACTGGTTTGTATCTCTTTCATACAAGAAGAGCTAAAAGGTGTGATTTAGAGCTTGGTGATGAGCTACTCCTCTGTCTTAATGCAAGTTCATTATAATCTAGGCCACTTGTAATAAGGCAGATAGGTTATCTGCAACATTTGTGATGGTGTAACCTGTCTGTCAAATGCTTAACCAGGCCAAATGTGTGTTCCCTGGTTGTAGATCTCTGTTTTGGATGATTCCAACCCTAGAAAAGCTTTCTCAGAATGCTATAGCTACTAGTTTTGCAAATACACCCCTCAAAGGCACCCTCCCTAGATACCCAAAGGCATGGTCAATCACAACCAAGATATACCTGTTACCTGACGCACACCTGCTCATATATAAGGCCTAGTATTTACAATGGCTCTCCATAATCTTTTTTCATGTCTGTACATCCCTGGCCAGTAATGAAAAAATCCAATCTATTATGCATGTTTTCTATGCTGAAGTACCTTGCTAATGGCATTTTGTAGACCAGTGAAAGTAGGAAATGCCTGTGCTCTAGGAGAATTACTATCTTTGTATTTGTTCTTTGCTCAGGTTTCACCAGCTGACTATCCTTCCAGCTAGCATGAGGTCTTCCAACCATTTATCTTGCTGGCCTGTTCCTGTGCTCCTGAAGTCCCACAAGGTTAGACCACTGAATTTGTGTCATGGTAAATTCCTCCTGGGTAGGTCGTCTAGCAGCTAATAACTTTAGAGGTTACTGAACAACTTCTTAAGAGTGTTTCATTCTTTTCTCTCTCTGCCACAAAGGTGATGGGTACCACTGCCTGTGCTTTCCCAGAGTTTTTGATTGCTAGCTACACTTCTGTTGTCCTTGCAAATCTGAGATGGTCACAGTCTCTTACTAAGATAATCACTCAGCCTGTGCTCTGGTCAAGCAAAACTAATATGGCAGGCTTCTGGTCCTATTACTAAACCAGGGCAACCAAATCACCATGAAAGAGGAAACCAGCAACGTACTTCCTCTTCACCCCTGCATTAACCACAGCTGACTTGCCATTGATTTCTATCCAATTGCTGCCAATTAGGTACTCCATGTCATCCCAGGGCCTACCAACCCTGTGCTGTTGACACCAGAGAATATCATGTTGGGTTTGAGATATGTCCTCTCAACCATCTCCCTGTAATCACTTGTTTCACTTAGGGCAGAAACATTCCTTTCCATTGATATCACACACACCATAATACTTGGATGCATGTGGTTAAGTATATTTGGGACCCTTTGTTAAAATGTCTATTGCTGCTAGTTGGATGCCTCAAATTCATATTGGGCATCCTAACCCATAGATATCACACTCTCTATAATGGTTGGAACTGGCACAGGGCCTATTACCATGTTGATACCATAAAAAGTAATCAGATTACTCTTTGAAAAATGTCCTACCCTCCTTCTTCTTGTGTTCCTGGCTTGGATCCCACTTTCCTTTTTGCCTACATCCTCCTTTGTACCCTTGCCTGGCTCTTGCTCTCCAGTTTCGAACAAGTTTGTTAAGAACTATTCTTGACCAAATACTGGTCAGCCACTATTGTACTCATCTCTGGATCCCTTTCTGTCAACTTAGATAGATATTGCTGAAGTAGATAGAACACGCCCCTGTGAGTTGCTCTGTCCCCTATAACTGGTAGGTCATGAAAATCATGAGCCCTCTAACCCAATGGTTCTATCACATAACATAGCCTGAAGCTATGTTTCAAATAACACATCATGCACCCTCTTGCTTGCTCTCTTTGTACCTTTGAAGGTAATGGACTGGTTTTAGCACAAGCCGTCTAATCAGAACTTTCTCCATTCACTCATAGTTATTCTGATCAGTATCAGGCATCTTCCAGTGGCTTTCTTCTATTGACAAGCAACTCATTAAAGTGGCCCCATTAGACATATTATTCAAAGCATGTACTCTACAAACAATTTCAAAGTTCATAAGCCATTCCAAAATATCTTGGTCTTCCACGTACATGTTCACAAGCTTTTTTTAAAACTTGCCAATACTCCTCAAAGGGAGCTGTAGCTATCTGCTAACACTGGGAGCTTTTGTTTCTCTAAGGCTATATTCTCTCTCTCTTTAATTCTCTTTATTTGTCCTTTTCATGTCTTCTCTTTTCCCATTCACTCACATCTTTCTCCATTTATTTTCTTCTCTGGTCCATTATTCCTGCTTCTCCAGCCTTTTTTAATATTGTTCCTAATTTGCAAACCTCAACATCTCCAGTCTTGAACTACCTGGCCTACCCCTCTTCCTCAGCCTTGGCTTTTTGGAGCACCAACTACAAAGTCAGGGTACATTCTAACTTAGCACATATAATGGAATGATTCTTGAAGTTAATTAACATGGTGCCCTTAAAATCATCCAGACGGGCCTCAGGACATTAAAGGATAAGGATCTCAAACAGCATAGTTGGTGCCTAAGAGCCCCTGTCTGCCCTGTGGCCCCTTGAACAGGACCAGGCATTTGGGGTAGCAGTGTGATCTACAAGTGCCAGTTCCAAATGTCTTGAAAAGAGAGATGCATGTATCCATGTTGCCACAGAAAAAGCATTTTTTGACATGCTTATATCTTTGGCACTGTTTAACGAATCGTCAAGAAATTTTCCAAAAAAAGTGTTGCAGAGATTCTTGTTGCACACAAAAAGCTTAGTGTGGGGGCCCAGAAAGAAGGATGGGTAAAAAAAGTTGTGTTTTTTATATTAATTCCCATAGGATATTTAAGCACATCTACAGCCTAAACCACTGGATGTCATTACGCCAAATTTAGCAGAAAGCTAGCTTTCAGTAAGCAGATTATGCTTTTGTGTATTTGGACTAAATCCGTTCAGTAGTTTTTCAGAAAAAAAGCAGCTCCTTGTGGTGCCAGATAGCCCTTACAGGGCATTTTTGTTCGAATAACAAAGAATAAAAAATAAATAAATAAGTATTATGTGGGGAGTGCGGGAAAGCCCTTGGGGGCTCCCTTGTGGTCCCAGGTAGCTGATAAAATGCTAAAAAAATAATTAAAAAAAGAAAAGCAATAGCTCAGATTGAACATCACACACCTTCGCACTGAGCATTGAGGGTTTGAGTCCAGCTGCACTCGTTTCAAGCTTTGTTTTTTTTAACAAAGTATATTATTTTTTTTTTAAATGACATATCTTTTTTTTTAATTGTTCACATACTTCTCATTCTAATTATATCAGACATCAATGCCTAAAAAAGTCTCTATCACTCTCCCGTTCTCTTTCTTTACTCTCTCTGTCAATCAATATCTCCCACTCACACACCCATTCAGACACTCATGCACCCACTCATAGACCCACTCAGACACTCACGCACCCACTCACCGACCCACTCAGACCCTCATGCACCTACTCATAGCCCCAGTCAGACCCTCACAAACCCATTCACAGACCTACTCAGACAGTTATGCACCCACTCACAAGCCCACTCAGAGTGTCAAACACCCACTCACAGATCCACTGACACCCCCATGCAGCCACTCACAGACCTGTGCACATACTAATGCAACCACTCAGTGACGTACAGACTTTTACACCCAGCTAGACTATCTGACAGCCGCTCTCACCCCCAGATCCATCCTTTCACACCTATTGCCACACCCAGAGAGGCCACGGCCAACTTCTGCCATGCACGCCCAAAGAGGAATGCACAGCATAGGGTTGGGTGGTTAGGGGGGTTGGCTGTAGTGACTGGCTGCAGGCCAGCCTTGCGGGCAACGCCTACTGCGCATGGGCAAAGGCTTGTAACCTATGTCTGGAAGGGGCTGGCTTGGCAGTTCGGCCTGGACTATGCATTTGCATATGGCAGGGTCCAAACCAGAATGGCATGACAAGCAAAAGAACTGATGGATTAAACCCAGATCTATGACTGGGAGTGAATGTTTCATGAGATCCACATTCTGTCCATCATCAGTTCCTTTTGCCTTTTGCAAGGAAGAAGACATGGAGAACAAAGAAAAAATGTCCATCTCAGAAACACATACTAATTCCGCCACAAGGCAAGGAAAGAGGATGCACCGAGGAAAACAGCTTGCCCTGGAGCTCCTGGAGCACAAATATATATAAGAAGTGTGTCTGGTCCACCAACATGTCTACACGCCACCAGTAAAGTAGTGAAAATGTAAAAAACAGTGAAAATCAACCTTAAAATACCACAAACGCAAAAAACCTTAGGTAACAATCACCCAAGCCACAGACTTTTAAAAGTTGCAGAAAATGCATATTAATCAACAAATTCACATACACACACAATATGATTGTCAAGCAAATTATGAAGAAAGCAATGGAGGCAAAGGGAACTTTCTGGCTGTCAGAACTCCTGTAACCCTCTTTCTTCACTTAGCCACCAACAAACATCTGTAGCAAAAATCACTAACCTCTATTTGGCATGAATTTGAGTTACGGAGTAGCTAAAAGAGCCTGCAATTACTCCCTCCCTGAGTTCTGATCATTGTACCCTCCCTGGAGTTCATCATATTTTCTATCCCACTAACTGATCCTTTGCAAAATGTACAAGTATCTCCCAATCCTTATTTGTTGGAGCCCTCTTTCCTCATGCAGGTCCCTCAACTGATCTAAAGACACCATATCAAGGTACACTACCACCATTAGAACAGGAACTACAACCCATTCCTCATGAAAGGATGGAATATGAACTTAGGAAATAGGGTACACTATAGATGATTCACCAAGTAGCGGATTGAAACCCAGGTCTAAATTTAATTAAAATGTAGCATCCACACCTACCCACATACCCACCTACTCACACACCCACTTACACATCCACACAACTACTCATACATCCACTAGCACACCCATACAGCCACTCACACACCCTCTCAGACATTCAAATAACCACTTACACAAAACTACATCCACTCTCATATGCAAAAAGCCACTCACACGCCTAATCACACACCCATGCAGCCACCCATACATCAAATCACAGTAGCTCAAAACCATTCACACACACATTTACAGATCCACACAGTGTTCACACACCTACTCACATACCCACTAACACATCCACACAACTACTCACACACCCACACACCCACTCACACACCCACTCATAGACCCTCAAAACCACTTAGATACCCACTCACAGAGCCACACGGCCTTTACACACACAATCATACACCCATTGACAGACCCATTCCACCACTCACACAGCTACTCACACACCAATATAGCCACTCACACACCCACTCACAGACCAACAGAACCACTCACATACTCACACAGCCACTCACATACATACTCACACACTCACACAGCCACCCCTACACCCACTCACAGACCTATTTAGCAAGTCACAGAACCACACACCCACCACACTCTCACTCACCCACTTACACAGCCACTCACACACCTACTCACATCCCCCCTCACACAACCAGTTTGCAGGGACATTATAGTTAGGAAATAAAATTCACTGAAAAAAACAAAGGTTACAGGGACGTTTTAGTTAGGCTCAGATTTCGCTCATACAAAAACGTTGCAACACTGCAGTTAGAGTTATCACAAGTGACAGGAACTCGTTCCTTGAGGTAACTATATCTTGTACCCTCACCATGGACTGCTAATTACCCCACATATTACATCCTTGATGACATATGACATCCTCAATAATATCACTGCAACATTTGCTATAAAATTATTGATGTGAAAACTGTGCATTGTTAGGGCCCAAGTTTTAGTTACCTTAGGGCCTGAGTTATAGTAACTTGCGATAACTCTAACTATAACGTCTGAATTTCAATGATTTTGCACATGTTAAATCCAAGCCTAACAAAAACGTCCAGGTAACTTTTGTTTTTTTTTCTAAGGTTTTTTTAAATATCTTTCCTAACTATAATGTCCCTGTCACCTTTGGTTTTTATTAGAGATTGTGGCCCTCATACCAACCCTGGTGGTTGGTGTTAAATCGGCGGTAATACCGCCAACAGGCCGGCCGAAATAAAAATGGAATCACGACCATGGCGGAAACCGCCAACATAGACAGCCACTTTAACACTCCGAGCCACAGCGGTACAAACAAAAATCTTGGCGGTCACCCCCAACAGACAGGCGGAAGACAATGTACCGCCCGAACTATTATGAGAGGCCAATCCTCCACCTTTTCCGGGGCAGAACCAACCCGAACAAAAACACGGCGGAAACAGGACTTGGAAGGGAAAACACTCACCTCTCCACACCCCACGAGGAACCAGGACACCATGGAGCCAGAACTCCAAATACTCCCTGCAATGGTATTCCTGCTCCTCTATCAGGAGCAACAAAGACGCCGACGACCACAGTGAGTACTGCACCTACAACACAAGGGAGGGGGGAGGGAAAAGAGAGTGACACACACACGCAACACCCCTATCCCAACCCTCACCCACAACACCATACACACAAATACATGCTGCAACATTACATTTACACGCCCTCTACCCCCCTTCAATAACGCAAGGACAAAAGGAAATGAGTTGAACGATTGTAATCATGAAAAAAACAGTAGTCAAAACTCAAAATACAGTATATACAATTATGTACACCAACTACACAAGTCTGGATAGTGCACCAATTATTGTCCGTGGACCACTGGGCCCAAAATGCATGGGCAAGGCCCACACTAGATACCAGACCTCAAATGGAGAGAACACTGCAGGGGCATCAGATCGAAATGAAACAGGCACCTCAGGGGGAAGGGAAGGGGGTACCTCAGCCGGATGAGTGCACAATGCCACTGCTCCATGAGGGGGCTCCATGCCCATTGATGTATCCTGGGGAGTGCAAAGCCACACTCTCTCAATTCTTTTCAGTGGGTGGTTTGCCCACTGCTGTATCCTGGGGAGTGCAAAACCAGAGTCTCTCAAGTCTTTTCTGTGGGTGGTTTCCCGCTGCTTTATCCTGGGGAGTGCAAAGCCACAGTCTCTCAAGTCTTTTCAGTGGGTGGTTTTCCCACTGCTGTATCCTGGGGAGTGCAAAGCCACAGTCTCTCAGGTGGATGCCTATCGCCACTGGTTCTGGAGGGGGCTTTGTGCCCAGAGTGCTTCATCCTGCCAAGGACAAAGGTAGTGGATGTGATACTCAACTGGTTCTGGAAGGAGCTTTGTGCCCAGAGTGCTTCATCCTGCCAAGGACAGAGGTAGTGGATGTGATACTCCACTGGTTTTGGAGGGGGCTTTGTGCCCGGAGTGCTTCATCCTGCCAAGGACAGAGGTAGTGGATGTGATACTCAACTGGTTCTGGAGGGGGCATTGTGCCCAGAGTGCTTCAACCTGCCAAGGACTGGGTTAGTGGATGTGATACTCCACTGGTTCTGGAGGGGGCATTGCGCCCAGAGTGCTTCATCCTGCCAAGGACAGAGGTAGTGGATGTGATACTCCACTGGTTCTGGAGGGGGCTTTGTGCCCAGGGTGCTTCATCCTGCCAAGGACAGAGGTAGTGGATGTGATACTTCACTGGTTCTGGAGGGGGCTTTGTGCCAAGAGTGCTTCATCCTGCCAAGGACAGAGGTAGTGGATGCTTTTGTCAGCTGAAGGTGGTGCATCATGGAAGCTGCCCAGACTCCTGGAACTGACCACCAGGCTTGGTCTGGAACTGACCACTGGGGATGGCAGCCATGTCTGCGGTGGTGCCACTGGCTCAGGATGTCACGGGCCACTGGCGGTGCTTGCGGCAGGCTCTGTGGCATTGGTGCTGGCGGTGGATGCTGTGGCAGGGGTGCTGGCGGCGGCCTCTGTGGCATCAGTGCTGGCAGTGGACTCTGTGGCAGCGGTGCTTGTGGCGGACTTTGTGGCATCGGTGCTGGCGGCGGACTCTGTGGCAGCGGTGCTGGTGGTGGTGCTGGCGGCGGACTCTGTGGCAGCGGTGCTGGTGGTGGACTCTGTGGCAGCGGTGCTGGTGGCGGTGCTGGTGGCGGACTCAGTGACTGCAGTGCTGGTGGAGGGCTCAGTGACTGCGGTGCTGGTGGCGGTGCATGTGGCAGTGCAGGTGGCAGTTTTCTCTGCCGTACGGGTTGGCGTCGACGTGGACAGACGGTGTGACACTGGTCCCATAGTCGGTGCCACCATGCCCTCTCCTGACCTGCCCTTGATTTTCTGGCCCTCCCCCATCTTGGATGGTGGCGCAGCTGTCTTGCCACTATCCCCTTTCGCTTTCCCTGAGCCCTTGCTGGCAGGTGTTTTCTGCTTCTCCCTCCGGGATGTGGGCATCTTTTTTAATTTTGCAGGCGGCAGAATGTCCTTGCCCTCTCTATGTGGCACACTGGCTGCCCTGGTGCTTGGCGCACTCCAAAAGCCTGCTGTTGCTGGGACCACTGTGCCCAGTGATGTGGTGGCTGAGATGCTGGGTTGGGACCTGGAAAGCCTGGCCCTAGGGGACGGACTGTGGGGAGGTGTAGGGAAGAGGTCAATTTTAGACAGGAAAAGTTTTTTAGACACACTGGGAAGGGCAGATGGAGGGGGTTTGGGAGTGGAGGAAGAGATAGTGATTGTAGGAGGTGTATGAATGCTGTATTTGGGTGAAGGTGCATGGGCTGGAGGCTGTTGTGAGGTGGATGGCTGTTGGGTGAGTGTGTGCCTACGTTTGTGTACTTTGGGAGGTGGGCTCACAGACACACTGGTAGAGGACACAGGGGATGTGTAAATGGTAGTGAGGGTGGTGAGTGCACATGAGCGGTGTGTGCTGATGGGCGTGCTGGTGATGGAGGTAGTGGCTGAGGATGTAGTGCATGCAGGAGTGAGTGGAGACGAGACTTGGAGGGAGGAGGACGACGTGGAGGAGGGGGACACAGTGGAGGCAGTGGATGTTGGTATGTCTGCATGGGAATGATGCTTGTGTGACTGCCTGTGGGATGTGTGGTGCTTATGTTTGCCTGAGCCACCCTTGTGTGATGAGGTGTGTGCATGCTGGTCTGATGGTGTGCTTGGGATAGGCTGAGGTACACGGGATTGGGTCTGCGTAGAGGAAGTTGGAGGGGGAGGCTGGACACAGGGACAATGGCTGCTTCAGTGCTGAGGCCAGAGCCTGAAATGCTCTCTGTTGGGCTGCCTGGCCAGAATGAATGCCCTCCAGGTATGCATTTGTTTGTTGCAAATGCCTCTCGACACCCTGGATGGCATTCACAATGGAAGATTGCCCAACAGTGAGGGATCTCAGAAGGTCAATAGCCTCCTCACTGAGGGCAGCAGGGCTGACTGGTCCAGGGCCTGAGGTGCCTGGGGCGAAGGAGATGCCCACCCTCTTGGGTGAGCGGCCATGGGACACACGCTGAGTGGCTGCTGGGAGGGCGGTGCTGGTAGGGGGGGTGGCGGCTGTACCTGTTGATGCGGGGAGCACAGAGGGGCCCGCCACCGCAAGTGAGCTCCCATCAGAGGAGGAGTCGCTGTCGCTGGAGTCACCTCCTGTCCCCGCCATGGAGCTCCCCTCACCCTATGTCCCACTGGTGGCTTCAGACTCCGTTGTCTCCCCCTCCAGGACCAAGTGGGATGCAGCTCCCTCATGCTCCGGTGCCACTGCTCCTCCGCCTGATGATGCTATTGCACACAAGAACAGGGAGACCACAAAAATTGTGGGGGAAAGACATGAGAAAGACATGTTCAGTGCATGCAATACCACTACCGTTGGCGGACACTACAAACACAGCAGCCCTCTGCACTACACCATGCATTTAGAGTTCCTAGAGTAATCACATGCCCATGGGGTACAAAGCCTATGCCCGATTGCTGCACACATGGAAGTCACAGGACTAGGTGTAGATGGCTCTTACCACTGGTGGGGTTGGGGCGCCACATAGCCTGCCTCACAAAGGGTCCTTGCCTACAAAGCTCGCCCAGGCTTAGTGTAACCCACTGCCCACCTCCCCCACCCAGACACCTCGTAATGCGCACAGAGTCAGATGGATGTGACGGTACTCAACCCCTTGTGGCTGCTGTGATGCCCTCAAGCGCCCATCCAACTCCTGTTACACCACTGCCAGGATCCGGAACATCAGGGGGGTCATGGTGCGACAGGCACCCCTCCCACATTGGGAGGCCATCCCCAGCTGGGCCTCCGCCGTCTTCTTGCTCCAGTGGCGAAGGTTCTCCCATCTTTTACGGCAGTGGGTGCTCCATCTGTGGTGGAACCCCAGGGTCCGGACGTCCTTGGCGATGGCATGCCAAATATCCTTCTTCTGGTGGACACTGACCTAGAGGAATAGTAGAGGGGAAAAGGAAAAACTTTAACCGTCCAGACCGTTACAGTCATTGGCCCATGTTCCCACCCTTGCCCTGACGCACATACACTCACCGCCACACATGCAGGCCTCAGTCCCCCCATGTATCTTCCATCCACACCACTCCAAACAGGCATTGCTCATGCAGCATGCTCACAATGTACTCACCTGTTTGTCTGGAGGACCATACAGTTGTGTGTACTGGGGGAGGACCCCTTCCACTAACTTCTGCAACTCCTCCGAAGTGATGGCAGGGGCCCTTTCCCCAGATATATGAGCCATCGTCGCTTCCAGACTGAGGTCACAGCAGCACTTGCAGTGTAGGTCCTCTCCTGTCGAACGTCAGGTATCAAGTGAGTGAAAAGACCGAAAATGGCGGTCACGTCCGCGGCGGTGAGTACCGTCACTTCCGGTGTACATCGTCATTGGCTCCTGGGACCCATAGGGTCCAATGTTAACCAATGCAGGATTGCGCTGCGGTCTTCGACCGCCTACCGCGACGGTGTAGAGCGCCAGCGCAGTTACCTCATATCCCCTTGTCCCACCTTACAGGTCAGGCAGCCGCCATTTCAGAGGGCCACATGGCATTAATAATAACTGTGTCACACCTATCTAGGCCTTGCATACACACAGTAACAGGCACATTGCGGATTTACAAATGTTTGCTACTGACATTTAGTTATACCTCAGCGTTGGCTGACTCTCTGCTCGCTGTTCTCCTCCATAGGGCATGTCGGCTGGGGCAGGTGGTGAGATGGCAGCATCCTCCGCTGTACAGACCGCTGGTGGACCTGTCGACAATGGAAGAGAGACACGTAATAGTCACCTACAGACTTGATCGTGCAACAATCCAGGAACTGTGTAACCAGTTGGAGCCAGACCTGATGTCAGCAATCCGCTATTCCACAGGAATCCCCCCTCTAGTGCAGGTCCTGTCATTACTCCATTTCCTGGCAAGTGGGTCTTTTCAAACAACAGTGGCCATTGCATCAGGGATGTCCCAGCCTATGTTCTCAAACGTGTTGTCCAGAGTGTTGTCTGCCCTGCTGAACACATGCACAGCTACATCGTTTTCCCTCAGGTGGAGGATTTGCCAACAGTAAAAGGTGACTTCTATGCCCTGGGACATATCCCCAACATCATAGGTGCCATTGATGACCCGCAGGAGTGAACAGGTGTACAGAAACCGGAAGAGCTACCATTCAATGAATGTGCAGATGGTGTGTTTGGCCAACCAGTACATCTCCCATGTGAATGCCAAGTTTCCTGGCTCAGTGCATGACGCTTACATTCTGAGGAATAGCAGCATTCCTTATGTGATGGGGCAACTCCAGAGGCACTGTGTGTGGCTAATAGGTGAGGAGAAGAACCCTATACCCTGTGAATAGTTGTCTGGGTCTGGGGTTGTCCCTAAGGGTTAGAGTGTGTCTAACAGTTGTCCCTCGACATTTGCAGGTGACTCTGGTTACCTCAACCTGTCATGGCTACTGACCCCAGTGAGAAATCCCAGGAAAAGGGCAGAGGAACGCTATAATGAGGCACATGGGCGAACTAGGAGAGGGATCGAAAGGACCTTCGGCCTCCTGAAGGCCATGTTCCAGTGCCTCCATATGACAGGTGGTTCTCTCTACTACTCACCAAAGAAGGTGTGCCAGATCATCGTGGCCTACTGTATGCTGCACAACCTGGCATTGCAACGACAGGTGCCTTTTCTGCAGGAGGATGGTCCGGAAGGAGGTCTTGTGGCAGCTGTGGAGCCTGTGGACAGTGAAGAAGAGGAGGAAGAAGAAGAGGATATCGACAACAGAAACAATGTTATCCAGCAATACCTCCAGTGAGACACAGGTAAGAAGATGTCACTGCCTCACACCTCTCATACAATTGTTAGACCTTTCATATGTCAGTCACTTTCACCCAGTGTATGGACATTGACTTGTCACTTTGCCTATCCATTTCACAGATGTGGGTCCCACTGTGTGACCTCTGCTATATTACCTCATGGACTAGAGCTGTGTTACATTGGTATGTTGACAATACAATCGACATTGCTATATTCCATAGTTATTGCAAATACACATTTGTGAAAGCACAGACTGACTCCAGCTTGTTTTGTGATTCAAGGGTCTTTATTTCAGTGCAAAATAGTGGAGGGGGTTGTAAAATGGGCAGGGGTGATGGTGGAGGAATGTCCATGGCAGAGTCCAGTCTATTTGTTTCACAGGTGCATTGTCCAAAGGGGCATAGGAAGTGGAGATAGAGCAGCTGATGGATGGACAGGGTGACAAAGTGGGACAGAGGGATGACATTCAGGGGATCTAATTTCCTGGTGGGGTCTTGGCATTGTTCTCTGTCTTTGTCTTGGATCTAAGGGACCGTTTGCGGGGTGGTTCTCCTTCTGCAGGGGGCGTGGTGCTGGTGTCATGGTCCTGTGGCGGTGCCTCCTGTCCACTAGCGCCGGTGGAGGTGGTGGGCTGTTCATCGTCCAGGCTAGTGTCAGGGGCCCCTTGTTGTGCCACAGTGTCCCTCCTGGTGTTCACAAGGTCCTTCAGCACCCCTACAATGGTGACCAGGGTGGTGTTGATGGACCTAAGTTCCTCCCTGATCCCAAAATACTGTTCCTCCTGCAGCCGCTGGGTCTTCTGAAACTTGGCCAGTACCGTTGCCATTGTCTCCTGGGAATTATGGTATTCTCCCATGATGTTGGAGAGGGCTTCGTGGAGAGTGGGTTCCCTGGGCCTGTCCTCTCCCTGTTGCACAGCAGTCCTCCCAGTTCCCCTGTTTTCACGTGCCTCTGTCCCCTGAACCATGTGCCCACTGCCACTGCCCCCAGGTCCCTGATTGTCTTGGGTTTGTGGGTTTGCCTAGGTTCCCTGTACTGGTGGTCACACTGCTGCTTGACGTGTCCTGGGGACAGAGGGAGGGGTCTGCTGGGTGGGTGCTGTGCTTGTGTTTCCTGAGGGGGGAGGCTTTGTGGTGTCTTGTGCCAGTGTCCGGGGAACCGACTGTCCCGAGGCCCCAGATGGGCTGGTCATCTTGATCCAGTTGCTCAGAGCTGCTGTCATCACTGTGGGCCTCTTCTGTGGGGGGAGTGGACATGTTTGGAACCTCATGTCTGGTGACGTTGGGTAGGGGTCCTGCAGGGGTGTAAAGGCATGATTATTGCATCTGTGTGTTCCATTGTGTGCAATGGGTGGGTGACCCTGTACTCCAGTGCTTGCATTCTTGTGTAGGACCTTGTGTGATAATTGGTTTGAGGATCTGTGTGGGTCTGTAGTGGACATGCTTTGGTGATGGGTGTCCATGCTTTGGTGTTGCCTGCAGGGCTTGGTGTTGGGATGTGTGGGTTGTGATAGTGGGACATTTGTGAGGTGTTGGAGTGATAGGGGTGAGGGTGAGGGTGGGGTATGTGATAGCATGCAGGTAGGGTGGGGATGTAATAGTTAAGATTTGACTTACCAGAGTTCATTCCTCCTGCTACTCCTGCGAGGCCCTCAGGATGCAGTATAGCCAAGACCTGCTCCTCCCATGTTGTTAGTTGTGGGGGAGGTGGTGGGGTCCGCCGTCAGTCCTCTGAACTGCAATCTGGTGTCTTGAGACCACAGAACGCACCTTCCCCTGTAGGTTGTTCCACCTCTTTCTGATGTCATCCCCAATTCTTGGATGCTGTCCCACTGCGTTGACCCTGTCTACGATTCTGCAACAAAGCTCCATCTTCCTACTATGGAGGTGTGCTGCACCTGTGATCCGAATAGCTGTGGTTCTACCCGGACGATTTCCTACACCGTGACCCTGAGCTCCTCCTCAGAGAACCTGGGGTGTCTTTGAGGTGCCATGGTGTGGTGTGGGTGATGTGTGAGGGTGTGTGTGTTGTGATGTGTGAGGGGATGTGTTTGTGTGGTTTGTCTGAGGTGCGTGGATGTTGTGTGAGTGATGGTGTTGTGTGCCTGTGGATGCTAGTATTGTTGATGGTGGTGTCTCTCTCTGGGCTTCTTTCTCAATTTTTGTTGTATGGGTTTGTGGGTGATGTGGGTGTGTGTTTTATATTGTATTGAGTGTGTGGGAGTGGTGTGTGTATGTGTCTCAGGTGTGTGTATTTCGAATTGTCCAATGTGGTTGTGTTTTATAAATGTGTGTGTATTTTGAGCGCGGTGGTGAGTACCGCCAATGGAATACCGCAGTTGAAAGACCACCGCGTGGATTCGTGGGTCGTGATACTGTGGGCATATTCCTGTTGGCGTGACAGTGTCAGTTTTGTTATCACCAGTTTATCACTGACCTTTGGTGTGGCAGACTTGTGTGGATGTCTGGATTTTGGCGGATTCTGGCCTGTGGGTCGTAATAGCTGTAGGTAAAATGAGGAGAAAGTCAGAAGCATGGAGAACAATCTGAATAGAGAAATACAAACAGTTAACTAGAAAATTGGCAAAAAGGCACAAACAGAGGTTAAGAAATTAGCAGAAAGGCAAAACATAAGGTAAGCTATGACCTATATAGCAAGAAGAAATGTACAAAATAAACAAAAGAAATAAGGAGGAATCAGTACAAAATGGGTAGAAGGTAGAAACAGGAGGCAGGAAAAGAAACAGTTTTAGATGTAGAGGTCAGGAAATGAGCAGAAGATGGGGAGAGACAGAAACAGAGGCAGAAACACCTAGAGTCTAAGTAATTAATAAGGGAAGAGGTAGAATGAAGAAATTGAAGGTCAACAATGGAGAAAGAGGTAGAAACTGAGAACATGTAATAATGGGAACACCGTTAGAAACATAGAAGCAGATTTAAGAAATGTAAAGAGAGATGTAAACAGAGGTTAAGAAATGTAATAAAAATCATTTAGGAGCATATAAAAACATAACAAACAAAGAAAGAGTCAGAAACTAATTAAATATTAAAAAACAGAGTGGCTCATAGAAATGGTAAGAAACAAGGAAAAAGGAAAGTACAGTGACCAAGAATGTTTTTTGAAAATGAATTTCATATCTGCGATGATCGCAAACACTTGTGACAAGTGTGTTCTAGTTTAGCGAATATGTTGCTGTCACTGCATGTTTTTTTGAAAGTTTAAAACACTTACATATACATATTAGACACTATGTACAGGTGTTCTTTAATATAGTATTAAAACTAGTGTTTTGTAATTTTTTGTTATCATAATCTACTTTTTAAATGAATCTTGCATGTTCACATAACGGCTTTCATTGCAGCTTTGAGAAAACAGGGTTGATTGCAGAGGCCCCCTACATTTTTGCCCCCTTTTTCACTTTTTGCTGGTGTTTTCCTGACTTTGATGGTGCCTTGAGTTCTGCTAACTAGTCCCAGGGCCTGTGCTCTGTATAAAATAAGTATGCAAATTAGGCTAATAATAATTGGCTATGTCAACCTACCTATTAGTCCGTAGTATATGGTAGGACATGTATGTTTAGGGACACCAGCATAAATAGTTCACCCATAGGTGCACTGCTGAGGTGCCCAGGGTCATTTAAAGGCAGGCCTGCCTTGCTGGCTGCTTTTAAAGTAAAGTTATACGCAAGTTCGACTTTGGAATTAAAAGTACTTCCAAAGTCTTAAACTACCTTATTTTTACATATGTCACCACTATGGAGTCCCGTATGTGCCCCTGGGGCTGGGTGGGTGCCATGGAACTACAAGCAGCGACCTTATAAACATAGTTGTATAAGCCCTGGTGAGGTAAAACAGCCAAATTTGTTTTTCTCTCATTGTAGTGAATGGCCTTCATAGGCTAGAATGGGGAGATACCCCAGGTTTGGTATCAAATTAATTGCTATACTAAATCCCACAACTAACAGTTTAATAACTTGTTCAGGTAAAGAGTTTTAAACTCTACCTAAAAATTTGCCAGGCTCTCCCCTGTAGTACCCTTTTCTAATTGGTCAGCCTTTGGCGGCTTGGCCAAGCTGTCTTGATGAGGTGTGAAGTGGCCTGGGCTGAACACTAAGATATGTGCCTGGGGGAGGAGAATTCCATTCAGCAGATGGAGAAGCAGGAAGGGGGAGGGCTGCCAAACTGGTCTTCAAAGGCAGGGAAGGGCATTTGGAGTAACCCAGTACTTCCCTCACATCCTGCAACCCCAGATAATTAGGTGCCCCCTTGATAAGATTAGGAGAGGGCAGGAAAGGGGTGTGTTTAAGATTTTTTGCCATACCAGTGGGTGGGCGCAGCCAGATGTAACCTCCAAAAATCAGTTTCAGCCATGAGTGATTTTTGGGGAATGTTGCTCCCTGGGATTGATTTTTGTCACACTTCCCAGGAATTGGTCATCACAGGGGGAAGGATCCTCCACCTGATTGGAGAACCTGGACCGCCCTGATTTTCACCCAGGAGTAAGGATAAAACTGGCAGACCTGCACCCGCAACTCAGTTACCCATCAGATCCCTCCAAGGAAGAACATCAGGAGAAGAAGGACTGCCCTGCTAGACCCCTCACCTGCACCTGGACACTGCACTCTGAAGGACTGCACCAGCTGCACACTTGGGATCCACCACAAGAAGGACTTTTCCTGGCTTCAACTGGTTTAAGGAAGGACTCCTTGTTTGCTACAGGTACAAAAGAGCTGCCTAGAGTCCCCTGCATCAAGTCCTGCAAGCAGAGCCCAGCTGACCAGCGTCAAGTGCCCCGTTGAGGATTTTGACCAGGTGCATTCTGGGAATTGTAGTCCCAACTCCAAAGGAGCAACTCAGAGCTTCTGGAACCTTGAATCAAGTTGTGGAGACTTCAAGTACCCAAATAAGAACCTCTGAAATAAGATCCAGAAGTTTGGAGACGTTTGGAGGAACTCCATAAGTTGAAGAGGTCCATTGTTGGAGTTGCAGTCCCTGACCCCAAAAGGCAAACCAGAGCCTCTGAAACCTGGGCTGGTGCTGTGGACCACTTTCCTGAATCAAGAAGCACTTCTGAAAGTAAGTGTGACAGTGCTACCTCATGGTGGCCTGAACTCTGGACTTAGTTCCTTTCCAGTGTGAACGTTTTTTTAACCTTTGAGCGCTAGTTGCTTCTATGTGCTAGAAAGCTTTCGTTCTTTAAAAATTTATATTTCTGGTTCCCCTTATCTGATTTAGTTGTTTTGGTGTCATTTTAAAGATAAAAATATAATCTATTTTCAGAAATTGATGTTGGATTTTTATTGTGTTTTGTGTTTTGCTTATTTATTGTTTTGTGATTTTTAAATGCTTTATACATTTGTCTCCTATGTTAAGCCTTGTCACTCCATGCCAAGCTACCAAAGGTTGAGCTGGGTTTAATTTACTGAGCCCTAACAAGGGCCTAAGTGGAGATTAGTGGCCTATTGCTAAGTATAGGTATTTACCTGCCCTTACCAATAATCCATTTTTCAACAGCAGCGACCAACGTCGTCTCAATTATCATGTGATCTAGAAACAAAGCTTTATGATTGGAGGAGACACTTTTCATACACTTTCAAAGAACGTACCCAGATGTTCATTGTTCCTGATGGGTCTGTGCCATTCAGTTGAGGAAGAAGCACAGGTGCTTTTAAAGCAAGAACCACCAGATGACCTAGTACAGCAGCAAGATGACTCTGATTATGAATGACCACCAGCATGCGAGCAAAGTCTACCATGAGATTTCTTTTCAATTCGATCTAGTGAGTCGAAAACCATTGCCAAGTTAGTGAAATGCACTTTGTGTAAGTGCAACAAAACCCTCTGAAGAGGGACTTCAAAAAAATATTCATGTGGTACTACCAGCATGCTATATCATCTAAATACATATCATCAGAGACACCTTGAGAGGGCAAAGTAGAATCTATCTGTAGAAGGTACATCTACTTTTACTCATAGAGAGAGAGTATCCAGAGATGTCCAGTCACAAAGGCCTGTCCATCATTCTGAGTTGTGTGATGTTGGAAAGTACTGTTTGAAGTGTAGTGTCACTCTCACCATTTGAGAGCAATACTTTGACCTGATTTTGGAGGCAATAAGAAACCACACTTGTTAATTGTTTTTATTTTATTCATAATTCATTCCAGTGTTTTTGGATTTGTTTTGCTTTGTTGCGAGAGAATTTTTAGTTTTTGATGCCACTTTGATAAAACAAAAAGCAGATCCACAAAAAAAGAAGAACAAAAGTTATTCTTGGAACTGCTTTTCATGGTTAAAAAAAGAGATAATATATGTGTGTGTTTATATTTAAAGGTGAGTAATGAATTGAAGAAGCAGATGGCTAGAAGTATGCCTATGGAGTATGGATGACTGAATGAATGTATGAGAGATGTAATGATGAATGAACAGATATATCGGTGTGTAAGTGAGTGCATAATTGGTGGTTCATAAATTCAGTGTCTATGAGTGCATGTGAAGAAAAGTAAATGAGTGACTACATGACTAGTGTATGGGTGCGTGTCTGAGTGTATGAGTGGTACATGAGCAATTTACTGATTGTGTGAGTGCATGTGTAGATGAGTGAGTGTATTAGAGCATGTGGGGGTGAGTGAGTACATGAGTGCATGCATGGGTGAGTGAGGGAAGGGTGTATATGAGTGTGTGTATGAGTGATTGAATGCAAAAGTGCATGTATGGGTATGTGAGTGAGGGTATGAGTGCATGTATGAATAAGTGTATGAGTGCATATATAGTTGAGAGAGTATGTGCATGAATGGCTCCTTTGAGTGACTGAGTAGATGCATTACTGGCTGTATGGGAGAGTCAGTGTGTGTATTTTATGCATGTATAAGTGAGTTCATGACTGCATGTATGGGTGAGCAACTGAGTGTATGAGTGGATTTATTGGTGAGTGAGTGTGAGAAAGGGCCTCTTTTTGCAAGGTTAGCCCCCCACTTTCTGCCTAAAAAATGATGTGGTTTCAAATTTGTAAGTGCCTGGGCCCCTGCTTAACAGGTTCCCACGGCCATATCTCTTTCCCCAAAACTGTACTATATATAGTCACTCCAGCCACACTTGTAAGTCCCTAGTAAGTGGTACCCAGGGCATGGGCATTGAAGAGGGACCCCTAGACCTGCAGCACCCATTGTGCCACTCTGAGAGGCCTCATACCAGCATCACGCAGACTGGCATTGCAAGTGCTTGACAAAGTGTATTTGAAAATTGCAAACTCAAAATGGCACTCACCAAGAGTGTCCAATCCACTAACACTGACTGCACTATAGGTAAGTCATCTTTGGCAGGCCGTACAGTCCTACGGCAGGGTGCACTATAATGCAAGTGAAGGCATATGCTTGCAGATATGCCCCTACTGTGTATTACAAAACCTTAACACATAGTAAGTGTTAGAAATTGGGTTTTTGGTTAACAGTCAGGTTACCCCCGTCTAAGCAAAAACCCTCACTCTAGTCAGGGTAGGTCACACACAATCCAAGATTATCCTGTGCCCACCCTCTGGTAGCTTGGCACGAGCAGTCAGGCTTAACTTAGAAGGCAATGTGTAAAGTATTTGTGCAATGAATCATACAATACCACCATATAGCACCATAACAATACACCACACAGTGTTTAGAAAAATATATAATATTTATCAGGATAATTGTAGATCAAAACGAATAAAGTTGCAATGTGAATTTGTAGAGATATCACTGAAAAGTGATATAAAGGCCCTCATTCTGACCCTGGCGGTTCTCTACCGCCAGGGCCAACGGGGGCGGGAGCACCGCCGACAGGCCGGCGGTGCTCCCTTGGTCATTCTGACCGCGGCGCTTTGGCCGCGGTCAGAATGGGAAAACCGGCGGTCTCCCGCCGGTTTTCCACTGACCTTAGAATCCTCCAAGGCGGCGCAGCTCGCTGCGCCGCCGAGGGGATTCTGACCCCCCCTACCGCCATCCTGTTCATGGCGGGAAAGCCGCCATGAACAGGATGGCGGTAGGGGGGTCGCGGGGCCACTGGGGGCCCCTGCCGTGCCCATGCCAATGGCATGGGCACGGCAGGGGCCCCCGTAAGAGGGCCCCGCAAAGTATTTCAGTGTCTGCCTTGCAGACACTGAAATACGCGACGGGTGCCACTGCACCCGTCGCACCTTCCCACTCCGCCGGCTCGATTACGAGCCGGCATCCTCGTGGGAAGGGAGTTTTTCCCTGGGCTGGCGGGCGGTCTTTTGGAGACCGCCCGCCAGCCCAGGGAAAAACTCATAATACCCTCCGCGGTCTTCTGACCGCGGAGCGGTATAATGGAGGGCGGGATCCTGGCGGGCGGCCTCCGCCGCCCGCCAGGGTCATAATGAGGCCCAAAGTGTCTTAAGTCTTTAAAAAGCAAACAAAGTCTCTTTCAAGCACAAAGTACCTGGATTGAAGTGGAAAATCTCCTCAGAGGTATGTGGAAAAATGGTGTGTGCGTTGATTTCTCCCCAGCACACATGGACTTGCGTCGTTATTGTTCACACGGGGAAGTCGTGCGTCGTTTTCCGGCGTGTGGACAGTCTCTTTCTGTGGATCGCGGGGATTACCAGATGTCCCGGGTCTGTGCGTGGATTCTCCTGCTTGTTTTCTGGCTGCGCGGCATTCTGCGGGGCTGCGCGTCGAAGTTTCGCTCTCACGGCAGGCGTTGCATCGATTTCTCCTCTGGAGGTCAGGCGGCGTTGTCCTTGTGAGGCCGTGCGTCGAAGTTCCGGTCGTCCCGAAGGCATCCCGTCGATCAGCATCGGTGTGCAGCGTTTTTCTCGCCGCAGAACAAGCTGTGCGTAGAAAATGTCAGCGCACGAAGCGTCCAAGTGAAAAAGAGAAGTCTTTTTGGTCCTGAGACTTCAGGGAACAGGAGGCAAGCTCTATCCAAGCCCTTCAAGAGCACTTTCACAGCCAGACAAGAGTTCAGCAAGGCAGCAGGCCAACAGCAAGGCAGCAGTCCTGTGTACAAAGCAGACAGGTGAGTCCTTTGAGCAGCCAGGCAGATCTTCTTGGCAGGATGTAGTTTCTGGTTCAGGTTTCTTCTCCAGCAAGTGTCTGATGAGGTAGGGCAGAGGCCCTGTTTTATACCCAAATGTGCCTTTGAAGTCCAGCCATACGTGGATTGTAAGTGCAAAGAAATGCTCACTTTCTAAAAGTGGCATTTCTAGAATAGTAATATTAAATCCAACTTCACCAGTCAGCAGGATTTGATATTACTATTCTGGCCATACTAAATATGACCTTCCTACCCCTTTCAGATCAGCAGCTACCACTTCAATACTGTATGAGGGCAGCCCCAATGTTAGCCTATAAAGGGAGCAGGCCTCACAGTAGTGCAAAACGAATTTAGGAGTTTTACACTACCAGGACATGTAAACAACACAGGTACATGTCCTACCTTTCCCCCACACAGCACCCTGCTCTAGGGGCTGCCTAGGGCACACATTAGAGGTGACTTATATGTGGAGAAAGGGGAGGTTTAGGCTTGGCAAGTACTTTTAAATGCCAAGTCGAGGTGTCAGTGAAACTGCACACACAGGCCATGCAATGGCAGGCCTGAGACAAGGAAAAGGGGCTACTTAAGTGGGTGGCACAACCAGTGCTGCAGGCCCACTAGTAGCATTTAATCTACAAGCCCTAGGCACATATAGTGCACATTACTAGGGACTTATAAGTAAATTAAATAGTCCAATCAGGTATGATCCAAGATAACCATGTTTAAAGGGGGAGAGCATATGCACTTTAGCACTGGTTAGCAGTGGTAAAGAGCACAGAGTCTGAAAGCCAGCAAAAACAGTGTCCAAAAAGTGGAGGGAGACAGGCAAAAAGTTAGGGGTGACCACCCTAAGGCTGTCAGGTCTAACATGTGTCCCCCCGAGCTCAAAGTGGGGAGAGCTACCCGACCTCCTGGGAGCTCTCATCGCTAAGGCTAAAGTATCTGGGGAGACCATCAACATTGGCTTGGTCAACCCCTGGGCGATGCTCCACCATAAAGTCCATCCCCTGTAGGGAAATGGACCACCTGAACAGTTTTGGATTCTCACCCCTCATCTGCATGAGCTATCTGAGGGGCCTGTGGTCTGTCTGAACCCGGAAGTGAGTCCCAAACAGGTAGGGTCTTAGCTTCTTCAGTGCCCAGACCACAGCAAAAGCTTCTCTCTCAATAGCACTCCACCTCTGTTCCCGTGATAATAGCCTTCTGCTAATAAAGACTACTGGTTGGTCTTGGTCCTCCTCATTTAGCTGTGCTAGGACCGCCCCTATGCCATGCTCTGAAGCGTCTGTCTGCACGATAAATTCCTGGGATTAGTCAGGGACCTTGAGCACGGGGGCCGTGCACATGGCTTCCTTCAGAGAGTCAAAGGCTTTCTGACAAGCCTCTGTCCAATTCACCAACCTAGGTTGTTTCTTGGAAGTGAGTTCTGTCAAGGGTGACACAATGGTACCATAGCCCTTGACAAATCTGCGGTAGTATCCTGTGAGGCCTAAAAAGGCTCTCACCTCAGTCTCTGTTCTAGGTGGTTGCCAGGCCTTGATAGTTTCAATCTTGGCCTGGAGTGGCTACACCTTGCCACCACCCACCAGGTGTCCCAAGTACACCACGGAACCCTGCCAAATCTGGCACTTACTAGCCTTGATGGTCAGGCCTGCCTGTTGCAGGGCCTGAAGCACCTCCTTGAGGTGGAGCAGGTGTTCCTCCCAGCTGGAACTGTAGACAACTATGTCATCCAGGTAGGCTGCACAGAAGGCATCCTTGCCAGCTAGGACCCCGTTAACCAACCGTTGGAAGGTCGCGGGGGCATTTTTCAACCCAAATGGCATCACCCAGAACTGGTAATGGCCATCAGGGGTTGAAAATGCAGATCTCTCTTTAGCCCTCTCAGTCAGGGCAATCTGCCAGTACCCTGAAGTAAGATCAAACGTACTCAGGAACTTGGCAGCACCCAGTCTGTCAACGAGCTCATCAGCTCGGGGGATGGGGTGATCATCAGTCCGTGTGACTGAGTTGAGACCCCGGTAGTCCACACAGAACCGTAGTTCTGGCTTCGCACCTGGGGCAGTAGCCTTAGGGACCAACACCACCGGGCTGGCCCAGGGACTACTGGATTTCTCGATAACCCCTAAAGCTAACATCTTGGAGACCTCCTCCTTGATGCTGGCCTTCACCTTATCAGATAACCTGTAAATTTTGTTCTTCACAGGGAGACTGTCACCTGTGTCAATGTCATGAACACAGAGGTGGGTCAGTCCAGGAGTAAGGGAGAACAGGGGGGCAAACTGCTCCAACAGCTCATAGCAGTCTCCTTTCTGGTTTAGAGTCAGGGAGTCAGAGAGAATGACCCCTTTCATTGACCCATCACCTTCTTAGGCAGATAGGAGGTCGGGGAGAGGTTCACTTTCCTCTTCCATTCCTTCATCTGTGACCAGAAGCATGTTGACCTCAGACCTCTCAAAATGAGCCTTTAGTCGGTTGACATGGAGCACCCCTGGTGGGTTCCTAGGGGTTTGGAGGTCCACAAGGTAAGTGGCCTCCCCTTTCCGCTCCTTTACTTCATATAGGCCAGACCAGCGGTCCTGGAGAGCTCTAGGCTCTACTGGCTCCATTACTCACACTTTGTCTCCAGGTTGAAACTCTACCAGGGTGGCCTTTTGGTCATACCAGCGTTTCATTACCTCTTGACTGGCCTCAAGGTTACTTTGGGCCTCTTTCCAGAAGTGGTTCATCTGGTTGCGGAGGGCCAACATGTAGCTGACCACATCCTGAGGGGGCGCCTTTGGAGCTTTCTCCAACCCCTCCTTGACAATGCTTAAGGGTCCCCTGACAGGGTGAGAAGCTCAAAGGGACTGAACCCCACCCCCCTCTGGGGGACCTCTCTGTAAGCAAAGAGAAGGCATGGTAAGAGGACGTCCCACTTACGCCTCATGGCCTCAGGGAGGACACCAATCATGCCTTTCAAGGTCTTGTTGAATCTCTCCACAAGACCATTAGATTGGGGGTGATAGGGTGTGGTGAACTTGTAGGTTACACCACACGCATCCCACAGAGACTTCATGTATGCAGACATGAAGTTAGTGCCTCTGTCAGACACTATCTCCTTTGGGAATCCCACACGGGTAAATATCCCCATCAGAGTTCTGGTCACCACCGGTGCAGTTAGGGTCCTCAGAGGGATTGCCTCTGGGTAACGGGTGGCATGGTCCACCAAAACCAGGATGAACCTGTTGCCTAGGGCAGTTTTGGGGTCCAATGGACCAACAATGTCGATGCCCGCCCTTTCAAAGGGGGTGCCAATGGCATGAAGTGCAATCAGGGTGGTTTTAACCCTTTTTCCTGCTTTACCACTGGCCTGGCAGGTAGGACAAGATCTACAGAACTTATCTGAGTTTGTCCTCATTCTGGGCCAATAAAAGTGGGTGACAAGCCTGTCAAAGGTCTTGCCTTGCCCCAAATGTCCTGCCAGGGGAATGTCGTGAGCCAGACCCAGTAGGAAGGTTCGGTAACACTGGGGGACCACCAGCGCACGCGCTGCCCGAATGGCCGGAACCTTAGGCTCACTGTAGAGGAGATCATTCTCCCAATATATGTGGTGATCGCCAGAGGCTTGCAGAATTCCTCCCTGGTGGGTCCACCCTCAACTTGCCAGCCAGCAAGCTCAGGTAGGTCACCTAGGGTGGCAATGTCTTCCCCAGTTGGTTTGGGAGCCTCGTCCTCAGGAGCCCCGTCAACCACTGCGGTAACTTCTGGGGCCGGTTTCCCGCGACCCTTGTCCCTCCTCTTGGCAGTTCTCTGGGCCATTGTTCCAGGCTCCAGACGCCCTTGACTTCCCTCTCGGTCAGCCATGGACTGTGTGGTCATGCAGACCCACTCAGGTAACCCTAACATCTCCAGGTGAGATCTGAGCTCTACTTCTTTCCAAGCAGTATGCTCAAGATCATTGCCTAACAGACAATCTACAGGCATGGCAGGACTCACAGCTACTTTCAGAGTACCAGAGACCCCCCACACTCAAAGGGAACCAGAGCCACTGGTAGGTGACTCTCACGATTGTCAGCGACTATGACCTGGTGGAATGTATTAGGGACTATCTGTTCTGTTGACACCAGCTGACTCTTGATAGTAATCATACTGGCTCCTGTGTCATGCAGAGCCTCCACCTTCTGCCCATCAATGGTGACCCACTGCCTGTACTTGGATGTATTCTGGGGCATGTGGGCTTTGGGCACCATCTCTCCTTCTCCCAGGGACACTAGGGAAATCTCTACCTGTTCCCCAAAGCTATCTGGGTCTATCTCCCCCCCGAGCGCTACACTAGTTAACTCAGGTGTCTGTCCGGTAGTGGACGGTGCTCTCTTGGAGCACTGGGGGTCGCCTTTATAGTGACCATACTGGTAACACTCCATGCATTTGGGGTTGGATTTCCCTGACCTATCATATGTCCCTGGCTTTTTCCCAAATCTGGAAAAGGAATGGTTGCCACCCCTTCCCTGGGAATTCTTTTGGGGCCTTTGGAGAGTTCATTATCTGTAAGTTTATCTCCCCCTCTTTCTTCTGTTGGGAACCCTGAACACCTTTGTAGGTGTGTCCCCCAGGTACCTTCTTGGACACTCTGGTGCTAACCCAGAGGTCCGCCTCCTCAGCAAGCTTCCTGGGATCAGTCAGCATACTATCCACTAAGTGCTGGTGCAACTCTGTAAAAGTACTATTAAGCATATGCTCTCTCAGAATCAAGTCATATAACCCTTTATAATTATCTACTTTGTTGCCCCGCACCCATCCATTCAGTGCCTTACTGGAAAAGTCAAAGAAATCCACCCATGTTTGTGTGGTTTGTTTGGTGCTGTCCCTGAACCTCTGAAGGTATCCCTCAGGGGTCAGCCCAAACTTGGCAAGTAAAGTGGCTTTCTGAAGTGGTTATGTGTTTTGATCAGGTTGATCCAATGTGAGAAGTGTGTCACTCCCCAATGGCGGCACATAATCCCGCATAGCTACCCCCACTGCCCTTCAGGAACCTCATGAGCCCTTTGTGCAACTTCATAAGCAGCTAACCATTTATCTATGTCATCTCCCACCACAAAACTGGGCACCACATTTTTGGGTATACAAACCTTCTTTTCTCCAGCAGGTCCTGTCAGTGTGCTGCCACCATTATTGCTGGATTCAGACTGCTTTGCCTTGAGATCCAGCTCCTTGAGACTCAGTTCATGAGCCAATAACAGTTTCTTTTCAGCAAAGGCTCTCTCAGCTGCAGCTTCAGCTCTTTCAGCTTCAATCTGTTTGGCTGCTCATTCAGCCTCAACTTGTTTGGCTTCTCTCTCTGCCCTTCTTTCCTCCTGTTGAGCCTCAATTTTCAGTTTTGCCATTTGCAATTGGAACTCCCTTTCCTCTGCGGTCAGGCTTTGCACAGAGACACTGCTCCCTGGTCTGGAAGGGGGCACAATTGCAGTGGTAACACCATCCACAGATAGTAACAAATCCTCTGAGGGGCCATTTTCTGGCTCCTCTTCCTCATCATCCTCTTCTAAATGGGCCTCTGCCCAGGCCCTCTGCGCCACTTGAAAGTCCTCCTTTTTGGAGGCCCCATGGGTGGGTACCCTCATTGCCCTGCAGAACCCTTTTAGTTATTTAACCGTATGTGTATCCAACAGGACTAGGTCAAAGTCTCCTATCTGAGACCCAGTCAGAGACATTTTGAGTGAGGATTTAATTTTTGAAAATTGTCAGGAAAAAACGAATTTGCAAAAAGAGATAAAAATCAAGTTGACCTTAAACTGTGGGTAGGTAGTGAAATACTTAGCTACTGTATGTCACTGCACAAATACAAGTCCTATCCTCACCGCTGATCACCAATGTTAGAAATGGGGTTTTTGGTTGGCAGTCAGGTTACCCCCTGTCCAAGCAAAAACCCTCACTCTAGTCAGGGTAAGTCACACACAATCCAAGAATATCCTGTGCCCAACCTCTGGTAGCTTGGCACGAGCAGTCAGGCTTAACTTAGAAGGCAATGTGTAAAGTATTTGTGCAATAAATCATACAATACCACCATATAGCACCGCAAAAATACACCACACAGTGTTTAGAAAAATATATAATATTTATCAGGATAATTGTAGGTCAAAACAAATAAAGTTGCAATGTGAATTTGTAGAGATATCACTGAAAAGTGATATAAAGGGCCTGATTCTAACTTTGGAGGACGGTGTTAAACCGTCCCAAAAGTGGCGGATATACCACCTACCGTATTACGAGTCCATTATATCCTATGGAACTCGTAATACGGTAGGTGGTATATCCGCCACTTTTGGGACGGTTTAACACCGTCCTCCAAAGTTAGAATCAGGCCCAAAGTGTCTTAAGTCTTTAAAAAGCAAACAAAGTCTCTTTCAAGCACAAAGTACCTGGTTTGGAGTGGAAAATCTCCTCAGAGGGCCACAGAAGAAGAGATACGTGGAAAAATGGTGTGTGTGTCTATTTCTCCCCAGCACACACGGACTTGCGTCGTTATTTTTCACGCGGGGAAGTTGTGCTTCGTTTTCCGGCGCTGGACAGTCTCTTTCTGTGGATCGCGGGGATTACCAGATGTCCCGGGTCTGTGCGTGGATTCTCCTGCTTGTTTTCCGGCTGCGCATCAAAGTTTCGCTCTCACGGCAGGCGTCGCATCGATTTCTCCTCTGGAGGTCGGGCGGCGTTGTCCTTGTGAGGCCGTGCGTCGAAGTTTCGGTCGTCTCGAAGGCGTCCCGTCGATCAGGGTCGGTGTGCGGCGTTTTTCTCACTGCGGAACAAGCTGTGCTTTGAAAATGTCGGCGCACAAAGCGTCCAAGTGAAAAAGAGAAGTCTTTTTGGTCCTGAGACTTCAGGGAACAGGAGGCAAGCTCTATCCAAGCCCTTCGAGAGCACTTTCACAGCCAGACAAGAGTTCAGCAAGGCAGCAGGCCAACAGCAAGGCAGCAGTCCTTTGTAGAAAGCAGACAGGTGAGTCATTTGAGCAGCCAGGCAGTTCTTCTTGGCAGGATGTAGTTTCTGGTTCAGGTTTCTTCTCCAGCAAGTGTCTGATTAGGTAGGGCAGAGGCCCTGTTTTATACCCAAATGTGCCTTTGAAGTGGGGGAGACTTCAAAGAGTGGCTATGAAGTGAACCAGGTCCCCTTTCAGTCCAATCCTGTCTGCCGGGGTCCCAGTAGGGTGTGTGGCAGTCCTTTGTGTGAGAGCAGGCCCTCCACCCTCCAAGCCCAGGAAGACCCATTCAAAATGCAGATGTATGCAAGTGAGGCTGAGTACCCTGTGTTTCGGGTGTGTCTGAGTGAATGCACAAGGAGCTGTCAACCAAGCCCAGCCATACGTGGATTGTAAGGCACATAAAGATTTAACTGCAAAGAAATGCTCACTTTCTAAAAGTGGCATTTCTAGAATACTAATATTAAATCCAACTTCACCAGTCAGCAGGATTTGGTATTACTATTCTGGCCATACTAAATATGACCTTCCTACTCCTTTCAGATCAGCAGCTACCACGTCAATACTGTATGAGGGCAGCCCCAATGTTAGCCTATGAAGGGAGCAGGCCTCACAGTAGTGCAAAACGAATTTAGGAGTTTTACACTACCAGGACATGTAAACTACACAGGTACATGTCCTACCTTTCCCCCACACAGCACACTGCTCTAGGGGTTACCTAGGGCACACATTAGAGGTGACTTATATGTGGAGAAAGGGGAGGTTTAGGCTTGGCAAGTACTTTTAAATGCCAAGTCGAGGTGTCAGTGAAACTGCACACACAGGCCATGCAATGGCAGGCCTGAGACAAGGAAAAGGGGCTACTTAAGTGGGTGGCACAACCAGTGCTGCAGGCCCACTAGTAGCATTTAATCTACAGGCCCTAGGCACATATAGTGCACATTACTAGGGACTTATAAGTAAATTAAATAGTCCAATCAGGTATGATCCAAGATAACCATGTTTAAAGGGAGAGAGCATATGCACTTTAGCACTGGTTAGCAGTGGTAAAGTGTGCAGAGTCTAAAAGACAGCAAAAACAGTGTCCAAAAAGTGGAGGGAGGCAGGCAAAAAGTTAAGGGTGACCACCCTAAGGCTGTCAGGTCTAACATGTGTCCCCCCCAGCTGAAAGTGGGGAGAGCAACCCGACCTCCTGGGAGCTCTCATCGCTAAGGCGGAAGTATCTGGGGAGACCATCAACATTGGCGTGGTCAACCCCTGGGCGATGCTCCACCGTAAAGTCCATCCCCTGTAGGGAAATGGACCACCTGAACAGTTTTGGATTCTCATCCCTCATCTGCATGAGCCATCTGGGGGACCTGTGGTCTGTCTGAACCCGGAAGTGAGTCCCAAACAGGTAGGGTCATAGATTCTTCAGTGCCCATACCACAGCAAAAGCTTCTCTCTCAATAGCACTCCACCTCTGTTCCCGTGGTAATAGCCTTCTGCTAATAAAGACTACTGGTTGGTCTAGGCCCTCCTCATTTAGCTGTGCTAGGACCGCCCCTATGCCATGCTCTGAAGCGTCTGTCTGCACGATAAATTCCTGGGAGTAGTCAGGGGCCTTGAGCACGGGCCGTGCACATGGCTTCCTTCAAAGAGTCAAAGGCTTTCTGACAAGCCTCTGTCCAATTCACCAACCTAGGTTGTTTCTTTGAAGTGAGTTTTGTCAAGGGTGACACAATGGTACCATAGCCCTTGACAAATCTACGGTAGTATCCTGTGAGGCCTATAAAGGCTCTCACCTCAGTCTCTGTTCTAGGTGGTTGCCAGGCCTTGATAGTTTCAATCTTGGCCTGGAGTGGCTGCACCTTGCCACCACCCACTAGGTGTCCCAAGTACACCACGGAAGCCTGCCCAATCTGGCACTTACTAGCCTTGATGGTCAGGCCTGTCTGTTGCAGGGCCTGAAGCACCTCCTTGAGGTGGAGCAGGGGTTCCTCTCAGCTGGAACTGTAGACAGCTATGTCATCTAGGTAGGCTGCACAGAAGGCATCCTTGCCAGCTAGGACCCCGTTAACCAACCGTTGGAAGGTAGCAGGGGAATTTTTCAACCCAAATGGCATCAACCAGAACTGGTAATGGCCATCAGGGGTTGAAAATGCGGATCTCTATTTAGCCCTCTCAGTCAGGACGATCTGCCAGTACCCTGAAGTAAGATCAAACGTACTCAGGAACTTGGCAGCACCCAGTCTGTCAACGAGCTCATCATCTCAGGGGATGGGGTGAGCATCAGTCCGTGTGACTGAGCTGAGACCCCGGTAGTCCACACAGAACCGTAGTTCTGGCTTCGCACCTGGGGCAGTAGCCTTAGGGACCAACACCACCGGGCTGGCCCAGGGACTACTGGATTTCTCGATAAACCCTAAAGCTAACATCTTGGAGACCTCCTCCTTGATGCTGGCCTTCACCTTATCAGATAACCTGTAAATTGTGTTCTTCACAGGGAGACTGTCACCTGCGTCAATGTCATGAACACAGAGGTGGGTCAGTCCAGGAGTAAGGGAGAATAGGGGGAGAACTGCTCCAACAGCTCATAGCAGTCTCCTTTCTGGTTTAGAGTCAGGGAGTCAGAGAGAATGACCCCTTTCACTGACCCATCACCTTCTTGGGCAGATAGGAGGTCGGGGAGAGGTTCACTCTCCTCTTCCATTCCTTCATCTGTGACCAGAAGCATGTTGACCTCAGACCTCTCAAAATGAGCTTTTAGTTGGTTGATATGGAACACCCTTAAGGGTTTCCTAGGGGTTTGGAGGTCCACTAGGTAAGTGGCCTCCCCTTTCCGTTCCTTTCCTTCAAATGGGCTAGACCAGCGGTCCTGGAGAGCTCTAGGCTCAACTGGCTCCATTACCCACACTTTGTCTCCAGGTTGAAACTCTACCAGGGTGGCCTTCTGGCCATACCAGCATTACATTACCTCTTGACTGGCCTCAAGGTTACTTTGGGCCTCTTTCCAGAAGCGGTTCATCTGGTTGCGGAGGGCCAACATGTAGCTGACCACATCCTGAGGGGGGCTCCTTTGGAGCTTTCTCCAACCCCTCCTTGACAATGCTTAAGGGTCCCCTGACAGGGTACCCATAGAGAAGCTCAAAGGGACTGAACCACACCCCCCTCTGGGGGACCTCTCTGTAAGCAAAGAGAAGGCATGGTAAGAGGACGTCCCACTTAAACCTCATGGCCTCAGGGAGGCCACCAATCATGCCTTTCAAGGTCTTGTTGAATCTCTCCACAAGACCATTAGATTGGGGGTGATAGGGTGTGGTGAACTTGTAGATTACACCACACGCATCCCACAGAGACTTCATGTATGCAGACATGAAGTTAGTGCCTCTGTCAGACACTATCTCCTTTGGGAATCCCACAGGGGTAAATATCACCATCAGAGTTCTGGTCACCACCGGTGCAGTTACGGTCCTCAGAGGGATTGCCTCTGGGTAACGGGTGGCATGGTCCACCAAAACAAGGATCAACCTGTTGTCTAGGGCAGTTTTGGGGTCCAATGGACCAACAATGTCGATGCCCACCCTTTCAAAGGGGGTGCCAACGACATGAAGTGGAATCAGGGTGGTTTTAACCCTTTTTCCTGCTTTACCACTGGCCTGGCAGGTAGGACAAGATCTACAGAACTTATCTGAGTTTGTCCTCATTCTGGGCCAATAAAAGTGGGTGACAAGCCTGTCAAAGGTCTTGCCTTGCCCCAAATGTCCTGCCAGGGGAATGTCGTCAGCCAGACCCAGTAGGAAGGTTCGGTAACACTGGGGGTCCACCAGCCCACGCGCTTCCCCAATGGCCGGAACCTTAGGATCACTGTAGAGGAGATCATTCTCCCAATATATGTGGTGATCGCCAGAGGCTTCACCTGCTGCCTGGTCTGAGGCTTTCTTCCTCAGACCCACTAGAGTGGGACATTCTTTCTGCGCCTTGCAGAATTCCTCCCTGGTGGGTCCACCCTCAACTTGCCAGCCAGCAAGATCAGGTAGGTCACCTAGGGTGGCAATGTCTTCCCCAGTTGGTTCTGGAGCCTCCTCCTCAGGAGCCCCGTCAACCACTGCGGTAACTTCTGGGGCCGGTTTCCCGCGCCCCTTGTCCCTCCTCTTGGCAGGTCTCTGGGCCATTGTTCCAGGCTCCAGACGCCCTTGACTTCCCTCTCCGTCAGCCATGGACCGTGTGGTCATGCAGGCCCACTCAGGTAACCCTAACATCTCCAGGTGAGATCGGAGCTCTACTTCTTTCCAAGCAGTATGCTCAAGATCATTGTCTAACAGACAATCTACAGTCATGGCACGACTCACAGCTACTTTCAGAGTACCAGAGACCCCCCCCCACACTCGAAGGGAACCAGAGCCACCGGTAGGTGACTCTCACGATTGTCAGCGACTATGACCTGGTGGAAATTATTAGGGACTATCTGCTCTGTTGACACCAGCTGACTCCTGATAGTAGTCATACTGGCTCCTGTGTCACGCAGAGCCTCCACCTTCTGCCCATCAATGGTGACCCACTGCCTGTACTTGGAAGTATTTTGGGGCATGTGAGCGTTGCGCACCATCTCTCCTTCTCCCAGGGACATTAGGGAAATCTCTACCTGTTCCCCAAAGCTATCTGGGTCCATCTCCCCCCCGAGCACTACACTAGTCAACCCGGGTGTCTGTCCGGTAGTGGACGGTACTCTCTTGGAGCACTGGGAGTCGCCTTTAGGGTGACCATACTGGTAACACTCCATGCATGTGGGGTTGGATTTCCCTGACCTATTATATGTCCCTGGCTTTTTCCCAAATCTGGAAAAGGAATGGTTGCCACCCCCTCCCTGGGAATTCTTTTGGGGGCCTTTGGAGAGTTCCTTATTTGTAAGTTTATCTCCCCCCTCTTTCTTCTGTTGGGAACCCTGACAACCTTTGTGGGTGTACCTTCTTGGACACTCTGGTGCTAACCCAGAGGTCCGCCTCCTCAGCAAGCTTCCTGAGATCAGTCAGCTTACTATCCACTAAGTGCTGGCGCAACTCTGTAAAAGTACTATGAAGCATATGCTCTCTCAGAATCAAGTCATATAACCCTTTATAATTATCTACTTTGTTGCCCCGCACCCATCCATTCAGTGCCTTACTGGAAAAGTCAAAGAAATCTACCCATGTTTGTGTGGTTTGTTTGGTGCTGTCCCTGAACCTCTGACGGTATCCCTCAGGGGTTAGCCCAAACTTGTCAAGTAAAATGGCTTTCTGAAGTGGGTATGTGTTTTGATCAGGTTGATCCAATGTAAGAAGTGTGTCCCTCCCCAATGGCGGCACATAATCCCACAGGAACCTCATGAGCCCTTAGTGCAACTTCATAAGCAGCTAACCATTTATCTATGTCATCTCCCACCACAAAACTGGGCACCACATTTTTGGGTATACTGTACAAACCTTTTCTCCAGCAGGTCATGTCAGTGTGCTGCCACCATTATTGATGGATTCAGACTGCTTTGCCTTGAGATCCAGCTCCTTGAGACTCAGTTCATGAGCCAATAACAGTTTCTTTTCAGCGAAGGCTCCCTCAGCTGCAGCTTCAGCTCTTTCAGCTTCAATCTGTTTGGCTGCTCTTTCAACCTCAGCTTGCTTGGCTTCTCTCTCTGCCTTTCTTTCTTCCTGTTGAGCCTCAATTTTCAGTTTTGCCATTTGCAATTGGAACTCCCTTTCCTCTCTCCTTTCCTCTGCGGTCAGGCTTTGCACAGAGACACTGCTCCCTACTCTGGAAGGGGGCACAATTGCAGTGGTAACACCATCCACAGATAGCAACAAATCCTCTGAAGGGCCATTTTCTGTCTCCTCTTCCTCATCATCCTCTTCTAAATGGGCTTCTGCCTAGGCCCTCAGCACCACTTGAAAGTCCTCCTTTTTGGAGGCCCCTTGGGTGGGTACCCTCATTGCCCTGCAGAACCCTTTTAGTTGTTTGACCGTATATGTATCCAACAGGACTAGGTCAAAGTCTCCTATCTGAGACCCAGTCAGAGACATGTTGAGTGAGGATTTAGTTTTTGAAAATTGTCAGGAAAAAAAACGAATTTGCAAAAAGAGATAAAAAGCAAGTTGACCTTCAACTGTGGGTAGGTAGTGAAATACTTAACTACTGTATGTCACTGCACAAATACAAGTCCTATCCTCACCGCTGATCACCAATGTTAGAAATGGGGTTTTTGGTTGGCAGTCAGGTTACCCCCTATCCAAGCAAAAACCCTCACTCTAGTCAGGGTAAGTCACACACAATCCAAGATTATCCTGTGCCCACGCTCTGGTAGCTTGGCACGAGCAGTCAGGCTTAACTTAGAAGGCAATGTGTAAAGTATTTGTGCAATAAATCATACAATACCACCATATAGCACCGCAAAAATACACCACACAGTGTTTAGAAAAATATATAATATTTACCAGGATAATTGTAGGTCAAAACAAATAAAGTTGCAATGTGAATTTGTAGAGATATCACTTGAAAGTGATATAAAGGGGGTTATTCTAACTTTGGAGGAGTGTTAATCCGTCCCAAAAGTGACGGTAAAGTGACGGATATACCACCAGCCGTATTACGAGTTCCATAGGATATAATGGACTCGTAATACGGCTGGTGGTAAATCCGTCACTTTTGCGTCACTTTTGGGACGGATTAACACCTCCTCCAAAGTTAGAATAACCCCCAAAGTGTCTTAAGTCTTTAAAAAGCAAACAAAGTCTCTTTCAAGCACAAAGTACCTGGTTTGGAGTGGAAAATCTCCTCAGAGGGCCACAAAAGAAGAGATACGTGGAAAAATGGTGTGTGTGTCGATTTCTCCCCAGCACACATGGACTTGCGTCGTTATTTTTCACTTGGGGAAGTCGTGCGTCGTTTTTCGGCACGCGGAAAGTCTCTTTCTGTGGATCGCGGGGATTACCAGATGTCCCGGGTCTGTGCGTAGATTCTCCTGCTTGTTTTCCGGCTGCGCGTCGTTCTGCAGGGCTGCGCATCAAAGTTTCGCTCTCACGGCAGGCGTCGCATCGATTTCTCCTCTGGAGGTCGGGCGGCGTTTTTCTCACTGCGGAACAAGCTGTGCTTTGAAAATGTCGGCGCACGAAGCGTCCAAGTGAAAAAGAGAAGTCTTTTTGGTCCTCAGACTTCAGGGAACAGGAGGCAAGCTCTATCCAAGCCCTTCGAGAGCACTTTCACAGCCAGACAAGAGTTCAGCAAGGCAGCAGGCCAACAGCAAGGCAGCAGTCCTTTGTAGAAAGCAGACAGGTGAGTCCTTTGAGCAGCCAGGTAGTTCTTCTTGGCAGGATGTAGTTTCTGGTTCAGGTTTCTTCTCCAGCAAGTGTCTGATGAGGTAGGGCAGAGGCCCTGTTTTATACCCAAATGTGCCTTTGAAGTGGGGGAGACTTCAAAGAGTGGCTAAGAAGTGCACCAGGTCCCCGTTCAGTCCAATCCTGTCTGCCATGGTCCCAGTAGGGTGTGTGGCAGTACTTTGTGTGGGAGCAGGCCCTCCACCCTCCCAGCCCAGGAAGACCCATTCAAAATGCAGATGTATGCAAGTGAGGCTGAGTACCCTGTGTTTCGGGTGTGTCTGAGTGAATGCACAAGGAGCTGTCAACCAAGCCCAGCCAGACGTGGATTGTAAGGCACAGAAAGATTTAAGTGCAAAGAAATGCTCACTTTCTAAAAGTGGCATTTCTAGAATAGTAATATTAAATCCAACTTCACCAGTCAGCAGGATTTGGTATTACTATTCTGGCCATACTAAATATGACCTTCCTACTCCTTTCAGATCAGCAGCTACCACTTCAATACTGTATGAGGGCAGCCCCAGTGTTAGCCTATGAAGCGACCAGGCCTCACAGTAGTGCAAAACAAATTTAGGAGTTTTACACTACCAGGACATGTAAACCACACAGGTACATGTCCTACCTTTCCCCCACACAGCACCCTGCTCTAGGGGTTACCTAGGGCACACATTAGAGGTGACTTATATGTGGAGAAAGGGGAGGTTTAGGCTTGGCAAGTACTTTTAAATGCCAAGTCGAGGTGTCAGTGAAACTGCACAAACAGGCCATGCAATGGCAGGCATGAGACAAGGAAAAGGGGCTACTTAAGTGGGTAGCACAACCAGTGTATGTAGGTGTGTCTCTGAGTGCATGTATGGATAATTGAGTGAGGGTATAAGTGGATGTATGGATAACTAAGTGAATATATAAGTGGATGTATTGATGAGTGACTGGGTCTCTGAATGGCACCATAGAGTGAGAGAGTGGAAAACATACTGGGCGCATGGGTGAGTGAGTTAGTGCATTAGTGCATGGAAGAGTAAGTAGGGCATGCATGAATGAATGTCTGAGTGCATGAGTGGATGTATGCGTCAGTGAGTGACTGCATGAGAGCGTGTACAGGTAATTGGCAGAGTGCTTAGGTGTATGTATGGTTATATATTGAAACCATGAGTGCTTCAAGCACCCATGGCTCAACAACGAGTTCGGAACAATGAACTTGTTGGTATCACTAATGCCTTTACCACGGATGCCTTTACAATGATTTTCGTTGTAAAGGCATTCCTGGTAAAGGCATTATTGACCAGCATGCATGGTTCCAGCATGCTTCCTCCCTAACCCCCACCGCTAAACATTACCGCAGCCCCCATCCCCACAACCACCCCAACCCCCCACCCCTAAATTTACCACAACCCCAACTCCCTCCCCTAAAGCCTAAAGCACCCCAACCCACACCCCACCCCTGAAACTTAAACACTGACCCTCCCTCTCCCCCTAAACCCTAACCACCCCAAGCCCCCCACCCCTAAAAACTAAAAATACCCGGAGTCCCCACCACCGCCCCTAAAACCTACAGCACCCCAACCAATCAACCCAGCCCTAGAACCCCTAAAACCTAAACCCTGGCCCCCCTCCCTCTAAACCCACCTAAACACTAATCACCCGAGCCCCCACCCCACCCCCAAAAAACCAGCCGCAGTCGCAACCCAACTTACCTCCTCCTTCACCACGTCAACTCCCTTCTTCTGTGCCTTAACCACACATGTACGTGGTTCACACATGCATGGTTAAGGCCCTAAAACCAGGAAGTCATGGAAAACGAAACCGTTGTTTTGCTTTTGTTTTCCACGACTTTGTGGTTTAGGAGTCGTTGTTCCGGGTATTTCCCATATCTATGGTTGACTGAGTGAGTGCAAGAGTGGTGCATGGGTGACTGAATATGTGTTTTACTACATGTATGGGTGACTAACGGAATGCATGAGTGAATGGATATACAATGGCCTATATTGGTTAGTGAGTAAGTGCATGAGTGCACATATTGGTGAGTGAGTGAGTCCATGAGTGTCTGTGTGGGTGAGTACGTGAGTGAGTGGATGAGTGAATTCATGGTTGAGATAGTGAATGTGTGAGTGCTGTATGGGTGACTGAATGCATGTATGAATGATACATGGGTGACTGAGTGAGTGGATAAATGCATTTAAAGGTAAATGAATGCACAAATGCTGCATGGGTGATTGACTGTGTTAATAAGTGCATGAGTGGTGGGAATGGATATTTACTGAGTACATGAGTATGTTTGCACGTGAGTAAGTGAATGAACATTTGAAACTGTTGTAGTTAGACTCTGGCTCCTAGTAAGACTGCTGGATTTGGGGTGACAGCACTTTTGTTTGTAGGCAACTGAGTCACTTCTACAACAAGTCACAAGTGTTGACCCAACCCTCCTAGATCAAAAGCAATATCTCACCAAAAACCCAAACAGTGACAGGTGATTTCTGTCCTTCTTATTCATGGACTCTAGATACAACCTCTCAGGGGAGTTGTGGTGGAACGGAAGTTACCCTTTTCTCTCATTAACAATAAGTCTTAGTCACACATATACAATGAAGGAGATTCAGGGGAGTTTTCAATATATTTATTGAAAAGACTGCAATCTATGGTAAATTTAATGAGCTGCAATCGTTAGAATAATGAGCAGTAATAAAAGCAATATCGTGAAGATGAGGGATTTGAGTATAAAAAAAACCATCATCTTACAACAAACAGAAGATATGCAATTCCTAGCAGAGAGAACCTAATCGCTACCCTAAAAAGAGCTAGGTATGATAAACACTAATCTGCCAGTACCATGTCTATGAGAAGTGCCCCCTATCCCTTGTTACCTTAGAATGAGGTCTCTAGGACAGGCTCTGTGGAGATACAAAGGCTGAATTCTGTAGCAAGTTGACGTGTAGCCTAGATGGCAGCCGGAGGGAACTCCTCTAATGACCTTGTCCTTGTGAGATGTATTTATACGTTTCATGTAGGATCCATGATGCAGGTATATTCCTAAACAACTGATAAGAACGCAGACTTGTGTCTGCAAATACATAAACAATCTCAATCAAGTGATCAAGTGAGTATAATGTTCCTAACAGAACTAAGTGACAATGGGACATGATGACAATACCTACGTACATCACTGATAATGACGCCTTCTCAGAATGGCACTGATAAGCTAAAGCAAAATATTTTTCTTATAAAAATATAAACAGCAGCCATTGCTAAAAGAAATAAAAAAATAAATGGGATTAAACAGAGCAAACTAAGTGGATAAAAGTTCACTGGGTGATGAGGGCACCAGGCCTGCAAGCCAAAAGCTAAGCTAACTCCCATACCCAAGGGGAAATTAAAATGGATCACTACAAAACTTTCTAATTTTACACAGAACATTTGAATAGGATACAGAAAGAGGAAACAAATGGAAATATATTGCAAGGGCTCTAAATATTTAAAACCACTTTACATACAGATCTCCTATTGACATGTCAATGTTTGAAGAACGCTCTTCATAAAAGATTGTTCAACGGCATCTGCTACTGAAAAAGAAAAAAGATAAAGATGTATTAGTATTTAATCTTCAAAGATAGACAAATATTACAATAGTCATACTGTAAGAATAAATTGCCCTGTAGTACATATATCATTTGATTGTTTTACTGTTCTCATCTTTTATACTCCTTCATCTTCAACAATGGTTTCTATAAAGCATCATCTTTGGATAGTGGGAAAAAAACAATCAATGGATTGTGGAAAAAAAACAAAACTGCAGAGTGGATCACTATAAATAAGTGAGTGATACTATACTTCACACTCAGTACATTTCATTAATCACTACAGTAATCTAAAGAAGCTATTTTTAACATGTATCTTCAATTATTACATCTGGTACAATATTGGAAAATAATATTAAGTACTCTTGAATTTTAAAGATCCTGTTGAAAACATCATCCCTATTAGGGCAAATGATGTCTAAAGTGCCTGAGTTGTTTTAACTTGAGGCTGGTGTAATTGGAATATCCTTCCCGTTTCAGAGTTTTATTTGCCTGTGTTGCATTGACTTCTTAAATTGACTTCTTTCTGGAACATTAAAAGGACTCGAGATTTGAAGACCTTTTTTATAGAGATTACCCTTCATCAGCCAAATAATATCTAGGAATTAGATACACCACATACAGGAAACACTGTGTCCGCATTTTTTATCATTATTTTTTTAGAACTTTGGTTGAAGAAAAAGAAGATATGAATTTGGTAGTATGAAATAAAGTTTTTGTTTGATTTTAGGTTGATGTTATTGCATTCTGTACATCCATTTTTGCTTTTAAAATACACAGAATAGTGCCCAGACATTATATTAACTCATTTATGAAAGATGGTTGTCAAAGTAGTAAAAGTTCTACCTGAAAACAATATTTGTCCAGCTTCAAAGTTTGTAATTTCAGTTTGCAATTTGAAATCATCTGCTCTGCATCACTGCAGCATTACAATAAGGTATTTTCGTGTTCTGTGTAGAAATATTATAGAGGCAAGGTCTGATCTGCATTTTGGGCAGGTCATATTTTGGTAGGCATTTCTACACAGTTTGTCAAAAGGTACACTTTTACAATCTGGCAGCTTTCATTTAGAGTTGATGTCAGTGCTAGATCTAAAAGAGCAATCTTCACAGACATGAGTCTGAAAAGATCATCAATATTTACTTCTTCTGATTTTAAAACTCCAAGCATTGCCATAATAAATTCCTGTGCAACTTACTGAGTGTTCAAAAGTAAAAATTACAGATCCAATAAATATATCTTAAATATCTTGAATTCCTGAAGCAGAATGTGTTACATTTCTGTCATTCTTTGAATGTTGCAGCAAACTATATAGTGCAGAAGGTATTCTCTTATCTGACTTTTGTTTGATTTGGTTTACTAAATGGGGTAAATAAAATAGTATGTTGAGAGCAACATTTGCATAGCACTTGACACCGGAAGTGTTTCTAGCTGATATTATACAACTTCACTATCATTTTTCAGTTTTCTCTTCTTTGCACTGTCTATGTTGTCCTTCTGTCTTCTCATTTCTTGAGAGTCTGATGACTGTTTTGTAATCTTTAACTTTGGGTACAGTATACATTTCTCATAAACACTAGCCTAAATGAGGAGAGTAAAGACTTCATAACCAATTATACTCTTGACACAGTTGATATCAGCACTAACTTTGCTTTCATCAAAGTAAAAAAAAAAAGCCAGACAAAGTTCTAATCTGTGACAATACTACATATGACATTTTCTTTTTTAATACAAAACTTCCTATGCTAACTATGGCTGTATCTACATTTAGAACTTGTGATTTAGGGATGGTTACTGCATATGCTAAAGAGACAGGAAACTGTTGTTGTTGAATGCATAAGCCTTTTACAAGCAAAAACCATGCTCCACAATGGCCAGTCTTTTTCACCTCACCTATGCGATCAAACTTTATAGACAAGTACTCCACCGCATGTCTATTCGGAGAATTCATTAAATCAACAACTTTATCCATTGGACCATTTACTATGACTTCCTCAACATTTAAATTACATTGTAAAATAACTTGTAAGAAATACTTTTCCAATCCAGATGTTTCTGATACAGATATCAATAATATTGTGACTCCTTGATGTTCAATTTTATCAATAGTTGTAATTTCCAGCATTTATTTTTTCTCCAATTGAAGTAATTTTTCATTAAGGTTTGAACATTCTTGAAGTGTCGGTAATAAACAAATTGTAGATTTTTCTTATTTGGTAAAGTTGAACATAAGTTCTGGTGCAGGTATGTCAGATGGGAATAGACTCTTAATTAGGAGACTACTAAAGCATGTTTCCCCTGTTTTGTAAGAACTCCTACTCTAATTTCTTTAAGCATCTCTCGATATCCCATATCAGACAATTGATGCATGTTTTGTTTACTAATTATTTGTACTTAACGTTTAACCAAATGTTTACATTGCCAATAATTCCTAGGGAATTTCTTGTTTCATTATGCGGAAGAGTTTTCAAAATTGGTTGTCCTTTCACCGGGGTAAGTTAGAGTAGGTCATCCAAGACAATTAGATGTTTTCCTCTGACTGGTACATCATAGTTTCTTCTTAAAACTTGCTGCATCCTTAAGTGTATGAAAACAAACATTATGTTTGATACCATGCTTACTTCATCAATGATTAAAAGAGTCATCTTTTTCAATACTATAGCTACTTCACAGCAAGCATTACCCGATAACTTCTGATACTCAAGTTTATTGTCATGTTCAACAGGTAGCATTAGAAGTCAATGCAGAGTAATTCCCTTAAATGTTATATTTGTTTGTTGTGAGAATTCCATGTTCCATTATAGTTTAAACTTTGTTGTAAATTTCTCTCTGTCCATTGTTTAGTTGTTCCACTAACTGTTCTGAATCTACAGTTCCCTCTCTCGCCTGCTGCATTGCAATCTCCACTTCGTTCATTGCTATAGCACTTCATTTTAAATTACTGGTTCTCTAGTTCTTGCTGGTGCAGAACTTTGGCTGCCCTGTGAACTCTCTTTGGCTATATCAGCTGCAATTGTTTCTTCTTGTTGAACCTCATTTTCAACATCTGTAATTATATTGGAAAGATAAAACACTGGACAGTTTATTTTGCACCATTGAATGAATCTTCATAACAGTCATAGTGTCCAAGTAGATTTTCCTGCAGAATTCCTCTAGACTTGGAGAACAAACTTGTGAAGCTCAACCTATCTGCACATTCATAAGATCCAATTTTCCTGTGTAAAACATTTTCAAACTAAAACTGTACTTTTTTTTTGGTTAGGCTCTTTCTGCTGAAATCTCTTCCCACATCTCTTTTATCTCTGTCTTTTCTGCCTTTGTTATGTAAGAAGTGACATAGAGAGCTACCACAAAAGAATTAACAACAACAAATTGTATGTCCATATTTGCATTCCACATCATTGGAATAACAGGGTTGTAGTCATTTATATATTTTGAAGTTTCTGTTCTTCTGATGTTGTACATATTTTTTGGTGATTTTTGTGTCAAAGTGGGTCTCACTGCAGACAAAAAGCTACTCACTCATCTTTCCAAAATTACATTGTGTATAAAATGTTGCTTTTGATTTATATTTCTGAATACAGTATTTGACACACCTATGAGTTTTAAATCTAAGAAAAGAACTTGTTGTCTCAATCCTTTCTCAGAAGCGTCTTTTGAAGTGGCACATGTCACATACTGTTCTTTAAATGACAATACCGACTCATCAGTATCTGTTCTGAACTTTGAGGCATCTTTCACACATCATAGCATAATAATGTGTGGATCACCTGTAGCTTAGTACTCTTTCTGTCAGAAGAAACCAGTTACTTCACCAAGAGGTGGATTTGTTTTGTTACAGATGAAAGCCATCATTGATTGAAATCAGTGGTTAAAATATCTGCAAACGTTTGCATTATCCAATGAACAGTGCTGTCCTGCTGTTCTCAAAATCATATCCTTAATGTTTGAGTTTGCTTCTCATAAAAATTCAAGAAGGTCATCCCATGCATATTCAGCACAAGTGAGTGTTTCAAACCAAGTAGGTGGTCCTAGATTCCTTCACATGCATTTTAATTCACCATGACGACAATACCAATATTCATGTCTACCACGTTGACATGCCATTAAATTGATAAAGTTGTAGTCAAGGTGTTCATCTTCTCCTTGAACTTTATCAACAAATTCACTTGCTGTCAGATTCTGGAGGCTTACTCCTTTTTTATAATGTGATTTACTGCATAGGATAATCTAGACAAGTCGCTCTTAAATAGTATATGAAATATATAAGGAATACTCTGACAAAATCTAGGGTCCTCTGAATAAAGTCTGGCAGATCTGTACTCAGATGCTGGTATTCGTACAGGCCGCTCATCATGCCCACCATCAACTCCAGTAGGAAACAGATGGAGCACCTTTTGCTTTTTTTTATTTGAAATAGCTCAATAGCATCTCTATTAATCTCTTTAGAATGTAGAGGATGACTACTGTAGTGCACATATTTTTCTTTCTGTTCTCGTTCGATAAACCTTTTCACTTTGGCCTCCGGACAATACTGCATTATCATCTAGCTGTGAAGTATCTTGAAGAACATTTACATTTTTATAGTAAATGGTATTATGCACCAGATATAATGTTGTTTTCTTAAATTTGCTAACATCTACTAACTTGCCATATCTTTTTACTCTTCAAAATCTCTTTTCACATCTACAGCTTCAACATTCTGCTTATCAACATCCAATGGCAAATACATAACTCTAACTTTTAAAGCCTTCTGGAGCTCAGTTGGACCTAACGTTCCTGCCTTTGGCTCCATACAGACTATTGCTTGGAATGGATGTATACATTGTAAAAATATAGACTCATACACATTCAAGTGTTACAGTTCTTGTAAAATAGAAAGTAGTTCTAACTTATTATACACTGCTCAAGCTGGCATTGTATTCTCCTCTAATTTATTATAACAGTACTTACATTTAACTTGTCATTTGCAACAATCAGAGAGTTCTTCTACAAATAAGCTGCAAATTCTAGTCATTTAGCTCTGTTGTCTTCTTCAGTTTTTGCAAACACAATAACATAACAAGTTTGACTTTTGTAGTGAGTGCATCTATAGCCTATGCAAGTACAATGTAGTTTTTTCTGAACAGACTGTTTTAAACGTTTTAATCTCTTAATGAAAGTTATCAACACTAATAGATATCTTGTGTTCTGCTCCACCTGCAGATTCCAACTGTTCATTTTCTCTGCACTCCTCTTCAAGTCCCAAGAAACAATACTGCATATCATCACAAATCTTTTCTAACTCTGACACTATTCCATACAAACGAACTCTATTAAATTCCCCAAAGCATATTGCAATACTCTTCACAAGGTAAAGCCTTCTAACTAGATTACGCATTCGCGAGTGATGTACAGCAAAAATTCTGAAATGATGAAAGGTGTTTTGGCACACTTTCTTTGATAAACATGCTAGTGGATGTCCCTGTAGAATTATATATTTTCTAACTTTGCATGGATCTAGTCTTTGCAAAACTACAATTTTCTGTTTAACACTTTTACGTGGAAACCTCCGTAACAAATTTCAGACTATGACAATCGATTCCTGGTGAACAGTTCAAATACTACTATAATTCCACTTACGTACAGGGGCCTGTCGATATATTCCCTGAAGTTCTTTTTCTATGAGTTCCTCTACATTTCTAGGTACCAGCACCTTATATTTAATAGGAGAACCATCTTTCATTTCATAACACCATCCAGGTTCATCAACTGCATGCATGAGGCTGCTCTCTTGCAAGTAGCCTTCTTAATTAGAGAAAGGCTCAGTACTAGAACTATGTATCCATTCACCACTAAAAGCTTTGAAAAAGATAGTTCTGTTTAGAAGTCTTTTCTTTATGTTTTTTCTCCTCACACTCAACACTATTTTATCTAGTGTTCTCATTCTATTCAAGATCAAGATAAAAAGCTTCTTCTTCAGAGCAAATAACTTATCAACTATATTCTCAACAGATTCTTTTTGTATCACAGCTTCTCTCCTTCTTTCATACTTCTTCATATTTGTCATTAGATTCTTGATTACTTTGCTACGGAACTGTAGGATATTTTACATCTGATATCAGATATCATGAGCTTTTACTCCTGTCTATGCTGATGTCAAACCTTTTCTTTTAGGCACTTCATTTTGCTATCTTTCAAGGTGAGCACATACTACTTTAAGATATGTTTTTGTTCTCTTGCCAGGAGCTTGCATTTCTTTCACTACTTTTTCAGCATTTTGATCCTTTTGTTTCTCAGTTTTAAGGAGGCAGATTTTCTGTTTTTCTTTCTTTTTTTCATTCCGTTTTTGACAGCATTGCAGATGTATGTAGCTGAGTATATTATTCCATCTGAAAACTAATAAAAAAAGGTACATTTAATTTCTATCTATGTAATTGTATTTTAAATAGTTAAGTACAACATAAATAATTGCGGTACTGTAGTTCATAACATATATGTAGCATCCCATAAAGCTCAATTACTTCTAGTAAAACATAGCTTTAAGGGTTTTTAAAAAGTGCTTCTGTACACCTGTATAAATAGCCAGTGACACAAAATACACAGGTTTGAGAATAGAAAATCTCACCCATCAATAATACATAATTATCTTACCTGGATACACCATTTCCACTAGTATGTATGTATGCACCTTTAATACTACCATGACATGTTTTAGTACATCTTTCATTATGTTTGTGTCTCTTTTTGTCTCTGTATGGCTGTGTACATGTGTGTAAGTCAAGAAGCAAATACTTCACAGGTCTGCATTATTTAACCTCACCCATCGTGAAAGCAATTCTTCTCTATACACATGAGAAGATTATGGTGGTCATTCTGACCCTGGCGGTCTTTGACCGCCAGGGCGGAGGACCGCGGGAGCACCGCCGACAGGCCGGCGGTGCTCCAATGGGGATTCCGACCGCGGCGGTAAAGCCGCGGTCGGACCGGCACCACTGGCGGGGTCCCGCCAGTGTACCGCCGCCCCATTGAATCCTCCGCGGCGGCGCAGCTTGCTTCACCGCCGCGGGGATTCCGACCCCCCCTACCGCCATCCAGATCCCGGCGGTCGGACCGCCGGGATCCGGATGGCGGTAGGGGGGGTCGCGGGCCCCTGGGGGCCCCTGCAGTGCCCATGCCACTGGCATGGGCATTGCAGGGGCCCCCGTAAGAGGGCCCCTACAAGTATTTCACTGTCTGCTGCGCAGACAGTGAAATACGCGACGGGTGCAACTGCACCCGTCGCACAGCTTCCACTCCGCCGGCTCGATTCCGAGCCGGCTTCATCGTGGAAGCCTCTTTCCCGCTGGGCTGGCGGGCGGTCTGAAGGCGACCGCCCGCCAGCCCAGCGGGAAAGTCAGAATTACCGCCGCGGTCTTTCGACCGCGGAACGGTAATCTGACGGCGGGACTTTGGCGGGCGGCCTCCGCCGCCCGCCAAGGTCAGAATGAGGGCCTATGTCACAATTCCCTATATATGTGAGAGAATATGGGTGTTTACCTATAACAGGACCATCTGATGTTTTAATAGATATGCCAGTATCTGAGTTCCTGTTTTAGAACCTGCATGACTTTTAAATCTGTTTATAAGTACTGGAAAAATGCCTCAGTCCTATCATAGGAACTATAGCATTATATGAGTGTGTTTCAACTTGCCTTTCATAGTGATGCATAGATAAATACTTTCTAAGTATGTAATTGAATGTAGCTGTCTCTTTGTTGTTATGACACTAGATCACACACAGGACCTATGCTTAGGACACTTGAAGATCAGTTCCTTAATGACGTATGTGGTCTAGGTTGTGCTTGGCTTACAGGTGCCCAGGTGCATCAATAAGATTCTAAAACTGAATACTACATTTCTTAATCACTTAAGCAGACTGCAGCATGCTTGATTGTGTACCTACAACGTATCACAGAGGATTCACTAACCAACTTCAGTGGCTAGAGACAGAGCACACACAGGCTCTTTTTCTTTGATGGCATACCTACAATCTAAATGGGTGGGTCTGTGAGTGGGTGCATCAGTTTCTGAGTGGGCCTGAGACAGAGCATCCATCCTTTGGAAACATGAATGTCAGTTCCCTGGTGAGTGGAATACTCTATCTAGTGTTTGCTTAAGAGTCTGAAAGCACTGACCTAACCTTGTAAAACTGCAAAGTATGTTTCTTAATCATTGAAGCACAATGCACCATGCTTGATGGCATAACTACAACATATCACAGACATGACATATTTGCACTTACGTATGAGTTTGAGAGTTCAGAAAGGGGTTGTACAGGCTAATTTGGGTCACTAGAGGCAGAACACAGACAGTGTACTACTAGGCCTCATCCGTGACTAAAGTGACATACATGAGTGGATCGAGTGATTACTTGGCTATAATTCAGAGTGAATGTGATGTCTACTTATTGTTGTGCCATAAGATATTTTAGGACATCTGCTGGTATGTGACTGCCTGTTTTAGTACCTGTATGGCTCTGTAAACTTCTACGTAACTGACCAAGCAGACACCTCAGTTCCTCTGTTAAAGAATACAAGCTTATATGAGTGTGTCTGTATTTGCCTTTGATATTGTTGCATATACAAGTTCTTTCTGAATATGTCAGTAAATGCAGAAGTGTCTCTGTTTCTCTCTCACTCACTGAGATACAGCATCCATGCTTTGGAAACATGAATGTCAATTCCTTGGTGATTGGCCTAGTGTAAGTAATACTTAGCTTACTGGTCTGATAGTGGTCACCTAAGCATGTAAAACTAAGAACTATGGGCCTCATTATGACCCTGGAGGTCTTCTGACCACCAGGGTAAAGGTGACGGTTTCACCACCAACAGGCTGACGGTGAAGACCGCCACATTATGAGTGTGGCCGGTTGGCCTCTGTCAACCCATCACATCTCCACTCATACTGCCATGGTGGTCGTAGCCCGGGGCCAGAGATGAGAATCTCTGACCTGGTTGTACACAGAAGACTGCCGGAAGTATTAGGAGCCGCCTTTCCACCAGGGTTTCTGCGGTGGTAACACCGCCACGAAAACCCTTGCAGAAATGGTACTGGTAACAGGGAATTTCTTCCCTGTCACCAGTAGATGGCCACCCCTGCACCATCCCCACCAAGTAGAGCAACCCTCTCCCTGCATACATGCACACGCACACAGAATCCTACACGCACCACGCATACACTCATTCACCTTCACTTACATACACACATTCACACACACACATCCATACTCGCATTCACCTAAGCACTCATAAATGCATTCAACCACGCATGCTCACACCCATCCAAACATGCATACTCACACCCATTCATACATGCATACTCACACCCATTCATACATGCATACTCACACCCATTCATAGACGTACACACACACCCATTCATACACGCATACACACACCCATTCATAAACGCATACACACATGCAGACAAACACACATTCACCACAACACTCATACTTGCATACACATGCGCATTCACACTTACATGCATACATGCACTCACTTTCTTCAGACACACATACAACCATTCATTCACAAACTCATGCACGCACAGAGACAACACACACTCACACACTTACACACAACACCCGCCTCCCCTGTCGGACGATCAACTTCCCTGGTCCACGGAGGAGGTCATCCGGCAAGGAATGGGACGGGGCACTTCCACCACTGGCAGCATCCCGCCATCAGGACACCGCCAGGCCATATTATTGCTCATAATACAGCTAGTGGAGTCCTTCTGGCGGTATGTGACTACTTGTTTATAGTACCTGTATGACTCTGTAAATCTGTATGCAAATGTCTGAACATAAACCTCAGTGTCTCTGTTAGGGAATACAGGGGTATGTGACTGTTGGTATTGGTGCATATATAAGTGTTTTCTGAGTATGTCAGTGAATGTAGAAGTGTCTCTGTTTCTCTTTCACTGGCTGAGACACACCATGCTTGCTTTGGAAACATGAATGTCAGTTCTGTGGTCATTACCGTACTCTATCTAGTGGTCTGCTTACTGGTCTGAAAGTGCTCAACTAAGCTTGCAAAACTGAAAAGTATGTTTGTCAATCACAAAGGCACAATGCACCATGTTAATGGCATACATACAACATATCACAGAGATGACATATTTGCACATAAATGTGAGCTTGAGAGTTCAGAAAGAAGTTTCACAGGCCAATGACAGTGACCAGTGACACAGCACAAAGTATCTCTGCAGTACTGGGCCTCATCCATGATTAGAGCAGCATTTCTCTGCATGCATGAGTAGATCAGGTGAGTACTTGGATATCTTTCTGAGTGAATGCTGGTGTCCAACTTTAGTAGCACTATGACATATTTTAGTGCATCTGTCGGTATATCACTGTCTGTTTTAATAACTGTAAATCGCTATGTAAGTGGGTGATCATAAACGTCAGTCCCTCTGTTAGAGAATACAGATGTATGTCACTAAATGTAGAACTGTCTTTGTTTCTGTTTCACCGGCTGAGTCATAGCATGCATGCTTTAGAAACATGAATATCAGTTCCTTGCTGGTTCGGATACTGTATGTACTGCTTGGCTTAGGGGTCCAAAAGTGCTCAACTAACCTTGTAAAACTGAAAAGTATGTTTGTAAATCACTGAAACACAAAAGCACGATGTTTAATGGCATACCTACAACACATAAAAGAGATTACCTATTTGCACTTAAATATGAGTTTGCAAGTTCAGAAAGAGATTTTACAATCCAATTTTAGTCACCAGTGACAGACCACAGACAAAGTCTAGACTAATAGGCCTCATCCATGATTGAAGCAGTGTTTCTCTGCATACATGAGTACATCATGTGAGTACTTGGCTATATTTCTCAGTGAATGCAGGTGCCTACCTTTAGTAGCGCTATGACTTATTTTAGTGTGTCTGCCAGCATGTGACTGCCGGTTTTAATAACTGGATGACTCTGTAAAATCTCTACATAAGTGGGTGATGATATACATTAGTACCTCTGTTAGAGAATACAGAGCTTTGTGAGTATGTCTCTAATTGTCTTTGATATTGCTGCATATGTAAATTCTTTCTGAGTATGTCAGTGAATGTAGGCATGTCTCTGTATCTTGTTCACTGGCTCAGACACACCAGGCATGTTTTGGAAATATGAATATCAGTTCCTTGGTGAGTGGCATACTCTCACTACTGACAGGCTTACAAGTCTTAGCCCCTCATTGTGAGTTTGGAGGGTGGTAAAGGCCACCCACCAAACTCCCGCAGTAGGGTTACACCCAGGGCAGTCCTCTTCTCGCTACCCCTATTAAGAGTTTCCTGCTGGGGCAGTGGCCCAGTAGGAAGCATCCCACAACATTGACACAGTTCGTAAATGAGCCGGCGGCAATGTTGCAGTGCATAGGGTGCACCAGCACTTGGCACGCTGAAAAGCATGACGGGGCTGGCCATGGGGGCCCCTCCACCCCATTCTCGCCAGCCTTTACATGGTGGGGCAAACGCCATATAAATGCCGGCGGAGAGGGGGTTCATAATCCCCAGGGCAGTGCTGCCCTGGTGGATTGGGACTGCCAGCACCCCCTGCTGCTGAAAAGTGGTGGTGTTGGTAGTCCGACTGTGGCAGTAACACCATGGTCATAATGTGGCTGCTGGACCTCTACATTGGCAGCGGTCTGACAGCCACCACTGCCCTGACGGTCTGTGGACCACCGGAATTGTAATGAAGGCCAATATGTGTCAACTTAGCTTCTAAAACTGAAAAACACATATCTTAATAACTTAAACACATTGCAGAATGCTTGATGGTATACTGACTGCATATCAGAGAGGTAAGATATTTGCAGTAAAACATGAGTTTGAGACTTGACAAAAGAGTTTTACAGGCCAATGCCACTGACAAGTGGCAGAGCATACACAAGCTCTACACTAGCAGGCCTCACCCATGATTAAAGTAGTATTTCTGTGGATGCATGAAATTGTGGTGTCATACTTGCCTATATGTCTGACTGAATCTAGATGTCCACCTATAGGAGCACCAGAACATGTTAGAATGCAAATGCCAGCATAAAATTGCCTGTTTTACTACCTGAATGGCTCTGTAAATGTGTACATTAACCCCTTCGCTGCCAGGCCATTTGTCCCTCAGGTGCCAGGCCTTTTATTGGCTATTTGGGGCAATAATTAATTGCCCCCCCTAGGGAGCGGCCCTTGCCAAAGGGGCCGCTCCTCTTATACATAAATATTTCAATCAGGCTGCAGAAATGCTCAGAGAGACATCAAAGGAAAGGAAAGGCCTCTCCTGCGGGAACTGTGGCCGAGGACGAGACCAGCTCATACCAGGCACCCACTGCATAGACAAGTACTTTCTGAGTATGTAAATGTATTTCACACTTTCTCTGTTGCTCTGTGACTGAATGAGGCACAGGATGCATGCTTTAGAAACATGAATGTGAGATCCTTGGTGAGTAGTATATTCTATGTAGGGCTTAGGATATTATATTATATATTTGTATGAATACAGGGGATTTTTCAGGCCAATTGCAGTGGCCAGGGCAGTAACATGAATGAGAGTTCCTTGGTGAGTGGTATACTGTATTTAGCATCACAAACCACACACGGGCTCTGCACTAGTAGGCTTCACCCATGATTAAACCAGCATTTGTATGGGTACATGAAAACATTGTGTCACTACTTGCCTGTACATCTGAGTGTGTGTAGGTGTGCACTTGTAGTTGCTACAGATGTTCTTAGAAAAGAGTAGTATATAGTAGAACATCTAATTCATACTTCATAAAGAGGTTGTACATTGCATGAAACCCTGTCAGTGTAAGACTAGAACCACCATCTGTACTACTAGACTTGACCCATGTTTAAACACAAGATGCTTAACTACATCTACTAATCTATTATTATACATCTGATTTATTATTATTTCAATGAACATGTATATTACCATCCAACCCCATAGAAACCTACTCTATCATTTACCCAACACATAGCCTACAAGATTTCTAATACATTCATGTGAACTTTGACACAATAATGCTTCACATGCATCTGTGGTATTTTTTCACTTTCAATTCTCAGTTTTGTAGTCCTCTTTTAAATCATAATAAATAGAACTACAAATCCCCAAATTCTAGCAAATATATTCTTTGTAAGCACTGCATTATATTAATACTTATACAACTTTCATATCTTGTAATACATTGTGAAATTTGACCTTAACACTTAGTGATCTCTTTCGTTCTAGCAATTAGAGCATGCAATAAAATACAATATTCAGAATATGAAGTTCCTTAGCAATATATGATGAACAAGCTTGCCACACAGGTACTCTGTACCTCACACAAAGTAAATTTTACTTACCTATTAATAAATATATAGGACTATTCACACTACTACTGATAGATCATCTCACCTTCTTTCAATCTAATTCTATATATTTAATAATCTGTTTTCACAAACTGACATACAAATATATATTTTAAAAAAATCCCCTCACTATTATATGAAATTCACATATCTGAAAACTGAGTATGTTGATGAAATATAATTGTTTTTGCTTTTATCAGGTTGAGTCAATGCTCTCTGGAATTGTCAAACCTAAGCATAAGAATGGGTCAGCACTTTTACACATAGCGACCATAAATGGCAAACTTTTCAACTTTGCACTGTGTGATACTGGAGATAAGCCCAATTCTGATTGGTTAGTATCGATTAACCCTTTCATGCACTTTTCTGAAGCAGCTTAGTATGGTAGGCTTTTGATTCTGAATCACCGGGTAATCGCATAGATCATGATGAATTCATGAAAAAATGGTTTTCAAAAAACATATTCAGCTTGATAGTTTTATTACTTCAACAGTATAGTACACATAATTAGCAATACCTCTGTAGGAAAGTAATCCCTTATCACACATTAATGAGTACATTCACTTTTAATTTTTACTAAGACAGTACTGTCCCTTTAAAAGACTTCCCCTTACACACTGATAGCACAGTTTGCATAGCAACCTACTAGAATCAGTATGTCACAGGTTTGGAGCACATTCTAGAAGGTGTATACACATTACAAAATGAGCTGCAGCAGTTGTGGTTTACTGTACAGATAAAGCACCATATCTATGTTAGCAGGTACAAATATTATTTTTACTACAGCCAAAAATGAGTTACTTATCCTTTTACGGTACCACCTAATTTCCTTATGCATATTCACAGTACCAATCAGTATTGTTTTTTTTTAAACTAGGGGTACCCTTCCATTTTGACTGCATCCCATTCCCAACACTGCCTCATTCAGCCTGCTCCTGACAGCTACTACTGTCTCACTTCAAAATGGTTAACGTGTGTATGGTTGGGCACAGCTGTGTGTTTTGAGTTAGGGAGGCTGCTAGAAAGAGTGGCATTGACAGGGACTTGGGTTTGGCTAATCTGGACATTAATTGGATCGGTCGGAGAGGGTTGAAGTGGAGTCAATTGCTGCCTTTGGTAAAAAGCAGTCAAGATTGCCAACCCCCTGACCTCATGATTATGCACTGTGGTAGTAATGACCTGGGCGCCCCGACTGGGGTAGGACTGGGAATCCTAACGAACGATACCATTGCACAGTTGATGACACATTTCCCTCACATGGTCTTGGTGTACTCTAACATGTACCAGAGTGAGAAATGGAACTGATCTATTCATTTCTGTCCACAGATTGACAAAGCCAGGACACATGTTAATAAAACCTTTTCTGCATTCCTCAGGGGCTATAAAATGGGCTGTATACACAACAATAACCTGCACTTTCACATAAATGGTATATACGGAAGTGACGGTGTGCACTTCACAGATAAACGTAACAGAGTTTTTCTTTGAAACACGAAAATGTGCATTTGGTATCACATATAACTGTTAGATACTAACAGTGAACCTAAAGGCTCTTGTCGGGCCCACCCTATTGCCCAAAATACTTGTTCATTTTCTCTATCCATTTAAAAAAAAAAAAAATTTAATTGTCACTACGATGCTGCCATATTCGCGACTTTGCTGTGAAAATGCAAAACAAAAGCAATTTTCAATATCAGATACCAAAGATTACTTTTAAAAGAAGATCATAAACACATGTAAATTTATGTTTACACTCCATGCACACAATTTTTAATCAGTCTTTCGGTGGTCTTTGAATGGGTTCATGAGGCTCTGACTGGGTCTGAGAATGGGTGTGTCAAGGTGTGAGTGGTTCTATGAATGGGCACATGAGTGTGTGACTGGACCTGTCAATGGGTGGATCTGGGTCTCAGTAAACATGGGACTGAGTGCTTCAGTGTCTGAGTAGGTCTGCAAATGGGTGCATCATGGTGTGGGTGGATCTGCGAATAGGTCATGCAGGTTGTGACTGGGTCTGTGAATGGGTGCATGAGGGTGTGATTGGGTCTGCAAATGGACCCATCATGGTTTAAATGGCTCTGAGAATGAATGCTTCATAGTCCGAATGAACCTGTGAATGGGTGTGTCAGTCTGTGAGTGGATTTGCGAATGGGTGCATGAGGTTGTGACTGGGTCTGTGAATGGGTGCATGAGGGTGTGAATGAATCTATGAATGGGTGCACCAGTGTGTGATTGGATCTCTAAATGGGTGCATCATGGTGTGAATGGATCTGCAAATGGGTGCATCACGGTGTGGGTGGCTCTGAGAATAGGTGATGCAGGTTGTGACTGGGTCTGTCAATGGGTGCACGAGAGTCTTATTGGGTCTGCATGTAGGTATGTCACTGCGTGAATGGATCTGCAAATGAGTGTGTCACTGTGAGTGGATCTGCGAGTGAATGCATCAGGGTGTGGGTGGATGTGTGAATGGGTGCATGAGGTTGTGACTGGGTCAGTTAACGGGTGCATAAAGGTCTGAATAGGTCTGTGAATGGTTGCTTCAGAGTATGACTATATCTGCGGGTGTGTGAGATCGTGACTAGGTCTGTGAATAGGGGCATGAGGGCATGACTGGGTCTGCAAATGGGTGTGTCAGGGTGTGACTAGATCTGCAAAAGGGTGCATCAGGGTATGACTGCAAATGCAAATGGGTGCATGAGGTTGTGACTGGGTCTGTGAATGGGTGCATGAGAGTCTAACTGGGTCTGCAAATGGGTGTGTCAAAATGTGAATGGTTCTGGGAATGAGTCCATCAGGGCATCACTGGGTCTGCGGCTGAGTGCATAAGTGTATGATTACATTTGCGAATGGGTGCATCACGGTGTGGGTAGATCTGTGAATAGATGCATGAGGATGTGACTCAATCTCTGAATGGGTGCATGAGAGTGTGACTGGCTCTGTGAATTGGTGCGTCAGGCTGTCAGAGGATTTCTGAATGGTTGCATGAGCGTGTTATTATTTCTCCAAATGGCTGCATCAGAGTGTCAGTAGATGTATGAATGTTTGCACATGGGTGTGGCTGGGTTTGTGAATGGGTGCGTGAAACTGTCATTGGGTCTCCAAAAGCAGCATTAGGGTGTCAGTAGATGTATGAATGAGTGCATGAGGGTGTGAATGGATCTGGGAACTGGTGCATCAGGGGGTGAGTGGGTTTATGAATGGCTGCATGAGGGGATTACTGGGTCTGTGAGTGGGTGCATGAGGGTGTAATTTGGTCTGCAAATGGGTACGTCAGATTGTGACTGGATTTGTAAGTGGTTGCGTCAGAATGTCAGTGGATTTGCGAGAGGGTGTGTGAGGTTGTGATGGGATTTCTGAATTGGTGCATGAGGGTGTGAGTTGGTCTGTGGATGGGTGTGTTAAGGTGTGACTGGGTCTGTGAATGGGTGCATGAGGGAGTGACTCAGTCTCCAAATGGGTGTATCAGGCTGTGAGTGGGTCTGTGAATGGGTGCGTGAGGGTGTGACTGGATCTGTGAATGGCCACATCAAGGTGTGAATGAGTCTGTGAACAGGTGTGTTAGGGTGTGACTGGGTCTGTGAATGTGTGCATAAGGGTGTGATTGGGTCTGCAAATGGGTGCATCAGGGTGTTACCGGATCTGTGAATGGATGTGTCAGACTGTGAGTGGATCTGCAAATGGGTGTGTGAGGTTGTAACTGGGTATGTGAATGAGTGCATGAGGGTGTGATTGGATCTGCAAATTGGTGCATCAGGGTGTGACTGGATCTGCAAATATGTGTGCCAGTGTGTGAGTGGATCTGTGTTTGGATGCATCAGGGTCTGACTGGGTCTACGACTGAGTGCATCATTGTCTGAATAGATCTAAAAATGTGTGCATCAGGGTGTGAGTGGGTCAGTGACTGGGTGTTGGAGGGTATGATTGGGTCTGTGAATGGGTGTGTGAGGTTATGACTGGGTTTGTGAATGGCTGCATGAGGGTGTGATTGGGTCTACAAATGGGTGTGAGTGCATCTGTAAATGGGTGCACCAGGGTGTGAGTAGATATGTGAGTGGACGCATCAGGGCATTACTGGATCTGCGACTGAGTGCAGCAGTGCCTGAGTGGGTCTGTGGGTAGATGCATCATGGTGTGACTGGATCTATGAATGGGTGCATCACAGTGTGACTGTGTATGCGAATGGGTGCATCAGGTTGTTAGTGAATCTGTGAGTGTGCGCATGAGGGTGTGACTGGGTATGCAAGTGGGTGCATCAGGTTGTGACAGGATTTAAAAACTGATGCATGTGGGTGTGACTGGGTCTCCAAATGGCTGCATCAGGGTATCAATGGATGTATGAATTGGTGCATGAGGATGTGACTGGATCTACCAATGGGTTCATCAGGCTGTGAATGTGTCTGTGAATGGGTGCTTGAGGGTGTGACTGGATCTGTGAATGGGTGCATCAGGGTTGAGTGTGTCTGTGAATGAGTACGTGAGGGATTGACTTAGTCTGTGAATGGGTACATTAAGGTGTTACTGGGTCTGCGAATGGGTGCATCAGTGTCTGAGTAGATGTGTAAGTGGGTGCATCAGTGTCTTAGTGGGTCTGTGATTGGGTGCATCAGTGTCTGACAAGTCTGCAAATGGGTGCATCAGGGTCTGAGTGGGTATCTGAGACAGTGCATGAAAGTTCTAACTGACTGAGTGAATGCCTGAGGACCTACAAGAGTCTGTAAGTGGGTGCATCAGTGTATGGATGAGTTTGTGAGTGGGTACGAGTCACTGAGTGGGTTTGTGAGTGGGTGCATGAGTGTTTGAGTGGGTCTTTGACTGAGTGTCTGAGTGTCCAAATGGGTCTGTTAATGGGTGTCTGAGTGAGTGTGTGAGGGACTGAGTGGGTCCGTAAGTGGATACATCAGGGTTTAAGCGGATCTGTGAGTGGATGCATCAGTTTCCGTGTGCTACTATAAATGAAAGAATTTGTTTATGAATAGCTCTTTCAATAGTTTTATGTTGTAGCCGATAGTCATGAAAATTGCGATCTGTGCTAAAAAGTGATTTTACAGTCATAATATAATAACCACAGTCTCCTATAAAACAGCTCTGGGGTCAGGGTAAGTCCACCCTGGCCCCTTCTGGTGCTTTTAATATGAAATTTCAGCTCCAGAGACTGAGTCCTGTTCCCTAAGATGGTGGTCGTAACTTTCTAGTAAAGCTGCCACCAGCCAAGCACATCATTCCTGTTGACACAAGCATTTGATAATACACTGCGATCGCCGCGAACAATTTGCAATTTCAGATATACAAATTTGCTTTAACTTTAATATCTTCTAAAACAACTGAACAGATTTACATCAAATAAGCAAAAATCTAATCTGTGTGCCAAAAGCTAGCTTTCTGCAGAATGTTGTGCAATTCTGTCCAGTGGTTCAGGCTGTAGTTATGTCTAAAGGGCCTATGGAAATGAATGTGGGAAACACAACTTTTATGACCCCCCCCCCCCTTTGTTTCAGCCCCAGCTTGACGGCTCACCCCAAAACCTTTCCTGTGCGAAAAGATTCAGCAGGACACTTTTTTTGGAAACTTTTGTGAAGACTTGTCAAATGGTGCCAAAGATATAGGCAAGTCTATGAACGACTTTTCTATGGAAACTTGGCCCTAACTATAACTACCTAGTGATGAATATATATGTGCATGTATATACATGTATTTTTATGTATGAATTTATATGAATTAATTAAAAATATAAACCATGACCCAATTAATTTGGCAGCAAAATGTTGAATAAAATTATAAAAAAGGACACTAATATACTTCAGAATAATAAACATGGCCTCAAGAATATACAACCAGTTTACAAACACAGTAAGAGCAAACAAACACACAAACACACACACATTAATGATTACAAAAATCAAAGGTTACAGGGATGTTATACTTAGGTTCAGATTTTACACACACAAAACCATGGAAATCCAGCAGTTATAGTTTTACCTATCTCAACACACTAATACTCGTGCTCTAAGGTGACTATAATGTGCGGCCCACTAAAACTACTGAACTAGTTTACACCAAATCACAATTATAAATAAACTGAACAAACCAAAAGTTACATGGATGTTCTAGTTAGGTTCACGTTTTAGCCACACAAAACCACAGAAATTCTGCAATTATGGTAATTCAGCAGTTATAGTTATACTCATAGTTGTATTTATTTTAAGAAACCATAACTCATGGCTTGAAGTTACTTAACAGCACAAGTTATAGTTTAGTCAGGTGAGTATAATTATAACTATAACTAATGAGTTTCTATGGTTTTATGTGAGTAAAACATGAACCTCACTATGGCCCCCATTATGACCTCTCCGGTCTTCAGTGAAGACCGCCGAGGTCCCGCCGGACAGAAGACCGCCAGTGTTGGTGTGTGAATTTCTGTTTTATTAAATGTAAAATAATTTTAATTACTATAGGTTATTTCAAACCCTGCCGTGCATGGCCTTTGGTTGTACACGGTGGGGGTTGATTGCAAGACCTAGCACGGAGCCAGGCCTTGCAGCCAAGCCCTTATAACCACCCAATCCCGTGTCATGCATGGTCTTTGGCCCTGCGCAGCGCAGGTTGGCCACTGGCCTCCTTGTCAGTGGATCTGCGAGTAGGTGCGAGTGAGTGCATGTGTGTCTGAGTGGGTGTGTGAGTGGGCACATGAGACTCTGAGTGCATGTATGAGTGAATTAATTAGTGTATGAATGAGTTTGTGGTTTTTCTTTCTAATGTATTCACATTAATGCACATTTTGCAAATATTTTGCGAAATGCACTAATCTTCATGAATATTGAACATGGGGATAAAAAAATATTTTAAACCTATAATTTGCCCATAAAAGACACCTATATCACACCCCTGAATACCCTTCACCCTGATCCTTTATGCCATTTTCCATTTGTATTTTCATCCCCGGCTATTGTGTCCCGTGAAAAAGGAGGATGCCTCAACTTTCTAGTCAGGTTGAGGAAAGCCAATTACATGGCGTCTTTTCACATGCATATTTGTGAAAATATGTGAATTTTTGCGATTTATTCACGAAAAATCTGCATCCCTAGATAGACAATGCTTGATGAATCACCCTGAAAACTTCCATGCACAGCAGGAATCACTGGGACACTTTTTTTGGAAAACTTTATCAAGATTTGTCAAAGGGTACCAAAGATATAGGCAAGTCAAAAAAATGCATTATCTATGGAAACATGGGCCCTCATCATGACTCTGGCCGTCTTTTCCAAAGGCCACTGAAGCTGCAGGCGCTGAAATACCATCAGTGCTGGCAGTCTTAAGACCACCCTAATATGACAATCTGTGGTGCGGGGGGTGAATACATGTATGCGCATGGTGAGGAAGGAGGGGGAGTGAATGCGTGCGTGTATGCAGTGTTTATGGTTGTCAGTGTGAATGCGTGTGTATGTCGCGTTTGCGTGGGTGAGTGGGGGTGTGTTTGTGTGTAGATTTGTGTGCAGGTATGTGGATGTATGTGCAAGTGTATCCTGGGAACAAGAATGCTTATTCCTGTTCGCCAGGGTGCAATACCGCCAGCTTTTTATGGCGGTGTGATCGCCAGAAAATTCTAGTGGTCTCCTGCCTCGTAATACCACTAGCAGTATCACACCATCCGCCGTGCTGGGGTTGCTCACCTCCAGCCCGGCAGGACACGGTAATGTGGTGGGACGGGTGGAGGCTCACCGGTTTGACTTCGGCAAAACCCCCAAACTCCTAATTTGGCGGTATTCACTGGCAGCCCGTGTTCAGGGAAGAAATTTGCTTTAAAAAGAAGGTGGGGGTATGGCCATACCCCACCCCAAATAAATGGGGACAAAGTTGTTCTGCCCACTGGTGGGCAGATGGGGCAATTACCCCAGATCCACTCCCCGGGGGGTGGAAAGCCTAGTAGATGCCAGGGAATAAAAAAAAAAAATAGTGAGGCGGTGGCTACCAACTAGAATGGGCATTGTCATGTCCCCACTCCAACCAAAGGGGGTAACAGTCTTTCAGCTCTTCCCCCACACACTAAAGGATCTTAACCCAATGGCAAGCAAGAGGACATTTGTTTATTTTGGGTTTTGATTTTACATTTGGGCTATGAAAGCTTGTCTAACTCTCAAAATCATCCCACTTGGAATGGTGAGGGCTGCACTTTTTGGACTTTTGGGACACTGCCATGTAGAAATATCTATGAGACCTAGACACATCTACAAAGTAAACATCTCGTTGAGTCCAGGGTGGTGTGCTTCACATGCACCCTGCACCATTTTCTCACCCACAATGCCCTGCAAACCTCCAACTTTGCTTGAAATCACAAATTGTTCCCATATTTTTGTGAAGGAACCTTCCGAAATCTGAAGGAATCCACAAAGTTCCTACCACCCAGCATTGTCGCATCTATACCAATAATAATTCTGACCCACTTCTCAGCCTAAAAACCTTTTTTACAAACTGCCCTTTTGGACTCACTTTTGTTCCCTCTCAATTTAGAGATGTTTTGTGCTCTTCCCTGTCACGGGCACTTAGTCCATCTACACATGTGAGGTATTATTTTTATCGGGAGACTGAGGGGTAGGTTAGATGGTAGGAAATTTGTGCTGGTGTGGTGATCCCACACAGAAATGTGGGGAAAGTGTGATTTTGTTTTAGTTCAATTTGAGGTTTCAGAGTAAGAAAATACTAGGGGATCCACACAGGTAACACTTACATGGACCCCCTCAGGTGTCTACTTTTCAGAAATGGCTGTGTTTGGTAGGTTTCCCTGTATGGTTGCATAGCCCAGGACCAAAAATGCAGGTTCCCCCCTGCAAAAACAGGTAGTTTTGTAATTGATCATTTTGATGTGTCCATGTAGTGTTTTGGGGCATTTCCTGTCACGGGCATTAGGCCTACCCACACAAGGGAGGACCATTTTGTATCGGGAGACATGGGGGAATACTGGGTAGAAGGACATGTGTAGCTCCTCTCAGATTCCAGAACTGCAGCACCGAAATGTGAGGAAACATTGTTTTTTTGCTAAATTTTAGGGTTTGCTAAGGATTCTGGGTAACAGAACCTGGTGAGAACGCCACAAGTTACCCCATCCTGGGTTCCCCCAGGTGTCTAGTTTTCAGAAGTTTCTAAGTTTGCTCGGTTTTCCTAGGTGCCAGATGAGCTAGATGCGAAAATCCACAGCTAAGCACTTTGCAAAAAAACAGGCCAGTTTTCTTTGGTAAAATGTGATTTGTCCAGGTTGTGTTTTGGGGCAATTCCTTTCACAGGCACTAGGCCTACCCACACAAGTGAGGTAACATTGTTATCGGGAGACTTGGGGAAATGCTAGGTGGAAGGAAATTTGTGACTCCTCTCAGATTCCAGAACTTTCCATCACCGAAATGTGAGGAAAACTTTTATTTTGCCAAATTTTGAGGTTTGCAAAGGATTCTGGGTAAAAGAACCTGGTGAGAGGCCCTCAAGTCTCCCCATCCTGGATTCCCGTAGGCATCTAGTCTTTAAAAAAACACAGGTTTGGTAGGTTTCCATAGGTGCCGGCTGAGCTAAAGGCCAAGATCCACAGCTAGGCACTTTCCAAAAAACATGTCAGATTTGAAAGTAAAAATGTGATGTGTCCACATTGCGTTTCCTGTTGCTGGCACTAGGCCTTCCTACACAAGTGTAGTACCATTTGTATCAGGAGACTTGGGGTACACAGAATAGAAGAACAATGCCTTGTAATTCACATGCTAGTATGGGGACCCTGGAATTCAGAGATGTGCAAATAGCCGCTGCTTCTCAATACTTTATCTTGTGTACATTTTGGAAATGCAAAAGTTTCCTTCATACTTATTTTTCATTCTTTGTATTTCACCAAATCATTTACTGTATACCTGGTATACAATGAAAACCCATTGCAAGGTGCAGCTCATATATTGGCTCTGGGTACCTAGAGTCATTGATGAACCTACAAGTCCTATATATCCCCGCAACCAGAAGAGTTCAGCAGAGGTGACAGTATATTGCTTTCAAAAATCTACCATAGCTGGAAAAGTTATAGAAAAAAACATGGACAGAAATGGCTCTTTTTTTCACCTTAATGTCATTTTTTTTTTATTTTGTCTGTTACTTTTTGTAGGAAAACCTTGAAGGATCTACACATATGACACCTTGCTGAATTCAGAATTATGTCTAATTTCAGAAATGTTTAGCTGTCCGGGATCGAGCATTGGTTTCACAACTGGAAGGAGGCTGGAAGCACAAAAAAGTGTATATATGGGGTATGTCCCAGTAAAATACCAAAATTGTGTTGACAAATGTGGTTTATTGATTCAAGTCTGCCTGTTTCTGAAAGCTGGGAAGATGGTGATTTTAGCACTGCAAACCCTTTGTTGATGCCATTTTCAGTTAAAAAAAAACACATGCTTTCTTCTGCAGCCCTGTTTTCCCATTTTAAAGAAAATGACATTTCAGAGGTATTTTGGCTAATTTCTTGGTCTCCACCAGGGGAACCCTAAAGTGGATTTTATGTTTCTATCAAGGAACCCACACTTTTTATTTTAATTTTGCTGTGGATTAGCCTGAGTCCTAAGATGTCTGATGTCACATCCTTGTTGATGTTTTGGGAGCCAATTAGATCTCCTCTGGAGATCTGCTGGCCCCACGTATCCTCTGTGGCAGGAAATGGTCAAAGATTAAACCTTAATTGCTCAAAAACGACTGAACAGAATTACACCAAATCACAAATTGCATGCTTTTTGTACCAGGATCTAGCTTTTTACAAACTTGGTATAGTTCCATTTAGCAGTTTTTGTGGGATTGCTGTTCAATTTGTCTACTGAAACAGGAATGGGGACAACATGTTTCGATTCACTCCTTTTTCTCTGCCCCACACTCTGAAATTTGCCAGGAAGAAGCTAAGTTGGATGTGACTTGTTTGTGCAAAGTTTTACAAAGGTTCATCAGGGGGACCCAAAGTTATTGGGAAAACAAAAAATGCCTTTCCTGTGGAAACAAAGACTTAACCATAACTATACATTTTTGCTTCAGACTTCACTGTGCAGTAAATAGTTAAGTAATGATCCCTTTAGCACTCATGCATTTACCAAGCTATAAGTAAGGGAAGTATGTGCATGAATGAATGTGTGTGTCTGTGTGTGTGTGTGTGTTTGTGTATGTATATATATAAGAGAGAGAGACAGTTTTGACAGTTTTGCAGACATTCACTGTCAAGAGGGTGCAAAGAAAAAAGGAGAGTTCCTCAAAACTCATTTGAACATCAATGCATTTCCCATAGCCATTGTACTCGTGCATACTGTGTAAATGGCTGAACTGGATTAAATGGAATCTAGCAGGATTACACATTAAGGGTTGACAGAGGATCCTTTTGGGTACTACAGTTAAATATTTTAAAAGTTATAAGGCATTTTAGCTTAGTGATATCTGTAATTGATGTACTTTTCAACATTTTGTGATCTTTTATGGTATTTTCCAGAAATGGCATGATACATAGTGATGGCTAGTCATTATATGATTGACTAATGATTTCCTTTACAAAAGGTAAAGGCAGCCATATTGTTTTTCGCTCCCCTTTGACTGTGTTCTGCATTTTGCCTTAAGATTTTCATGAGTATTAACTCTGATATTTTTCCCTTACCTAGTACCACTTTATGAAAGTGGTAATAAGTAGGGAAAAATATTTCTAAGTTTCTATATATTCCAAAAGAACTGTCCAGAGAAATGCAGTACTGACTCAGAAGTCTCTTGACACCAAAGTTAAATTATTAAAAATACAGTGTAGCACCCTATATTTTACAAATATAGGCCCAACCTGAAGAAGGGCCTAGCACCAACTATCGCCACATAAGAGCCATTTTTGTTACACCAATGGCACCATAGTGTGGCAAAAATACTGCACCATATTTACAAAGTGGTACAATGCACACATTGCGCCAGTTTATAAACTCTTGCAGCACATTATGCCTGCACCAGGCATAATGTAAGCAAGGGAGGCGCTCCCCTGTTTGGGGGCCTGCAAAAATGGTGCAGTGGAAACTCTGAGATTCCATTGCGCCATTTTTAGCTGCATTGTTAATGCCTGCACAGAGCAGGTGGTAAAAGGAGGCACACCATTATTTTAATGGGCCTCTATGTACTTTGAAGGATTAGCACCAAACGTTTTGGTGCTGATCCTACAAAGTTCAATAGCATCAAAAAGTATGATGCTATTGTCCCTAACCTGTGCCATGGTGTGCCGTATGTTAAATACAGCACACACATGGTGGCATTAGGGTGGCACAGTGGGCCACTTAGATCAGGGCCATAGTGTGCAACAGTGTATTTTTCATTTTTAACATACTTAAATCTTCAATAAACGGTCTACAGAAAGACATTTCTCTACCTATTACCACTTGAATGAAGGGACAACAAGTAGTGATCAATGATAAAGCTTACTGCATCCATATATCTAAGACCATAACGCAAAACTCAAAGCCAAACTGAGCTAAAAACTACATGGCTGACTTTTACTTTTTGTAAACACAGCCATTAGCCAAACACATGCTGACTCCTCATCCTCCTGAACCATGGTATACTACAAAATTAGTGTGATATATCTCACAACAATAAATAGCACAAAAAACATTCTTAAATTTTAGAACTCTAACATTATTCCCACATACTACCAAAAACAACCATTTATACCTCATAATGTATATTCCTGACATTACATCAACATCTGTTCACACACTTTTACGCTAAATATGTTTCCATTACGATACTCCATTGTACATCACGTCACTCTAACCTTCTCCACTGTACGCCACTAATTCTAGTCAAATGCACGCATGCATGGGTAGTTATCAACTGATATCAGCTAGCTTCTCCCCCTGCATACCTAGCCTGCACATATTCCACTATTTTGAAATTAAGATTTATGGCTTTCAGGTTGGGCAAGTGGCCTTTCCTGAAGCAGTTAGCAAGCTGGCACCATCCAAGGGAAGACATCAAATGTAGGGTTTGCTGCCTGACCAAAGAATCCCCTGAGCACCTTGTGTGCCTTTGCCCATCCCTACTGGAAGAGAGTAATTACAGTCTCTGGGGTGATTGGAAACCAACTTGGATTTCGTTTGTGCAGGCAGTGTATTATAGCAGAACTTAATCCTGATAATACAGCCCTGAATATCCAACTGACCAAAAGTGTTCACCTTGCACATAAAATGCTTAGGTACAGATTTACAAGAATCTGGCACATCAGTGCTGATGTGCCAGATTTCCTGCCACCCACTGCCATGTAACAACATCATGGGTACATTGTATTTAAAATACATTGCACCATGCCGCACAATAGGCCAATAGCGTCAACATTTTTTACGCTATTGTGGCCCTTTTCTCCACTAGCGTCAACACTTTTGACGCTAGTGGAGCAAAGTGCAAGTGATTTCAATAGATGCTTCCTTTTAACACCAGCTTTGAGCAGGCATTAAAAAAGATGCCAAAAATTGTGTAATCTTGTAGATTTTATTGCGCCATTTTTTAGGGCCTGCTAGCGCTGGAACACCCCCCCTGGCATACAATATGCCAGGGGCACAGGCCTAATGTGGCGCAAGGGGCTACAAAGTGGTGCAATGCATGCAGAGGTGACCTAGAAAATGAACTTCTTTTAAGTCTTGGTCAGTGACTGTCACTCAGTCTTAATGTCTAGTATTAACATGCCACGGTCTCTCTTAAATGGGAACAGCACAGGGAGCCATCACCTTAGTGCTATCCTATTGCCTGTGGTCAATTTTAGAGAAGGAGGTGGTCATAATCAGTTTTAGACTTGAGCAATGAGGTGCCATCCAAGGGTATTATTAGTGCTTATCAACATTAATAGCCATTTGTCCAAGCATTTGCACTTTCCGTTCTCAGTTTGCTGTTACTCTTGTTGGAACTCGCTGAAGTGTATTTACATGTGTATTACTTCCTTTTTAATTAGACCTTTCACATGTTTTAATATCTTGCTATTTTTTGTAAAATGGTTTGGTTAAATATCTTACATTGTAAAGGTTTGAATTAACCATATACAATAAAGTCATTGCTTAGCACTGCACTCTACATTATTAAACCCTATACCATTTCAATATATGCTAATCCACTGTATGCTAATCCACTGTCCACCACTCTACTCTATTCCCCTCCACTCACTGCCACTCCACCTTACAACACTCTACTGTACTAGACTCTGTGCTACACCATTCAATAGCACTCAAATTTATGCCACTCCGATGTATGCACCTCCACTCTATTTTACTACACTGTACACTATGCCACTTTATGTAGCTAAACTCTACAACACTGCAGTATACACTATTGTACTCTATGCCACTACATTGTATGCCAGTTCAGTGTGTGCTGCTGCACTATATGATGTTCCAGTGTATGGCACTACTGTGCGAAAGTAACCTCTTTCTTGCATGGTTACCCCCATCTTTGGCCTGTTTGTCAGTGTGTTTGACTGCGTCACTTGGATCCTGCTAACCAGGACCCCAGTGCTTATGCTCTCTCCCTTTTAAAATGTGGTTGTTAGACACTGCTAACACAGTATTCCACTCATAATTTGCATTCTGGTCTTATAAGTCTCTAGTATATGGTACCTACGTACGCAGGGCATCGGGTTCCAGGGGATCCCTATGGGCTGCAGCATTACTTTTGCCACCCATAGGGAACCCATGCAAAGGCTTCTACAGGACTGCCATTGCAGCCTCTGTGAAATGGTGCATGCACCCTTTCAATGCCATTTACACTGCAGCAGGTCACTTATAAGTCACACACATGTCAGGCCTTCCAAACCTAAAGGCTGGGTGCAATGTACCTGTGTGTGAGGGCACCCCTGCACTAGCAGAGGTGCCCCCACGTCATCCAAGACCATTTTCCCAGACTTCATGAGTGCGGAGACCCCATTTTACGTGTGCACTGGACATAGGTCAATACCTATGTCCAGCTTCACAATGGTAACTCCAAATACGGCCGTGGAAGGTGTCTATCATCTTGGAAGTATACCGCAATGCTGTTTTTAGCACTGTTTGTATAATTCCACACACTCTGGGGGCTCCACAGTGGACCCACAATACTGCCATACCAGCCTTTTGAGGGTTTTGAGGTAGCACCCTCTGCTGCCACCTCACAGACAGGTTTCTGCCTTCCTGTTGCTCAAGCAGCTCAAGTCCAGGAAGACAGAACAAAGCATTTCCTTTGGGAGAGGGGTGTTACACCCTCTCCCTTTGGAAATATGTGTTACAGGCATGGGGGGGTAGCCTCCAGAGCCTCTGGAAATGCTTTGAAGGACACAGATGGTGCCCTTGTCGCATAATACAGTCTACATTGGTTCAGGGACCCCCATTCCCTGCTCTGGTGCAAAACTGGACAAAGGAAAGGAGAGAGACCACTCCCCTGTCCACCACCACCGCAGGGGTGGTGCCCAGAGCTCCTCCAGAGTGTTCCTGGGTTTTGCCATCTTGGATTCCAAGGTGGTTAGGCACTCTGGGAGCATCTGAGCAGCCAGTTTCAGCAGGTGACGTCAGAGCTCTCCCCTGATAAGTGCTTACCTGTGTAGCTGACCAATCCCCCTTTCAGGGCTATTAGGGTCTCTCATCAGGGTGTTTCCTCAGATTCCGATTGCAAGACTCCAGCAGGAACCCTCTGCATCCTTTACTTCACCTTCAACCGACTAAAGTGCATCTGGACCATCCAGGAACTCTAAAATCTGCAACAAAGAAGCAAAGACGACTTCTGCAACATTGTATCTTCAGCTCCTGCCAGCAACTGCAACTGTTTCCAGGTCGTGTATCCTTTGAGGACTGCCTGTCTTCAGCCTGCACCAGAAGAATGAAGGAATCTCCCTTAAAGAGAAGGGGTCACTTCCCTGCTTCAGCAGGCATCCCTCTGCAGCGAGGACTGGTTGCTTGGTTCCCCTGTCCTGAAGAAGTGCATGGATCCAGCAACACAGGTGGTGGACTGAAGTGGTCCCGATGATCCCAAGGTCCAGTTGTCCAACTTTGTTGGAGGTAAGAGCTTACCTCCCCACAAAAGACAGTAACCCCATGCACCACATCTTATGCAGTTGCCAAGGCTTGTTGGCATCCTTCTACGAAGTTCTTCATGTACCATGCAGCGACAGCCCCAGTACTCTATCCTGCCACACACATCTTCATGAGTGGTTCTCTGGTGGCGTGGGATCTCTTTGTGTAGTGATGCTTGGGCCTCCATTTGCACTTTTTTTGTCCCCGTGCTGTACCTAGTCTTCTGAGGGCTCTCTGAGTTGCTGAGAGCCCTATCCGTCTCACCCTCCTGGGTAGAGGCAACCAGATCCCTCCTGGTCCTGAGCAGCACCATTTTCTGCTAACCGCATGCTTTGCGTATGCCAAGGCTTGTTGGTGGAATCCAGCAACACAAACCAGACTGCAATTTCCATCCGCTGGGGAACATCATCTGCACCAACCAGGAACCCACATCTGTCTTCTCGGGTGCTGTACTGACTGTTCTTCTTCACCTGTGGTTCTTCTTTTGCACCTTCATCTGGCTGAGCAGGGGCTCCTGTTCTCCCTGGACTCTTCAGTGCTTCTTGGACTTGGTCCCCTTCTTCCATAGGTCTTCAGCTCCAGGAATCTATCGTTGGTGTCTTGAAGTCTCTTCTGGTTCTTGTATAATCTTCTATTCTTGTGTATTCTAGGAAAGTTACTATGATTTACTCATGCTTTCCTAGGCTGTGGGGTCGGTTTTATTACTTACCTTTGGTGTTTTCTTGAACTCCCAGGGCCCCTCTACATATTAAACTTGCCTAAGTGGGAAACCAACTTTGGCATTCCAGTATTTTTGTATATGGTTTGTGTTTCCCCTCAGCCCATTGCTATCTATTGTGATTTACACTGTTTTTTCTAACAGTTTTTACAGCTATTACTGCTTTCTAGTGTAAATACTGTGTATATCACTTACCTCCTAGGGGAGTATAGTCTCTAAGGTATTTTGGCTTTTGTTTCATCAAAATAAAAGTACCTTTAATTTTGTAACACTGAGCATTTTCTATCACGTGTGTGAATACTGTGTGGCTACACTGGTATTGCATGAGTTTGCATGACTCATAGTTAGGCCTTGGATGCTCACCCATACTACCCCTAGAGAGCCTGGCATCTAGACACTGACTACATTTCACTATTAAGGAATAACTGGACCTGGTATGCCACTCCACTCTACACCACTCCACCGTGCGAAAATCCACTGTATGCTATTACACTGTGCACTACTCAAGTGTGAGCCATTCCACTCTACACCGCTCCATTCTACATCACTGTATTCTACAATACTACAGTCTATGCTATTCAACTGTATAACACTCCACTTCACTCTGCACTACTATATTATATGCCATTCCACTATACAACATTGCATTGAATGCCAGTGAATTCAACATTAATCCACTCTACACCACTCCATTGAATGTTACTCCCCTCTATGTCACTACACTCTATGCTATTCCACTGCACCCCAATCCACTCTACACCACTCCATTGTACACCACTCCACAATAAGCTGATATTCTGTACTCCACTGCAGTCTAACCCACTATACTCTAGCCCGCTCCACTCTAAAGCCCTACACTCCACTGTACGCTCAACTCTACACTATTCTACTGTTGCTACTATAATCTATCTCACTTCAATGTATGTCACTCCACTTTATGCTACTGCACTCTATGCTACACCACCGTCTGCTATTACACTCCACCACACTCCATTCTAGACCACTCGCCTATTCTCCAATCCAGGTCACAGGCAGAGGGGGTAGAGGTCATGGGAGGGAATTAGTGGGCCAGCCATGTGAGGCGCTGTTTGATACATGCCACCACATGAGAAGGGCTTTCCCAATACCATCAGCCCCTGTCTGTGGTCCATCCACCTCTGGGCCAACAACGCCACAACCAGACACAGACAGGGAGGCCCTGCCACATGAGGGGCCTGCAACCCCACCCCAGTCCCTGCACCTCTGCCCCCCTCCTGCCCAGAGGAGTTGATCATCATGCCTTCCAGGAGAGGAAGGCAAGACCTCCACCACCACCAAGAGATACAGGTCCTAATTTCCTCCTGTGTCTAACATTCACTTTGTGGGCTATTGCTGGGGCACATTTAGCCTTTATGAGGACAATTGTATTTTTAACATTGGACTACAAACAAATTTGCCTCTACCACTATACTTTCATCCACCATGACAGACTTATTTGTTTGCTTTTTTAACATTGGTTGCACACTTTTAATTTGCTTATTGTTTTGGTAATAATTAATTTGGATGACAAAGTACAAGACAGCTGTCGCTATTGTGGCATGCAATCTTACATCTCTGTCTTCATCACGAGTTTTACAAAATGGTTTGACTCAATGATTAGAAGTGTAAATTGGAAATGAACAAGAAGTAATTTGTTCCCCATTTCATTCAGATGTCCTCAAAACATGGAGAACCAAAATAGTATGTTCCACTCATAGGTGGATACTTCATGGCCTTCACACCATGGACGAAAAGGGATATAGCATAGGAGCAAATTGTATAGGCAAACGATTATTGATGCATGACCTCAGCTGGAGCAAGACATCTTGCCCTCACAATAGGAATACTACATCACCAACACCAATAGTCAACAGCATGGCAGCAACACAATTTGAGCCCACAACACTGTGGCAGTATCTGGTGCGATGTCATAATCAACATTCAGGGGTGTTTGACAGAAAAATACACTCCACTATGTGGAGGTACATCAACACCTACCCAAATTGGACACAAATGTGATAATTACACAATGTGTAGGGAGGCCACTATTTTACGTATTTTGACTAAGATGAGCAGCACCACCAACATCCTACAGGAAACAGGTTAGTCACAATTTCCTGAACTCCCCTTCTATCTCAGAGCAAGTTGTCCCTGTACAAGATCTGCATTTCCCAAGTAGGTATCTGTCCCAGGATCAACACATGTTCACTTTTGTACATTACAACAGCAACATCTCACTCCAATTGTGACAACTTTGAAATGTCCAAATAAAGTTGATATGGTGAAGGCCTCTGAAACAGAAGAACAAGGGGAAATTACTTTTGCCACATTTATAATTTGACTGCAAAGACGACTGAGAAGAACACATATACATAGCACAGGTAAGCATGATCTAATTCAAGAAACATTGTAGTCAAAGTAAGGAAACTATGCTCTACAAACATCTTTCTCTTGCACTTTCATCAACTAACCATTATCAATTAATTGACTAGACAGATTGATATGTTCACCATGTCACAACCTGGCCCATCATTGGCAGTTACGAAATGTAAAGGCATACTTACACTCAATTGAAGAAGTGGCCAGTGGCATCTTGATGTATGTCAGTTCCTGCTTCTTTGCCACTATTATCTTAAGTGGGCATTTTAACATCCTCACCTGGTGGCTTTTCACAGTCTACATCCTCTGCGATTATTGGGATGTTCTGTTGCACGGAAATGTTTCGGAGCATGCAGCAAGCAATTGTGATCTGGCTCCACTGGTCTTGTCCAGGTGCCTGAATCTTCCTTTCAGGAGCATGAATACATACTACACTGGCCTATGTGTCTCTCCATTGGTCTCAATGAAGCTGACTTCCACCGGCATTGTTGGATTCCTCAGCGGTACTAACAACCAGGGTCTGTTAGGATATTCTGAGTCTCCTTCATGGAAGCAATATATTAAGAGATCAATATCACATCATGCCATTTTACTTCTTAAACTAGGTTTTAAGACAATTATCCTCATGTCTTTTTATACTTACCAAGAAGACAGGACCTCTCCAGTCCAAGTTGTGACATTGCAGGTGCTGTTTCGTAGTACAATGGAATCATGTGTTAATCCAGGGAAGCAGGCATACACACTTGAGATGTACAGATCAGCTAAGCAGACAACTTGCACATTGATGTAATGGAAGGTCTTCTGAGTTCTTCTGATTATGGTAGTCCTAATGCAGGTAATATGTGTTCCATTTATAGCTGCAACCACATGTGGAAGGCCCCCCGAAGCGTAAAATTCTCTCTTTACAGTGGAAAAATCCTGTTGATGTGGGAACTGGATGTGGCTGTTGATGTGCTTTAGCAAAGCAGAAATAACTTTTTGCAGGACACTACTGAATGTTGTTTTGTGACATTCCTCCAGTCACTGCCACAGTACATTAGAAAGATCCTGTGGCCACGAAATGTAGCACTGCCATGAATTTCACCATTTGTGTAATTGCTGTAGGATTCATATTGTGAGGCAGGAGATTGGGTTCCACATACTGTCACAAATCAATGATAGTTTGTTTATTCAACCAATAAACAAAAAAGTGGGATGAAATGGAAACACCATACTTTTATGTCAAACACTCATCTTAAGTATTAGCTATATAAAGAATAACACCCATGAATGGGTTCAGATGCCTGTATGAATAAACAAAAAATAGGATGAAATGGTCACACCATATTTTTATGTAAGACACAATTCTTAAGAATTAGCCAAATAATGAATCTCACAATGTAAAATATGAGGACATGTGGATATGTTGCCACTTCCTGGCAACTTTAATTTGACCTTTTAGACATTACTTTTTTTATGTCATTATGTACAATTAATACATCTCAAATGTACTAGATGCACATTTTTTTAAACATTTTTTATCAAAATACCATCAACTGAGGTAGTACTTACTGTGCAGCACTATTGATGTCAGACACAGTCAAGGTTTACCTTTATTGTGTCAAATACTGTGCAAAAGAGTTGCTATTCGTATCTAACATATGAATGAACACCAGCCTCCATTTTGAGTGCTGGTGATGCACTGACAAATTAAAAATATACAGCTTCACCACCTAAAATGGCGAATGCCGGACCATGCTGTCAGAACATTGGCTAATCAGTGGCTGTCACCAGAAGTTGATCATGTAGTAGGTGGAAAACTCTTTGATGAACCCTGCCGTAGGCTAATTTGCATGATGACTATGTACGGAAGTCAACAACTGTGTCCTTCTCCATCACGGATTGCATCCGCGATGGAGAAGAAAAATTGTTTTCTCCTAACACTGCTGCCAACCAGACCTCCTCCTGTTTTGTTGCTGTTTCTGACCTCTTGGAACCAGGCAAAGCAGGTGACAGGGCCCCTGCCTTCAGCACGGAGGAGCTAGATCTTCTTGTCTGGGAGGTACCGTCCTGTACAGCCAGCTCTGTGGGAGCCCAGAAGAACAGGTACATGTCCGATTGGAGAATGTCTGAGTGAGTAACTACTTTCTTTTTAATCAACAGACTGGTTAGTCATTTTCTGTTTATGGTGGAAAGGTTGTGATTAGAGTCAACTGAATGACAAAGCTGGGACAGATTAGATTTTGCCACTGTCTGAAAAGTCTGTGCATGGAAATGCAAAGTCACCTGAAAGTAGAAGCTAAAAGTGTGTCCATATAACACAATTCTTATTCCCTCACATAAACTGCAGATCACTGACTACCAGTGCCTAGTAGACAGTATACCAGTTGTATGACTAACAAAATACAGCCATTGTTAAAATTAAATTGTTGTTGATGGAAAATGTAGTGAGTCTGGAGTTGTCTGATTCTGTCCTGTCAAGAGGAATTCCAGCCCACGATGAATATTAGGCTGCTCTGTATGGTTTAAATATATCATGGAAACACATATACATATAGTTATTTCCTGTGCAGCAAGTTCGGATGGCATTGGTTCACAATCATCCATCCCAGTACGTACCATTCCACCACACACCTTCCATGCAGTCCCCAAATTCATGCTCTCACTGACATAGAGCTGCCCTCTTCTACTGCCTTTCGTCACTGTATGTGATGCAGACCATAAATTCTGACACTTTGAGTTTAGGCAGGAATCCAATGTGGATGTGTGTGGGATTATGTGCAAGGATTCAGGAGTGGCTCTCACAGCAGAACAGGTTTCATAGCTCTGTCCTAGATGAAGTTGTAGGCCTGATTTGGTAACATAAGGAGTCAGAAGGTTTTGTGTGTAATCAATAGATCACTGCAAAAATCAGTATTTCCTGGCTGCCTCACATTTTTTTTAACCAAAAATGTAGTTACTGTTTGGTGAATGCATGTGTGAATATCCAAATTCCTATCCCACAGCAGTATATCCAAACAGAATCACTCTAAAACCTTTTGTTCATCTTTTTGATGATCCATACAGGTCAACGGCCATCATAAGCAGGTCATTTTAAAGGCCATCGCCATTAAGGTGAAGGTCCTGGGGGTTCACAGGGAGCTCAGCCTGCACTATAGGAAGAGGTGGGCAGACCTCCCTAGCTCGACGCAGAAGTCTGCTGAGGGGCAAATCGGGCAGTCCTCCTAATGATCCAGATGGGTGCACTGCGCCAAGAACCTTCTAATGGCCCGCATCCTGGTGATTGCTTAACCAGAGCTTGATGGGTAGATGAGGGCCCAGCAGCAGCAACAAGGGGGTGAGTCATTGTCTGTAGATATTATTGTGGGTTAACCTATTGTTTTCCAGCTATGCTGTATGCTATCAACTTTGAGGTTGACAGACATATAAAGCCGATGAGGATTTCTGGAGGTTTAAGTTGTGCACACAGTGTCTGATGCTGTGTGTGGTATATTGCTTTGTGCCTCAAGCTACCACTAGATTCCTTCTCACAAGGCAAGAACTGTTTTGGTCAGACACACAACTGCATGCAAACAAAGGTTTTTTGGGCATTTTCTCAATGACGTGAGGGGCACCTGTACCAAACATGCCTCATGTCATGATTGAGTCAGGTAGAAATCTACATAACAAATGTGAGTAGTGAAGGTAGGCCCCATTATTGGTAACTGTGGCAAACAGCACAATCATGATGAAGTTGAAATATCAGACTTGACATTGGTAGGTTGGTGCTCTGACAATATGTGAATATGCACCTACACCAAATAGACTGGAATTCTGTGTACCTTGACATCATACCTTATCTGACACATGTTAAAAACCATTTTGTCCTGCAAACTTCTACTGAGTTCATGTATACATTAGCAGGTTGAGCAAAGTCCTTAGTCATTCCAAAATGTGTAGATAAGCCAGTCTTTGTCAAGTAATGTGAATGTGTATGCCAAACTGTATTGTTTGCAACAGACAGAAATGTGTCCACATTGGTGAGAGAGTTATACGTCCCCCAAACAACATTTTGGTGTCTTTAGTTCTGCTCAGAGGAGACATTAATGATGGGGATCAATGTGATACTTAAAGAGACATTTGCAGATGACAAGTTACATCACATAGATGTTGTAGTGTCCCATCTTGAGCATCACTTTCCAGGCCTATATCTTGCTCTCTGGAAAATGTGAATTAATATTAACTCTGTCCTATAATGGTTCAGAGATGTCTCCCGGCCTATGTGTTTACTCATTCTGTTGAAATCCTTTGTCATGCAGGGAACTGCAGGTGTATAACTGACAAATGCATACATGAAATGAGAGCTGGGATGGAGGTTTAGTGAGGGTTATGCAAATGTGTTATGTACATTGATACTCTCCTTTATTAGCACAGATTCCTTCAAACAGTTGTATCTGTTTTTAAGCATTAAGAGGGAATTAAGGTGACAGTGGCCAAGTTGGTGGGGATGAAGCTGGCCACTGGAAATGAGGTGTGGACACCCCTAACACTGAGGGAGCTAGTGGCATGGAGGGTGAGGGGACTGGCCAAGAGGCCACGACTGATTCAACATCTTCTTTGGAGGCCTCCAATGAAGACCAGTTCTTATTGAGGAGGACCCTGGAGCGACTGTCACACCTGCGTCATCAACCGCCCCCCAATTCTGAGTTCCACCCTCCCTCTTGCGCCCCCCAGTTGGCTGTAGCTACCCCCAAAAAAGCGGCATCACCTTTGCTGCAGGCACTTCCACCTCTGCCCCTGTCTCGAAGATGGTGCTCAGTCAGGTGGCTCTGGACCTTTCATGAATGTTTGCTGTAGTCCAGACTGTACTTCTGAATGCTGTCCAGGGGTTGGCTGGCTAGAACACCCAGATGGTAGCCTACCTGGATGGCATTCACAATGCTCTGTCTGGCCTAAAGCATTCATTCCATGCTGTGGCTTCCTTATTGGGTGCAGCCTTCCACCCACCCCAACCTCGTGCCTACCCTCACACCCCTTCTCCATCCCCAATCCCTCAACCCAGCCCTATTCCAAGTACACACAAACATTTGCACATACCCTCCACAGCATCCACATGCAGCACATCCTCACATCAAACAGCAAAACACACAGACACACACATATGTGGACACCACACACCCCATGACAACCATCACCAGGATACCCAGAAACACAATACCCACTGGTACAGCAACAACCCCACTCACTACCAGCACACTCCCAGTCAGCGCATCCACCCCTACAGCAATACCCACACACCCCAGCAGAACACACCCAGTCAGTGCTCCTACCACAACACCAACACCACACACACCACAGCCACACCCCCAGTCAGTACACCCACCAACACATATGCATGTACCAGCACACCCATAGACACCACACTGATGTACACCACATCCTCAACATCCACACACATGCTGAACACAATACCCACACTCACCCACTCAACAGACAATCAGTAAGAGACACAAATCAAAACATACAGGACACGCACACCAGGTCCTAGGACACTTACACCTTCAACACCCAGACGCACAACAAACACAGCCATTTCCTCTAACTCCCAATCTGAACTCCCTCCTGATCACCCTGCCCTATTCCAACAGGAAGATATTATTTTTGCCCGGCCCTTATCCCTACCACTGCCCAGACCACCCCTTGCAATAATCTGACCACTTCACCCCAACGTCTTTGTCCCCATTCCAAATCCCAACCTACCATTTCCACATCCCAACCTACTCCTTCCACATCCCACACCACCCCTCACAAATCCAAACCATCCCTCCCAAAACCAAACCCACCACTCTCAAATCCAAAACCATCTCTCCCAAGCCCAAATCCACCCCACCAACCCAAGGACCCACCTTCCTAGTGACATCATAAACCTTAGATGCCCCTCCCAGAGGAGGTTCTTTCTGATAGTGATTGTAGGAGGCAAGCGTGGATTGACAGCTATTGTGGCCCACATGGACTATAGCATCATTATGTATTATGTACGTTGTTATTATTTGCAGAGAAGTTATACTTTTTGTTACAATTTTGTGAGAAATCTCATTTATTTGTAAAAAAAAATGCTTTGATTTTGAAACTACCTTTGTCCTGGACTTCTTTATGAGTGTTACTGATAAATTGCTAATTATGTTATTTCTGTTAATGTATGAGCCATGCATTTTCTTTGATTTGTGAGTTGTATCTTGAATTGTTATTATTTTTAAGCATACTTAAGTGTTGTACATTCGGTGATAGACACAATAATTCTGGTGCAAGCATTCATCATGTTGCTGGACACTTACATCATTGTGACATGCTGTGTCAATGATATGCACATCTGCATTACTCAGGTCACATCTCACTTTGAGGTTCATTGTAATCTACTGTTTGACATCAATTACAGACACCCAGGGGAAAGTGAGCTTCCTAGATCACTGACATGATGGCAGTTTAGAGGAACAATTGATTGTATATTCTGAGTACACTCCCTTGTAGGATTTTGCATTGCAATTGCTAGTGTCATGGTGTACAACGATTCCGTTTAGGGATGCTATCTATATTTGGATCTATTGGTTGGGGGCACTATTGCAGACACCTGTATAGTCACACTTTTATTTGAGATTGATGTGCCTTATGCTATAGGTGTCCAGTGCCATGATAGCAGTTAGTGGCAGATTGATGGGTACTACAAACATCTTGAGATGTGTTTTGGAACATGTTTATAATTGCAACACTTCAGCCATATACATTGCAGGTCATTATACTGTTGTCTTGGGCCCGTGGGTTAGGGGTATCTAGTTCAGTGCTATTATAATGAACCAACTGATGCCAGAAGAATAGGGTAGTAAGCGGGTATTGTGATACATCGCCCCATGGGAAGAAAAGACGTCGCACCAGGAGGAACAAATTAAGTCTGATAATGCATTAATGGTAATCGAAATCTCCAAACGTAAAGTGAACAATGTGGTAGATCTCTCCTGGAATTAGGATTGACTTTCTGTCCTACTGGACACTTCGATTATACGCAAGCACACATTGATTTGGTTCTATTTATAAGGAAATGGAAATTTCCCCAAAGATATTGAAGACCCCAAATATGGATATTTGTATGATGACATTAATGAGACATTCAAGAGGGTGACCTGACCATGAACTCAAATTGAAAGATTGTTTGGGAATTTTAGTATGGATGTGAATACACCCAGCAGAAGTGGTATTAAACCTAACCACAATTATTCAAAATGCACCACATGATATTAGTATGACAACAGTATTTGTGTCATTGAGAGATAAAACCTTGGGGTGGCAATATAATCTATCTGGGCCATAAAGGGAGGCACTAAAATCAGATAACTCAATTGTAATCAAAGCCCTTAGAATGGTGAATGCGGTCATTATTGATACAATTATGAAATGAAAAGAATGCAGTTGAGACACACTAACTGTTATGCATTCATTTAATTTAAAACATACAAGGCATCAGTCATGAATTATTATTATCTCCTTCTTGAATGGCATGACCAGGGGATTTTGGACTTTGATGAATATGCATTCTTAAGGAATGATCGTCTGAAAGTACCTTCTTTTGATCTTTTGCTCAAAGTCCATAAAAGCCTGAAAAACCCACCTGGAAGACATATTTCATTTTCCAATTAGGGATTACTTGAAAATAAGCCCATTTATATCAATCATTTCCTTTTCCCCTCCATATGAGGAATTCACTAATAATGTGGTCAAGATACATTGATGACTTGTTTTTGATCTGAAGTTGTCCAAAGGAACAAGTAGAGGAAGTCATCAATATACTTATTGATAATCCTCATAATTTGGAGGTCACTGCTGAGAATAGTCATACTGAAATTGCAATTCTAATGTGAGATTGTGACGGCACGATACTCAGATGTATACCAGTCTGTATAAAAAGGATATAGCTAGAAAATATTGTTCTCCACTTTAATAGCCACAATTCCAATAAACTCATCAATAGTATTCCTTATAGAGATGCTAAGAATTCGACATCTATGTAATATTGATAGTGAGTTTGAAAAATAAAATCCTGTGCTCAATAGCTTCAGGATGAGGGGGTATTCAAAGAAAACTCTGAATATAGCTAACGAAAAGGTTGCCTCAATGAGGAGAGGCGAACTACATTCAAGGTTGCATCCCACAAGATTAGACCTATTATGAGAAAATTGTGAAGGATCTTTAAAACTGGTGTCACCATAGATCCAGCTTTCCCACTAAACCTTCTATCACTTATAGAAGGGGAAGATACCTAAGGGGATGTTCTTACCCATGGGTACAATGTAAAAGATAACTACAGTGGCACCAGGCTAGGCACCACTAATGGCTTTTTTAAATGTGTAAAGTGTAAAGCCTGTAGCTACATGTCAACCAAAAGAAATACCTACTACCCACGGGTAAAAATAAATATATCATTCAGTTCTTGACATGCACATCGGATTATTGTGTGTATGTACTTGTATGCAAATGTAAACCAAAAGACGTAGGAATCACTATTTTTCCTTTGAAGAAACACATTTTAGAACAGCAAAGAGCAATAAGAAATGGTGAGGCTTCCTGTCAAATGGAGAGGCATTTAAGCAAGTAGAATCGATGGGATACATAAAAAAATCTGTGGTGGTAACAGGATAAAAACATTTGTTTTAATTTTATGTTACATGGATTGGTAGAGGGCCACTAATCAGCCGAGGGGTATCCAAGTGCTGGAGCAGGTTTGTAGATCATCTGCAAGGACTTATTTGTTGATCATCTGCAAGGACTTAGTTGAAGAGCCAGGTTTTCTGCTTCTAGCAGAATTCCAGAAGCAAAGAGGAGAGCAGCAGGTATAGTGGGAAGTTTTTCCATGCTTTGGGTATGAAGTATGAGAGGATTAGCTCTCCTCTTCTGCCTCTGCTTCTGTGGATGTGGGGTGCGTATGCAAGAGAGAGATAGGCAAAGCAAAGGTGTCTGATGGGGTGGAAGATGTGGAGGCAGGAGTTATGCTATGCTGATCCCATGTTGCCTAGTATGAATGTGTGGGAGATTGAAATGGCAGCGTTTGTGAATCTGCAGCCTTGTATATCTCTGAAGTGCAACATGAATTAGAAAGTGGGCACCCTTCTTTTTCATGACAAAATAAACAAAATGAATTTTCATAATCAGGCATTCCTAGAGCGGATGCCACACAAAAGTGTATATCAGCTCCAAGAAGGCTTGCATACATTCTTCATCCCACATACCAAATGAATTACATCACTATGAATCAATCTTTCGAATGGTTTCATAATTTAGGAAAAGCTGGAAATCTACTTATGACATGTGCTAACGATCCCTAGAAACACTCTCACTTTTCTCTGTGTATTGGACAGATTATTTCTGAGAATCACAGTAAAACCATTTTTTGAAACCTTCCTAGATCCTTTTATGAAGTTGAGATCCCAAATAAGTAGGTTTTGTCTGATAATGCTGTAACTTTGGAGGTGAAACCTGCCTATCATCAGCTAAATGATTCAAATTACAATGGTGTCCAAGTTAGATCCCTGTGTTGTTTAAGATGCAATAATTAAATCCTCAATGTTGTCTACCAAAACTGTCTAATAGGGTAACTCCAAAGATTCCAAATCAATTTAAGCACCTTGGAGGAGATGCAAGTTGGATTTGTGACCAAACAAATACCTTATCTTTAAATCTGAATGAAAAAATACTGATTATCTTCTTGTAGAGGAATGGACAAGGAAGAAGAACACAAATAAATAAAAAAAAAACGTGAACCACTCTGCACCTGCTTGAATCTAAAATATAATTGCTACTGAATTATTCTTCCTAAATCTTGAACTATCCTCCATTTCCCATTTGCTTTACACAAGCCAAATACATATAAATAACATTGGCTTCCCAAAACTTTCTTCAAGATACCTAGATATACCACTTGTCAATCACAGGTGTAATCTCTTCCACTGATTCATGAGAATATCTATATCGGGAAACAGTATGTGGTGCTTGTTATGCTTTTTAATGAACCCAACATATTTATAGTAAAATCCCAAACCTCTATTTACACTGTTCGTCTTAAACCAGGAGGTATGAGCTATTCCTTGAGGAATGAAAATATACCATGTCTTGCTGCCTCTAATTTCAATTTGAGCTCTATGCTTGGATTTTTCATTTGGATATAGATGCCATCTGAAGTGCAATAAATTACACATTTTGTTCATGTTCATTTACAATCAAACCTATGTTACTAAAACATTAGCTGACTACTTACTAACCACTTAAAACGCCTACTATTTGGACGTCTTTTCCTGAAAGGGATAGGTCAAGAACATCAAACAGTCTATTTGTGGAAATGAGAGTACCAGAATTAACCAAAGCATCAAGCATTCAGTCGGCCAGCCCTCTTAGTCACCATCATTGTGCCTGACTCAAGGGTTGTGAAACTCTGATTGTTGCTGTACATTTTGGAAATGAATTGCTAATCACTGGATATCTCAGGTGATATCTCAAGTGAGGTTGAACTGTTATATGATTCTGCATCTGAGATGTAAGATTCAAAGTAATAGTTATGTAGGACTGTGTCATGGGACTGGGGCCCATTGACTGGTTCAAGTCAATCAATAGATTCTGTAGCACAGGGTTAATTTGAGGCACCATTTGTGTCCTACTAGCATATGGCTGCACCTCAAGGGTCCAATTCAGAAAGATATCTTAATTTTGAGTGAGTTTACACTTTAGAGTAGGTTTCGTAGTTTTCGGCCTTCACAAATTCTGAGTGTAAGTTATTACTAAAAACAAAAATAGTAGTAGGTCCAGCAATAAATACAGCTAACCACTGATACAGCAGCCAGCACCCTTCCAAAGAAAATAATGGTTATATGAATTTAAAATCACATCCCACAGGAAATAAGGGTAAATAATATGAAATTATTTCAAAAATTAAAAATATAAATATTTCAAAAGTTAAAGATATAAATACATATAAATTAATGTCAAACATATCTATAACGTCTACATATTTATGGTGTAATAATGACATATTTAAATAACCTACATGGTAAGTAATAAATCATGTAACAACACATTTTGTGCTTTATATCACTTTTAATATTTAGCAATTCATTATCTGTTTTCATTTAAAGAACATTTATATCTTAATTTAACACAGGAATATAATTTTAAATGTTTCCATTAAGTAAGGGGTTAATTCTAAAACTAATTTAATAGTGCTAAAATGTATTTGTTTTGTTCTACATTTAAAATAAATATATCAAATTAATTTAAATTAATATTTAATGTAAACATAACTTTAATGATTATGTTTGTGTTAAATAAACTTTCTCTTCTCCTCCTATATACCATGGAGAGATCTCCAACCCAGCTGCAGAGTTTCCCCATGGTAAAGAATAGATAAAATTAAAATAGTTTATTTAACATGAAAATAAATAATAAGAATAGTTTCATGTTAAATATTAATGTAAATTCATTTTCTGTATTCTCTTTAAACATATAACAACATTTTTTTAAAAACTACAGCACTACTAAAGTGATATTGAATTAAAACTTCCAGCACAGAGAATATATTTAAAATTAAATTTGAATTACTTTTTTTAAATTTAAATTACAAATTAATTCCCATTGGAAAAAAAATACTTTTATGTGCATTAACAATTATTTAAACCAATGTGTAGAAGTAATAACTTTCCATTAAATTAGTTTTATTAAAATTGTTTGCTACATTATATTGTAATGTAAAATAAGATATAAAAACGATTTTATAAAATAAATAATAAATATATACTATTTTTAGTTTGTCTGAAATGAATGTATATATACATTTATATTTTCAAGTATTTCAAATAAATTAAATGAATTTGACATTATTTCCTAAGGGGTTTAATTTTAGCCGTACCGCTATTCTAAAGGTCTTAAATGGAAACCTTTCTCAAATTCATTTCTAGATGAGTACTTTTTAGCAAGTGACTCCCTTGGTTTTAAAGTGGGATTTCCTTGTATCAAAACCCCTGTAGGATGCGTGCTTCATGTCTGAGTGAGGATAGAATATAAAGCTCATTTTATCTACAGTGGAAAGGATTCATTGGGAGTTCCGAGGTCTTCAATTTGGGTGGATGGCTTCTCCCACGTTCTTCATGAATATCTAGGCACATCTAATGGCAATAATCCAATAGCAAGGTATTCTGACACACTTGTATCTGGATGATCTACTCAACGTAAAAACCTTTGACATGTGAATGTGCACTGGGTTGGCTACACTCTGGATGTTGGATGCAGAGGAGTTGGCTGGAAAAACTAAGGGCCTCTTTATGAGTTTGGTAGTCCAACCGCTGGACCTCCCAATATGATGATGGGGAGGCAGCCGCCAACCCAGCGGTCCACCCACTGCCATATTACGAACTCCTTATCAGGCTGGCCGGTGGACACAGTGCGGCAGCATTGGCTTTGACTCTCAGGGACAACCGAGGTCAATTCTCGACTGTGTGACGCACTGTGAGCTCCAATAGCACACTTGGAATGTGCACTGTCTGCCATGGCGTGTGCTGACGGGGGGTCCCTGCACTGCCCATGCCATAGGCATGGGCAGTGCATAGCACCCCTGTGGCCTTGTCCCAGCCATTCCGTCACGGGGTTCCCTTCATAAAAAGGCTGATGGAAATGCAAGTCGTAATCAGCACGGCAGTGCCAAACTCTGCACCAAATTGGTTGACCACGACTTGCACCACCTCCAACCCGTCGGGACCCATATCGACTGCCAACATCATAATGTAATAGTCGGACCGCCAACGTTGCAGCAGTCCAACTGCTACTCTGGGTATGGCAGTCCAGGGGCCCCATACTCATAATGAGGCCCTTTAGATTAAAGTAGAGTTAAACATAACTAAGGATGTAAGATTTCAAGTTATGTTAAAGAAAACATAAAACTTCACTAAACCAAAAGTTATACATACAGATTCTAATAAATAGAACTATAGTGTTCAAACTAAAACAACACTGACATTTAACAGTTAAAATAAATGTACATGAGTATAGCTTGTACTGCTATGATGCACTTCTTATGATTGCACATCTTACATCAGCAATGATGTGTTAAATGTGCAGTAGTGCATTTATTGGTGTAAGGTAAAAAATGACAATATGTTGAATCAGCCAAGACTCAGGGAAATTGTCCCCATTCAAATGCATTGTAGTCAAAGCCTGTTTTGAGGGTCACAAAAAGTAAATAGGAAGTGTGATGACATATTTTAGTTACAATATAAATTGTTTATTGCTGGTACCACATTATTTTTGGAAACGTGGTCTGTTCTAGGATGTTTTTGCCCTGTAAGAAACACAGATCCTCCATTTTATGAATCATGATTGTGAGAATAAGATTTTTTATAATGATTCTCAACTGAAGTTATGAAAGGTGCAACAGGGGTTGGCTGTGTGTGCAGGATTGGGTGTTTGTCCAATACAGAATATTATCAAAAAGCCAGAAATTCAATTTAAAAAAACAAAGGTTAAAGTGATGTTATAGTTCAGTTAGGTGCAAAGACCTTAACATGGTAGACAGCATCCTTGATGACATAATTCTTTATATTTAAAGAACAACATTGTTCAAATTAATAAAGAACACCACAGTCCATCAAAAAACAAAATAAAGGTGTTCGGTTTGGGGAATGAGTGCTGTTGGAGATTTAGACTTTCTCATGTTTATATTCAAATGCAATAAATCATAAACTATGCTTTAATTGAAGTAAAGTGCAAAGTAGTTCCGTTCACCAAATATTTTAAATGACTGAGGTTTGGCATGTTTTCCTGATACTTAATTTTTTTGTTGTTATTAAAAACCAACACAGGTCTAGCAATGTTGGAAACTGTCCTTTTCTCGCTATAGTATTTTGTTTTACAGGCCACAAACGCCAACATACCCTTCTTTAGGATATGCTTACATATGTGGAGCAGTAGTTGACTTGACAGTCTATATTTTTGTGTAGTTGTCTTTAACTCATGAGATGTCCCTGAAGCCCCCCCAAAGGTGGATTTTATTACACAAAGGACCAATGCTTATTGGAGCCTCATACATGAGCATCTATGTAGAGGCATATTGGCAAATTCCATATATCAAGAGTGAGCTATTGTTTATGCAGAAATGTGGCTAACCAGCATTTAAAGAGGGATGTGTTGGGGTTGTGATTTGTGACAGCATTCCCTAATGTGGAACTCCATGTGGGATACACTGCACAAGGGCATACACATTTCTAATTGTTAAATGTAATTGAATGTAACCCAAAATCTCTGAGTAAAAGACAATTAGAACATCTTCTCCCTGACTATTTTAGTAACAGGCAATGGCCTGTTAATTGGAGTATTGTTATACATTTGTACTCATTTTATTAATGTGATTGTATTTTCAGTTATTTTGCTATATTAGGTATACTGCAACCCGGAACATGCTATCAAATTCTCCAGCTAAATAAAATATGAATTCAAAAAATTGATAGCCAGTTGCTTAAAACAAATATATTTTCTTGTTGCAGTATGAATCCATGGAAATTATGAATGAAACAGTTCTAACTTGCGTCACTCTCTTGGGCTTTTCTGTCATTCCAGAGCTGCGGACCTTCCTGTTTTCTACAGTACTTGTTACCTACATTTTATCCATTGTTACAAATGTAAACATTATTGGCATCATCATAGGTGATCGCAGCCTTCACAAACCAATGTACTTCTTCATATGCAACTTCTCTTTCTTGGAAATCTGTTTCCCTACAGTCACGGTCCCTAGACTCCTTGTTATCTTGCTCAAAGGCAATACAACTATCTCCTTCAATGAGTGCATTACTCAAATGGATCTTCATTTCTGTTTTGGATCAACAGAAAATATCCTTCTTGCTATCATGGCTATTGACCGCTGCTTGGCAATTGGCAATCCATTGCACTATACCACAATCATGAACTATAGGGTCTGCTTATTGATGGTTTTGGGGGCCTGGGGAACTGGTTTCTCTGTATTTACCTTTCTAGCAGTTTATGTTTCCAGATTCCTTTTCTGTGACTCCAATGAAATTGACCATTACTATTGTGACTTTGCCCCGTTGATAAAGCTCTCCTGCACTGACACCTTCTTCATTGAAATCTACTTTTTTACCATTGCCTTTTTTGGAATAGTTGGGTGTTTTCTAATGATACTAACATCCTATGTCTATATTGTCATCACCATCCTCAAATTCCCCAACACCGAGCGAAGAGGCAAAGCATTTTCAACATGTGCTTCTCATTTAACTGTGGTCTTTATATTTTATGGAACCATAATTTTTATGTTTCTACGGCCAATAAGACGTTCTTCCCAGATGAATAAGATTGCTTCTGTGTTCCCATCCGTGGTTACTCCTCTATTAAATCCACTCATCTACAGTCTAAGGAACAAAGATGTTAAAGTTGCTTTTAGAAGAGCATTGATGAGACAGAGAAAGGTATTCTAAGTTAATGCTATGGACCAGGTATCGTGTCACATATGAATGGCAGAGCTCAAGAAATTTGCATTCTTGACTAAGCATTCTACCAACTGTGTTCAACACTATTCCTTCCTTCAGTATCAGTTGTATTGTCCCCCTCCCACACAGCCGATAGAAGACACTTCATAATGCATAATGAAATATGATTTAAAAAAATGCTATATGCTCAGAAGATGTTAATTACCCTTATGACGGACTTTAACAAAGCATTCTTGGGTTGTGCTATCCGTTGTGTGAATGTCACAATATGGAAGGCATTAGAACGTTACGTTGTCCACCCTTCATGTTCACCATTTTGTTTAGAATGCAGATAAGATGGTGACCAATACGGATGCAGACACGATTAGCACATTAGCAATTGTATGTTTCGCTTGAGGTAAGAGTACTTGTGTTAACATTTCTGGGTCAGTCTATGGGGTACCTGAAAATGCTATGTAGGTCTTACATAAAATTTTGTTACCATATTGCATGTCTGTTTTAATTGACTAACCACTTGGGTGCATACATGATTCACACATTAGCAAATGTACATTTTGTTCAAGATATGAGTTTTCATCTCGGTGTCAGACTATGGGGCACCTAGTTATGCGCTTTACCAATTACATGCAAGCCGTGCACTAGATCTTGTTACCAGATTGCATATTAGCCTCACTGGTTTCATTTTATTTTTTGGTTATGAAATGGGTACCAGCCATCAGGCTTTCTTCAGAGGCAAGGTTCAATTCTGGTCATTTTGTTTCTGATGAGCATGTTCTACAGAGCACTTATCTATGGCTGGAGGTTCTGATTTAATGTTGCAAGACTTGCTCCTTCTGGCTTGCACTTGAGGCAGTGCTCACTCTTGGGCAGTTTGTTATTGATGCAGCATGTTTTTTGTACACTTATCTGAAGACAGCCAGCTCTCTGTGGTGGTCGGACCGCCGTGGCTGTAGCGGTCCGACCTCCTGGGATCAGTGATACTGATCGGCTGACAGCAGTCCTGGTTGCAATCAGCCAGGGCAGCACTGAACTCAGCGCCATCCAGCTGATTACACCCTTGTTCTCCACCAGCCTTCTCATGGCCGTTCCACCACCATGAAAAGGCTGGCGGAGAACAAGTGCAGGGGGCTACAGGGGGGCTCCTGCACTGCCCATGCCCCCTGCCCAGCACACTTGAAATAGGCACTGTCTACTGTGCAGAAATTGTCCATTTCAAGGGTGGTGGTGCACTCTGCTTGTAGCAGCATTGCCGCCAGCTTGATTATGCGCCAGGAGCAATGCTGCCACACCTGTCCCACTGGGTTGACGGCTGGGAACCTTGCTTTATGCCATTCAGCCCAGTGGGAAAGTTGTAATAGGGCCAGTGGGAAGACCACCACCTCGACAGCGGTCTCCTCACCATTGGTGGAAAACCTGACCGCCAAACTCGTAACCAGGGCCTTTGTGACAATTTGGATAATAATTTGCAAGTGTGATATTTCCCACCATACTCTTCCTATGGCACAGAAAAGTTACCTAGTGGATTCAGTCCTGCCTCCAAAGAACAGAAGCCTGTCCAAAACTAATTTTAATTTTCTGCGGTAGACGTCCATTATCTAGAACATCAGGCAATCCATGTTTAGGATCTGATTTAGATAATGACAGGTGGATCACCAGGCTATGTCTTCGAATTCCCAAAACCATTGAAAGCGCCAGAGCATTTCCAAATGGGTGGCATGTTTGATACACCCACTCTGCAAAGTTTTTAATTATTTAATTGTCATCTCCCAAAATAGGAATTTGTGCCTGTTGGGGTTAAAAAAGGTATGTGCCTTGCCTACCTTGAAAAGTGGTGTGTGAATCCCAAGTTTGTTGGACAAGGCACCTGCTGCCATGAACTCCCAAAGTCAGACTCCATTTTGATAATGTAAAGTTGGCTTGTCTTCCCTTGGCACATATTCAGCATGTCATTATCTTTAACAGAATTTATGAATATTTCATATTATCTCAACAAAGACTTTGTTATGACATTAGACAACACATGTCTGATACAAACTACGCACTATCTACGTTTCAAGGATTGATGGTATGCATGTAAGAGGAATAGCGAATCTGAGAGTGCATATTTTCATCCTGCTGGTTTAGACCAGTAAAATCATTGATTATTGGAATGTCTCCACTAGACATGGCAATGTAGGCTAAAAGTCATTGGTCAACCCATAGAAAGATATAAACCCCTTGAATTGACTCCTGAATTGGAGAGAACCTTCACACTAGCTAATCACAAAAGGTCCTGCCAACTGGTGGAATATCCCCTCTAATGCTAAGAGTCAATCCAGTGATGAGAGGAGCTGAGCAAAGCTGAACATGTGCTTTCTTCCCACTCTCTCCTGGTTCAAGTCTGATAACTATAGCTCAACTGCTACAAAAAAGTATGTAGTGGACTGGGCCTCAAGGATCTTTAGAGGCAACTAGCTATTCTATTCTCTTATAGTGTAATGCAAACTAGTAGCTTTAGGATGGTAGGCTGCTTGGGACATTCTAAATATGTAATAACTTAATGTTATTCTTGATGCTAACAACATGTACTCTGTGTGGTTATTACTTGTGTGATAATCAATGGGATGGAGCAGTTAAAATAATCCACTTCTAAATATATAAGGGCATATTTACAAGCCCCCTTGCGCTATCCTAGCATCAATAGTTTTTTCTCAAAGATGGTGTTAAAGAGACCCCCAACATGTGCCCTATTTGCAAGGTGGTGCAATGCAAGTATTGTGCCACCTTGTAACCCCTTGTGCCACATAATGCTTGTACCAGGTATAATGTATGCAAGAGGGGATTTCTCCGTAGGGATGTCCAGAAAAATGGCACTGTGAAATTTACAAGATTTCACTGCACCTTATTTTCAGTTTGCATTAAGGTGATGCCTAAGCTATTTGCTATGGGCCTCCAAATGCATTACTGGACTAGCACCATCATTTTTGGGGCTAATTCGGCAGTGCGCCACAATAGTGTAAAAAATGTTGACGCTATTGTGCTAACGTGTGCCATGGTGCACTGCATAGTAAATACAGTGCTGCCATGGTGATATTAGGGGACACAGGGTAATACAAGGAAAGTGGTGCATAATAACTGATGCACCACTTCCTTGTAAATATGCCCTTAGTGTCTTTGTTTTGCACAATGCCTCATTGTGCTACACTAAGAACAAAGTTGGGTTTGAATTTCTACTGCATGCCTGAACCCATTATGGGACTGTTAGTAACCAAAAAAGCATAAACTCCATTCCAGCAGGAATGCTCAGTGGGTCGTGTGTGGTTACAATAACCTGGATTTCCATGCTAAATGTTTGTATGCTGAACTAAGTCCCTGCATCTGTGGTTTGGAAATATAAATCTTGAAGATCTGGTCAAAAGCCCCAAGGTAAGCAATAGGGAGCCTGAATTCAACGTTCTGGACCCTTGAACAGTCTACAATTGAGCATTCTCAAAATAAATCCATCATTACAAACACACATGGACATCCATTGCAATCATGGTTGCCTCCCACAGACAAAATAAAGGAGCATCTATTTAGTGTAGGTTAGTCATTCCCCTTTTGTAATTTCCTTGGTATTGAATCTCATATTTTATTGAATCTGTGCCATTAAAATGGCAGCTCCTGATGTAATATGAGTAAATTACCAAAAGGCAGTTTAGCAATCTCTCAAGAAAGGAAGTATCCCTGATTTGGGCAGTTACATTTGTAATAGCTGGACATGCAGTGTATGACTTTTGAACATTTTACTCATGAAAGGAGCTTAAGCCTACTAATGATGCCTCAGTGCAGTTTTGTTATGTGGTTCCTATTTTTGTAATAAGACTGTGTGTTGTGGATGGCAGCACTGCCAAGCGTGGGAGACTGAGTGCAACCTGCACCACTTGGTAGCTGTCGGACTAGCTCCGGGCTGATTTGCAGTGCCTCACCCAAAGATCCCGGTGAAAGGTGATTTGCGGTAACCTGAACCCAACACTGACTTCTCAGGGAAGTTGTGGAAATAGATCATACCCCTTTCACTCAGTTATTCATGCATGCCAAGGCAAAACACAAAATGCAAACTGAATTTCAATATGTTTATTGAAGCAATCGCTTGTATAAGAGGCATGTACTTCCATAATAAGGCGGATGAAACAAAGCAAAGAGACCAAAATTTAAATGAGACTGAAGAGGATAAAGAACCCCTCCACATTGCATGCTTGTAGTTGTAGTCCCTGGCTAACCCTATGTCTACATCTGAGAGCATAGCGGTTGTCACCCGGTGCCAGGCTCGACTTAATGGATTAGCCCCGGCCCCATAGATTAATCGAATTGCAGGGGTATTTCTGTGGTGTGGATGGCAAACCTCCCGGAAAGCTGAGAAGTCAGTGCCAGCCAGGTGATCTGTGGTATAGTGTGCATCACAGGATGATCATGACCGAAATGTCCTCTATCCTCCTTGGGCATATGTGTAGTTTATATAATGACCCATGCATCGTTTGGACAACAGTTGTGATGTAATGCTGTGTCTCGGAGATGGAAGCTTACTCCTTAGCTGGTTACACGAGTTAGCATTTCATGTACTCCATGTAATTGGAAAAGAAGTACAGATTATGGCCCTCATTACAACCCTGGCGGACAGCGGTAATTTGGGGAAAGGTACTGCCAACAGGCTGGCGGCACCTTTTCCCAAATTATGACATTGGCGGTTTGGCTCAAGCCAAACATCCACTGTACCACTACGTCCGGCAGGGTGGTAATGGCTGCTGGGCTGGAGACTTCGGTCTCCAGCCAGGCAGCCGTCACAATCCCACCCTCGGGATTATGACCCTGCCTACTGCCATGGTTTTTGTGGCAAGCGTACCACCACGAAAACCATAGCGGTAGGCACTATCAGTGACAGAGAATTCCTTCCCTGACACTGATAAGGGTCTACCCTGCCCCCTTCCTCTCACCAAAGTCCTCCCCCTCCCTCTCCTGCCCCCCACACATATACTCACCCACACGCGCACACATACACACTCATACACACACACATACTCACATCCACCTACGCATGCACACATACATACCCACACACCGCAACACACACCAACATACATTGTTGCACACATGCATTCACAACACACAACATACACGTACACTCACAGTCATTTACGCACTCATTTAACGGGACTCACACCCACATGCACGCATACCAAAACAGACACACACCCCCCACACACACACAACACCCCTACTCACGCACACACCACTCCCTCTCTTGTCGGAGAACCCGACTTACCTGCTTGCAGGGGGTCCTCTGGCAGGAGACAGGATGCGGCGCTGCTGCCAGCAGAAGCGTCTGCCAGCAAAACACCGCCAGGCCGTGTCATGGCTCATGATATGGTCGGCGTTGTTTTGGTGGCGTGGTGCTGCTGCTGTCAGCAGCGCCACCTTACCGCCGTCTGCCGCCATGACCGTCAACGGTATTCCGCCAGCCTTCTGGCGGGATTCCATCTACGGTCATGATGGGGGTGGGCAGCTGGTAGCCACGGTGACGGTATGTTGGCAGCCATCGCCGTGGCTGTAGCCGGCAGTTACTGACAAAGTCATAATGAGGGCCTATATGTGGCAGAATGGCGGATTAAATGTGCAGCACGAACTTTGCCTTCATAGAATGAGGCAGCTGATAAAAGATATAAATGCAGTTGCTAAAGAGCAGACTCACTATAATATGAGTAAAACTATATACGAATGTAAAAAGGGCACAAGTTGTAAAACTAAGCTAAGACAGAGGTACCCCGCCCGGGTACTCATAACAATACTCACAACAGTTTCATTAATACAAAACAGGAGTAACTTCCAAACATTATAGGAGATATCAGTAACAACGTATCCCTTTAATTTGCCAAGATCATCAAAACAAGTTTGCTGATTAAATACCACACAGAGACAGGAATCTCAGTTGGTCAGTTGCAGGGGCACTTTAGAAGCTTGATGTGTCCCTGCAGCTCACTCAGGAAGTCAGTCAAATGACCACTGGAGTCACTCTGGCTAGCCTGGGATAAATGCAAGCAGGCCCAGACTTCCTTCTCAGACAGCAAGGCAGTCCGTCAAGCAGCAGGGCAGTCCTCTGGCAGAACGTCTTCCATAACTTCAACAGGTCCAGAAGTGTTTTGAGGAGTGGCTCTAGTTATCCAATATGTAAACGTTGTGACAGCCTTTGTGTTCGGGACTCCCTGCCCTGCCCCCACATCTGGTTCTGGAAAGTTATTTCCCTTCCTCTGTCAAGGTGCCATACTGTCTGGGTGTGGCAAAAGGCAGGCAGGCCTGGTGTCAGATTATTTTGTGTGTGTGCATGGCAGTGAAAGTTGAAATGCAAGAGAGGTTGGTGTACAGCTCCTCTCAGTCATTCTGCCAGGATAGTCCATCCTGTCAACACCTAAGCCCCATTTGTGTCACTGTCTAGAAAAAATATACAAACTCTAACTAAAGACTATTCACAGTCGTGTGACCCAAGGCACTGGCAGAATGCACAAATGATTCAGGCAAGACCATGCCAACTTTCTAAAAGTGTTTTTTTCAGACTTGTGACTTAAAATCTGACTTTATCAATAAAAATGATTTTCAATCTGATGTCCTGGAGAGCAGGCCTAGGGCTCCCTTCATGGCTCCCAACTAGTGACCAATCCTCTAATACCTGAGGGCATGCGCTTGCATATCATACATTTCTGCCCTCTCCCCTGGGCAATCCCATAGTGCCATTGGTACCACAGTGAAATTCTCCAATCGTTTCTCTCCCCTACTTTTATGCACCTACCTGTACTGCTCCCCGATTTCCAGAAATACCAGAAAAAGTAACATGTTTCAGTTTGTTACAGATATGATATGATATAAATGACCTTTATAACTTGTCTGTCGATAGGATAATCTTTATCACAGCTTCTAATCATTTATTGCTGGACATTAATAATATTTGAGCCTGATTCTGTAGTAAAATAATAACATGCAATAAAGTATGCCTTAAAAAAAGGATTTTCAATTATAGTTCATTTGAGTATAAACAAACATATATCTGTCTGCTCCAAATCCAAATTTCACACTTATTAAATGTAATTAGGTAAATGTTAGTTGGAGAGATAGGTCTTACAACATGGAAAAACAACTTTAGGAGTTGTTTACTGACAGGTCATGTAAAACGTAAGCACATGTGTCCTACTTTTTAAGTACTATACACTGTGCCCTATGAGCCATTTGGCCCAAGCCAGGGATGACTTATAAGTAATAGAAAGGAAGATTTCGGCATGGCAGAAAGTGTATTTCACAAAGTCTACATATGGCAGTTTACAACCGCACTACAGTATGCAGTGGCAGGCCTGAGGCATGTTTTTAGAGGCTACTTTAGTGGGTGGCACGATATGGTTTGCTGTCCACCAGTTGAATTTATTCTACAAACCCTAGGCACATGTAGTACCATTTGCTAGGGACTTGCAAACAGGGAGATACCAATTGTACCATGTTTTAGGAGGAGAGCACATGCACTTTACCACTGGTTATCAGTGGTACACATCCCAACAGAAATTGGCTCAGCAACAAAAGACAAAGATCTGGGGCTGCCCTTGCAAAAAAAGGGCCAGGTTGAACACGTGTATTCTCCAGCTAAAGCACATTTCTCTTCTACAGATACAATTGATGAATTCCATCCGCAGCACCCTCACACCAGTATTGTAGGTGACAGCACTGCACAACAGGCATACATTCATACCTTGCTACACGAATTGCAGAAGGCTGACCCATCAACTGCCACACTAATAGTATCAGACTAAAATAATGCAATGTTGATTTGTAAGATTGGCATCTGAATAGATTCAAAATGGAAAAATATTAAAAATAATCACCTTTGGGAATGGTAGCTCTATTACAGGACATGCCTCCACTGGTCCATGTACCACACACTTTGGGCCATCAGTATGATGGGGTTCATGCCAAAGGGAACTATGAAGCTGACTTAGTCACAAATAAGTGCTGTGCTGACTGCTAAATTAGCAGTTGTAACTAGATCTCAAATGATCTCAAATGAAGATTCACACAGATATATTAGCAGCACTGTAGGCAACAGTAAAGTAAAGAATGAAATGCCTCCAGTTGGCTTTCCCCTTATATACCCTTTCACCACCAATTCAGATAACACTCAAGTGGCTTCCATACCCAGAGTGGGAGATAGTACAATACATAAGAAGTTGTCTAGATTAAATCTAATACAAGCAGCTCATGAGGGGTTATTTCTGATCATGCTAGGATGAGTGATGTGGTTGCAATGCTACAGTAACACCACTGTCAGTCATGTTTACATAAACAAACTAGACATTATGTGGGACAATGTGATATTTCTCAACAGATTAAAGCTTCTACTTTCACAAAACTAGAAATGACTGCAGTTCCCCGTTCCAATCTAGTGTTCATAATTTTATATTTGGACTGTCTGTAAGTGTATCCACAAAGAAATGCTGATGCTCGAGTAGTCATAAAGGACATGCAGTCCCTTATAGCCATGAGGGCAATTCATCCCTTGCATTCAGACAATTGTATTGTATTGTAATTATATTTATGCTGCGCTTACTACCACTTATAAGGCGTCAAAGCAGTTTTCTGCGAGTAGCACGCTACTCCAGAAACCAGCAAGATTAGAGGTGGATTAGTATAGGGAAATATGAGTTAATTTGAGTGGTGGACATGTGAGCCTATTAGTTCGATTGAATTCAATAATGGAGGGAATAGAAGAGGGAAGAATCTAGAAAGTGTTATTCGGGAAATCATATTAGTAAGATGAGGTTTGGGATGAGAAAAAGGATAGATGGAAGAGGGAAGAGTCTGTAGAAAGGGATTAGGGAGATAATAATACTAAAATGACGTTTGGGATGATTCAAAGGAGGGCTACATGAAGGAAGACTTTAGAAAGGGTTGTTTGGGAGATCATAGTAATAGAATGAGGTTTGAGATGAGTCAGAGAGTGGACATAGTGGAAGGACTGAGAAAGTAGTGCATTGGAGAAAGTGAAAGATTTTTTTCTCTTCTACAGTAGGGGTAAAGTGATAAATATATAGATATGTGACTACATAGAAAGGCTACATATAATGAAAATAATAATTAAAGTTGTATTGTACAAACATTTTCAAGTGTTGCAGTACTTGAAGGTTATTTATTTGTGTATTTTTTGTAACTCAAATTTTAAATTTTTATTTTATATAGGTACGTCACTATTTCAATATTAAAGCACCTGTAGATACAATAGTTAAGTAAAATTTACATTTTGTGATAGATATATAAAACAGAGACCCATAAGCATCTAATGAAACTATTGAAACAATATATACAAAACTATGCACTGACCTACAAACATGTAAAGCATAGAATTATATAGACTTAACATGTTTGTTGATGTATATGTGTATATATATATATATATATATATATATATAATTTAATATATAACCATAGGTATTATATACATTTGTTATGCAGTCCTAAAGAATGTCTATAAATTGTAAAACCATAGCTATCATACATATTTGTACAAAGAAAGTCGCATATCTAGATACATACACATAATCAAATCATAAATGTTTACATACACAGGGATATGCTCTACCTTAGTGTTTTGAGTATGGTGGTTATGTAGAGCTCACTATTGAGTAGTCTTCTGAAGATAAGATTTTTACCCCTGAATCTTATATTTGGTGTAATCAATTCAATAGTGGGGCTGCTTAGACAGAGAAATATGTACTATCTATTGTCTTTTCTTGTATGGTGTGTGTTTTGAGGTAAGGTGCCAATCTTGTACAGAGGTTCCTTTCTTGAATACATTTGGTAAGTATATTCCTGCTGAAAAACATTTCTGTTCCATGCATTACTTTTTGGGTGATACAAGGCAGCTGGAAGGTGGATCTTCTGGCAAACGGTAACCAATGTAGGGCCCTCAAGGCAGGAGACATGTGGGCTTGTTGCTTGACATGTAGGTATAGTGAGGCAGCAGAGTTCTGGATCCATTGTAGTCTTTTCATTGTTGATAGGAAAGATCCATGGTAGATGGCATAGGCATAATCAAGGTTAGACAGTACTAGAGAGATAATAGGCTTGACCCTGTGTGGAAATCCCAGGTGGGGGGAAGATGCATTGCATCATTTCTATGGTAATAAAGATTGATCTTGCTACTCTGTCCACTTGGGTGTTCATTGCTAACTTGGAGCCTATGGTAATTCCAAGGTTTCTTACTTCATTAGATACTTGGTCCTATGTTCACCTCAAATGTCTGCTTTAGAAGTATGTCTGCAAATATGCAGCTTACATCAGAGAGTAGCAGTATAGCAGAGTGAGCTAATGGAATGAGTAAACATGCCCTGACTGCTAGAGTCTACAATTCAGAACATACATGGTGGCATTGCCTGTAAGAATGTCAAAAATCTTTAAATAACTTGCCTAGAAGAGTACTGTGTGGCCATAATAATATGAAGTACTCTTTTGAGGGCCTATGTATGTACCTGACCTAGATAATCTTAAGAAGGTGGTAGAAGAAAATGAATTTGTCCTGGACCAACATTTAACTAGCTTACAGAGCATGGCAGCAGTCTGAGTCAAGCTAGCTAACATTCTGAAACCCGCACCAGTGATGAGAAGGGTCTGTCAGGTGTTGATGGGTGGCAATCTAGTTAGTTAGGGTAAATGGCACATGAACTATAGTCCTACCTTCATTATCTGGTTAAAAACATAGACAGGTGTTTATTGACCATATTTAGCAGCACTTTGAGGCCAATCCTGTACAGCACATGTCTTGAGCATCAAAAAGGATTCTGAGTAGAGCCTTCGAGCCTCTTACTTTATGAAGAAAATAACCCATGAAAAGTGTTTTAATATCAACAGCTAGCCGGTTCAGCCAGGGATTTTTGATTCTACTGTGTCTCCGGCTTTGCATCAAACAACAAATTCCATGGATGGATATAATACTGCCACTTTTACAGTTCTGAACAATGCCATGGTTTGTTGTGAAACCGCATATGAGTCAACATCAATCAAGATGATACCTTTTTGAGAAAGGATGCATTATGAAAATGAATCTTGAGTTTTGAACAGCTAATTTTTCAACACACTCGCCAGTCGCTCTACACCATAAATGTTTCCTTGCTCATTGGTTTCATAACAAGTACTTAATACTACTGTGATCATATTTTTAGATTGCTGGAATAGTGTTCCTATTCATTATATGGCTTTTTGATGCTGACTGTTGCTCTACTATCATTGAACAGACACTATGGGCCTCATTATGAGTTTGGCAGTCTAAAAGTAAGACCATCTTGGTGGCAGCAACCAAAAGACCACAAAGTTGGTGGTAATCCAGCCACCATATTAAGAGTCACACAGCTCAGTCTGCCAAAATACAGTCAAAATTCTGAAACTACCAGGACACTAGAGGATGGAAAAGAGGCGGTTCCACCACCAGCACCGCCAGCTGACAGAAAAAACTCAGATCATATTACGATCCACAAATCACAAAAGTGGTTCTTCTATGGTGGAAAACCACTGGCGTTGCGAACCACGGTGGTCTGAACTCACTTTAATCAGAACACCACACCACATTGGATAGTTTGAATACCCCACATTTGACACACATCCTCATACCCTGCACATCTACACACTGCACTATATAAGACACCTCTAAACAGCCCACAATCCTTTAAAACTGAAACACCACACCCAGCCACAAACAAGCAAAACATTTTAGAGATAGAAAAGACAACAATAGGCACCCATGCACATTTCATTGAGCACACATCCCACAGCTGCACAACATACACAACACACAATTTACTATCCGACACAATGCTCACAAACCATCACCCACTCATAACACCCACACCTCATCACAAATTGTTCCCCCTTTTTTCACTACCTCACCATCTTTTCTATCACTAGCATGTCCCCACAAAAACATCCAGGTTTCACTGATGATGAGTTGGGGGTCATAGTGGACGAGAAAGTTAGGGTAGAGCCATACCTTTTTGGAGCCCTGGTCAAGCAAACATCAATAGCCAGGACAATGGAGTTGTGGCAAAGGATAGTCATGAGAGTGAATTCTGTAGGCAGTTACCACACACAAGTGACAACATCAGGAAGAGGTGGTACGACCTCAGGGGAAAGGTACGTTCCATGGATTCCAGGTACCAGCTGGAAGTCATCAATACTGGAATTGGGCCCCCAGCTCCTCCCCCTACTTTCACATTTTGGGAGGAGAAGGCCTTGGACATCCTGCATCCTGAGGGCCTGACCGGAATACCTGGGGGAATGGAGTCCGGTAAGTCACTACACTATTCATGTCACCAAACAGTTTTGTATTGCATGCTCACTGATTATCTTCACTCACCTCAATGACCACCACCCCTCTGTCCAAATGACCAAATACCCCTCTCTGGCATGCCCCATGTCAACTAAACGCACCTGCGGCCACAGTGTTTGGGACTGGCAAGTGAAGTACTGGGACCTGACAGCACTACAAATCCCAAAAGGTACTATTCAACCTGTAAGAAAACCAGAACAGTGTACTACATTTAAATGTCTTACATGTGAAACTAACATTCAAAGTAACCCATCTTGAAAATACCACTGTTTAATAACCCATGGCAATGACAGCAATGCAATGGCCTACTAGCAGTACCATTACAAACAAAACACAACTCCAGTTGTGTTTCCTTTCAAACAGACATTTGAGAAAATCTTCCTAACAATTTCAATCTGGGGGGGAACTAAATAGCAAACTTATTGCACTTATAGTACAGCCAGACAAAGGTCCAGGTCAAATGGCAACTCCTACATAGTTTGCCAGCTCTGACACCATTGTGCATTGTTCAGAGATTAGTTGAAACAATGATGCCATACATCTTACTTGGAGAGAAATGTACATTTTAATTTCTTTACTCAGACAAGATATGAGTGTGTCCACAGTCATCTAAATACCACCATACTCCAATATCTTGGGTCATAGTGTGTGCAATTGCAAATCTCTGTGTCCCACATAGTTCTGACCCAGATTTGGAAGCCTCTGTCATTGTCATTGGTGGTTTTGTAAAGGCAGTGTCTGCATCTCACATACCATGTTTAGTTATCAAAGTTAAACAGCACTTGTTGCATCACTTACTGCAACTGTGAGTTCCACTTCTCCTACAGGTAACCTTGTCATTCTCAACATAGAGAGGATATCAGCGACTAACACTACCCTTCTGGATGAAGGCCCCAGTGAAGAAAATACCCCTGGATGTTTCGACTCTGAGGACGAAGCGGACCCATCAGGGACACCTGGTCAGTCAACAACTGTCTGCCTCACACTGCCCACATCGACTCCTCCCAGCCCTGTTGCATCCACATCACAGGCAACCATTCGCTCCAAAACCTGTGTTTCAAGGACAGTGTATTCCATAGTGTGTCCCCCAGTACAGGTACCTGAGTCTCCTATTGTCACCCCTCACAAAGATGGTCCTGCCATCAGTGGGAGTGGGCACACTGTGCCAGGGACACAAGTACCTGGGGCTAGGGTGTGTGGTATGGATGTTGTGGGCCAGAGGATGGGGGCTTCAAGGGACATGGATGACCCGGACTCTAACTCCTAAGTCTTGGGTGCCTACCAACAATCCCAATGCAAGATGGGCCAGGTACTCACCATGTTGGGGGAGATCCAACAGCTGCAGAGGGACAACCACTAGGAAGCTATGCAGCAATGGCATGCCCAAAATGCCATCCTGGCTTCCAGTGCTTAGGGGCTAAGGGACATGAATACCACCCTGAGTAGCTTTTGTACCCAACTTCAGGCCTCTTCCACTAGTAATGAAACATTAGGCCTTTTGGAATTGAGGCCCTGCCAGGGAAAGGGAATGCCTCAGACACCTCACCTTCTGTAGCAGAAGAATGCCCTACAAACGTTGACATCCACCTAGACATCCAGGAGGAGCAGATGCCAGGACCAAACCCACTGCCAGGAAGTGAACCTCTACTGATTGGTTCCCCTTGTGTGTCACAGGTACACCCTGTTGACTGGTCTGAAACCTAACTCCATTTTCATGTGGTACAAGGACACTGGACTTGTGTTTCCAAATGGTGTAGCAGCTACCCTCATGATTTCATCCACGTGACTGCACCATTCACTGTTTACTGTTTGTTCTTTGTGTCATATTACACTCTTTTTGCTAAGCACTCCACAATAAATACCACTTAACAACAGATCATGTGTAAGTGTGATATATCAATTATATACAACTATCATGCATGACATCTCTTGTACCACAATCTTCTCCTCTAATGTAAAACCTTTGTCATGGTCATTACACACGTATCATAAAACCAGGAGACGTTGCATTGAGAATGTAAGATATACATGACACCAATCACTTGTAATGTACATCCCCATGTTTTTATTTGGAGATTGCCAGTCACTGCATAGTGAAGTACTATTGTGGACTTCAGTGTTTCAGCACAGGTGTCATTCACTACCAACTCACAGACTACTGAAGTAAGGGGCATGTCAGTCTTTCACCATCCCAGTAGACAAACCAATTGATCCAATTTATCATCAGCTAAAGCCTAATCTCATACCCATACCACAGCTAACAAATGACCATATCCCATGAAAAAGACAGAGAACAGTACCAATTTTCCCAGTCATGGAACCTTCCACTTACCATGGTAAGGTATCTGTAGGCTTGCCACTCACCCATGTCAGTCTTCAGAAACATGCACATTAGTTTGCAAAGTGGAAACACACTGACAGCTATGTACAAGTTGGTTCACATAAAACACAAACCATCATGATATTAGAGAGTCTGGATACCACATTGTGACTTATGTCGGACACAAATGAACACACACATGGCACCATTGGCACCACCTCCAATAACAAACAGGTCTTAACTGTGGAAAAACACTCTACCATCCCAATGTCCTGACAGTCTAGGCATAGAACACACACACCACAAATCTCATCCCAAACTGTACCTGGTTTAATCCATATTCACTTCACATATCAGTGTGCAAATCCCATCTGTGACATACTCTGATATTGCCAAATGAGGGTGCACCAAACAGTAAATCTGCAATCTGTAAGTGACAAATATAGGTTTTAGGCCACATTGATACACACACATTAAACTGCCAATTCATATGTACAAATGTGACTTTACATGTGCATTTTGAAAACATTAGACTAAGTACATAACAGTTCTGTTTATAACTCTACGGAACAATCTGCATGCATATCTGGGTCATGGGCTTTGGACACACTTCTGTGCTCTCTGATGGTGGTAAAAAGGACATTATATGGCATGCATACCCTCACCAATACTCCACTGAATCTCTTTTGTAACATCACATGACATTCCTTTAGTCAAGAAAAGTACTGATTTATGTGATCAGACCTTATATTTCCAGTGTTATCCTCATCATGCTCATCCTTATTTTGCTCATATGCATTTCCACTCACAGGATCTGCTGGCTCCCCCTCATCTGGTATGAATGGTATATGACGTTTCATGGTCAGGTTGTGAAGCTTGTGGCAGGCAACAATGATTTTACAAACCTTTTAGGGTTAGTAGAGGAGGGCTCCTCCAAACTTGTCAATGCTGTGAAATATTGCCTTCAGGAGCCCAAAAAGTCTACTCCATTTCCTTCCGTGGGCCTCATTGAAGCAGACGTCTCCTAGTGTGGTTGGGTACCTCATTGGTGTCAATAACTAAAGACAATTTGGGTAGCCTAGTCCCCTAAAAGGTAAAGTTACACCAATCCAAACATTAATCTTGGACATCCATATATGTTGTTTCGTCAGCCATGAGATGCTGTTGTTCTGCATGATGAAGGGATCATGGACTGACCCAGCACAAACGTATAAAATATAGAGGTCAGCCAAACAGAGCACTTGGACATTGATGGAGTGGAAGTTTCTCCTATTGGCATTTGGGGAACTAAGGTTACATGGATGCCATCTATGGCTCCAACCACATGTGGAATATGTACCAAAGCATAGAAATGTGCCTTCATATGGGACAAATCAGCACGTTGGAAAAATCTGAGGTAGCTGTTGAGGTGTTTTAACAATGCAGACAGTACAGCTTTCAAAACCAGACTGAACATGGGCTGAGACATCCCTGCAGTTAGGACCACTGTATTTTGAAAGGACCCAGTGGCCAGTAGGTGTAGCATTGACATGACTTGAACAATGGGAGGTATACTATTGGGATTGTTAATGGCAGGCATCAGATCTGGCTCCAACTGACAACAGAGATCCATGATTGCATGCCTATCCAGGTGATATATTTGGATAACATGCCACTCCTCCATGGTGTGCAGGTCTGCTGATGGACAGTACACTGAAGGCTGTCTCACTCTTCTCATGCCAGGGTAACTATGTGGGACAATACCAGAATGTATGTGAATGACTCAATCTATACCTCATAAGTATAATAACACCAAAGTCACACATAAATCTACATTATTCTAAATGAACAGTGAAAAAATGGTACTCAGCACATAGCTAGCCAACATGTGACTAATTGGTATAGTCAGATCCCCTAACCCCTCGCATATTCTTTATAAGGGCTAACATGTCACTGACTGTAAAAGTTACATCAACTTAGTTTGCATGTGACACATATGTGTTGCACCTATACCATGGTCAGATTGTCATCACTATGCTGACAATACTCTTTCATGTACATAACCCAGGATACATCATTTTCAAATCCTCTACATATGACATGTACATTGCTACATGTTAACATAAAGCCAGCAATTAACACATTATCATAGATCTGATTTTTAGTAAATTATGCACTTTTCGTAACCCTAAAGTACATATATGAGCATTAAAATGGCTTCTGTCTGATCTTTTGTACTGGACATCAGTAAGTGACCTCACTCCGCTGACAGATGTTGTCATGGAGGTAGGCGGTCAAAACTGCAGTGGACATTGCCATTGGAACACATTGCTGCCTTCGGTGGCCTGGGGCCAATGGTGAAGTCTGCCAGCAGTGATGATCCTGTACATGGTGGACATGACTGCCATCTTCTGCTGAATCCCTCACTTGACTCCTGACACTGCTGCCAGCAGGACCTCCACAAACTGAGCTGCTGTGTGCTGCCTCTGGGAGCAATCATGCCACATCCTACAGGTGATAGGGCCTCTGCCTTCTTTCCAGAACAGCTGGACAAGCGGGTGGAGGAGGTTCTACCCCTGTATGAACAGCTCTATGGTGCACCAGAGGAGCAGGTAAGTCCAATGCAATACTAATGGTTGAAAGGTAGAGTGTATGATGAGGTAGATGAAATGTGTATTGAGGTGAAATGTGTGGGAAGATGGACATATGTACATGTGCATAGAAAGATTTTGAGCGCTGATACATAGTAGTTAGTGTGTGATATATGTACCCTGATCCACTAAAATACTTAACAACTTTAACATTTATGGAGATGTCATAAATAGTTGTTTACCTATATCCTTTTAAAGGACATGCTTGTGGCCTAATCATATGTTTCTAGCCTACACCTAGTACTGGATATGCATGTTGTATGGATGCCTCCCCTTGACACATGGCCTGACTGCAAAAGGTCATTAGCTAAAGGGAGGATGTTAGACGAAGTGTATATTTGGCTACTTGCACTAACTTTTGTTTTCACCCTACTTGTTTTGGTATGGTGCACATGGACATGACTTTTCGTCTTGTCTGTGTCATCCATGCAGGTCAACGCCCATCAGAAAAAGGGGACCTGGTGTGCCATTGCGTAAAAAGTACGGACCCTGAGGGTCCACAGCTGGTGGGAGGACCTGAAACCTAGTGGGATGACCTGAAACCCGGGACCCGGAAGACCGCAGAGGTCCGGCTGGGGATGTCTTCCCAAGCAAGAAGGGGTGCCCGTCAGACATTGACGCCGCTAATGGCCCACATATTGGCATTGGCCTACCCGGAGTTGGATGGGATTTGGGGGCAGCACAGCAGCCTCAAGGGGTAAGTGCTAACTAAACACATTTTCATCCTTCTGCCAGGTTAGTGTATGATGTGAAAGAATCTAAGCTGTGACAATGTGGTAAGTGCAAAGGGTGAAAGATCTCCTAGGAACAGAAAGATGTACAGTCCTCAACATTGGTACACATGTGCACACATTGGTTTGTGTATAGGGACATATTACTCACCTATGTTATCCCTTCTGCACAGTAGCATATGATGATGCACATCCAACTGTGCCACATGTGCACCACTATACTGCTTTATATACCCGGCTGGTTGTTCCTTGCCATCTGCAGATCCAAACTCCCAGTATCCTGATGCTAAGTTTTACAGGTCTTTGCCCTCTGTCCTTTCCAATGCCCCTTCATCCATGTCTATGTGCAACAAAGAGTCTGACAAGTTTAAGACAGTTTTAACATTCCTGAGGTTTTAGTTGGGTGACAACTTTATGCTAGGCTGTGGTGTCCACCTGCCATTTCACATGCCACTTACACTTACTCAGAGCTGTTAGGAGGTGCCTCCATTAGTAAGTGAGGACTATACATTGGCACCTGTAGTGTCTCATGAGAGTGGACACCCTACATGCTGGAAACCATGGTGGTATTAGTAGAATACTATTGCAACACATACATTGATTTCAGATCTCAGAATGTTAGTACTATGTACATGTTCTTTGGATGGTAAGTGGCTACACAGCTACTTCCTTCGCCAATGTGTTGTGGGCATGCTAAATAGGCCAAGATATCTTATTAAGAGGTACATTCTTCACTGGTTTTTGCCAATACCATGTGCACATTGTACTGTTCTGGCATAAATCAACATTGTGATGTGACTTAAACATACTTACTTTTACTATTTTGGTTATGTTTTGAATGCTTTTGTGTATGGAAACATATTGTTTGCACTGACTACATTGTGGTAGAGGTGTAGAAGTTCACATTAACATATGAGTGGAATGGTATGTATGGTCAGTCATTTGGCTTGCCTAAATGTGCATGTCCTTACCATGGTACCCTCAGATGTGGGTTGGGGCATTGACAATTTCCTATATAGATGTAAGATTACTTATCTATTATGTCTGAAGTGTAGATAGTGATGTTGCCACTCAAACATTGGGCAATTGATGGTGCCACTCATTATGATACGTTGAACTGTATGTGGATCTCATGCACATGACAGGTATCCATTGTATTTAAGGAGAAGGTATGCTACCTGTTGTATAGTGTTGAGAGTAGCAGTATAGCAGAGTGAGCTAATGGAATGAGTAAACATGCCCTGACTGCTAGAGTCTACAATTCAGAACATACATGGTGGCATTGCCTGTAAGAATGTCAAAAAGCTTTAAATAACTTGCCTAGAAGAGTACTGTGTGGCCATAATATTATGAAGTACTCTTTTGAGGGCCTATGTATGTACCTGACCTAGATAATCTTAAGAAGGTGGTAGAAGAAAATGAATTTGTCCTGGACCAACATTTAACTAGCTTACAGAGCATGGCAGCAGTCTGAGTCAAGCTATCTAACATTCTGAAACCCACACCAGTGATGAGAAGGGTCTGTCAGCTGTTGATGGGTGGCAATCTAGTTACTTAGGGTAAATGGCACATGAACTATAGTCCTACCTTCATTATCTGGTTAAAAACATAGACAGGTGTTTATTGACCATATTTAGCAGCACTATGAGGCCAATCCTGTACAGCACATGTCTTGAGCATCAAAAAGGATTCTGAGTAGAGCCTTCGAGCCTCTTCCTTTATGAAGAAAATAACCCATGAAAAGTGCTTTAATATCAACAGCTAGCCAGTTCAGCCAGGGATTTTTGATTCTACTGTGTCTCCGGCTTTGCATCAAACAACAAATTCCATGGATGGATATAATACTGCCACTTTTACAGTTCTGAACAATGTCATGGTTTGTTGTGAAACCGCATATGAGTCAACATCAATCAAGATGATACCTTTTTGAGAAAGGATGCATTATGAAAATGAATCTTGAGTTTTGAACAGCTAATTTTTCAACACACTCGCCAGTCGCTCTACACCATAAATGTTTCCTTGCTCATTGGTTTCATAACAAGTACTTAATACTACTGTGATCATATTTTTAGATTGCTGGAATAGTGTTCCTATTCATTATATGGCTTTTTGATGCTGACTGTTGCTCTACTATCATTGAACAGACACTATGGGCCTCATTATGAGTTTGGCAGTCTAAAAGTAAGACCATCTTGGTGGCAGCAACCAAAAGACCACAAAGTTGGTGGTAATCCAGCCACCATATTAAGAGTCACACAGCTCAGTCTGCCAAAATACAGTCAAAATTCTGAAACTACCAGGACACTAGAGGATGGAAAAGAGGCGGTTCCACCACCAGCACCGCCAGAAGACAAAAAAACCTCAGATCATATTACGATCCACAAATCACAAAAGTGGTTCTTCTATGGTGGAAAACCACTGGCGTTGCGAACCACGGTGGTCTGAACTCACTTTAATCAGAACACCACACCACATTGGATAGTTTAAATACCCCACATTTGACACACATCCTCATACCCTGCACATCTACACACTGCACTATATAAGACACCTCTAAACAGCCCACAATCCTTTAAAACTGAAACACCACACCCAGCCACAAACAAGCAAAACTTTTTAGAGATAGAAAAGCCAACAATAGGCACCCATACACATTTCATTGAGCACACATCCCACAGCTGCACAACATACACAACACACAATTTACTATCCGACACAATGCTCACAAACCATCACCCACTCATAGCACCCACACCTCATCACAAATTGTTCCCCCTTTTTTCACTACCTCACCATCTTTTCTATCACTAGCATGTCCCCACAAAAACATCCAGGTTTCACTGATGATGAGTTGGGGGTCATAGTGGACGAGAAAGTTAGGGTAGAGCCATACCTTTTTGGAGCCCTGGTCAAGCAAACATCAATAGCCAGGACAATGGAGTTGTGGCAAAGGATAGTCATGAGAGTGAATTCTGTAGGCAGTTACCACACACAAGTGACAACATCAGGAAGAGGTGGTACGACCTCAGGGGAAAGGTACGTTCCGTGGATGCCAGGTACCAGCTGGAAGTCATCAATACTGGAATTGGGCCCCCAGCTCCTCCCCCTACTTTCACATTTTGGGAGGAGAAGGCCTTGGACATCCTGCATCCTGAGGGCCTGACCGGAATACCTGGGGGAATGGAGTCCGGTAAGTCACTACACTATTCATGTCACCAAACAGTTTTGTATTGCATGCTCACTGATTATCTTCACTCACCTCAATGACCACCACCCCTCTGTCCAAATGACCAAATACCCCTCTCTGGCATGCCCCATGTCAACTAAATGCACCTACGGCCACAGTGTTTGGGACTGGCAAGTGAAGTACTGGGACCTGACAGCACTACAAATCCCAGAAGGTACTACTCAACCTGTAAGAAAACCAGAACAGTGTACTACATTTAAATGTCTTACATGTGAAACTAACATTCAAAGTAACCCATCTTGAAAATACCACTGTTTAATAACCCATGGCAATGACAGCAATGCAATGGCCTACTAGCAGTACCATTACAAACAAAACACAACTCCAGTTGTGTTTCCTTTCAAACAGACATTTGAGAAAATCTTCCTAACAATTTCAATCTGGGGGGAACTAAATAGCAAACTGATTGCACTTATAGTACAGCCAGACAAAGGTCCAGGTCAAATGGCAACTCCTACATAGTTTGCCAGCTCTGACACCATTGTGCATTGTTCAGAGATTAGTTGAAACAATGATGCCATATACCTTACTTGGAGAGAAATGTACATTTTAATTTCTTTACTCAGACAAGATATGAGTGTGTCCACAGTCATCTAAATACCACCATACTCCAATATCTTCGGTCATAGTGTGTGCAATTGCAAATCTCTGTGTCCCACATAGTTCTGACCCAGATTTGGAAGCCTCTGTCATTGTCATTGGTGGTTTTGTAAAGGCAGTGTGTGCTTCTCACATACCATGTTTAGTTATCAAAGTTAAACAGCACTTGTTGCATCACTTACTGCAACTGTGAGTTCCACTTCTCCTACAGGTAACCCTGTCATTCTCAACATGGAGAGGATATCAGCGACTAACACTACCCTTCTGGATGAAGGCCCCAGTGAAGAAAATACCCCTGAATGTTTCGACTCTGAGGACGAAGCTGACCCATCAGGGACACCTGGTCAGTCAACAACTGTCTGCCTCACACTGCCCACATCGTCTCCTCCCAGCCCTGTTGCATCCACATCACAGGCAACCATTCGCTCCAAAACCTGTGTTCCAAGGACAGTGTATTCCATAGTGTGTCCCCCAGTACAGGTACCTGAGTCTCCTATTGTCACCCCTCACAATGATGGTCCTGCCATCAGTGGGACTGGGCACACTGTGCCAGGGACACAAGTACCTGAGGCTAGGGTGTGTGGTATGGATGTTGTGGGCCAGAGGATGGGGGCTCCAAGGGACATGGATGACCCGGACTCTAACTCCTAAGTCTTGGGTGCCTACCAACAATCCCAATGCAAGATGGGCCAGGTACTCACCATGTTGGGGGAGATCCAACAGCTGCAGAGGGACAACCACTAGGAAGCTATGCAGCAGTGGCATGCCCAAAATGCCATTCTGGCTTCCAGTGCTTAGGGGCTAAGGGACATGAATACCACCCTGAGTAGCTTTTGTACCCAACATCAGGCCTCTTCCACTAGTAATGAAACATTAGGCCTTTTGGAATTGAGGCCCTGCCAGGGAAAGGGAATGCCTCAGACACCTCACCCTCTGTAGCAGAAGAATGCCCTACAAACTTTGACATCCACCTAGACATCCAGGAGGAGCAGATGCCAGGACCAAACCCACTGCCAGGAAGTGAACCTCTACTGATTGGTTCCCCTTGTGTGTCACAGGTACACCCTGTTGACTGGTCTGAAACCTAACTCCATTTTCATGTGGTACAAGGACACTGGACTTGTGTTTCCAAATGGTGTAGCAGCTACCCTCATGGTTTCATCCACGTGACTGCACCATTCACTGTTTACTGTTTGTTCTTTGTGTCATGTTACACTCATTTTGCTAAGCACTCCACAATAAATACCACTTAACAACAGATCATGTGTAAGTGTGATATATCAATTATATACAACTATCATGCATGACATCTCTTGTACCACAATCTTCTCCTCTAATGTAAAACCTTTGTCATGGTCATTACACACGTATCATAAAACCAGGAGACGTTGCATTGAGAATGTAAGATATACGTGACACCAATCACTTGTAATGTACATCCCCATGTTTTTATTTGGAGATTGCCAGTCACTGCATAGTGAAGTACTATTGTGGACTTCAGTGTTTCAGCACAGGTGTCATTCACTACCAACTCACAGACTACTGAAGTAAGGGGCATGTCATTCTTTCACCATCCCAGTAGACAAACCAATTGATCCAATTTATCATCAGCTAAAGCCTAATCTCAAACCCATACCACAGCTAACAAATGACCATATCCCATGAAAAAGACAGAGAGCAGTACCAATTTTCCCAGTCATGGAACCTTCCACTTACCATGGTAAGGTATCTGTAGGCTTGCCACTCACCCATGTCAGTCTTCAGAAACATGCACATTAGTTTGCAAAGTGGAAACACACTGACAGCTATGTACAAGTTGGTTCACATAAAACACAAACCATCATGATATTAGAGAGTCTGGATACCACATTGTGACTTATGTCGGACACAAATAAACACAAACATGGCACCATTGGCACCACCTCCAATAACAAACAGGTCTTAACTGTGGAAAAACACTCTACCATCCCAATGTCCTGACAGTCTAGGCATAGAACACACACACCACAAATCTCATCCCAAACTGTACCTGGTTTAATCCATATTCACTTCACATTTCAGTGTGCAAATCCCATCTGTGACATACTCTGATATTGCCAAATGAGGGTGCACCAAACAGTAAATCTGCAATCTGTAAGTGACAAATATAGGTTTTAGGCCACATTGATACACACACATTAAACTGCCAATTCATATGTACAAATGTGACTTTACATGTGCATTTTGAAAACATTAGACTAAGTACATAACAGTTCTGTTTATAACTCTACGGAACAATCTGCATGCATATCTGGGTCATGGGCTTTGGACACACTTCTGTGCTCTCTGATGGTGGTAAAAAGGACATTATATGGCATGCATACCCTCACCACTACCCCACTGAATCTCTTTTGTAACATCACATGACATTCCTTTAGTCAAGAAAAGTACTGATTTATGTGATCAGACCTTATGTTTCCAGTGTTATCCTCATCATGCTCATCCTTATTTTGCTCATATGCATTTCCACTCACAGGATCTGCTGGCTCCCCCTCATCTGGTATGAATGGTATATGACGTTTCAGGGTCAGGTTGTGGAGCTTGTGGCAGGCAACAATGATTTTACAAACCTTTTAGGGTTAGTAGAGGAGGGCTCCTCCAAACTTGTCAATGCTGTGAAATATTGCCTTCAGGAGCCCAAAAAGTCTACTCCATGTCCTTCCATGGGCCTCATTGAAGCAGACGTCTCCTAGTGTGGTTGGGTACCTCATTGGTGTCAATAACTAAAGACAATTTGGGTAGCCTAGTCCCCTAAAAGGTAAAGTTACACCAATCCAAACATTAATCTTGGACATCCATATATGTTGTTTCGTCAGCCATGCGATGCTGCTGTTCTGCATGATGAAGGGATCATGGACTGACCCAGCACAAACGTATAAAATATAGAGGTCAGCCAAACAGAGCACTTGGACATTGATGGAGTGGAAGTTTCTCCTATTGGCATTTGGGGAACTAAGGTTACATGGATGCCATCTATGGCTCCAACCACATGTGGAATATGTACCAAAGCATTGAAATGTGCCTTCATATGGGACAAATCAGCACATTGGAAAAATCTGAGGTAGCTGTTGAGGTGTTTTAACAATGCAGACAGTACAGCTTTCAAAACCAGACTGAACATGGGCTGAGGCATCCCTGCAGTTAGGACCACTGTATTTTGAAAGGACCCAGTGGCCAGTAAGTGTAGCACTGACATGACTTGAACAATGGGAGGTATACTATTGGGATTGTTAATGGCAGGCATCAGATCTGTCTCCAACTGACAAAAGAGATCCATGATTGCATGCCCTTTCCAGGTGATATATTTGGATAACATGCCACTCCTCCATGGTGTGCAGGTCTGCTGATGGACAGTACACTGAAGGCTGTCTCACTCTTCTCATGCCAGGGTAACTATGTGGGACAATACCAGAATGTATGTGAATGACTCAATCTATACCTCATAAGTATAATAACACCAAAGTCACACATAAATCTACATTATTCTAAATGAACAGTGAAAAAATGGTACTCAGCACATAGCTAGCCAACATGTGACTAATTGGTATAGTCAGATCCCCTAACCCCTCGCATATTCTTTATAAGGGCTAACATGTCACTGACTGTAAAAGTTACATCAACTTAGTTTGCATGTGACACATATGTGTTGCACCTATACCATGGTCAGATTGTCATCACTATGCTGACAATACTCTTTCATGTACATAACCCAGGATACATCATTTTCAAATCCTCTACATATGACATGTACATTGCTACATGTTAACATAAAGCCAGCAATTAACACATTATCATAGATCTGATTTTTAGTAAATTATGCACCTTTCGTAACCCTAAAGTACATATATGAGCATTAAAATGGCTTCTGTCTGATCTATTGTACTGGACATCAGTGACCTCACTCCGCTGACAGATGTTGTCATGGAGGTAGGCGGTCAAAACTGCAGTGGACATTGCCATTGGAACACATTGCTGCCTTCGGTGGCCTGGGGCCAATGGTGAAGTCCGCCAGCAGTGATGATCCTGTACATGGTGGACATGACTGCCATCTTCTGCTGAATCCCTCACTTGACTCCTGACACTGCTGCCAGCAGGACCTCCACAAACTGAGCTGCTGTGTGCTGCCTCTGGGAGCAATCATGCCACATCCTACAGGTGATAGGGCCTCTGCCTTCTCTCCAGAACAGCTGGACAAGCGGGTGGAGGAGGTTCTACCCCTGTATGATCAGCTCTATGGTGCACCAGAGGAGCAGGTAAGTCCAATGCAATACTAATGGTTGAAAGGTAGAGTGTATGATGAGGAAGATGAAATGTGTATTGAGGTGAAATGTGTGGGAAGATGGACATATGTACATGTGCATAGAAAGATTTTGAGCGCTGATACATAGTAGTTAGTGTGTGATATATGTACCCTGATCCACTAAAATACTTAACAACTTTAACATATATGGAGATGTCATAAATAGTTGTTTACCTACATCCTTTTAAAGGACATGCTTATGGCCTAGTCATATGTTTCTAGCCAACACCTAGTACTGGATATGCATGTTGTATGGATGCCTCCCCTTGACACATGGCCTGACTGCAGAAGGTCATTTGCTAAAGGGAGGATGTTAGACGAAGTGTATATTTGGCTACTTGCACCAACTTTTGTTTTCACCCTACTTGTTTTGGTATGGTGCATGTTGGAAAATGGGTTATTGGTAAGGGCAGGTAGGTACCTACACCTAGCAACAAGCCACCAACCTCCACTTAGGTACAGTTAGGTCTCAATAAATTAATCCCAGCTCAACCCTTGGTAGCTTGGCAACGAGCGTCAAGGCTTAACTTAGGAGACAAAGTGTAAAGCATTCAAATATCACAGAACAGTAATTAAATAAAACACAGGAAACAGTTTAAAAATCCAAAACCAATTTATAAAAATAGTTTATATTTTTATCTTTTAAATGACACCAAAACGAATAAAATCGGATAAAGGGAACCGGAGATATGAATTTTTAAAGAATTATTACTTTTCTAGCGCTTAGAAACAAAAAGCGCCAATCGGGTCATCTGGTTGCACCAGGACCGGGGCAAAGTCAAACTTTCAGGCTGACCGCGATGGAGCCCTGCTCGGCTACAGGTCGCGGGAGGCCTCGGTCAAAAAGTTACCTTCTGACTTAGTCTTTATTTTGAAGTTTTTCTTCACCAGGACGAACCTGCCAGTTGAATCCGACCTCCTGAAGCCCTTGTCCGGATACGCGATGTTGGTTTCCTCGGTGGAGATTTCTACCTTCGTACTTAGTCGTTTTTTCGAGGTGAAAATCCTTCGACCGGGGTAAACCTGGATCTTGATCCGACGTCCATGGAGCCCTTCTCGGATACGATGGCTGGGAGGGCCCGGTCAACTTTTTACCTTCGGACTTAGTCTCTTTTTCGGAGATTTTTCTTTACCGGGACGAACCACCAAATCAGGCCGGGTCGCGGTTGAGGCAAGCCGGCTAGAATTTCCGCGGCGGGTCGGTCCCTCTCTGGAGCTTTTTTTCAAAAATTCTCAAATCTTCTCCGAACTTCTGGGGCTTCACCCAGATGTCCTTTTAAGGTTCTTTTGGGGTCCACAGCTCACCCCAAGGGTCCAGAAGTTCTGTGATGGTCCTTGGGGGGTGCGGACTTCAACTCCCAGAATGCACCTGGCGCAAACTCCTTTTTGGCCACTGGACAGTGGTCAGCTGGTCGCTTTCTTCAGGAGTTGGTGCAGGGGACTCTGGTTAGCAATTTTTCACCTGTAGCAAACAGGGAGTCCCTCCTTGAACCAGTTGAAGCCAGGCAAAGTCCTTCTTGTGGTGAAGCCCAAGTGTGCAGCTGGTGCAGTCCTTCTGAGTGCAGGTTCCAGGTGCAGGCCAGGGGTCCAGCAGGGCAGTCCTTCTTCTTCTTTAGTTCCTTTCTTGTTGAATTCTGGAGGGGATCTGAGGCGTGGGTGCAGGTCTGCCAGTTTTATCCTTGCTCCTGGGTGAAAAGCAGGGGGGCCCTGGTTCTCCAATCAGGGACAGGGTCGTCCCCCTGTGATGACCACTTCCTGGGAAGTGTGGCAAAAATCCATCCCAGAAGGCAACAGTCTCTAAAAATCCAACATGGATGAATCTGATTTTTGGAGGTTACATCTGGCTGAGCCCACCCACTGGTGTGGCTAAAAATCATAAACACACCCCTCTCCTGCCCTCTCCTAATCTAATCAAGGGGGCACCTAATTGTCTGGGGTTGCAGGATGTGGGGGTGTTGCTGGGTGCTGCAAATGTCCTTCTCTGCCTTTGAAGACCAGTTTGGCAGCCCTCCCCCTTCCTGCCTCACCATCTGCTGAGGGGAGATTCTCTCCCCCAAGCACATTCCTTTGTGTGAAGCCTGGCCACTTCACACCTCATCAAGGCAGCCTGGCAGAAGCTGCTGCAGGCTGGCCAATCAGAGCACAGCAGCAAAAACAATGCAGAGCTGAAATTGGCAACTTTTTAGGTAAAGTCTAAACTTTTTACCTGAACTAGTTATATTAAATCCAACAACTGGAAGTTGTAGGATTTATTACAACAATTAATTTGATACCAAATTCTTGGTATGCAACATTTAAGGAGACTTTAAAATTTAAAATAAAGTCTGCCCATTCTAGCCTATGAAGGCCATTTACTTCAATGAGGGAAAAACAAATTTGGCTGTTTTTACCTCACCAGGGCTTATAAATCTATTTTTATAAAGTCCCTGCTTATAGTTACATGGCACCCAGCCCTAGGGGCACATAGGGCACACCTTAGGGGTGACTTATATGTAAAAATAAGGTAGTTTAAGACTTTGGAAGTACCTTTAATTCCAAAGTCGAATTTGCATATAACTTTAATTTAAAAGCAGCCAGCAAGGCAGGCTTGCTTTTAAAATGACACTGGGCACCTCAGCAGTGCACCTAGGTGTGCACCACCTATGCTGTGGTCCCTAAACCTACATGCCCTACCATATACTAGGGACTTATAGGTAGGTTAACTTAGCCAATTATAATTAGCCTAATTTGCATATCCATTTTACAAAGAGCACAGGCCCTGGGACTGGTTAGCAGTACCCAGGGCACCATCAAAGTCAGGAAAACACCAGCAAAAAGAGGAAAATGGGGGCAAAAAGTTATGGGGCCTCTGCAATCAGCCCTGTTTTCTCACACAACCCCCCCCCCCCCAGCCCACACGCCCAGGAGACTCAGCCCAACCCTGGGAGAGTCTTCCTGGCTTGTTAGGCGAGGAAGACAGTGAAGAAAACTGGCTGTCCCTTTGCAGGGCCTACTCTGCCTTATATCCTCCTGTCAGGGTCACTCCCTATGGGTAGTGAAGCCATCCCAACAGTAAAAGGACCCAACTCAAACTGAAACTTTCCTCTAGGGGGGTCTTCCTCCTTTCTCTCTGCCAACTTGGGTAGTGAGGTGCCCACCTCCCCTACTCCAAACTTTGCTAGGGCAACACCTAGCTTACCCAAAGAGGTCACCCAACACTTGAGCAACCCCACCATGACCAATAGGGTCAGGGGGCCTACTTTGCTATTGGCTTTGGGGTCTGCCTCCCAGGCCAAGTACAGTGCTGCCAGGAAGGCTAGCACCCAGCAGAGGCTACTGACAGCTGTCAGTACCCAGAACCACACCCTAAGCTCTCCACTGACAGGTGGCTGAGCTGCTTTAGGGGCAACTTTGGGGTCCTGGCACCCCTCTTGCTGTCTAGAGTGGGGGGCTACCACCTCCTGTGGCAGACACCCTCCTTCCACTCTCCCTTCTGTCAGTGCAGGGGCAACACCTTGCATCTGGACAGCTGCCTGACTACTCAGGACTTCCTTGGGGTCAGGTGAGGCCTCACCAGTGCCAACTCTGGGCTCCCCCCTTACTGGGGCAGAAGGCCCTTGGCTCCCTGGAACTCTCTTTAAGAGTGGCCTACCCTTCCTTTTCTTCTTTCCTTTTCTTGGGGACCCCTGTCTCCTAACTGTAGGGACTGACTCCCCAGGACTTTGGGTTGGGGGGGCGCCCTGGGCGACCACCCCATCTGTGACCAGACTCACCTCTGGGAGGTCATTGCCCAGGATACAATCTAGGGGGAGGTCAGCACTGACTACCACCCTAATCCAGTCAAGGATACCCTCCCTCTCTAGGGGCACTATGGCTACAGGTTTGGAGGTGACCTCCCCTGTGGCTATCCTGACTTTCTTTGTCTTTCCTGGGACATACATGTCTGGCGTCACTAACCGGTCACTCACTATAGTGTGACTGGCACAGGTGTCCCTCAGGTCAGTGGTAGGGATCCCATTCACTTGAATGTGGTGGAAGTGCCTACTCCCACCCTCAGGGATCACCAGCTTACCATCTGGTGCTGTCTCCCAGCACAATGCTAGGAGGACTTCATCATCTGAGGAATCCTCCTCTATGGCTACACTGGACAGCCCAGTGCTAACCACCTTCCTTGGACAGGCTGCATCTCCTCTGAAGTGACCTGTCTGCTGACAGTCAAAGCAAGCCCTACTGTCCAAGAGTTTTTTAACCCTGGGTCTCCCTGTCTCTGCTTGTCAGAGTGGGAGTGGGATTTACTCTCCTCCTTCTTAAGGTTCTGGGGTACAGAGGGAGTCTCTGTGGTGGGCTTACCACCTCCCTCCTTAGGTTTTTTGGGACCTGTCCCCCCCTTCTTGGAGTCTCCCCCCTGGGACTTGACAACCACCCTGGTTCTCAACCACTCATCAGCTGCCTCCCCTAGCTCTCTGGGGTTGGTCTGCTTAGAGTCCACTAGATGCTGGCATAACCTTTCTTGGGTACAATTGGTCAAGATGTGCTCTCTCATGATCAGATTGTATAACCCCTCATAAGTATCTACTTTGTTACCAATAATCCAGCCCTCTAGTGCCTTTAGTGAAATGTCCACAAAGTCAACCCAAGACTGGGTACTGACCTTCTGGGTGTCCCTGAACTTCATTCTATATTGCTCTGGGGTCAGACCAAACTTCTTGGCTAAGCACCTCTTCATACTAGGGTATGAATCTGCCTCCTCCCCCCTTAAGGTCAGAAGCCTATCCCTCCCTGAGTTGGGGACCAACTCCCACAAAAGGGAACCCCAGTATTGAGGCCTAACCCTTCTCATTTGGAGTGCCCTCTCAAAGGCCCCCAGCCACTTATCTATGTCATCCCCCTCTACATAAGCAGGAACTACCCCCTTGGGTAATCTGGGGCAAACTCCCCCACCCATGGACACCTCAGCTTCTTTATCGCTGCCTCCATCTCTTTTCTCTTTGTATGCCCACTTTTTCTTTTCTAGGGCCAGCTTGGCTGCTTCCAAAGCTATGTATGCTAGCTGGGCCTCCAGCTCTCTTTCTCTGATGGATGGGTTCTCTCCTCCTGAAAGGACCCCCTTCCCACCACTAGCTTTGGGTCTGCCCCTAGTGACTGTATTTACTGAGGACCGTTCTTCCTCATCCTCACTTAGGCTCAGATGCCTTCCCTCCCCTGAGTGGTTAGAGCTAGCATCCTCCCCTACTTCTCCCTCCTCTGGAGCTTCCTCTGAGTCTACCTCTTGGGCCTCAGCCCATGCTGTCAGGGATTTGATCAGGATTTGCTTCCTGAGATCAGTGGTTGCAGGCAACCCTCTTTCAATACACAACCCCCTAAGCTGGACTACTGTCAGTGTGGGTAGGCTAGCCAGATCAAGCTCCATGGTTCCCTAGTTTTGTGTCAACAAAAACGTTTTGCAAAAATTGGAAACAAGAATTTAGAAAAATTACAAAAATTCAATAATTGAAATTAATCCAAACTAAAAATTAAAAACAATTTTTGCACTAGGACAATTTAAAGGATTTTTAATTTGTTTTACTTAAAACTGTAACGTGATATTGAACACAAGTACAGGATCCCGTCGCTGCTTCCAAAAATGTTGGAAAATGGGTTATTGGTAAGGGCAGGTAGGTACCTACACCTAGCAACAAGCCACCAACCTCCACTTAGGTACAGTTAGGTCTCAATAAATTAATCCCAGCTCAACCCTTGGTAGCTTGGCAACGAGCGTCAAGGCTTAACTTAGGAGACAAAGTGTAAAGCATTCAAATATCACAGAACAGTAATTAAATAAAACACAGGAAACAGTTTAAAAATCCAAAACCAATTTATAAAAATAGTTTATATTTTTATCTTTTAAATGACACCAAAACGAATAAAATCGGATAAAGGGAACCGGAGATATGAATTTTTAAAGAATTATTACTTTTCTAGCGCTTAGAAACAAAAAGCGCCAATCGGGTCATCTGGTTGCACCAGGACCGGGGCAAAGTCAAACTTTCAGGCCGACCGCGATGGAGCCCTGCTCGGCTACGGGTCGCGGGAGGCCTCGGTCAAAAAGTTACCTTCTGACTTAGTCTTTATTTTGAAGTTTTTCTTCACCAGGACGAACCTGCCAGTTGAATCCGACCTCCTGGAGCCCTTGTCCGGATACGCGATGTGGGTTTCCTCGGTGGAGATTTCTACCTTCGGACTTAGTCGTTTTTTCGAGGTGAAAATCCTTCGACCGGGGTAAACCTGGATCTTGATCCGACGTCCGTGGAGCCCTTCTCGGATACGATGGCTGGGAGGTCCCGGTCAACTTTTTACCTTCGGACTTAGTCTCTTTTTCGGAGATTTTTCTTTACCGGGACGAACCACCAAATCAGGCCGGGTCGCGGTTGAGGCAAGCCGGCTAGAATTTCCGGGGCGGGTCGGTACCTCTCTGGAGCTTTTTTTCAAAAATTCTCAAATCTTCTCCAAACTTCTGGGGCTTCACCCAGATGTCCTTTTAAGGTTCTTTTGGGGTCCACAGCTCACCCCAAGGGTCCAGAAGTTCTGTGATGGTCCTTGGGGGGTGCGGACTTCAACTCCCAGAATGCACCTGGCGCAAACTCCTTTTTGGCCACTGGACAGTGGTCAGCTGGTCGCTTTCTTCAGGAGTTGGTGCAGGGGACTCTGGTTAGCAATTTTTCACCTGTAGCAAACAGGGAGTCCCTCCTTGAACCAGTTGAAGCCAGGCAAAGTCCTTCTTGTGGTGAAGCCCAAGTGTGCAGCTGGTGCAGTCCTTCTGAGTGCAGGTTCCAGGTGCAGGCCAGGGGTCCAGCAGGGCAGTCCTTCTTCTTCTTTAGTTCCTTTCTTGTTGAATTCTGGAGGGGATCTGAGGCGTGGGTGCAGGTCTGCCAGTTTTATCCTTGCTCCTGGGTGAAAAGCAGGGGGGCCCTGGTTCTCCAATCAGGGACAGGGTCGTCCCCCTGTGATGACCACTTCCTGGGAAGTGTGGCAAAAATCCATCCCAGAAGGCAACAGTCTCTAAAAATCCAACATGGATGAATCTGATTTTTGGAGGTTACATCTGGCTGAGCCCACCCACTGGTGTGGCTAAAAATCATAAACACACCCCTCTCCTGCCCTCTCCTAATCTAATCAAGGGGGCACCTAATTGTCTGGGGTTGCAGGATGTGGGGGTGTTGCTGGGTGCTGCAAATGTCCTTCTCTGCCTTTGAAGACCAGTTTGGCAGCCCTCCCCCTTCCTGCCTCACCATCTGCTGAGGGGAGATTCTCTCCCCCAAGCACATTCCTTTGTGTGAAGCCTGGCCACTTCACACCTCATCAAGGCAGCCTGGCAGAAGCTGCTGCAGGCTGGCCAATCAGAGCACAGCAGCAAAAACAATGCAGAGCTGAAATTGGCAACTTTTTAGGTAAAGTCTAAACTTTTTACCTGAACTAGTTATATTAAATCCAACAACTGGAAGTTGTAGGATTTATTACAACAATTAATTTGATACCAAATTCTTGGTATGCAACATTTAAGGAGACTTTAAAATTTAAAATAAAGTCTGCCCATTCTAGCCTATGAAGGCCATTTACTTCAATGAGGGAAAAACAAATTTGGCTGTTTTTACCTCACCAGGGCTTATAAATCTATTTTTATAAAGTCCCTGCTTATAGTTACATGGCACCCAGCCCTAGGGGCACATAGGGCACACCTTAGGGGTGACTTATATGTAAAAATAAGGTAGTTTAAGACTTTGGAAGTACCTTTAATTCCAAAGTCGAATTTGCATATAACTTTAATTTAAAAGCAGCCAGCAAGGCAGGCTTGCTTTTAAAATGACACTGGGCACCTCAGCAGTGCACCTAGGTGTACACCACCTATGCTGTGGTCCCTAAACCTACGTGCCCTACCATATATTAGGGACTTATAGGTAGGTTAACTTAGCCAATTATAATTAGCCTAATTTGCATATCCATTTTACACAGAGCACAGGCCCTGGGACTGGTTAGCAGTACCCAGGGCACCATCAAAGTCAGGAAAACACCAGCAAAAAGAGGAAAATGGGGGCAAAAAGTTATGGGGCCTCTGCAATCAGCCCTGTTTTCTCACAGTGCACATGGACATGACTTTTCGTCTTGTCTGTGTCATCCATGCAGGTCAACGCCCATCAGAAAAAGGGGACCTGGCGTGCCATTGCGAAGAAAGTACGGACCCTGAGGGTCCACAGCTGGTGGGAGGACCTGAAACCTAGTGGGAGGACCTGAAACCCGGGACCCGGAAGACCGCAGAGGTCCGGCTGGGGATGTCTTCCCAAGCAAGAAGGGGTGCCCGTCAGACATTGACGCCGCTAATGGCCCACATATTGGCATTGGCCTACCCGGAGTTGGATGGGATTTGGGGGCAGCACAGCAGCCTCAAGGGGTAAGTGCTAACTAAACACATTTTCATCCTTCTGCCAGGTTAGTGTATGATGTGAAAGAATCTAAGCTGTGACAATGTGGTAAGTGCAAAGGGTGAAAGAACTCCTAGTAACAAAAAGATGTACAGTCCTCAACATTGGTACACAGGTGCACACATTGTTTTGTGTATAGGGACATATTACTCACCTATGTTATCCCTTCTGCACAGTAGCATATGATGATGCACATCCAACTGTGCCACATGTGCACCACTATACTGCTTTATATACCCTGCTGGTTGTTCCTTGCCATCTGCAGATCCAAACTCCCAGTATCCTGATGCTAAGTTTTACAGGTTTTTGCCCTCTGTCCTTTCCAATGCCCCTTCATCCATGTCTATGTGCAACAAAGAGTCTGACAAGTTTAAGACAGTTTTAACATTCCTGAGGTTTTAGTTGGGTGACAACTTTATGCTAGGCTGTGGTGTCCACCTGCCATTTCACATGCCACTTACACTTACTCAGAGCTGTTAGGAGGTGCCTCCATTAGTAAGTGAGGACTATACATTGGCACCTGTAGTGTCTCATGAGAGTGGACACCCTACATGCTGGAAACCATGGTGGTATTAGTAGAATACTATTGCAACACATACATTGATTTCAGATCTCAGAATGTTAGTACTATGTACATGTTCTTTGGATGGTAAGTGGCTACACAGCTACTTCCTTAGCCAATGTGTTGTGGGCATGCTAAATAGGCCAAGATATCTTATTAATAGGTACATTCTTCACTGGTTTTTGCCAATACCATGTGCACATTGTACTGTTCTGGCATAAATCAACATTGTGATGTGACTTAAACATACTTACTTTTACTATTTTGGTTATGTTTTGAATGCTTTTTTGTATGGAAACATATTGTTTGCACTGATTACATTGTGGTAGAGGTGTGGTAGTTCATATTAACATATGAGTGGAATGGTATGTATGGTCAGTCATTTGGCTTGCCTAAATGTGTATGTCGCTATCATGGTACCCTCAGATGTGGGTTGGGGCATTGACAATTTCCTATATAGATGTAAGATTACTTATCTATTATGTCTGAAGTGTAGATAGTGATGTTGCCACTCAAACATTGGGCAATTAAAGGTGCCACTCATTATGATACGTTGAACTGTATGTGGATCTCATGCACATGACAGGTATCCATTGTATTTAAGGAGAAGGTATGCTACCTGTTGTTGTCTGTGCGTAAATACTGTTGGCTAAGTAGGCCCCTATAAGTGTACAAGACATTGTTTCCAGGTAGAAAATGACTAAGATGAGTAGGTCCACAAAGTATGTGTCATCCTTTTCTACACTATTGATATATGCGTTGGTGACATGTGTTTAGAATCAATCATACTCTAAGTTTGGAAATGCAAAACAGAGTAGGTGCATGTTTGCAATTTTCAATTGTGAAGGTTGTGTACTCTGTGACACGAAATGGTTTAGGCGTGTATGCAACATGCTGTCTTGTGTTTAGCATATCAGAAGGTTCCTTTCCTGGAACATGACATCAGGTCAAATTGTAAGTATGTGTAGATTTGGTGTATGTGATATATGGAAATCAATGTTGCAACTATTTTCTCTAGCTTTGTTGTTGGTTGACATTGTTCCTGTGGATAGGGCCTCAAATTTATATTGCCAAGTCAGCTTGTGATGGAATGAACAGTTTGATCGCTAAACTGATAGGATGGCATTTTAGATGTGAAATAGGTGGCTTCTGGGGTGTGCGACATTGTTGTTATATAGGGGTGTGGATTCTATCTTGTTGTGACAGGATGTTGGCACAAAACGTGTTCTACCTGAGGTGACAGTACACCTAGATATTATGTTTATGATGTGTACAGTGTATCATAAGTGTCTGAAAAGAATATGATGACCCTACCAGCCTCAGCATCGGCAAGTGAAGGAGACAGGGCACAGTGGAGTGGGGAAGCTGCTGGCCACGGGACCCCAAGTCAAGATACCACCAACACCGAAGGACACTATGTGAGAAAGTAGCCTCTTTCTAGCATGGTTACCTCCATTTTTGGCCTGGTTGTTAGAGTGTTTGACTGAGTTATAGGGACCCTGCTAGCCAGGACCCCAGTGTGTATGGCTTGTGGCCTACCTGTCAGTATGTTTCACTGTTTTTGTCAGTATGCTTGACTGTGTCACTGGAGTCCTGCTAACCAGGACCCCAGTGTTTATGCTCTCTCTGTTTCCAAATTGATCACTACATACTAGTAACCCAGTATTTCACTCCAACTTGGCATACTGGTGCCCCCTTATAAGTCCCTAGTATGTGGTACCTAGGTGCCCAGAGCATTTGGGTTCCAGGGGATTCCTTTGGGCTGAACAATACTTTTGCCACCCATAGGGAGATCATACAAAGGCTTCTACATGACTGCCATTGCAGCCTGTGTAAAATGGCACATTCTCCCTTTTACAGCCATGTTCACGTATAAGTCACCTATATGTCAGGCCTTCCTACCCTGAAGGCTGGGTGCAAAGTACCTGTGTGTGAGGGCACCCATGCACTAGCAGAGGTGCCCCCACATCATCCAGACTATATCAAACCCACCTTCAGACTGGGGTTTCTAAGATACAGAATCCCAAACTCAGAACTGATGATAATATTAGACCAAAAACAATAAAAAACAGACACAAATACCTGATATCCAAAACAATAATTCTGAAACAACTTTTAATATTTAACACATGCTGTAATCATTGATATGATTATTGAATACAAATAAATAATGCCAAAACAGTGCTATATCCCCTGGGACACAAAAAGGAAAGATAACAAAATATGCATTCATACAGTCTCAATCATAGAAATATAAAAATAAGAAGGGCACCAGAGCAAAGGCTGGCACAGGAAGTCAGTGGGACTCACTCCCTATATTCTGGGACCCTTCTAGGCCAGGAACTTGTTATTCCTCCCTATTGTCTGCTGAAGGTCTAGCCCCGTGGCCACTGTACTCTGATATGTGCATTCATCTATTTCTTTTCAAACATTCCTGGAGGCAAGGGCCAAAACCATCCAAATCATGGCCCAATGGGCCTAAGATAGCCAAAGGAGAAGATCTGTGACCTTTGACCAACTTCTGAGCTAGCGGCGAAGCACGTGGGGCTCCGTCGCTACTCCGGTCGATGCCACAGGGGTGGTCCAGGTTCTGTCCCCAAAATGAAGCAAAGCCGGGGGTCGACGTTACGACCCCCGTGAAGACAAACTTGGAGGGCCCTGGACCCCATCCCAGGGCCCAACTGAGGAGGAAGGTGGGGAGCGCCATTGCGCTCCCTGTGAAAATGGCTGAAGGTGGCCCCGGAGCCCCAGCAGAAGACATAGCCACAGGGTGCCATTGCACCCCCGTGAATATGATGAGAGGGGCCACAAACCCCATTCCTGGGCTGACACAGAGATCTAGGGTGGGGAGCGCCATCAGGAGTGGCTGGGGGTGGGCTTCCTGAGCCACTACCAAACAGCACTCACCCGCGGGGAGTCGGGTGGGACTGGACACCTCCCAACCATGAGGGCCGCCGGGGGTGGATTCCCCGCACTGGCCTCCACCAAGGAGGCAGCATTACAGGGGTGTCCGGGTGGGACCGTACACCCCCCAAAACATGTGGGCAGCAGGGGTAGGCTCCCCGTGCTGCCCTCCAATGATCCCAGCATTCAGGGGGTGCCCAGTGGGACCAGACACCCCCTAAACCAAGAGGAATGCTGCGGCGAGATGCCACTTGAAACGCAGCCTAGCGGCTCTGCCCGACACAGCAAGAGAACAGAACATTAAATATGCATACGTCCCATAAGGCCTTGCGAGGCCCAAGCCTTCCTGAATACGCTGCTCAGCTCACGGTGGCCCCAGCAGGATGGGGCCGCTACCACCAACCAAGTGCCCATTGCCAGGGAGAGCTTCAGGAACAGCGCAGTGGCCCCCCATCGCAACATATGAGTCCCCACCCTAGGTTGGGTGGGACAAAGGAATCATAACCCCACAAGGATTTCCAAATATTGCCAAGCACAAACGTCTTAGAGCTTTTGTGCTTTGTTTGTGGGACTTTACCACTTTGTAGGATGTATTATACCAGATTAATCAAGGGTATGATGTTACACCAAAATAGTTACGAAGTAATCCAACAGTAATCTTTACTATTTAAAGTATTTAGACATGTTCCTCTATGTTTTTTGTAATGCTAATTTGTGTAATGAGACTGATAACCACTCTCTTGCACAACAGAAGTGATTATTTGCCAAATGTTGGTGCTTTCACTCTACATTACAGCAAATGTTGCATTGGGATACCATGAACTGTTTTTCCATGTGCGTTGTTCGATTATATTTCCCCTAGGGGTAGACATGAGAGATTACACAATGTCATCCAAGGGTAATTCCACCAATCTGTGTTTATTTGTAAATTGTTGCATAGTATTGAGTAATGTGTGTGCAATAAATGTACTTTTATCAAAAGAAAAAGAACACTCTGGACAATCATTCATTGAGTGCCATTCTTGTGTGCTTGTGAATGGTGATTACTAGCCCACACCACATCCCTTGAGTAAGCCTTGGACTGCTCTGCAATGCTACCCCTTGAGAGTCAAGCACTACAATGGGGTGTTTGGTTCCCAGTGATGGTTGTGTGCGTACCCATTAGTTGTGCATGCCACACAACTAATGACCTACCTTCCAACACAGCACATCCACCATACCTGCAGTCACCACCTCATCAGACAGTCACCCATCCTTCACAGCATCCCCCAGCACCTCCACCCCAGCCCAAAACACTTAAATGCCCTCACTCACCTACCCAATAGACACCCACAAGCATACCTCCCACAAACATAAACCCAAGATATCTACACTAACACCTCAGATAACCACTCCTTCACCAGCCACACCCAAACCCTTTTGCTATGACCGTCCCTGTGTGTGTAAGAAATCTTTCCTTTCTGAATTTGCCCTTTTCTCTACTCTTTTTCCCCCGTGAAACCCCTAAACATACAGTTTCCCTCTCTAAGTTTGTTTCACTTCCAAGGCCTCCCCAAACTGCTGCATGTACCCATGCCCCTCCCCATGCCAAGAATGTGATGCCGTGAAGACCAGTGGTGCCCCACTTACGGGCCGTGATCAGATCGGCAGTCCGCATTTCAGATGGATGTTTTTGCTGTGGGCCACTTTTCGGGTCGCCACCCGTTTTTTGGGCTGCAGCTCGACCTGAAACTTTCCCTTTGGGCTCTGTTTCGCGCTGCACCCAAAGTTTTACTTACCTGTTTTTTGTTGTTTTTCTTCTTTTTTATCCTTTTCTTTTTTTCTTCTTTGGCCAAATTTTCTTTTTCCCAGGAGTCTGTGTTTCCTTGCCTGCATGCTTTGCTCCCTACTTTTTATACTATGGCTATTTTCCCATTTACTTTAATGTGACTTTTCCCAATCCAAGATGGTGTCTTCAATACTTCTTGCATGTCACTTCCTGTTTGTCAGTATATAAGCACAGTTGGTCATTTGTTCCTAGCGTTACAAACACTTCCATTCTGGTTGTGCTCCTCGCTCCTGTATCCTGTGATTTTGGACTTCTCCTGCTTTTCCCTGTCTGCAGTTTTTGTTCCAGACTTTTTGTGCCTCACTTTTTCTTTTCTTTAACATCTTTTTCAGGAGTTCCTTGATCTGAGGTTTTTTCCCAAGTTTGGGTTTCTTCCTCTGGGACTCTTACTGGAGGTTACTGCAGCTTGGTTTTCTATTATCAGCAGCAGCGTGGCTACTGGAAAGGGTCGCCCCTACTCCTGACTTACATAACCTGTTCCAAACAACTAGAGGCTGAAACCACATCAGTTTAATGCACTTTTGTGACACTCTTCTGTCGAGGGTTACAAGACGAAATAAAGAATGAACTGGTGCATTTCAACCAGGTAGATTCATTGAAAGAACTGATGGACCTGGCACTTAATATTGAGTATCATTTACAAGAACGTAGATTGGAGAAACGAAGGTCCAGATTTCAGTCCCAGTCAGTAGTAATGCGCCCTTCTGCACGTCGCCCTGAAGAAAATCAATTAGAGAAACCAGTTTCCACAGAAGAAGAACCTATGCAAATAGATGTTGCTTGTGGACCGTTATCTGAAGCAGAGAGAGAAAACAGACAACGCAAGGGCTTTAGTCTTTATTGTGGCAGTGCAGGTCATTTAATTCGAATGTGTCCAATCCGTCCCATCAGACCATCGGGAAACACCAACTCCTGTCCCCTGTGAGAAGGAAGGGGACGGGAGGCATTGAGATACCTTCCATCTGCTCCGCCAGATAAGATACCAAAGCTCTTTTTTATTTTCAGTAATTCTACAGTGCCCTAACCAGGAAGAACAAGTATTTGCGTTATTGGATTGTAGAGCCAGTAGGATGTTCTTAGATGAGAAATGGGTCAAGGAAAAAGGAATACTCTGCATTCCTAAAGAGATCCCCAAACATATTCAAACAGTAGATGGCTCTCCTTTAACCTCCGGACCAGTGGTGGATACTACTTCTACCCTTTGCCTGCAATTTGGAAGACATAAGGAATACGTTGCCTTTGACTTGATATCTTCCCCTAACCATACTATGATTCTGGGTATTCCTTAGCTAACACAACATAATCCATATATAAATGGGGAAACACAGACTATATCACTTTTATCCCACTTTTGTCAATTACATTGCTATTCAACAGATTCCTTTTGGTCTCCGCAAGGGTCCATTTTATCTTCCAATGAAGCAAGAAGTACCATTAATATGATTCACAGAGTACCCACATGCTATCAAGGATATTCTGAGGTGTTCACGAAACCTCAAAAACCCATTTTGCCTCCTCATCGGGATTAAGACTATGCTATTCCTTTGATACCTTTGGAAGTAGTTCCATTCAGAAGAATGTATTCCTTATCAGAGCAGGAAAGGAAAGTACTTAAGGAATACATAGATGAAAACATGTAAAGCAGATTTATTGTTCCCTCTTCATCACCTGCCAGGGCTCCTCTTTTCTTTGTACCAAAGAAGACTAAAGATATCCACCTCTGTATTGACATTCGAGAGTTGAATAAAATTACCATCAAGGATAGGTTTCCCCTACCTATTATTAAGGATATTTTGGAAGCAGTCCAGGGGGCCACTATATTCACCAAGATAGCTCTGCAGGGTGCCTATCATCTTTTACGAATTAAGGAAGGTGACAAATGGAAGACTTATTTTCGTACTCTGTTAGGCCATTTTAAATACCGCGTCATGCCTTTTGGTCTGACTAATGCACCTTCCATATTCCAAAGATTTAATAATTCCGTTTTCTCTGATATTTTGAACCAAAGTATTGTAATCTATCTAGATGTCATTCTGCCATATTCTCGTTGTCCTGAATACCATACTAAGCATGTTCTTCAGGTACTGGAAAGCCTCTGACAAAACAATTTGTACTGTAAGCCTGAAAAGTGTGAGTTAAAAAAGACTGAGGTTCAGTATCTTGGTTTCCGTATCAACCAAGTTGGAATCGCCATGGACCCAGAAAAGGTACAACCCATACTAGATTGCCTTCCTATGTGACTCTTAAGGAGTGTAGGAGGCTGGCCTGGCTTATAGTGGGTACCGAGTGGTACTTACACCATGTGCCAGGTCCTGTTATCCCTTATTAGTAGACTAGTAGTGTTCTAGCAGCTTGGGCTGATAGAGGTAGCTATAGCAGAGCAGCTTAAGCTGAACTAGGAGATATGCAAAGCTCCTACTATACCACTTATATCACTTAGCACTATATCATAAGGAAACACAATACTCAGAGTTACTAAAAATAAAGGTACTTTATTTTAGTGACAATATGCTAAAAGTATCTCAGAGGATATACTCCCTTAGGAGGTAAGTAATATACACAAAATGTACACACACAAACCCAAATCAGGTAAGTAACAGTTTGAAAAGTAGTGCAAACAATGTAGAACATAATAGAATGCAATAGGGAGAAATAGGCCTAAGGGCAAGACAAACATTATACTCCAAAAGTGGAATGCGAACCACGAATGGACCCCAAGCCTAGTGTAGTGTGGATAGGGTCGCTGGGAGTGTAAGAAAACACTAAGGGTGTCCAAGATACCCCACCCCAAGACCCTGAAAAGTAGGAGTAAAGTTTCCCTACTACCCAAGAAAGACAGTAAAGTCGAGATAGGGGATTCTGCAAGGACAACAACTGACTGCAAAGCACTGAAGACGGATTCCTGGACCTGAGGACCTGTAAATGAAGGGGACTAAGTCCAAGAGTCACGGAAGTGTCCAGGGGGGGCAGGAGCCCACTAAACCCTGGATGAACGTGCAAAATGGATGCCTCCTGGTTGAAGAAGCCGAAGATTCTGCAACAGCGGAAGGTGCCAGGAACTTTTCCTTTGGTCAGAAGATGCCCCACGGTGAGGTGGAGGATGCAGAGTTGTTTCCATGCAGAAAGACAGCAAACAAGCCATGCTAGCTGCAAGAGTCATGGCTGAGAATTTTGGGTGCTGCCAGGGCCCAGGAAGGACCAGGAGGTTGCCCCTTGGAGGAGGAGACAGAGGGGGAGGCCAGCAACACAGAGAGTCCATGCAGAATCAGGCAGCACCCGCAGAAGCACCTGAACAGGCACTTAGAAGATCTGAGGACTATGGTCGACTCAGAACAACAAAAGAGGGTCCCACGACGTCGGAGTTCAACTCAGCAAGTTAGGCAATGCAGGACGGAGTACTGGGGACCTGGGCTAGGATATGCACAAAGGAAGTCTTGCAAAAGTGCACAGAAGCCCGAGCAGCTGCAGTTCACGCAGTACACAGGAATACTGTCTGGCGTGGGGAGGCAAGGACTTACCTCCACCAAATTTGGAAGCCACTTGACTGTCGGGGACACTTGAACCCAGCTCCTGTGTTCCAGGGACCACGCTCGTCAGGATGAGAGGGGACAGAGAGGACCGGTGATGCAGAAGTTTGGTGCCTGCGTTGGCAGGGGGAAGATTCAGTCGACCCACAGGAGAATTCTTTTTGGCTTCCAGTGCAGGGTGAAGGCAGACAGCCCTCAGAGCATGCACCACCAGGAAACAGTCGAGAAAGCTGGCAGGATGAGGCGCTACAATGTTGCTGGTAGTCTTCTTGCTACTTTGTTGCAGTTTTGCAGGCGTCCTGGAGCAGTCAGCGGTCGATCCTTGGCAGAAGTCGAGGAGGGAAGTGCAGAGGAACTCTGGTGAGCTCTTGTATTTGTTATCTGGTGAGAAACTCACAATAGAGACCCTAAATAGCCCTCAGAGGAGGATTGGCCACATAGAAAGGTAAGCACCTATCAGGAGGGGTCTCTGACGTCACCTGCTGGTACTGGCCACTCAGAGATGTCCATTGTACCCTCACACCTCTGCATCCAAGATGGCAGAGGTCTGGGACACACTGGAGGAGCTCTGGGCGCCTCCCCTGGGAAGTGCTGGGTAGGGGAGTGATCACTCCCCTTTCCTTTGTCCAGTGTCGCGCCAGAGCAGGGCTGGGGGGATCCCTGAACCGGTGTAGACTGGCTTATGCAAGGAGGGCACCATCTGTGCCCTTCAAAGCATTTCCAGAGGCCAGGAGAGGCTACTCCTCCCAGGCCCTTCACACCTATTTCCAAAGGGAAAGGGTGTAACACCCTCTCTCACAGGAAATCCTTTGTTCTGCCTTCCTGGGACCAGGCTGCCCAGGCCCCAGGGGGGCAGAAACCTGTCTGAGGGTTGGCAGCAGCAGTAGCTTCAGAGAAAACCCCAGAGAGTTAGTTTAGCAGTACCTGGGCTCTATGCTGGAGCCCTGGGGATCCATGGAATTGTCCCCCCAATACCAGAATGGTATTGGGAGGACAATTCCATGGTCCTAGACATGTTACATGGCCATGTTCAGAGTTACCATGGTGATGCTACATATAGGTATTGTCCTATATGTAGTTCACAAGTGGAATGGTGTCCCCTCACTCACAAAGTCCAGGGAATTTGCCCTGAACAATGTGGGGCACCTTGGCTAGTGCCAGGGTGCCCTCACACTAAGTAACTTTGCACCTAACCTTCACTAAGTGAGGGTTAGACATATAGGTGACTTATAAGGTACTTAAATGCAGTGTAAAATGGCTGTGAAATAACGTGGACGTTATTTCACTCAGGCTGCAGTGGCAGTCCTGTGTAAGAATTGTCTGAGCTCCATATGGGTGGCAAAAGAAATGCTGCAGCCCATAGGGATCTCCTGGAACCCCGATACCCTGTGTACCTAGGTACCATATACTAGGGAATTATAAGGGTGTTCCAGTGTGCCAATAAAAATTGGTAAAATTAGTCACCAGCCTGCAGTGACCATTTTAAAAGCAGAGAGAGCATAAACACTGAGGTTCTGGTTAGCAGAGCCTTAGTGATACAGTTAGGCAGCCCACAGGGAACACATATAGGTCACAAACATATGAGCACTGGGGTCCTGGCTAGCTATGGTTACTTCCCTGAGGGGATGTGAACCACCAGGTATGAAGTTTGTTAGCTAGACAACAATGGGAAGTTATATTCTCAGAGTTCCTATTAGTATGTTTTAGTTTAGAGCAGTGGGAATTGTCCACTGGACCTACATGAAGTGATGAGAATGCCAGAAAGGGATGCTGTCTCAGTAAAGCCATAGCTGGGCAAAAACTTTGTCCATCTGGCTGTAAGATAGAACAGGGATGCTGTTTCTCTTGAGTTGGAGCAGGGCATGGATGCTGTCTTATGAGCTCCACACAAGGACAAGGCTTCAGTCCAAAGTGTTGTGAGGCAGTGCAGGGTTGCTGCACTAAAGTTTATCTGGGAGGGTTGGAGGGATGCTCCATGTTAACTAAAATGGTGCCCTTTTTCTCACCTGTATTAGTTATCCCACAGAGAGGCACTTCCACCTCAGGGAGTACAGCTGTGCTAGCTGATGGATCCCTTGGTACAGGTGCCACCCCAGGAGAGGTTTCTCCCACCACAGGAATGGTATCCTGAATGGCAGTGTAGGTAGGGGATACTTTGATGCCCTTTTCACCTGTTGTTGGAGAAGGATCCTGAGTTTTCAGGCCTATTTCTCTCCTTTGCTTTTTCATTTCAGCTGAAATGAGAGGAAGCAATTCCTCAGGGATACCCAGCATGTCTGCATGGGTATTAAACTCTACCTCAGCCCAACCTGAGGCCTCTAGGTCATTACCTAGGAGACAATCTACAGGTAAGATACTACCACCTGCTTAGGGCCAGTAACTCCACCCCAAGTAAACTGAATTATAGCTAAGGGAAGGAACTTAGTGGAGTTATGGACATCAATAATCTCGTACTTTTGTCCAATGATGTGTTGTGCAGGAGACACTAGGTTTTCAGTCACCAAAGTGATACTGGCACCTCTGTCCCTGCAGGCTTAGCCTCAACACCATTTCTTGAAACTGTCTGCCTGTACTTATCCATTGGAAGGGGACAAGCAGCCAGTGTGGCAAGGCCAGTGCCACCAGGTTTGACAGAAACTGTCTTGGGACTGACTACCCCAGTTTCTATGATGGACCCATAAGTGAACCCAACTGCACCCTTATTTTGACTGTTGCCAGCAGTCCCACCTCTATTACCACTACTGCTAGGGGCACTAGAGTTTTATGTATTAGTGGTGGTAGGCTCAGGGGGTTTACCTGGGCATGACTTATGCCCTGGCATATGGCCTTTATTTTTACACACATAGCACTAGGGCTTTTTAATGTGTATGGGTTGTGAAGAAGAGGAAGAGGATGATTTATCCCCACCCCCTGAAGAGTGTTTAGGATTTGAAGAAGGATCTTTAGTTTTACCTTTATCCCCTTGCTTATCCTGTGATTTCTCACCAGCTTTCTTCTTGCCATCCTTGTTACCTCCTGTATGAACTTTTCTGTTCACTCTTGTTCTGACCCAGTTGTCTGCCTTCTTTCCCAATTCTTGGGGAGAGGTCAGATCTGAGTCTACCAAGTACTGGTGCAACAAATCAGACACACAATTGTTCAAAATATGCTCTCTCAGGATTAGATTATACAGGCTTTCATAGTCAGTCACCTTACTGCCATGTAACCAACCCTCCAAGGCCTTCACTGAACAGTCTACAAAGTCTGTCCAGTCTTGAGAGGACTATTTTCTGGTGTCTCTGAACTTAATCCTGTACTGTTCAGTGGTTAAGCCAAATCCATCCAAGAGTGCATCCTTTAAACCTTTGTAGTTATTAGCATCACTTTCTCTGACAGTAAGGAGACTATCCCTACCCTTACCAGTGAAAGATAGCAGCCCACTGCCTTTGAGGGACTAACTGTACCATACAGGCCCTCTCAAGTGCAGCAAACCACTTGTTAATGTCACCCCCCTCCTCGTAAGGGGGGCTATATTATGCAGGTTTCTGGAATCTTGCTCTCTAATAGGATTATTTCAAAAACACTGCTGCTGCCACCATGGGGAACTAACCCCAACCTCTGCCTTTCCACATCCAGAGATTCCCTGTCTAAGGCCAGCTGCTGCTGTTTAAGCTTCAGCCTGGCATCTTCCAACCTCAGCTTTCTGAGTTCCCTTTCCATTAAGTTATCCTCAGGGTGGGAGGCTTGGGAATAGTGAGACACAAAAGAAATGTGGGAATTGGCAGAGTTGGACCTGTCCCTAACTGTCTGAACTCTAGTAACCTGGCCTTTAGGAGTGAAAGGTGCCCTACTAATGTGTAAGCCCCTCCCACTACCAGTGTCACTAGAAGGCCTGTTAGCTGACAGGTCCTTGGAAGAACCCTCTCCAGTATCTTCAGGGGACTCCCCTCCTCTACCTCCTGATTCTGGGATGGGCCGACTGGTTCTGGTCACTTTCTAGGAGAAGGCTAAGGAGAAGATCTTTTTTTAGGATTCTTACCAATTGCTAAACCTCTTTCTATGCAGAGACCCCTCAAAATTTTAAAGTTTAGACTCCCATATGTTGCCTGGACAACTGTGGGAGTAAGCTCTACTGCAGACATGATAGACAAGGTTTAGGACAGAGAGAGAAAAAAAATTGTTTAGAACTTTTGAAAGAACAGAGAAAGACGTTTTCAAACTTTTGAAAACTTTTAAAAGTTTTGAGAAACTTTTCAGAAACTTTTTAGAAAGTTTTAGAGAAGGAAAGTTAAACTGTTTACGTTGCTGTGTATATTCAGTAGTATTTGGCATATGTTTTTCTTCTGAAAAACACCAATGACAAAGTGGTAAAGCAGTTACAAGTACTTATTCCACGGCTGCACCACCAATGTAGGAGGCTGGCCTGGCTTATAGTGGGTACCTTGTGGTACTTACACCTTGTGCCAGGTCCAGTTATCCCTTATTAGTAGATTAGTAGTGTTCTAGCAGCTTAGGCTGATAGAGGTAGCTATAGCAGAGCAGCTTAGGCTGAACTAGGAGACATGCAAAGCTCCTACTATACTACTTACATCACTTAGCACTATATCATAAGAAAACACAGTACTCAGAGTTACTAAAAATAAAGGAACTTTATTTTAGTGACAATATGCCAAAGTATCTCAGAGTATATACTCCCTTAGGAGGTAAGTAATATACACAAACTATACACACACAAACCCAAATCAGGTAAGTAACAGTTAGAAAAGTAGTGCAAACAATGTAGAACACAATAGAATGCAATAGGCCTAGGGGCAACACAAACCATATACTCCAAAAGTGGAATGCGAACCACAAATGGACCTCCAGGCCTGGTGTAGTGTGTAGAGGGTCACTTAGAGTGTCCAAGATACCCCACCCCAAGACCCTGAAAAGTAGGAGTAAAGTTACCCTACTGCCCCCTAAACCCCGGATGAAGGTGCAAAAGGGCTGCCTCTGGGTGGAAGAAGCCAAAGATTCTGCAACAATGGAAGGCTCCAGGAACTTCTCCTTTGGTCAGAAGATGTCCCACAGTGTGCTGGAGGGTACAGAGTTCTTTCCACACAGAGAGATCACAAACAAGCCTTGCTAGCTGCATGAGTAACGGTTGAGGATTTTGGTTGCTGCCAGGGCCCAGGAAGGACCAGGAGGTCACCCCTTCGAGGAAGAGACAGAGGGGGCACTCAGCAATACAGAGAGCCTACGCAGAAGCAGGCAGCACCCGCAGAAGCACCTGAACAGGCACTTAGAAGATCTGAGGATGACAGTCAACTCAGAACAATAAAAGAGGGTCCCACGATGTCGTAATCCAACTCAGCGAGTTGGGCAATGCAGGACGGAGTGCTGGGGACTTGGGCGAGGCTGTGCACAAAGGAAGTCTTGCAAAAGTGCACAGAAGCCCAAGCAGCTGCAGTTCACGTAGTACACAGGATTACTGTCTGGCGTGGGGAGGCAAGGACTTACCTCCACCAAATTTGGACAGAAGGGCCATTGGACTGTCGGGGACACTAGGACTCAGCTCCTGTGTTCCAGGGACCACGCTCATCAGGATGAGAGGGGACCCAGAGGACTGGTGAAGCAGACGTTTGGTGCCTGCGTTGGCAGGGTAAGATTCTGTCGACCCACAGGAGATTTCTTCTTGTCTTCCAGTGCAGGGTAAAGGCAGACAGCCCTCAGAGCATGCACCACCAGGAAACAGTTGAGAAAGCCGGCAGGATGAGGCGCTACAATGTTGCTGGTAGTTTTCTTGCTACTTTGTTGCAGTTTTGCAGGCGTCCTGGAGCAGTCAGCGGTCGATCCTTGGCAGAAGTCGAAGAGGGAAGTGTGAGGAACTCTGGTGAGCTCTTGTATTCGTTATCTTGTGAGAAACCCACAATAGAGACCCTAAATAGCCCTCAGAGGAGGATTGGCCACATAGAAAGGTAAGCACATATCAGGAGGGGTATCTGACGTCACCTGCTGTCCATTGTGCCCTCACACCTCTGCATCCCAGAAAGCAGAGGTCTGGGACACACTGGAGGAGCTCTGGGCACCTCCCCTGGGAAGTGCTGGTCAGGGGAGTGGTCACTCCCCTTTCCTTTGTCCAGTGCCGTGCCAGAGCAGGGCTGGGGGGATCCCTGAACCAGTGTAGACTGGCTTATGCAAGGAGGGCACCATCTGTGCCCGTCAAAGCATTTCCAGAGGCCAGGAGAGGCTACTCCTCCAAGGCCCTTCACACATATTTCTAAAGGGAGAGGGTGTAACACCCTCTCTCAGAGGAAATCCTTTGTTCTGCCTTCCTGGGACCAGGCTTCCCAGGCCCCAGGGGGGCAGAAACCTGTCTGAAGGTTGGCAGAATGTTATTGGGGGGACAATTCCATGATCCTAGATATGTTACATGGCCATGTTCGGAGTTACCATGGTGACGCTACATGTAGGTATTGACCTATATGTAGTTCACGCGTGGAATGGTGTCCCCTCACTCACAAAGTCCAGGGAATTTGCCCTGAACAATGTGGGGGCACCTTGGCTAGTGCCAGGGTGCCCTCACACTAAGTAACTTTGCACCTAACCTTCACTAAGTGAGGGTTAGGCATATAAGTGACTTATAAGTTACTTAAGTGCAGTGTAAAATGGCTGTGAAATAACATGGATGTTATTTCACTCAGGCTGTAGTGGCAGTCCTGTGTAAGAATTTTCTGAGCTCCCTAAGGGTGGCAAAAGAAATGCTGCAGCCCATAAGGATCTCCTGGAACCCCAATACCCTGTGTACCTAGGTCCCATATACTAGGGAATTATAAGGGTGTTCCAGTGTGCCAATAAGAATTGGTAAAATTAGTCAGTAGCCTGCAGTGACAATTTTAAAAGCAGAGAGAGCATAAACATTGAGGTTTTGGTTAGCAGAGCCTCAGTGATACAGTTAGGCACCGCAGAGGAAACACATATAGGCCACAAACGTATGAGCACTGGGTTCCTGGCTAGCAGGATCCCAGTGACACATCAAACACACTGACAACATAGGGTTTCCACTATGAGCACTGGGCCCTGCCTAGCAGGATCCCAGTGAGATAGTAAAAACACCCTGACATATACTCACAAACAGGCCAAAGGTGGAGGTAGCAAGGTTAGAAAGAGGCTACCTTACTACAAGGAGACACAGTGCTTTCCAGGGTTATCCAATTTATACAGACAATATTGAAAGTGCTTTGCACAACAACAAGGGCAGATAACCCAGACCATCAAAAAAGAAAGCCTAAAGAAGGGTTTCATTTGGACAGAAGAAGCAGAAAGAGCCTTTCAGAGTCTAAAAGGTGCCTTTACACAAGCTCCGATTTTACGTCATCCTGACACTACAAAGAAATTTATTGTGGTCAATAATGCATCGGATAGAGCTTTTGGAGGCATTTTACTACAAAGACAAGACAATGATGGTGATGGCCGTGAACATCCTGTCTTTTATCTATCCCATGCGTTGTCAGATGCAGAACAAAACTATTCAGTGTTGGAGAGGGAATTGCTAGCTTTAAAAGCTGCCTGCAAGGAATGGAGCCATTTTCTAATGGCTTGACAGGAAACATTTGAAGTTAGAACAGATCATCGCAATCTACAATTCCTCCGCAGTATTCAATGCCGGAATAGTTGGCAAGCCAGATGGGCTTTCTCTTTTAGCCAATATGATTTTGTAGTAACATACATACCTGGATCCCAAAATGTTGTAGCAGATGCTTCATCCCGCCGATATACAGAGAGCACAATTACTACTTTTCCACACATCATAGAGCCATGTCGATTAGTGGGAGTCATTCAATCCTTTCTCGACAGTGTGAAAACAGAGTATCAGAATTTACCAATGGAAGAATGGAACGCTTTAAGTCCCCACTTACAGAAGCATCAGAAATATTACTATCATAAAAACATCTTATTTTTGCCTACTGAGAAGGTGCAAGCTGAAGCCTTGCAAATGTTTCAAGAGTCTCCTATTGCTGGACATTGTGGAATTAGGAACACACAGGAACTACTCCTCCGCTCCTTTTAGTGGCCCACATTAAAATCTGATGTCGAAACATATGTAACATCTTAGCCAATATGTGCTCAAACTAAGACACCTCTGACTAAGCCAGCAGGTTTATTGATGCCCTTGCCTGTGCCATCAGTTCCATGGCAGACGTTGACCACAGATTTTACATGTTCTTTACCATCCTCTGTGGGTTATCAGGTCATAATGGTAATGGTTGACTCTTTTACTAAAATGGCTAATTTTTCTGCCCTAAAGAAATTACCCACCTTTAAGGAAATGAGTCAAGTCTTTCTAGGACATATATTTCGATTGCATGGCTCCCTCAAGTAATCATTTCCGATTGAGGACCTCAATATGAGTCACGTTTTTGGAGAACATTTAGTAAGTTTTTACATATTGAGGTGGCTCTATCGTCCTGGTTCCATCCTCAGACCAATGGTCAAACATAACACCTAAATCAAGGATTACAACAATATCTACGCTGCTTTTGTAATGCTACTCAAAGTAATTGGTCTTCATATCTACCATTAGCTGAATTTTCCTATAATAATACAGTCCATAGTGGAACAAAGTCCACACCTTTTTTTGTACTTATGGTTACCACCCTACTGCTTTTCCTACCATCACTAATAAGGATTCCTCTGTTCCTGCAGTTACCTCAGTTGTTCGAAATCTCCGTCAGGTTCAGGACCTGCTGCGTACGAAGGTAGCTGATACTCGGCATAGTCCTGCACCATCTTACCAGCCTGGGAACAAGGTCTGGCTTTCTTCTAAGTTTTTGCCTTTTCGCCTGTCACAGAATAAGTTCAAACCGCATTGCTATGGACCTTTTAGAATCCGGCATGTGTTAAATCCAGTCTCTGATCGACTTCGTCTACCATTGACTTGGAAGGTTCATCCTGTTTTTCATGTGTCTCAGCTCAAGACTTTCATTCCTGATCCCTAAAGAAAAATGCCAATTGTCCGCCTCCTCTTTTGGTGGATGGCCACCCTGAGTATGAAGTACAAGAGATATGGGATTCTCGACTTTTTCAGAACTGTCTTCAATTCTAGATTCGCTGGAAGGGATAACCCATTAGTGATTGTTCATGGGAGGATGCTTCCTCAGTCCATGCTCCTCGCTTGGTCCACACATTTTTTCAGCATTTTCTGGAGAAGCCTGGGCTTCGAAGAGGGGACCTACTTTGACGGCGCGAACACCAGCGGTGCCCCCCTTACGGGCAGCGGTCAGATCGGCAGTCCACATCTCAGGTGGCCATTTCTGAGGCGGGCCGCGTTTCGAGTCGCAACCTGTTTTTTGGGCTGCAGCGCTACCTAAAACTTTCCCTTTGGGCTCTGTTTCGCGCTGCACCCACTTTTTGCCCCCCTATTTTTAGTTACCTGTTTTTTGCTGTTTTTCTTCTTTTCTTCTTTTTTATCCTTTTCTTTTTTTTCTTTTTTGGCCATATCTTCTTTTTCCCATGAGTCTGTGTTTCCTTCCCTGCATGCTTTCCTCCCTACTTTTTATAATATGGCTATTTTCCCATTTACTTTAATGTGGCTTTTCCCAATCCAAGATGGTGTATTCAATGCTTCCTGCATGTCACTTCCTGTTTCTCAGTATATGAGCACAGTTGGTCTTCTGTTCCTTGCGTTACAAACACTTCTATTCTGGTTGTGCTCCTCCCTCGCTCCAGTATCCTGTGATTTTGAATTTCACCTGCTTTTCCCTGTCTGCAGTTTTTGTTACAGACTTTTTGTGCCTCACTTTTTCTTATCTTTAACATCTTTTTCAGGAGTTCCTTGATCTGAGGTTTTTTCCCAAGTTTGGGATTTCTCCTGTAGGACTCATACTGGAGGTTACTGCCTGCTTGGTGTTCTATTATCAGCAGCACCGTGGCTACTAGAAATGGTCGCCCCTACTTTGGTCAATCCAGAATAAGCAAGGTGTTGCCCAGATACCAGCAGATTACAGCGGTAAGAACTGTTCAGGTCATGACAAATTTCTGTGTCAAAAACTTCTACGTTGCTCTGGAACCATGGAAGGACCACTTGAAGATGTTATGGAAACTGCACAGTCTATGCCTCATACCGTAGAGCAACAGGCACAGGAATAACAACAACTGCATGCCGAAAATACTGCTCTAAGATAAGCTCTGGTGTGTCGATCCATTGATGTACCTACTATCTCCGCCTCAACACCACGTTATTCTGGAGATCCTAATAAGTTAAAGGAATTTCTGGACTCTTTAACAGTATATTCTGCATTTCGACCCTCTCAGTTTACCCAGGATAATACCAAGGTTGGTTATTTGATAAGCTCCCTGTCTGGCCCAGCCCTAGCCTGGGCAACCCCCTTGGTAGCTGCCTATGATTCTTTATTAAACAACAATTCAGACTTTCTTCAAGCCTTTAAGCAGATGTTCAAATCACCTGGACTGGAAGCCGCTGCAGAAGAGGCGTTATGTGGGATACAACAAGGGAATCAGTGTTGAGACGGGCCACTCACCTGAAAAGCAGGGTGTCTGCAAGAGGCGATGGTATGCCCCCCGACCTCCTGGAACACCTCTCGGCACTTTCTGGTGGACACAGAAACCCCGGCAGGTGTCCCAAAAGGAAAAGGGGAGTGGAAGAGAAAGAGACAAAACACTGCCACGTCTTTCTGGTCTAGCCAGGCATCCTGTGTCTTCGGGGGGCAGGTCGTTGTTGACAGAGTGATAGTAGAGTTAGTGCACTCAACTTCCTTGAAACTGAATCTCTCTTTCTGATATGGGCACAGGAGCGGTAGAAGAACACCAGGATGCTCCAGCACTTTTCTTGGATAATAATAACTATTGGCACAATTACGAACACTGCATTACCAAAAACCATAACTAGGTACCATGACAATAAGTACTGCGACACTAGGGCTGGCTTCACAGAGATTCACTGTTGCACACTACAATTAGTACTGTGGTTGCACTTATCATGCACAAGAAAGACAAACAAGGGCATTAATTATATCACATATAACTTCCCTGCATGCACAGAGTTAAACTAGAAGGAACAAACACAATCCAAGAAATACAAATGTCCACTCTGGGTTTAAGAAGTTAGGGTGGCACAGTTTGGTTTGGTTTCACTGTGTGTGTGAAAAACCCTTCAAAAGCAAATTCCTCAAAGCTGAAACACAGGCATGAATGACAATTTAAATCCAAGAATAATGCTATTAGAGAAAGAAAAGTCACGTAAATGCTCTTTTAAAATTGCACTGTCACTTTATGTAGTACTTGAGCTCAAGCAGATTTCCTGAAGCACATTTAAACAAGTAACTACAATTATAATGTAGACTCTTCAGAAACTCATTTGTCTCTTCAAGATAAGCACTCTGCCAAAATACGAGGTCTCAAATACACCAGCTGTTCTAGGAAAGCGCAGTGCTCAAAGAACAAACTCCCTGGAGAATACTAGTCACTTAGCTGCAATCTTTTCCGGAGTGCTGGAGGAATGCCTGGTGTCAGCTGGTACAGGAACCAAGAAAATATTTGCCTCAAAATTCCTGAATACGAGGATGACAGCAGGGGCTGGACTGCCAAATCAGATGCTGAGATCAGCAGGCAAAACAAAGCCAAGCAATCTGCTATTTATACCCAATCAGTAAGGCAGTTGAGTTTCCACATGAGAATGAGTCACCACACCCAATTAGAAGCACATGTCTACACCACACCCAATTAGAAGCACATGTCTACACCTGCTCACATTAGCAAACAAGCATTGATTAAACCAATTGTGTAACACAGCACATTATGGCCCTCATTACCACCCTGGCGGTCAGTGTTAAAGCGGCGGTAATACCGCCAACAGGCCGGCGGTAACAAAAATTGAATTTTGACCACGGCGGAAAACCGCCAACACAGACAGCTACTTTAACACACCGACCACCACAGCGGTAGCAACACAAACTGCAGCGGTCACCGCCAACAGACAGGCGGAAGACAACATATCGCCAACCCCATTACAACCTGCCAATCCGCCAGCTTTTCCGGGGTGGAACCAACACCATAAAAAGCACGGCGAAAATATTGCTTGGAAGGGAAACCACTCACCTCTCGACACTCAACGAAGAACCAGGACGCCCACGCTGGTCTACATCCTCATTGTGAGAAAGTAGTCTCTTTCTAGCCTTGTTACCCCCACTTTTGGCCTGTTTGTGAGTGTATGTCAGGGTGTTTTCACTGTCTCACTGGGATCCTGCTAGCCAGGGCCCAGTGCTCATAGTGAAAACCCTATGTTTTCAGTATGTTTGTTATGTGTCACTGGGACCCTGCTAGTCAGGACCCCAGTGCTCATAAGTTTGTGGCATATATGTGTGTGTTCCCTGTGTAGTGCCTAACTGTCTCACTGAGGCTCTGCTAATCAGAACCTCAGTGGTTATGCTCTCTCATTTCTTTCAAATTGTCACTAACAGGCTAGTGACCATTTTTACCAATTTGTATTGGCTTACTGGAACACCCTTATAATTCCCTAGTATATGGTACTGAGGAACCCAGGGTATTGGGGTTCCAGGAGATCCCTATGGGCTGCAGCATTTCTTTTGCCACCCATAGGGAGCTCTGACAATTCTTACACAGGCCTGCCACTGCAGCCTGAGTGAAATAACGTCCACGTTATTTCACAGCCATTTTACACTGCACTTAAGTAACTTATAAGTCACCTATATGTCTAACCTTTACCTGGTAAAGGTTAGGTGCAAAGTTACTTAGTGTGAGGGCACCCTGGCACTAGCCAAGGTGCCCCCACATTGTTCAGAGCCAATTCCCTGAACTTTGTGAGTGCGGGGACACCATTACACGCGTGCACTACATATAGGTCACTACCTATATGTAGCTTCACAATGGTAACTCCGAATATGGCCATGTAACATGTCTATGATCATGGAATTGCCCCCTCTATGCCATCCTGGCATAGTTGGCACAATCCCATGATCCCAGTGGTCTGTAGCACAGACCCTGGTACTGCCAAACTGCCCTTCCTGGGGTTTCACTGCAGCTGCTGCTGCTGCCAACCCCTCAGACAGGCCTCTGCCCTCCTGGGGTCCAGCCAGGCCTGGCCCAGGATGGCAGAACAAAGAACTTCCTCTGAGAGAGTGTGTGACACCCTCTCCCTTTGGAAAATGGTGTGAAGGCAGGGGAGGAGTAGCCTCCCCCAGCCTCTGGAAATGCTTTGTTGGGCACAGAGGTGCCCAATTCTGCATAAGCCAGTCTACACCGGTTCAGGGGACCCCTTAGCCCTGCTCTGGTGCGAAACTGGACAAAGGAAAGGGGAGTGACCACTCCCCTGACCTGCACCTCCCCTGGGAGGTGTCCAGAGCTCCTCCAGTGTGCTCCAGACCTCTGCCATCTTGGAAACAGAGGTGCTGCTGGCACACTGGACTGCTCTGAGTGGCCAGTGCCACCAGGTGACGTCAGAGACTCCTTGTGATAGGCTCCTTCAGGTGTTGCTAGCCTATCCTCTCTCCTAGGTAGCCAAACCCTCTTTTCTGGCTATTTAGGGTCTCTGTCTCTGGGGAAACTTTAGATAACGAATGCATGAGCTCAGCCGAGTTCCTCTGCATCTCTCTCTTCACCTTCTGATAAGGAATCGACTGCTGACCGCGCTGGAAGCCTGCAAAACTGCAACATAGTAGCAAAGACGACTACTGCAACTCTGTAACGCTGATCCTGCCGCCTTCTCGACTGTTTTCCTGCTTGTGCATGCTGTGGGGGTAGTCTGCCTCCTCTCTGCACCAGAAGCTCCGAAGAAATCTCCCGTGGGTCGACGGAATCTTCCCCCTGCAACCGCAGGCACCAAAAAGCTGCATTACCGGTCCCTTGGGTCTCCTCTCAGCACGACGAGCGAGGTCCCTCGAATCCAGCATCTCTGTCCAAGTGACCCCCACAGTCCAGTGACTCTTCAGTCCAAGTTTGGTGGAGGTAAGTCCTTGCCTCACCTCGCTGGGCTGCATTGCTGGGAACCACGACTTTTGCAGCTACTCCGGCCCCTGTGCACTTCCGGCGGAAATCCTTTGTGCACAGCCAAGCCTGGGTCCACGGCACTCTAACCTGCATTGCACGACGTTCTAAGTTGGTCTCCGGCGACGTGGGACTCCTTTGTGCGACTTCGGGTGAGCACCATTTAAAGCATCCTCATAGTGCCTGTTTCTGGCACTTCCCTGGGTGCTACCTGCTGCTGAGAGGGCTCTTTGTCTTGCTTGACGTCCCCTCTCTCTCCTGGTCCAATTTGCGATCTCCTGGTCCCTCCAGGGCTACAGCAGTGTCCAAAAACGCTAACTGCACGATTTGCAGCTAGCAAGGCTTGTTGGCATTCTTTCGGCGGGAAAACACTTCTGCACAACTCTCCACGGCGAGAGGAATCCGTCCTCCAAAGGGGAAGTCTCTAGCCCTTTTCGTTCCTGCAGAAACCGCAGCTTCTTCTGTCCAGTAGAAGCTTCTTTGCACCCGCAGCTGGCATTTCCTGGGCATCTGCCCATCTCCGACTTGCTTGTGACTTTTGGACTTGGTCCCCTTGTTCCACAGGTACCCTAGATTGGAAATCCACAGTTGTTGCATTGTTGGTTTGTGTCTTTCCTGCATTATTCCTCTAACACGACTTCTTTGTCCTTAGGGGAACTTTAGTGCACTTTGCACTCACTTTTCAGGGTCTTGGGGAGGGTTATTTTTCTAACTCTCACTATTTTCTAATAGTCCCAGCGACCCTCTACAAGGTCACATAGGTTTGGGGTCCATTCGTGGTTCGCATTCCACTTTTGGAGTATATGGTTTGTGTTGCCCCTATCCCTATGTTTCCCCATTGCATCCTATTGTAACTATACATTGTTTGCACTGTTTTCTAAGACTATACTGCATATTTTTGCTATTGTGTATATATATCTTGTGTATATTTCCTATCCTCTCACTGAGGGTACACTCTAAGATACTTTGGCATATTGTCATAAAAATAAAGTACCTTTATTTTTAGTATAACTGTGTATTGTGTTTTCTTATGATATTGTGCATATGACACTAAGTGGTACTGTAGTAGCTTCACACGTCTCCTAGTTCAGCCTAAGCTGCTCTGCTAAGCTACCATTATCTATCAGCCTAAGCTGCTAGACACCCTATACACTAATAAGGGATAACTGGGCCTGGTGCAAGGTGCAAGTACCCCTTGGTACTCACTACAAGCCAGTCCAGCCTCCTACATTGGTTGTGCAGCGGTGGGATAAGTGCTTTGAGACTACTTACCACTCTTGTCATTGTACTTTTCATAAGAGAAAAATATACAAAACAAGGTCAGTGTATATACACATAGCCAAAAAGTTTTGCATTTCCTCTTTTCACTCTTTTCTAAGTGCTGAAAAGTACTTCTAACTTTCTAAAAAGTTCTAAAAAGTTTAAAAAGTTTTTTTTTCTCTGTCTTTCTAAAAGCTCTGACAAACTTTTTTCTCTTTTTCTATCACTTTAACTCTCTCTAAAAATGTCTGGCACAGGCCAAAATGTTGATCTGTCCAAACTTGCATATGATCACCTTAGCTGGAAAGGAGCAAGGAGTCTCTGCATAGAGAGAGGTTTGAGTGTAGGGAAGAATCCTTCCTTGGAACTGTTACTTAATATGCTTAGAGAACAGGATAAGGCTAAAAGTGCCCCATCTGTTGAAAAAGTAGCTAATGGTTCTCAATCTGATCCAGGGACTCCCCCAGGTAAAGGTTCAGGAAAGAAACTTCCTAGCCTGCCCATTACTAGACAGTCTAGCATAGTTGGTAATGATGGAGAGCCTCACCATACAAATAGTGTTGTCTCACATCATAGCAAAATCATTTATTCTCACCATACTGGTAGTGATGTTTCTGTTAGCCAAGCTGTTAGGGTGGCTTCTGTAAGGGACAGGTCTCCTTCTGTTCATTCTTCTGTGTCTAAGAATGTCTCTCCCACCAACCCTGATGACAGAATGTTAGAGAGGGAACTCAATAAGTTGAGAGTGGAACAAACCAGACTGAAGCTTAAAAAGCAACAGCTGGATTTGGATAGACAGTCTTTTGAACTAGAGAAAGAAAGACAGAAGTTGGGTTTAGATACCCATGGTGGCAGCAGCAGTATTCCCCATAGTCATCCTGCAAAAGAGCATGATTCCAGGAATCTGCACAAGATAGTTCCCCCTTATAAGGAGGGGGATGACATTAACAAGTGGTTTGCTGCACTTGAAAGGGCCTGTGTTGTACAGGATGTCCCTCAAAGGCAGTGGGCTGCTATCCTATGGCTATCATTTAGTGGAAAAGGTAGGGATAGGCTCCTTACTGTGAATGAAAATGATGCCAATAATTTCCAAGTTCTTAAGAATGCACTCCTGGATGGTTATGGCTTAACCACTGAACAGTACAGGATAAGGTTCAGAGAGACCAAAAAGGAGTCTTCACAAGACTGGGTTGATTTCATTGACCATTCAGTGAAGGCCTTGGAGGGGTGGTTACATGGCAGTAAAGTTACTGATTATGACAGCCTGTATAACTTGATCCTGAGAGAGCATATTCTTAATAATTGTGTGTCTGATTTGATGCACCAGTACCTGGTAGACTCTGATCTGACCTCTCCCCAAGAATTGGGAAAGAAGGCAGACAAATGGGTCAGAACAAGGGTGAACAGAAAAGTTCATACAGGGGGTGACAAAGATGGCAATAAGAAGAAAGATGGTGAAAAATCTCAAGATAAGCATGGGGCTAAGGGTAAAAGCAAAGATCCCACTTCAAATCTTAAACACTCTTCAGAGGGTGGGGATAAAACTAATTCTTCCTCTTCTTCTCAACCTGCACACATTAAAAAGCCTTGGTGCTTTGTGTGTAAAAATAGAGGCCATAGGCCAGGGGATAAGTCCTGTCCAGGTAAACCCCCTGAGCCTACCACCACTAATACATCAAGCTCTAGTGCCCCTAGCAGTAGTGGTACTAGTGGTGGGACTGCTGGCAACAGTCAAGCAAAGGGTGTAGTTGGGTTCACTTATGGGTCCATCATAGAAACTGGGGTAGTCAGTCCCAAGACAGTTTCTGTCACACCTAGTGGCATTGCCCTTGCCACACTGGCTGCTTGTCCCCTTACAATGGATAAGTACAGGCAGATAGTTTCAATAAATGGTGTTGAGGCCTTGGCCTACAGGGACACAGGTGCCAGTATCACTTTGGTGACTGAAAACCTAGTGCCTCCTGAACAACACATCATTGGACAACAGTATACGATTATTGATGTCCATAACTCCACTAAGTTTCTTCCCTTAGCTATAATTCAGTTTAGTTGGGGTGGAGTTACTGGCCCTAAGCAGGTGGTGGTATCACCTAGCTTACCTGTAGACTGTCTCTTAGGTAATGACCTAGAGGCCTCAGGTTGGGCTTATGTAGAGTTTTATGCCCATGCAGCCATGCTGGGCATCCCTGAGGAATTGCTCCCTCTCATTTCTACTGAAATGAAAAAGCAAAGGAGAGAAGGCCTGAAAACTCAGGATCCCTCTCCATCAGCAGGTAAAAAGGGTATCACAGTATCCCCTAACCACCCTACCATTCAGGATACCATTCCTGTGGTGGGAGAAACCTCTCCTGGGGTGGCACCTGTTCCAAGGGAATCATCAGTTGGCAAAACTGTACTCCCTGAGGTGGAAGTACCTCTCTGTGGGATAACTAACATTGGTGAGAAAAAGAGCACCATTTTAGTTAACATGGAGCATCCCTCCAACCCTCCCAGAGAAACTTTAGTGCAGAAACCCTGCACTGCCTCACAACACTTAGGACAGCATCCCTGCCCTAGTGTGGAGCTCATAGGACAGTATCCCTGCCCTGCTCCAACTCAAGAGAAACAGCATCCCTGTTCTCTCTTCCAGCCATATGGACAAAGTTTTTGCCCAGCTATGGCTTTATTGAGACAGCATCCCTGTCTGGCATTTCCATCACTGCAAATAGGTTCAGTGGACAATTCCCACTGCTCTAAACTAAAACTTACTGATAGAAACTCTGAAAATACATCTTCACATTGTTACTTAGCTAAAAAACTTCAAACAGGGTGGTTTACATCCCCACAGGGAAGTAACCATATAGTGGATGATAAAGGGAGTAACCAGTCTATTGCAGAGCTACTCTCTACTTATCACCACTTAGACAATAAAGTCTCAACTGGCCAAGGTTAGCCTTATTGTCCTTCGTTTGGGGGGGGGGTTGTGTGAGAAAGTAGCCTCTTTCTAGCCTTGTTACCCCCACTTTTGGCCTGTTTGTGAGTGTATGTCAGGGTGTTTTCACTGTCTCACTGGGATCCTGCTAGCCAGGGCCCAGTGCTCATAGTGAAAACCCTATGTTTTCAGTATGTTTGTTATGTGTCACTGGGACCCTGCTAGTCAGGACCCCAGTGCTCATAAGTTTGTGGCCTATATGTGTGTGTTCCCTGTGTAGTGCCTAACTGTCTCACTGAGGCTCTGCTAATCAGAACCTCAGTGGTTATGCTCTCTCATTTCTTTCAAATTGTCACTAACAGGCTAGTGACCATTTTTACCAATTTGTATTGGCTTACTGGAACACCCTTATAATTCCCTAGTATATGGTACTGAGGTACCCACGTATTGGGGTTCCAGGAGATCCCTATGGGCTGCAGCATTTCTTTTGCCACCCATAGGGAGCTCTGACAATTCTTACACAGGCCTGCCACTGCAGCCTGAGTGAAATAACGTCCACGTTATTTCACAGCCATTTTACACTGCACTTAAGTAACTTATAAGTCACCTATATGTCTAACCTTTACCTGGTAAAGGTTAGGTGCAAAGTTACTTAGTGTGAGGGCACCCTGGCACTAGCCAAGGTGCCCCCACATTGTTCAGAGCCAATTCCCTGAACTTTGTGAGTGCGGGGACACCATTACACGCGTGCACTACATATAGGTCACTACCTATATGTAGCTTCACAATGGTAACTCCGAATATGGCCATGTAACATGTCTATGATCATGGAATTGCCCCCTCTATGCCATCCTGGCATAGTTGGCACAATCCCATGATCCCAGTGGTCTGTAGCACAGACCCTGGTACTGCCAAACTGCCCTTCCTGGGGTTTCACTGCAGCTGCTGCTGCTGCCAACCCCTCAGACAGGCATCTGCCCTCCTGGGGTCCAGCCAGGCCTGGCCCAGGATGGCAGAACAAAGAACTTCCTCTGAGAGAGGGTGTGACACCCTCTCCCTTTGGAAAATGGTGTGAAGGCAGGGGAGGAGTAGCCTCCCCCAGCCTCTGGAAATGCTTTGTTGGGCACAGAGGTGCCCAATTCTGCATAAGCCAGTCTACACCGGTTCAGGGGACCCCTTAGCCCTGCTCTGGCGCGAAACTGGACAAAGGAAAGAGGAGTGACCACTCCCCTGACCTGCACCTCCCCTGGGAGGTGTCCAGAGCTCCTCCAGTGTGCTCCAGACCTCTGCCATCTTGGAAACAGAGGTGCTGCTGGCACACTGGACTGCTCTGAGTGGCCAGTCCCACCAGGTGACGTCAGAGACTCCTTGTGATAGGCTCCTTCAGGTGTTGCTAGCCTATCCTCTCTCCTAGGTAGCCAAACCCTCTTTTCTGGCTATTTAGGGTCTCTGTCTCTGGGGAAACTTTAGATAACGAATGCATGAGCTCAGCCGAGTTCCTCTGCATCTCTCTCTTCACCTTCTGATAAGGAATCGACTGCTGACCGCGCTGGAAGCCTGCAAAACTGCAACATAGTAGCAAAGACGACTACTGCAACTCTGTAACGCTGATCCTGCCGCCTTCTCGACTGTTTTCCTGCTTGTGCATGCTGTGGGGGTAGTCTGCCGCCTCTCTGCACCAGAAGCTCCGAAGAAATCTCCCGTGGGTCGACGGAATCTTCCCCCTGCAACCGCAGGCACCAAAAAGCTGCATTACCGGTCCCTTGGGTCTCCTCTCAGCACGACGAGCGAGGTCCCTCGAATCCAGCGACTCTGTCCAAGTGACCCCCACAATCCAGTGACTCTTCAGTCCAAGTTTGGTGGAGGTAAGTCCTTGCCTCACCTCGCTGGGCTGCATTGCTGGGAACCGCGACTTTTGCAGCTACTCCGGCCCCTGTACACTTCCGGCGGAAATCCTTTGTGCACAGCCAAGCCTGGGTCCACAGCACTCTAACCTGCATTGCACGACATTCTAAGTTGGTCTCCGGCGACGTGGGACTCCTTTGTGCGACTTCGGGTGAGCACCATTTCACGCATCCTTGTAGTGCCTGTTTCTGGCACTTTCCCAGGAGCTACCTGCTGCTGAGAGGGCTCTTTGTCTTGCACAATGTCCCTTCTCTCTCCTGGTCCAATTTGCGACCTCCTGGTCCCTCCAGGGCCACAGCAGCGTCCAAAAACGCTAACCGCATGATTTGCAGCTAGCAAGGCTTGTTGGCATTTTTCGGTGGGAAAACACTTCTGCACAACTCTCCACGGCGAGAGGGATCCGTCCACCAAAGGGGAAGTCTCTAGCCCTTTTCGTTCCTGCAGAAACCGCAGCTTCTTCTGTCCAGTAGAAGCTTCTTTGCACCCGCAGCTGGCATTTCCTGGGCATCTGCCCATCTCCAACTTGCTTGTGACTTTTGGACTTGGTCCCCTTGTTCCACAGGTACCCTAGATTGGAAATCCACAGTTGTTGCATTGTTGGTTTGTGTCTTTCCTGCATTATTCCTCTAACACGACTTATTTGTCCTTAGGGGAACTTTAGTGCACTTTGCACTCACTTTTCAGGGTCTTGGGGAGGGTTATTTTTCTAACTCTCACTATTTTCTAATAGTCCCAGCGACCCTCTACAAGGTCACATAGGTTTTGGGTCCATTCGTGGTTCGCATTCCACTTTTGGAGTATATGGTTTGTGTTGCCCCTATCCCTATGTTTCCCCATTGCATCCTATTGTAACTATACATTGTTTGCACTGTTTTCTAAGACTATACTGCATATTTTTGCTATTGTGTATATATATCTTGTGTATATTTCCTATCCTCTCACTGAGGGTACACTCTAAGATACTTTGGCATATTGTCATAAAAATAAAGTACCTTTATTTTTAGTATAACTGTGTATTGTGTTTTCTTATGATATTGTGCATATGACACTAAGTGGTACTGTAGTAGCTTCACACGTCTCCTAGTTCAGCCTAAGCTGCTCTGCTAAGCTACCATTATCTATCAGCCTAAGCTGCTAGACACCCTATACACTAATAAGGGATAACTGGGCCTGGTGCAAGGTGCAAGTACCCCTACAAGCCAGTCCAGCCTCCTACACTCATCCACCAGGAATATCAAAGGCAGCGGCGACAACCATGCACTGCACCTAGCACACGGGGGGAGGAAAAAGAGAGTGACACACAAAAGGCAACACGCAACACCCCCACCCCCACCCTCACCCTCACCCACAACACCATACACACATACACATGCATCAACATTACATTTACACCCCGTAACCCCCTGGAAGAATGCAAGGACAAAAGGAATTGAGTCCAATCAGTGATGTATTAGAAATAGGCAGATATACATAACAAATATAAAAACAGTATATACAAATATTTACAAGATCTACATAAGGCCGTACATTGTCTTTTCCAAATGTGCCAAAATTCATGGGCCAAGCCCACACTTGACTCTTGCCTTAATACAGAGAGAACACAGCAGGGGCATCAGGTCTAAACACACAGGCACCTCAGGGGATGGGAAAGGGGGGCGCACCTAAGCAGGAAGGTGGAATAACACCACTGCTCCTGGAGGGGGCTCCATGCCCACTGCGATATCCTGGGGAATGCAAAGCCACAGTCTCTCAAGTCTCTCAAGTGGTTGGGGTGCCCACTGCTTGGTCCAGGGGAGTGCAAAGCCACAGTCTCCCAAGTCTCTCAAGTGGGGGGTGCCCACTGCTTGGCCCTGGGGAGTGCAAAGCCACAGTCTCTCAAGTGGGTGGTTTGCCCTTTCCTTGGTCCTGGGAGTGCAAGGCCACAGTCTCTCAAGTGGGTGGTTTGCCCACTGCTTGGTCCTGGGGAGTGCAAAGCCACAGTCTCTCATGTGGGTGTTTTGCCCACTGCTTGGTCCTGGGGAGTGCAAAGCCACAGTCTCTGGACTGGATGGGTTCTCCACTGGTTCTGGAGGGGGCCTTGTGCCCAGTGTGCTTCATTCTGCCAAGGAAAGGGTAAGTGGATGCACATCTCCACTGGTTCTGGAGGGGGCCTTGTGCCCAGGGTGCTTCATCCTGCCAATGAAAGGGTGAGTGGATGGCTTCTTCCACTGGTTCTGGAGGGGGCCTTGTGCCCAGTGTGCTTCATCCTGCCAAGGAAAGGGTGAGTGGATGGCTTCTTCCACTGGTCCTGAAGGGGGCTTTGTGCCCAGTGTGCTTCATACTGCCCAGGAAAGGGTGAGTCGATGCATATCTCCACTGGTTCTGGAGGGGGCCTTGTGCCCAGTGTGCTTCATTCTGCCAAGGAAAGAGTGAGTGGATGGCTTCTTCCACTGGTTCTGGAGGGGGCCTTGTGCCCAGTGTGCTTCATCCTGCCAAGGAAAGAGTGAGTGGATGGCTTCTTCCACTGGTTCTGGAGGGGGCCTTGTGCCCAGTGTGCTTCATCCTGCCAAGGAAAGGGTGAGTGGATGACTTCTTCCACTGGTTCTGGAGGGGGCTTTGTGCCCAGTGTGCTTCATCCTGCCAAGGAAAGGGTGAGTGGATGCATATCTCCACTGGTTCTGGAGGGGACCTTGTGCCCAGTGTGCTTCATTCTGCCAAGGAAAGAATGAGTGGATGGCTTCTTCCACTGGTTCTGGAGGGGGCCTTGTGCCCAGTGTGCTTCATCCTGCCAAGGAAAGGGTGAGTGGATTACTTCTTCTACTGGTTCTGGAGGGGGCTTTGTGCCCAGTGTGCTTTATCCTGCCAAGGAAAGGGTGAGTGGATGCACATCTCTACTGGTTCTGGAGGGGGCCTTGTGCCCAGTGATGCAGCACTTGGGGTGTGGCAGTTCACATTCCCTCACCTGGGTGTCTGAGGCACGTGATTTGCAGGGACCAGGTAGCATGATGGTCCATGGAGGCAGGGCCAGACTCCATCCTGCAGCGACTAAGGCTACAAACTGGTAGTAGTGCTGGTGCTGGTGGGGGTGCTGCCAGTGGTGGTGGGAGGCTCCAGCCAGTCTCATGCATCCTCGGACAGACGCCCTTCTCCTACAGCCTCGGAAGGCTACCCACTGGGGCTGCTGCTGCTGCTGGTAGTGGTCCTACTGTCAGTGGTGCTTCTGGCAGTGCTTGCGCCGGTGCTTGCAGAAGTGCTCGCGGTGGTGGTTGCAGCGGGGATGCTGGCAGTGCTAGCTGTGGTGCAGGCGCTGGTGCTGCCAGTGGTGGAGGGAGGCACCAGCCCTTCTACTGCAGCCTCGGTCGGCTGGACACTGGGGATGCTGCTGCTGACAGTAGTGGTGGCAGTGGTGGTGCAGGTGGCGGTGGCGGTGCAGGTGCAGGTGGCGGTGCTTGAGGCGAGGATGATGGTGGTGCTGCCCTGGGTACAGGTGGCGGGGCTTTCAGTTCTGATAGTGCCCACCAGGCCCATACCTGCAGGCTCCGCCGCCTGAAGTGCCTTGCCTTGGCTTTTCTGCCCCTTCCTCACCTTGGCAGATGCTATTGGGACCTTGGCTCTGGCAGCTGGAGTTTTGAAGGAGGCCTTGCTGGGTGGGTCGTGCTCGTTGCCCTTGCTGCATGATGTCCCCTTCTTCATCTTGGCAGGTGGCGGAATGGTTTGGTCCTTTGCAGGGGTTGGTGGCACACTGGCTGGCCTGATGGGTGCCCCCTTTGAGCCTCTGGGAGTTGCAGGTACCACAACGAATGCCGACTTGGTGGCTGAGGTGCTGGCCTGGGTTCTGGATATCCTGGCCCGAGGTGAAGGATGGGGGTAGGGGTAGAGAACAGGTCAATGTTTGCCAGGAAATTTTTTTTTGACACACTGGGGTGGGAAGATGGAGGAAGAGGGGGTGGTTGTAGGAGGTGTCTGTCTGCTGAGTTTGGGTGAAGGTGCATGGGCTGGATGCTGTTGTGAGGTGGATGGCTGTTGGGTGGGTGGGTGCTTGCATTTGTGTACTTTGGGAGGAGGGGTCACAGACACACTGGGAGAGGACACAGAGGACGTGTGCATAGTTGTGAGGGTGGTGACTGCTCATGAGGGGTGCGTGTGTATACAGGTGCGAGTGGAGACGCTAGTGGGAGGGAGGTGGATGAAGAGGAGGAAGGGGACACAGTGGAGGCACTGGATGTTGGTGTGTTTGAATGGGTATGGTGCTTGTGTGAGTGCCTGTGAGATGAAGTGTGGTGCTTATGTTTGCCTGAACCACTTTTGTGTGGTGATTTGGGTGAATGCTGGTCTGAAGGTGTGCTTGGGATAGGCTGAGGTTGCGGGGATTGGGTCTGGGTAGAGGAAGTTGGAGGGGGGAGGCTAGACACAGGGACAGTGGCTACCATCAGTGCGGAGGCCAGAACCTGAAATGCTCTCTGTTGGGCCACCACGCCAGAGTAAATGCCCTCCAGGTATGCATTTGTTTGTTGTAAATGCCTCTCGACACCCTGGATGGCATTCAAAATGGTTGATTGCCCAACAGTGGGGAATCACAGGAGGACAATAGCCACCTCACTACGGGCAGCAGGACTGACTGAGGCAGGGCCTGAGGTGCTTGAGGCGAAGGAGATGCCCACCCTCCTGGGTGAGCGGGCACGGGAAACTCGATGAGGGGCTGCTGGGAGGGCGGTGCTGGTACGGGGGTGGCGGCTGTACCTGTGATTGCGGTAGGAACAGAGGTGCCCGCCACCGCAAGGGAGCTCCCATCAGAGGAGGATTCGCTGTCGCTGGTGTCCCCTCCTGTCCCCTACTGTCCCCGTCGTGGAGCTCCCCTCGCCCTCTGTCCCACTGGTGCCTTCAGACTCAGTAAATTCACCCTCCAGGACCATGTAGGTTGCAGCTCCCTCCTGCTCCGGTGCCAATGCTCCTCCGCCAGATGATGCTAATGCACACAAGAACAGGGTGACAAAACAAAAAGGGGGGCAAAGACAGAAGAGACACATGGTCAATGCCTGCAACACCACTACCGTTGGCGGACACAACACACAGGGAGCATCCCTATACACTAGCACATGTACTAACAGTGCAGGGAAAAAGCACATGCCCATTGGGGACTCTGCCTAGACCCATTTGATGCACAGCTGGAACCCACAGGAGCCTGACTAGGTGTAGAGGGCAACTACCACCTTTTGGTTTGGAGTGGCACTGATTCTGCGAAACAAAGGATGTACCTTGGCGCGTCTGCTCTGGCCTAGGGGAACCCACAGACCACTTCCCCCACCCAGACACCTCGTAAAGCGTGAAGAGTCAGCTGAATGAGACTGTATTTACCCCTTTGTGGCTGCTGTGATGCCCTCAAGCGCCCATCCAACTCAGGATATGCCACCACCAGGATCCGGTACATCAGGGGGGTCAGGGTGCGACGGGCACCTCTTCCACGTTGGGAGGCCATCCCCAGCTGGGCATCCACCGTCTTCTTGCTCCAGCGGGAGGTCCTCCCATATTTTGCGGCAGTGGGTGCTCCGTCTATGGTAGACCCCCAGGGTCCGCACTTCCTTGCCGATGGCACGCCAAATACCCTTCTTCTGGTGGGCGCTGACCTAGAGGAATAGTGAAGTAAGAATGGATGTTACTCCCCCATCCGGTTCTTCTCACTCATTGCCCACAAACCTCGTACCCTAGCCCAGAAAAACATACACTCACCATCCTCACATGCAGGCCTGTACCCCCCATCTCTTCCATCCACGACACTCCATACAATCATGTGGCATCCACCATGCACACAGTTTACTGACCTGTTTGTCTGGAGGACCGTAGAGTAGCGTGTACTGGGGAGGACCCCATCCACCAGTTTGTCCAACTCCTCCGCAGTGAAGGCAGGGGCCCTTTCCCCAGACACTGCAGCCATTGTCGCTTCCAGACTGAGGTCACAGCAGCACTTGCAGTGTAGGTCCTCTCCTGTTGAAGATAAGGTATCAAGTGAGTGAAGAGATAGAAAATGGCGGTCACGTCTGCAGCGGTGCGTACCGTCACCGCCGGCGTACATCGTCATTGGCTCCTGGAACCCATAGGTCCCAATGATAACCAATGCTGAATTGCACAGCGGTCTTCGATCGCCTACCACAACGCTGCACAACGCCAGCACAGTTCCCTCATTTCCCCTTGTCCCTCCTTACAGGTCAGGCAGCCACCATTTCAGGTGGCCACATGGCAGGCCAACTAACTGTGTCACAGCACTTTGGCCAGGAATACGGACAGACAAAGGCACACAACGATTATATCACAATTGTGCTAAACAGCCTTGTGAAACCTATGTGGTGTATGACCCTCTGCTCACCCTTCTTCTCCATATGGCACGTCCGCTTCGGCAGGTGATGAGATGGCTGCATCCTCCAGTGTACAGACCCCTGGTGGACCTGTCGTCAATGGAAGACAGACACATAATTATCACCTACAGACTTGATCGTGCCACAATCCAGGAACTGTGTGCCCAGTTGGAGCCAGAACTGATGTCAGCTATCCGCCATCCCACAGGAGTACCCCCTCTAGTGCAGGTCCTGTTAGTACTCCATTTCCTGGCAAGTGGGTCCTTTCAAACAACAGTGGCCATGGCATCAGGGATGTCACAGCCAATGTTCTCTACTGTGTTGTCCAGAGTGTTATCTGCCCTGCTGAAACACATGCGCAGCTACATCGTGTTCCCTCAGGTGGAGGATTTGCCCACAGTGAAAGGTGACTTCTATGCCCTGGGACATATCCCCAACATTAAATGTGCCATTGATGGTACACATGTGGCATTTGTCTGCCCCCGCAGAAATGAACAGGTGTTCAGAAACTGCAAAAGCTACCATTCAATGAATGTGAAGATGGGCTTTTGTGTCAGGATTTGATACAAGTGATTCTTGGTAGCTCCTTTATACCTGTCGCTTACAGGAAGTCCACTAAGTCATTTTTGGACTGAAGACCAAAGTGTGCAGCAGGTGCAATCCTTTAGAGTGGAGTCCTCTCTTGTGCAGTCCAAGAGTCCGGCAGGGCAGTCCTTCGTCTTCTTGATGCTTCCAGGCAGGAATCTGAGCTGCTAGAGAAATCTCCTATATTTATCTAGTGTTCATGGACGTCGAGGAGGTGTTGACCTGTCCAATGGAGTGCAGGATGATACCCAGCGGAAGTGTTACAACTTCTTACAAAATCTGGCATCCTCTTCTCCCAGAAAGCACTATCCAAGTCCAAAATGGAAAAACTCTCTACTGGAGGTTAAGATCTGGCTGAGACATCCGACTGTTGTGACTAAGGCCCTCATTATGACATTGGCGGTAAATGCCGCTTACCTCCACACTGATAGCCACCAATTTACTGCGGCAGCGGATATCCGTTCACCATATTATGACAGACATACACACTAATCCGACAGAATTCAGCCACATACACAAATCCGCCAGTCAGAGATAAACTGGCGGTATCAAAATCCACACCGTTACGCCAACAGAACAAAGCCTATCACATTATGACCCACGAATCACCATGGCGGACATTCAATGGCGGTAAACCATTAGCGGTACATACCGCCGCACTCACAATGGACACCGACAGACAAAACAACACCACATTGGACAATTCAAACAACACACACCTGACACCTATACACACACCACACCCACACACCCACACCAATATAAAACACACACTCAAATTACCCACAACCCTTTCCGATTACAAATAATTGCCAACAGAGAGACACCAAGACCACTGAGACAATTAGAGCCACACACTACTCACACCTATACACCACTCACACACTCCACATCACACAGCCCAACACATTACCCAACACACCCTCACCAACACACCTCACATAACACCCATGGCTCAACAAAGACACCCCCGTTTCACAGAGGAGAAGCTAAGGATCATGGTGTAGGAAATTGTCATGGAACGCCATGGGACAGCACCCCAGAACAAGGGATGACATCAGGAAGAGGTGGAACGACCTACAGGGGAAGGTATGTTCCGTAGCAGCAAGACACCATCTCGCTATCCAGAGGACTGGTGGTGGACCCCCACCTCCTCCCCCACAACTCACAGCATGGGAGGAGCAAGTCTTGGCAATAGTGCATCCTGAGGGTCTGGCCGAAGTCAGAGGAGGACTGGACTCGGGTAAGTCAACTCTCTACTATTATCAACCCCCTACCTGCATGCCATCACATACCCTCAACCTCACTACCATCACTCCACACCATCCCACACACTCCACCATCACATCTCACTTATCCCAATGCCAAGCCCTGCATGCTGTACCAATGCATGGACACCCCTCACAGTCCTGCATGGACACTCATCACTAAATCATGTACAGCGTAGAGAACTAACAATCCCACCATACACTAACTTACAAAAGTGAAAGCTGGCAGGGCCAATCCAACCATAGATGGGAAGCCAGGGATGTACAGTATGTCATCCACATAAACCATAACACATCATTTACATCCACACAGGTACCCCAGCAAATGTCACAGGAGAGGAGGTGTCAGCAGTATCCAATCCCCCAACAGAAGAGGGCCACAGTGATAACAGTAACTCTGGTCTTCAGGATCTGGATAATCTACCTGGCCCATCAGGGACCACTGGACAGCCGATTACCTAAGCCCAGTCACAGACCACCACAGAGCCTCCGCCATCAGGAACCACCAACACAGTACTCATCCAGCGTACCCACCCCTCTTTCCCCAGGAGACATCAATCAGCAGTGTGTCCACCTCTACAGGGACCCCAGGCCACACCTTGCAACCAAGACAATCAGGGACCTGAGGTCAGTGGCATTGGGCACATGGTTCAGGAGACAGAGGGACATGCCAACAGGGAAACTGGGAGGAGCGCTGTGCACCAGGGGAGGACAGGCCCAGGGAACCGACTGTCCAGGAGGCACTTTTGATATTTTTCTGGGAGCCTACCAACATTCCCACGACATGATGGGCCAGATCCTGGACAATGTGCAGGAGAACAGGCGGCTGCAGGAGGGATAGTACCAGGAGATCAGGGAAGACTTGCAGGCCATCAACAGAACCCTGATCTCCATAGCACGGGTGCTGGCAGACATGGCCAACATTATGAGGGAGGCAGTCTCACACCAGCGGGCCCCTGCCCCTAGCCAGACATCTGAACAGCCTTCCACTTCTGCTGCTGCTAGTAGCCAGGAGGCCCCACCACAGGACTCATAGGCCACCAGTTCCCCCCCTGCAGAAGGTGAACCACCCCGCAAATGTTCCCTGCGATCCAGACAGAAGCGTGAGACATATGCCAAGACCCCCGCCAGGAAATGAGACTCTCCTGATTGTCCCCCTTGTGTCCCACTCAGTCACCCTTTCTACCTGGAACTCCCATTGCTCGCTTTCCTTGGACAATGCACTTGTGCTACAAACAGACTGGACTTTCCTCCATCATCACCCCATCCCATTGCAATTTTCCCCTAGATGTTAGCACTTCAATAAACACCCTTTGACAAAAATTCATTTGGAGTATGTCATGTATTTCAAATATGTATTTTTTGAAACAGGTACAAACATTGCAAATGAACTGTACACAGAATGAGCATAAATTAATGACCTGTAGCTGGCTGTAGTAATCACACCAGGAGTATTGGTGAAATCACCAAAATATGCAAAATGAATTACCAGAGGGAACAGAAAGTGGACATAGAAGTGGGTAATATCAGCATGCCATTGCCACACAGATTACAATCAGTCATTTAAATGTAAAGTAACACTGTCTTACCTGTGTGTCATTGGAAGTATTGACGAATCACAGATGTTCTGTTGTCCTCACCCTCATCCTCTGCCTCCGCATCCTCACTGTCCACAGGGTCTACTGCTGCCACAGGGGCATCTCCAGTCTCCTCCACCTGCAGAAAAGGGACATGGCGTCTGAGGGACAGGTTGTGCAACATGCAGCATGCCACTAGTATCTGGCAGGCCTTCTTGGGTGAATAGATTGAAGCACCGGAACCTGGCCTTCAGGAGGCCAAAGGTTCTCTCATTGATCCTTCTGGTTAGCCCATGTGCCTCATTATAACGTTCTTCTGCCCTTGTACTGGCATTCCTCACAGGGGTCAGCAGCCATGATAAGTTTGGGTAACCAGAGTCACCTGCAAATATTGAGGGACAACATTTAGCTACACACTATCCTATATGGCCAACACCATACCCATACACCAACATATACTGGGTGGGAACCAAGGGCTCACCTATTAGCCACACCCTGTGCCTCTGTAGTTCCCCCATCACATTTGAGATGCTGCTATTCCTCTGGACAAAGGCATCATTCACCGACCTAGGATACTTAGCATTGACGTGGGAGATGTACTGGTCCGCCAAGCACACCATCTGAACATTCATGTAGTGAAACACCTGTTCATTCTGGCGGGGGGACAAATGCAAAATGTGTACCATCAATCGCCCAAATTATGTTGGGGATATGTCCCATTGCATAAAACTCGGCCTTCACTGTGGCCAAATCCTCAACCTGGGGGAAAACAATTTAGCTGCACATGTGTTTTGTCAGGGCAGACAACATTCTTGTCAGCACGTTTGAGAACATTGGCTGTGACATTCCTGCTGCCAAGCCCACTGTCACTTGCAAAGAACCAGTTGCCAGGATATGCAGTATAGATAACACTTGCACAAGAGGGGGGATTCCTGTGGGATGACGGATAGCTGAGATCAGGTCAGGTTCCAACTGGGTACACAGGTCTGTGATTGGGGCCCTGTCCAGTCTATAGGTGAGGATAATGTGCCTGTCCTCCAGTGTATCCAAGTCCACCAGGGGTCTGTACAAAGGGGTATGTCTTCATCTCATATTTATCTGCAGCGCTAGGTATCCAAGGGACACAAGAGTGAGGAGGCTGTCACAAACTGAACATTGGAGCCACAACAGTAGTTAGCATTCTGTAAGCATGTAATGGGTCAGTGGAATGTTTCTAGTATGTGACTATTTCTCCTGTGACGCAACATGATTCCATAGGGCTGCCCCCAATGAAATGGGACGCCTGTCCTGTGTGGATGGACAGGTGGAAGTGAGGTAATTCTGCTGACGTTATGCGTCGTGGCCGGAGGCAGTCGGGAACCGCCGTGCAAATCCTCATTGGCTAATATTGGGTCCTATGGGTTACAGTGGCCAATGGTGATCTACGCCGGCGGTGACGGTATGCACCGCAGCGGACGTGACCGCCATTTTCTATCTGATTCCTCACTTGCTACCTGACCTTCCATAGTAGAGGACCTACACTGCATGTGCTGCTGTGATGTGTGTCTGGAACTTACCATGGCCCGTGTGACCGGGGAAAGGACCCCAGCCTTCACTTTAGAGGAGTTAGAGAGACTGGTGGATGGGGTCCTACCACAGTATGGACTGCTGTATGGGCCTCCAGACCAACAGGTGAGTACACTGTGGGTACGATGTATGTGGCATGCATATATGGAGGTGTGTGTGATGGCTCCGTGTAAGGGGGGATGGATGTCCTCCTGCCTGGGTACACATTGGGTGCTGGGCTATGTGTGTGCCATATGTGTAACTGGCTGGACTGTTTGTCTAATGGTGTTTTCCTGTCTGTATTGCCTCTGGAGGTCAGCACCCATCAAAAGAAGGGTATGTGGCGTGGTATCGCCAAGGAGGTGAGGACCTTGGTGGTCTATGGCAGGCAGAGCACCCACTATCGCAATCTGTGGGAGGACCTGAGATGCTGGGCACGGAACACGGCAGAGGCCCAGCTGGGGATGGCCTCCCAATGAGGAAGGGGTGCCAGTCGGACCCTGACCCCCCCGATGGTCCTCATACATGCTGGATGGCTTAAGGGCATCACAGCAGCCACAAGGGGGTGAGTACAGTTGCTAGCCTTACAGCTGGTAGGGTGGTATCCTGGTGGTGGATGTGTGTTAGTGGGTGCCCCTAGGCCTGGCCTGAAATAGCAGTGTAGGTCCTCTTGTGGCTGGGGTTCTGAAGGTATAATCCTGCCTACCTAGCTTGTAAGCATCCACTACTAATCAAGACTGCATGGGTCCCAGGTGTACTGCAGTTGGTGGTGTGTGCCCCTCCTCCTGCCTTGGGGGCTAGCAATGTCAGTGGTGGTGCAATGCATAGTGCGTAGGCCTGTTCCCTGTGTGTGAGGGTGCTGTGTACACCAACTGTGGTGTTGGTGCAGCCATTGACCCAGTGTTTCCTTTGTCTCTCTCCCCCCCTTTCTTGTTTTGTCATCCTGTCCTTATGTGCATTAGCATCATCTGGCGGAGAAGCAGAGGCACCAGTGTCAGAGGGAGCTGCATCCCACAGGACCACAGGATCCAGGAGGCAGAGTCCATCGACGCTGAGGGCACCAGAAGGACAGAGGGTGAGGGGAGCACCCTGGCGGAGACTGGAGGGGACAATTCAGACTCAGATACCTCCTCCAATGGAAGCTCCCTGGTGGTGGCAAACACTTCTGTGGCCACCCCAGCTCAGGTACAGCCGCCACCCCCCATACCAACACTGCCCTACCAGCAGCCCCTCAGCAAATTGCCAGTGCCCTTTCACCCAGGAGGGTGGGCATCACCTTTGCCCCAGGCACCTCAGGCCCTACCCCAGTGAGCCCTGCTGCTCTGAGTGAGGAGGCTATTGACCTCCTGAGATCAATCTATGTAGGGCAGTCAACCACTGTGAATGACATACAGGGGCTGGCAGCCCGGATGCAACAATCTAATGCATTCCTGGAGGGCATTCACACTGGATTGGCTGCCCAACAGAGATTGATCCAGGCTCTGGCCTCCTCTCTGATGGCAGCCATTGTCCCTCTTTCTACCGTTCCCCCTCCAACTACCACTTACCAGTCCCATTCCCCTCAATCCCAACCCATCCCAAGCACACAGCCAGACGAGCATGCACACAGCACAACACCCAAGAGCGTCACAGGCAAACACAAGCACCACACTTCATCCCACAGGCACTCACACAAACACCATCCAGTTGCAGACACAACAACATCCACTATTTCCACTCTCTCCCCCTCTTCCTCCTCCTCCACCTCCCACCCAGTTACGTCTACACTCACACCTGCATGCACTACATCATCATCCACTACCTGCATCATCACAACACCAAGCAGAACACACACCTCACTGGCAGACACCTCTACAACAGTCATGCACAAGTCCCCTGTGTCCTCTCCCACTGTGGCTGCCCCCCCTTCTAAAGTACACAAACACAAGCACTTAGACACCCAAAAGCCATCTACCTCACAATAGCATAAAGCCCATGCACCTGCAACCAAATCCAGCAGACAGACACCTCCAACAGCCACTCCCTCATCCTCCACTCCCATTACGTCTCCCTCTTCCCACCCTAATGTCCCTGAAAAGCTTTTCCTTTCCACCATTGACCTCCTCCCTACTGCTCCCACCGTCCTGCACGTATTGGCAAGGCATCATGAACCCAGCCAAGCAGCTCAGCCACACAGTCCACGGGCCCAGTTCCATCCGCACCTACTCATGCTGGAAAGGACTCCAGTCCACATATACAAAAGGGGAAGAAGCCTTCCCCAGCCAGCCGAAAGGGGAAGGAGGCTGCACCTGCCACCCGAAAGGGGAAGGAGCCTGCACCAGCAGGCAAGAAGGGCAAGGAGCCTGCAACAGCAGGCAAGAAGGGCAAGGAGCCTGCACTGGCAGGCAAGAAGGGCAAGGAGTCTGTAACAGCAGACAAGAAGGGGAATGAGCCAGCACCAGCAGGCAAGAAGGGCAAGGAGCCTACACCAGCAGCTATCACATAGCCCCCACCATCAACCGTGGTTGTGCAGCCATCACAGAGTGCAGGGGATGTGCAGGAGCCTCCCACCACCAGCACCAGCGCCACCACAGTGCAACCATCAGAGGGTGCAGGGGCTGTGCAGGAGCCTCCCACCACCACCACCAGAGCCACCACAGTGCAACCATCAGAGGGTGCAGGGGCTGTGCAGGAACCTCCCTCCACCACCATCAGCACCGCCACAGTGCAGCTCTCACCGCAGGCGGACGCAATGTGATCCAGACTCCATGGGCTGCTGTGCCGCCTGTCCCCTCCAGAACCATTGGGGAAGACAACCACCTAAGAGACTGTGGCCTATCACTCCCCAGGACCAAGCACAGGGCATTTTGCCCCCTCCAGAACCAGTAGAAAAGTCACCCACTCAAGAGACTGTGGCCTATCACTCCCCAGGACAAAGCACAGGGCATGTTGCCCCCTCCAGAACCAGTGGGGAAGACACCCACCTGAGAGACTGTGCCTTTGCACTCCCCAGGATCAAGCACAGGGCATGTTCCCCCCCCAAAATCAGTGGTTTTGTTTCAGCTTCCGGCTAAGGTGCCCCCTCACCCTGAGGTACTTGCCTATTTGCCAACTGATACCCCTGCAGTGTTCTCTCCATATTGATGCAGGAGACATGTGGGGCCTTGGACTTTGTCATGTGGCCCAAGCGAACTGAGGACTGGGCAGTGCTCCTTTTACTGTACATTTGTAAATATCTGTAGCATTGGCTAAATTATTATTTATACTGTGTTGATCTTATTACAATCACTTGGTACATTCCTGTTGTCCTTGCATTATTCAGCTGAAGTTGGGGGATTAACTTGTTTTCTTGTACAGCTGGTTGTGTGTATGGTGTGTGTGGGGGGGGGGGGTGTATGGAGCGTGTGTGTGTCACTCTTGTTTTCCTTCCCCATCCCTTGTCTGCTAGGCAGCTGCACTCACTGTTGTCATCTTCTCCGACGTTGGTGTTCGTGGTGGAGCAGATCATAGAATATCATCGGAAATACTTGCAGTTGTGGTTCCATGGCGGCGTGGGTCTTCCCTGTATCTCCAAAGGTGAATCCTTTCACTTCTGTGTAGTGTTTCCGCCAGGCTTTTGATGTTGTTGGTACTGCCCCGGAAAAGGTGGCAGATTGTCTGGTCATAATATGGTGTGCAGAACTTTGAGTTCCGCCTGGCAGTTGGCAGCTACCGCCATGGTGACAGTTGTTTCCACCCTGGCGGTCGATGTGGTACATTGGCTGTCTTTCGGAGATCTTTCTGCCATGGTCATAATTCGGAGGTAGTTACCGCCGGCCTGTTGGCTGTTTACTGCCACTTTATCACCGACCCCCAGGGTGATTACATCCCCTCTGCTAATCAAATCACTGGGGCTCCTTTCTAGCTGGGGTGCAGGAAGTGGGGGTGAGCCTGTGTCCTATTCTGTTGTTGCCTCTTTGAAGACCAGTTTGGCTACCCAACCCCTTTCCTGCCTTTTGTTCTGCAGCTTGCAGATCACCACTCACCAGATGTCCTTATATTCCAAATATTTATCTCCTATACTCAAATGATGGAAATGTATATTGAAATGACACACACAGACAGTATTATGTAGGAGGCATGATTGTCCCCCACACAAGAATCTACAATTGTAATTTTTTGGTCTAGGTGAAACTACATGTTACTAGATAAGACAAATTAATGGGATATTGATTTTTCTTGTACATTCTTGTGAGATATATGGTCAACTTAATCTATTATCATTATAGATACTTTATGTCCTTTCCTGTCGAGGGTGGGTGACCTATATTTCTTTTTGAATTTCCTTACTATACACCCCTAGTGGAAGTTTGGTCTGTTCGTCCATTGATTCAGTGATTGGACATCTGTAGGGACTATGAAGAGTGGTTTAGTAAAGCGACATGACTCATAAGATGTCACTAATATAATAGACAATCCCTGTTCACAGCACTTGAATCAGAAATGAAGTCTCCCTCATTCCCACTTTTAGGATACAAGCTACAAAAAGAAAGGGTTGGAGCCAAAGTCTGCCATGTAACACGTCACTCTCCGTGTGGCATATGCCACAACTCTTGTGACATATGCCACCGCATGTCATAGTTTTCTGACGTGCTCTTTTGTGAATAATTGCAGATAGTGATAGTGCCTGTCTTCCAAAGGAATCTTTTTCTCCTGGGTAAACTAAATAAAGATAGAAAAAGAAAATAAAAATGATATAACATATGATTGAGGTGGGGTTTGAACTTTAGTCTACAAGGCACATTATTATTGATAACAACCACTATTCCAACTGTCCTGTGGACACATTTAGCTACCTAAAGCATTTTTATCTTAGAGAAGGTGTAGATGTCCTTCTTCTATTTCCCTGGTGAATTTTATGTTGCATGCCACAAATTGACAGTTGCTTTTCACACTTAATAAACAAATAACCCTTCCTATCTTTCACTCTGGAACTGGCCCCATTCATTTATTTTTATTATACAAGCTACTTCTATCTGTCATTCAACAAATTAAGAAATTTCTTTCATTATAAGCCTTGCTCCCCCTTCCACATGCCACAGCATGTCACAAATTATTAACATGCACTGCCATGACTAAATAGGCCACAAATCACCCAGGCAGTGCCAGGGGGTGATTTACAATGGAGCCTCTTTCAATTGGCTAAAATTTTAAAAAATAAATAAAAAAATAAAAAAAAACTGAAAAAAGCAATTTTTCTCCAAGTGAGGTTTGATCCCTGGTCAAAAGCAATATGAACTCACACAGCTAACCACTTGACCAACAACAAAATGTATGGCTTTATATGGCAAAATGCCTTATAATGTAGATCTGCCTAGTATTTACGACGGAAAGTCTTGATTCTTATTAAAGACACGGAGGCGAGTATTATGCTAATACTTCTCCTGCTTTAATTAATAGCAGCAGTCACGAAACGGAACAAACTACAAATCTCATGCGACTGGGACAAAGGCCAATGATAGGGCAAAAAACAGGATACAGAGTTCCAATCAGGGACTAGGCAACGGGTCTTATACCTAACTTGAATGAAAGCAGCCCTCTTTTCTTGAGAGAGGAGTAAGGATAAGTAGACAACATTGAATAGATTAAACAAATAACAGTCACAGCCAGAATCCAAGTAAAACAATCCTGGCGGAGAAAAATCTTCGAAAGAAGAGAGGGATCCTCTTGACAGCTTGGAAGCATGATGCTGAACAATGCCCACTCATATGAAGACAAAGTCGTTGGCTGATCGGGAGACACTGTCTTCCTAAGTGGATGACGCAGTTGGTGTAGAAACAGCTGTAGTGTGGGAAAAAACATACCATAAGCAAGTTTATGGAGGGATAATACTCACCTCTGTGCCTTTAATAAAATTAAGACTTTCCGTCATAAATACTAGGAAAATCTTCAGTTTATGTTAGGACTGAATGCTCATTTTATGCTTGTTTAAAGCATATCAACTACCAGAGACGAAGCAGTTACTACAGGTTTACAATAAAAGGTTTTAAATGTAGAATCATTAGACCAATCAGCAGATTTCAGAATGTCCTCCAAATGGGAGCCTGCTAAAGGGGCTCTGGAAGCCATGGCAGTGCGAGTAGAATGGGCTCCAAAGACAGAGGTGTCGATATCAGCTCAGGACATTCCCATTTGACCCACCGGGCCAATGTTGGGGAAGAGACAGGAGCATGGGGTCTTCGGAAAGGGTTTGCGAGGAAGACAGAACTCCCAAAAGCTCTGCTCGGGGTATTGATTTGGTCCCCCCTAGGTGGTTTATGTAACAAACTGTTGACAAGTTGTCATCCTGAGTGGGATGGAGCATTGGATTTTGTTCTTTGTGACGCTTTTGATGGCAAAGAAACCTGCATGCATCTCTAAACAGTTGGTGTGTTGAGAGGACTCCAAAGGAGACCATGAACCTCCAGTTGATATCGGACCACACCGGGCGCCCCAACCTAACACAAGTTAAGGGGCTGAAGCAAAGATGATTTTGCCATTTCAAGCATCTAAATGGTCTAGCCACCATTGAAGTTCTAATTTTGGAGTTCTGGTCCAGGGGGACGGAGTCTGAATAGGCAAGACCTTGAGGAGATGATAAATCTTCAGCCTCTGAACACCTCGATAGTGCAAAGGAGCGGGGAAAATGGCCTGAACTGATGAGGAAAGCAGACTGACAATCCTTGCATGAGATCTGTGGGTAATACTTGGTAATTTCAGAGTGTGACAGATTTCTACTTTTATGGCGATGACTTTGGATTGAGGAAGATGTAAAGTGGTGTCTGTTAAATTTATAAGGAATCTGAGGAATTCTATCTGTTGAGTTGGGTTTAAGACCGACTTTTCTATCTTTATAAGGAATCCTAGATCCGCTAAGAGAAAGGAGGTGAGAGAAATCTGATCTCAGACAGACTGAGGATTTTGACACATCAAAAGAATGTCATCCAGGTAAATGATAAGTCTCATGCCTTGTGCCCTGAGAAAGGATACTATCGGCTTCATAAGCTTTGTGAAGCACCAAGGGGCGGATGATAGGCCAAAAGGCCGCTGAAATTGTAGGAATTTCCTGGAATAGTTATGGATGGGAACTGTAAGATATGCATCCTGAAGATCGAAACGAACCTTCCAATCGTACTGAAGCAAAGAATCCCACAGATGGATGCTAGTCTCCATCCTAAAGTGTCTCTAGACAACAAACTTATTGAAGGCTTTGAGGCACTGTCCGGACGATTTGTGGCCTATTTAGTCATGGCAGTGCATGCTAGAAATTTGTGACATGCTGTGGCATGTGGAACAGGGAGCAAGGTTTACAATGAAAGAAATCCCTTAATTTGCGGAATGAGAGATAGAGGAAGCTTGTATAATAAAAATAAATACATGGGGCCAGTGCCAGGGTGAAAGAGAGGCAGGGTATTTGTTTATTAAGTGTGAAAAGCAACTGTGAGTTTGAGAGATTAAACACAATATACACTTTAGGATGGATTTTGAATACATTGATATTGTCATCTCGATATGGCACCTGTTGTGACTTGCCACTTTTGAGGCCTACACTGATTTTTAGACAGCATGTGCAGTTCTTCTCCGGTGTAAATAGTCACATCAAGATGACACCCGATTGGCACTCCAGATTTTCACTGCATTATGACACAAGGGATCAGGGGTACTCTCCCAAGGTATGTGGTTCTTTAATTTTAGCCCCGTGATTTCGGTGTAAGGATAATTTTCCACTTACGGTACATAATCTAACCTTGGTTACAGACGATTCATAAGCACACATTACTTCGGATTGGGGTTAGGTGCATTTTGGTTATGGGTGAGCGAGGAGCCTCCTGATTCAGTGGGAGCCATGGAGGCTATATGATATACATTTTGATTCAGATACCTAACGTGTGGGTTATTGCTGGGATATGTGTGCATATTTCTTGTTCTGAAATATTTAGCTATTGGTGTAATTTCTACTTGGAGATTGATTGCATTACTCTGAATCACATTTATTTGATAATACGTATGCCTCACAAAGAGCATGGGTGAGGTTTAATTGGAAGTTTTTATCCTGTGAATAAGTACAATCTATTACAAGGGCATATATTGTATTTTTAAGATCGGATGGACTTACAAAGAATAGTGACTCAATACATCAATGTAAACTAGGCATAACCATGTAAGGAATAGCTCTTATGTGGATACTTACATATTAGACATAGTAATATGCCATTGTATAATGGGGATCCTCTTCATATTTAGGATATACTGTTTCATACAAGTAGAGGAATATATAACAGAGGGACACCATATCAGGTATGCCCTGTTTGTATTATGACATTCGAGCTCAAGTGTCATTTTAACATAATAAACTCACATGGACGGGGTTTGATACCATTGGGTGACTTTTTCACTGTAAATGGCTGTGGGTACTTATGAAAGAATTTATTGTATTGTTAAACTGCCATCTAAGACAGATCACTCTAGTTTCTTGTGCACTGGGTGATGTGGGTCAACTTGACCTGTGTGATGCCCTGATTAGGGGCTCCTCTCTGACTGTGTGTATTTTAATTATAGCCCTGAAGAAGTATGGTGCGATATCTGCAGCGTGAGATGAAACACATGTTGGCATGGGCATTTTTGAGTTACCCTTGTGAAAATAAAAGATTGCTGATACTATGTACTCATTGTTTGGAGTGCTCGGAGACCTCATCTTTCTTCATGTGGACTTGTACCCATGGGAGAAGATCAGCTGGCTCTTCCTCCTCCTTGAGCACTGGACACTAGAGAACAATTTTGGATATTGTCAATACAACTGTAATAATACTGGAGTGTGTGTGCTCCGAGGCCCAGCTACTTTTTCTTGTAGTCATTGCAGAGTGCTTGGGATAGGATGATATCATTGTTGCCTACTGGAGTGTTGAGGAACAACTTGACAATGGCGAAGATTTCTTTGGCATTTTTGGGGCTGGCTTCAAGTCTGAGAGCTAGGACCTTTGTCTTTGTATTTAGTAGAGGTAGAGGTTGAGGGTGACTTTGTATGTGTATCTTAATGCTGTGTTTTTGTGAAGTCTCCATTTTCTTTCAAGTTGTTTATATTGGCTCTTGGACTCCCTGAGGTTGTTGTGTACCAGCTGGATCGTTTGTTGTTTTTGGAGGTCTTTTTTTCTGGTGGGATTGGTATGGTTGGCACAGTTGGTGAGCCGTAAATTAAAGTACTTAGGTGGTCATTCTAACCCTGGCGGTAAAAACCGCCAGGGCGAATGACCGCGGTAGCACCGCCAACAGGCTAGCGGTGCACCGCTGGGAATTCTGACCGCGGCGGTTCAGCCGCGGCCAGAAAAGGAAAGTCGGCGGTGTACCGCCGACTTTCCGCTGCCCTTGAGAATCCTCCATGGCGGCGGAGCGCGCTCCGCCGCCATGGGGATTCTGACACCCCCTACCCCCTGGCGGTAGGGGGTGCCAGTGGCATGGGCACTGCAGGGGCCCCCATAAGAGGGCCCCAAAAAGAATTTCAGTGTCTGCCTAGCAGACACTGAAATTCGCGACGGGTGCTACTGCACCCGTCGCACTCCAGCAACTCCGCCGGCTCCATTCGGAGCCGGCTTCATCGTTGCTGGGTCTTTCCCGCTGTGCTGGCGGGCGGCCTTTTGGCGGTCGCCCGCCAGCACAGCGGGAAAGCCAGAATGGCCGCAGCGGTCTTGTGACCGCGGTGCGGTCATTTGGCGGTAACCGCATGGCGGGCGGCGACCGCCGCCCGCCGCGGTTAGAATCACCGCCTTAGTGTTGACATCCAGGTTCCCGGTGTGGTTGGGTGGGAGTTCCTGTAGGGTCTTGGTCCAGTTTTATTTTGATGTTTTGTCTTGAAGATGCTTTGGGTTTTTCTGGTGGGGTAGCTTGGTGGGCGGTATCTTGAAATTTATAATGTAATGGTCAGACCATGTGAACGGAATCTTGTGGATGATGATGATCCTATAGTTGGGAAAAATAGGGTTGAGGTTGTGACCTGCTGCTTAGGTTGGTCCTTGGATGAGTTGGGTGAGTCGAAGGTTGCCAAGGCTGTCGAGGAGCACCATGGAGTTGGGGGTCCTTGGTGTCTTCCGGGTAGAAATTGAGTTGCCAGATGAGAAAGTAGTTGGTTGATCTGAGGCAGAAAGGAACAATGAAGCCTGCCATTGAGGAGGTCCCAGATTTCTGTGGAGTGCTTCCTGAGGGATCTGACTTTGAGAAGCATGGCAGACAGGTATATTAGTTGATTGGATTCACTGTTGTTGGCATCTAAGCTGTTGCTGTTGCACAGTGGGTACAGGAGAAAGATACTACTGTGGTGCTGGGGGATGCACAGCAGCAGTGTATTTGCTGGTATGTGTTGCTGAGGTTGCGGAGGATGGCAGTGGAGCAGTGGTGGTATTTGTTTGCTAATGATACAGCTGTGGTGCTGCACTGGATGGTTGTGAGGTGAAGGCTCATGGTTCTGGGCATGGTTCAGGCATGGAAGGGTGTACACAGTTTGTCCTTGGTGTGCCAGCAGTCCTCCTGCTGCACGCATTTACTGTGTGGTTGAGCTGCGTCCTGCATTTAGTGTGTCCTGCTGTGGGCATAACTTCTGTTGGTGGGAAGAACAGGGAGCAGGAAAACCTGGGCAGGAAAACCCAGGCAAAGGCAGTGTCACTTGATAAAACAGTGGCAACTAGATCAGGGTGAAATAAGTAGGAATTGGAGGGCACAGGCAAGTGTCAGGCTAGGTGCCCAGGGGCCCGTAGTTAAGCAGTATGACACATATCAACTCTGTCAACAATGACACAACTCACCATAGTTAAACACTATTCTACAGAATTTTTAGTCATTGAACTTTTGCCTCTTAATTTCTTTAAACCTTAAACCTTAGTCTGTCTGACTCAGCAACTCTGTTGGGCCACTGCTGCATAATGCCTTTCGGCCTGTGAGGTCCGATCGGGTCAGGAGCTGAGCTGGGAAGATTATGAAGCTCATCTCTCCACCACTCATTGTGCACAAAGCTGTTACTGGTGCTGCACACGAAGTCAGAGGAAGAGAGCAAGGAACCGAAATTGCCACTCACTACATGGCTTCATAATATAAGTGATGCTGTGACTGCCCGTTGTTCCATGGACCTGAATCTTCCCACCGCCACACTGCTTCATGGGGAGGTCTACTAGACAAGAGGCTTAACCACATGTACAGAGCCAATCCAGGGGCTGCTCTCTTGCTATTATATTACCAATACAACATGAAAGCTGTGCTAGGATTAGCATGGTCTGGTGAACCCAGTGCTCATTAGAAGTCTGAGGGGCTGTCTGTGAAATCTCAGCTCACTAATTACACGGAGTGAGAGGCCTCTATTGTGCATGTCAGGTTGACCATCAAAAAGCAGCTGGCCAACTTGACTTGCACACTTTGTGAGTGTGTGTTGACAGCCCACTCCAATCCTATTGCTGAGCATTCCAGTTATAGCTACCAGTGCCTGGTGACATCAATGATAAGCCCTGCCCCCACACCCTCCACCTTGTAACCTCACTCTTCCTGCTGCAACCTGGCCCTTCATAAAGGAGTTGGGGGTGCTAAAGAAGCTACAGGGGCAACATAAGTAGGGGGGGCAATGCCCTTATGTCAGAATAGAGGAAACTATTTGTGGTTGACCGGTACATAGATGTGAATTCTGCTTCAGTGGGATGAAGCATGGATCAGATGCACCAAGCAGGTTCATCCCGGTGAAAGATCTTACCTTCTCACTAAAGGCCTGATTTAGAGTTTGGTGGATGGAGTTCCTCTGTCATATACATAATGGATATCACATTCGCCATATTGTTATCCTATTCCATCCGATGCAAATCATAATACGGTGGACAGGACATCCATCACTTTTGTGATGGAGTAACCGTTCTGCCAAACTCTAAATCAGGCCCTAAGTCCCTGAAATGGAAGTCAAAATCCTCAAGCAGGGCAAGGTTGCAGGCCATTTCTGATTGATTCCTCTAGAACCAGGATAGCCTGTAGACATGATTCCTTTGAAGCTATTGATTTGGGAAAGAAAATCTCAGAGGGGGAGAAATTCAAATTTCATGGCAGCCAATATCCTTACATTAGGCACCTTTGCCTAGTCAAGATTTCTACCTTTAGATTTGAGGCCTGATTGAGAGTTTGGTGGGTGAGTTACTCCATCACAAATGTGATGGATAGCCTGTGTGCCGTATTAAGATCCCATTATATCCTATGGGAATTGTAATGCAGCTTAAGATTTCCATCATATTTGTGATAGAGTAACCCATGCTCCAAACTCTAAATCAGGCCCTTAGTCTTTTTTATAGAGATCAAAATTCTCTAGTGGGGAAGCTTGAAGCTGTATTCAATTAAGATCTTTTGAAGTCAGACACCTTTGCCATAACATCCACCTGATGTTCCAGAGGTCCTGGAAGACCAAATGTTTTGTACGTCCCAACTTTTCAGAGGTTCTGGTGCCGTTCCTCCTCTAAGGCTCCAATTGTCTAACAGAAAGCACTTAAGGGCAAGGTTTCCTTCAAGCAGAAGTCACCTTCAGAGTCCAGTGCAGACCCAGTAGAAGTTGGTCAGGTAGGACTACTGCAGTTTGTAGTATTCCTGTTAACAGACAGGAAGGTCAACCAGCCAACCCTGGTACTCTTGCGTAGAAGTGAGAAGAGGTTTCCACACAGGTCCCAAACATCAAGTGCATTCATCTTCTGTTCATCCACTGTTTCAAAGAGTGTTCTGGTGAGTTGTAGATGAGGGGTCACTTTTCTAGGATTGTGTAGGTGGTGGGTGTGGGGACTCCTGGGGACTCCTTTTCCAATGATAAAAATGTTTCAGTGGGGCAACCCTTCCTTCTTTCTCAGCATCGGCTGATTGCCTCTTTGGACACTATCCCACATTGCACTATTCTGAATAAAATCCAAGTTGGTACAACATTGTTGCCGTTGAAGGTGGCTGCTGTGCCAACCATAGGTGGGTTTAGGGCTGGCTCCTGTGTGCCTTGGGAACAAAGGCTTCTTTTCCTCAGGTTTCCCTTTACACCAACCTATGAATGGGCAGGTATCACCTCCATCCCTTACTAGATGCTGACGTTTCTGAACCCTCCCCAGCTTCCTTTCCAGAACTGATATGAGCCACATACCTTACTCATAGGTTTTCCTAACAAGGGGCATACACCATTGTTTCTGCTATGGGAGCAGTTTTTACACTTCATTGAAAGGGACCTCTGGCAGGGCCATATGCTAATAGGCTAATGCTAATTAACCCACTGGAGGTTCAGGCAGCAAAAGTCTCACTTTTTAAAAGTACACTTTCCTAAATATTTTGTAAATCCTACTTCACCTTGTTTAATGAACGTTAAACATGGTATTTCAATTGCTCTGGTAGTTTGTCCCAAACCTAAGTCACCAGAGTTGTGATTTTATTCTGAACTTTAGTTTTTCTAATTGGATAGCTATAGCCCTTTCCAGTGAAAACAGCATTTGGGGGGGGGTAGTCACTCTGGGTATGTCAAATCGAATTCTCTCATTAATCAATTTTATATACTTGGCACTTTACGTTGTAGGCTGAAAGGCTGGCTTAAGGGTAACATATGTAATATATAAAGGTAGGGTTCTATACTGCTAAAAAGGGGGATTTTGATTGACTTGCATGCCTTTTTAAAAGCACGGACTCGGGCTACAGAGGTTGGCCTCAAGCCATGTTTCCTTTATGAACCTAGTGGTACATCATGTACTGCAGTCTAGGGGCGGCATTTACATTTTCCAAGACATTGATGTATTTTCCTGCATCATATGCTATGGCCTTATTGTAAAGCTAAATATTTGAATTGTTGATTACCCTATTGTCATGTTTTAGGGGTCAGAGCATGTACCTTGGGGTCAGGGCAGGAGTGCCCCTGTGTGCTCAGTAAAAAAAAACAGTGCGGCCAGTCAGCAAAATATGGACCGTGAAAAAACTGCCACTTTCTTTCACTGTCCATGCTAGATGAAAACAACTAGCCATTCCCTTAGCAGTTCTCACTGTCTCAGCTGAAGGGATGAGGAAAAGCTGTCTAAATTTGCATGGTCATTTCCAGACTCATATCCTACAGATACGACCACTCCCTACAGGGAGATGGACCACCTCAACAGTTTTTAGACTTTCCCTCTTTGCCAGTACTTTCACCCTGTCAATCCCAGCCCCAGTCACTAATCTTACTAATGGTGACCCCTTCTTCTCGTCTGAAAACTGACCTGTTACAAAGGCCCAGTGCGATACAGGTACCACAGTGGCCAACAGCATTATGTGGACCACCCTCCCTCCCAGGTAAGACCCCTGCCCCCAGCTGAGGGTCATTCTTACCCAAAAGGCAAGCAAAGGACAGGGGCCACTGACAGCTATCAATGGCAAGATCCAGGACATTCACCATCTACTGACAGGGAAATGCTTCAATCCAGCGCTTTGTATAGGCCTCAGGCTGAGGGGTTCAGGCTTTGCATGTGCTCATCCCGGTCCAGGGTATTTTACACAGACAAATTGTCATCTACCTCCTCTTGGTCTTTGACTTCCTTATTCTCCTCTGAGGTGGTCTAAAGCTAACCAGACCTGAAGTCTTTGTGGAAACTCCTTTTTGGGTTCCCTGCTGAATGTCAGTCTCCTCTGCATGGCCATGGTACACAATTCCCCAATGCTACGGCTTTCTATTGCAGAAAGATCTACCTCCATGTATCCAAAAGTTAAGGTAAAAAAATTGGAATGAAAAAAATAATTTGAAAAAAATACATGTTTAAAGGGGAATAACAGCACATTAGGTCTCAAGGCTGAATGCAGATATGGTTACTGCATGTATGTAGCATATTGAACCATAAACTCTTCTAAATTATGTTTTGGTATCTTGATTGAGGAATTATATTGTTGCAATAATCTTTGATATTAAAAGCATTTTTGTTTCAAAGAGCATGTAGAAATTTGTAGAAACACATTAAAACTATCAATTTTGGGAACAATCATATCAAGTTTATTGTTTAGATGTCTAAACAACAAAAAACTACATGATTGAATTGGGGGTATTTCCAACATGCCATGCTAATTCTGGGAACAACTGGAACGTTGGAGGTAAAATAAAAAGGTAAAACATTGAGGTGGTCATTACAACCCTGGCGGACGGTGTTAAAGCTGCAGCAACACCGCAAACAGGCCAGCGGACAAAAAAAGTGAATTATGACCCTGGTGGAAACCGCCAACAAAGACAGCCACTTTAACACACCGCCCGTCACGGCGGTACAGACAAGCAGCGCGGCGGTCACCGCAAACAGACAGGCGGAAGACAGTGTACCGCCCATAGTATCACAACCCGCCAATCCGCCACCTTTCCCGGGGCGGATTCACAGTGGATAAAAACACGACGGAAACAGCTTTTGCAATGGGAAAATGCTCACCTCAACACATCCCACGAGGAACGAGGACTCCATGGACCCGGAACTCCAAATACTCCCTGCCCTTGTCTTTCTGCTCCTCTACGACCAACATCTACGTAGGCGCCGAAGACAACGGTGAGTACTGCACCTACGACACAGGGAGGGGGGAGGCAAATGTTAGGGGGACACCCACCAAACACCCCCACCCTCGCATATTACAACATACACACCAATGTATTCCCAAAAATCACAGTAACAACCCACAATCCCCCCGGAAGAATGAAAACACAAAGTGAAATTCGGTCAAACATTGTAATGTGGCAATATAAATGTCATACAAAAATATACAGATATATATTTGAAAATCAGTCAAAATTATATACAATACGAGAAGTAGTGCAGATATGTACATAACAATGTCCATGCACCAACAGTCCAAAAATGCATGGGCGAGGCCCACAAAGGATACCTGACCACAATCGGAAAGAACACTGCCGGGGCATCAGATAGAAATACTACAGGCACCTCAGGGGGAAGGGAAGGGGGGGCACCTCAGCCGGGTGACTGCAAAGCCAGATCCACGACAGGGCTCCATGCCCATTGATGTATCCTGGGGAGTGCAAAGCCACAGTCTCTCAAGTCTATACAGTGGGTGGCTTGCCCACTGTGCCATCCTGGGGAGTGCAAAGCCACAGTCTCTCAAGTCTCTACAGTAGATGGGTTGCCCACTGTACCATCCTGGCGAATGCAAAGCCACAGTCTCACAAGTCTCTACAGTGGGTGGGTTGCCCAATGTACCATCCTGGGGAGTGCAAAGCCACAGTCTCTCAAGTCTCTACAGTGGGTGGCTTGCCCACTGTGCCATCCTGGGGAGTGCAAAGCCACAGTCTCTCAAGTAGATGCAGGTCTCCACTGGTACTGGGGGTGACTGATGCCCAGACTGGATGAGTCTCCCCGTGAAAGTTCATGTCCTGTCACTGTCCCAGCTGCACATGGGATAAGGATGCCTGATGTGGCGGCCCATTCATTCCTACCCGGTGCTTTGACATGGCGGTCTTTGCCCTGTTCAGTGGTGCTTTGACATGGCGGTTCAGGACTGTTCAGCGGTGCTTTGCCATGGTGGTCTCTGCCCTGTTCAGCGGTGCTTTGCCATGGCTGTCTTTGCCCTGTTCAGCGGTGCTTTGCCATGGCGGTCTTTGCCCTGTTCAGCGGTGCTTTGCAATGGCGGTCTTTGCCCTGTTCAGCGGTGCTTTGCCCTGTTCAGCGGTGCTTTGCCATGGCGGTCTTTGCCCTGTTCAGCGGTGCTTTGCCATGGCGGTCTTTGCCCTGTTCAGCGGTGCTTTGACATGGCGGTTCTGGTACGGACATTGGTGTGTGGCATGACATTCCCTACACTGGGCATTGGTGTGTGGCATGACGTTCTCTACACTGGGCATTGGTGTGTGGCATGACGTTCCATCATTGCCCAGCGGAGCTGTGGCAGCCGGGGCCCTCCAGGGCACTGACTCCGGCAGTGGCGGTGGTCTCCTGACCAGTGACGATACTTGTGCCCTCCTGGGCTGTGACTCCGGCGGTGGTCTCTGGACCAGTGACGATACTTGGGCCCTCCTGGGCAATGACTCCGGCGGTGGTCTCTGGACTAGTGACGATACTTGTGCCCTTCTGGGCTGTGACTCCGGCGGTGGTCTCCTGACCAGTGACGATACTTGGGCCCTCCTGGGCAATGACTCCGGCGGTGGTCTCTGGACCAGTTACGATACTTGTGCCCTCCTGGGCAATGACTCCGGCAGTGGTCTCTGGACCAGTGACGATACTTGTGTCCTCCTGGGCTGTGAATCCGGCGGTGGTCTCCTGACCAGTGACGATACTTGTGCCCTCCTGGGCAATGACTCCGGCGGTGGTCTCTGGACCAGTGACGATACTTGGGCCCTCCTGGGCAATGACTCCGGCGGTGGTCTCTGGACCAGTGACGATACTTGGGCCCTCCTTGGCAATGACTCCGGCGGTGGTCTCTGGACCAGTGACGATACTTGTGCCCTCCTGGGCTGTGACTCCGGCGGTGGTCTCCTGACCAGTGACGATACTTGGGCCCTCCTGGGCAATGACTCCGGAGGTGGTCTCTGGGCCAGTTACGATACTTGGGCCCTCCTGGGCAATGACTCCGGCGGTGGTCTCTGGACCAGTGACGATACTTGTGCCCTCCTGGGCTGTGACTCCGGCGGTGGTCTCCTGACCAGTGACGATACTTGTGCCCTCCTGGGCAATGACTCCGGCGGTGGTCTCTGGACCAGTGACGATACTTGTGCCCTCCTGGGCTGTGACTCCGGCGGTGGTCTCCTGACCAGTGACGATACTTGGGCCCTCCTGGGCAATGACTCCGGCGGTGGTCTCTGGACCAGTGACAACGGTGCTGGCGGTTGTGTCTCGACCGCCAGAAATGATGGCGCACTTCTCCGCAGTGACACTCACAACAGGCTGGGCAGACTTCCTCTGGCCCTTCCCCCCCTTTGGTGGGGTCACAGCTGACTCTCCAATCCCCTTGGAACTCATGTGAGTTGTTTTCCCACCAGGAGTCTTCACACGGTCCCGTCGTCCACTCTCCAATTTCAGAGCATTGACAGGGGGTGGGCTGCCAGTGCCTTGACTCCGGGTCATACTGCCTGCCCTGGTGGCCGGTGCACTCCACAAACCTTGAACACGCACCACTGGTATTGGAGGCTTTTTGGCTGAGGCGCTACGAGAGGACTGATGAATTGGAGGGGGGGTGGGGGCAAAAAGGTCAACTTTACAGAGGGAGAGTTTCTGACGAACACTGGGATGGGTAGTTGGAGGGGGCCTGGGAGTGGAGGAAGAGGAGGTGGTTATCGGAGGTGTCACTTTAGCTGTTTTAGGTGCAGGTGCAGGTCCTGGAGGCTGTCGTGAGGTGGATGGATGTTGGGTGAGTGATTGGTGGCGTTTGTGTACTTTGGGAGGGGGCGTCACAGACACACTGGGAGAGGACACAGGGGACGTGTAAATGGGAGTGGAGGTGGTGAATGCAGGTGAGCAGCTTGTGGTGCTGGGTGTCCTTGTGCGATTCATGGTGCCTGTAGATGTGGTGCATGCAGGTGTGTGTGTAGACGAGACTGGGAGGGAGGGGGGAGAAGAGGAGGAGGGGGACACAGTGGAGGCAGTGGATGTTGCTGTGTCTGTACGTGGATGAGGCTTGCGTGAGTGCCTGTGGTGTGTGTGGTGCCTATGTTTGCTTGAGCTACTTGTGTGTGCTGATTTGTGTGCATGCTGGTCTGTAGGTGTGCTTGGGATGGGCTGTGGTACAGGAGATTGGGTCTGGGTGGAGGAAGTTGGAGGGGGGAGGCTAGACACAGGGACAATGGCTGCCATCAGTGCTGAGGCCTGAGATTGCAGGGTTCGCTGAAGGACAGCCTGACCAGAATGAATGCCCTCCAGGAATGCATTACCATGTTGCAACTCTCGTTCTACACCCTGGATGACATTCACAATGGTAGACTGCCCAACAGTGAGTGACCTGAGGAGGTCAATGGCCTCCTCACTGAGGGCAGCAGGGGTGACTGGGGCAGGGTCTGAGGTGCCTGGGGTGAAGGTGATGCCCACCCTCCTGGGTGAGCAGGCACGGGGTGAACGCTGAGGGGCTTCTGGGAGGGCGGTGCTGGTAGGGGAGGTGGAAGCTCTACCTGTAGAAGTGGGGCGCACAGATGGTGCCGCCACCACAAGGGAGCCCCCATCGGCGAACAAGTCCGTGTCGCTGCTTGGTGATCCGGTGGCCGACGTGAAGCTTCCCTCCCCCTCGGTCCAACTGGTGCATTCTGAGTCCGTGGTGTGGCCCTCCATGGCCATGTGGGATGCAGCTCCCTCGTGCTCCGGTGCCACTGTACCTCCGCCTGATGATGCTGATATACAAAAGGACTGGTAGAGCAGAAAAAGGGGGGGAGACAGAAGAAAGAGAGTTTTAGTGCGTGGCATACCGCGACCGTTGGCGGACAACATAGACACAGCAGCCCCCTGCATTACGCCGTGCTCCTGCCCTCTTCACATGCAATTTCTGGGATATGGCCTACATGGCAATGGTGGACATCTGCGCACATGGATGCCACAGGGACAACTGTACCTCGACTTGGCACTCTGCTGAGGTGGGGTAGAGTGCCACATGGCCTACATTACGGAGGGTCCTTGCCTACCAACTCGCCCTGGCCTAGGGACACCCACAGCACACCTCCCCCACCCAGACACATCCACTGCACGCAAAGTCCACAGAATGAGGTTGTACTCACCCCCTTGTGTCTGCTGTGATGCCCTCAAGCGCCCATCCAACTCTGAGAAGGCCACCGCCAGGATCCAGCACATCAGGGGGGTCATGGTGCGACGGGCACCCCACCCACGTTGGGAGGCCATCCCCAGCTGAGCCTCCGCCGTCTTCTTGCTGCAGCGGCGAATGTCCTCCCATCTCTTACGGCAGTGGGTGCCCCGTCTCTGGTGGGCCCCCGGGGTCCGGACCTCCTTGGCGATGGCATGCCAAATGTCCCTCTTCTGGTGGGCGCTGACCTACATGACATGCACAAGGAAAGAGGAACAGTCATTACCAACTGCACCATTGTTGTGAGTGGCCCCCTCCCTACTCTGGCCATGTGGCCCATTCATTCCCATGCATTAATGTTCTATGAACTCTGCCCCCTTTCCTCTTCCAACCAGCCCTCTCCACCCAGGCCTAGCCCATACAACGTGCTCCCTGTGTACTAACCTGTTGGTCTGGAGGACTGTAGAGTAGCCTGTACTGGGGGAGGACCCGGTCTACCAGTTTCTCCAACTCCTGTGCAGTGAAGGCAGGGGCCCTTTCCCCAGATGCAGCAGCCAACGTCGCTTCCAGACCGAGGTCACAGCAGCACTTGCAGTGTAGGTCCTCTCCTGTCGAAGGTCAGGTATCTAGTGATTGAACAGATAGAAAATGGCGGTGACATCCTCGGCGGTGACGTCCGCGGCGGTGCGCATCATCACCGCCGGCACACCTGTTCATTGGCTCCTGGGACCCATAGGGTCCAATGTAACCAATGCAGCATTGCACCGCGGTCTACGACCGCCTACCGCGACGGTGTGCAACGCCAGCGCAGTTACCCCACAATCCCATTGTCCCAGTTTAGAGGTCAAGCAGCCGCCATTTCAGGGGCCCATATGGCTTAATTTACCTCTGCATCACACATAGCTAGGCCTACACTCAACACACATACAGGAAGGGTTTTGTGAGTGGTGTAGTCTTCTGTGTAACTGTGGGTACATACCTGGAGGAAAAATGACTGATTCTTCGCTGTTGTCCTTTGTAGGCACCATCAGCTGGGACATGTGAGAAGATGGCGGAATCCTCCGGTGTACCGACCGCTGGTGGACCTGTTGACAATGGGAGAGAGACATGTCATAGTCACCTACCGGTTTGACCGTGCCACAATCCAGGAACTATGTACCCAGTTGGAGCCACACCTGATGTCACCAATCCGCCATCCGGCTGGAATCCCCCCTGACGTGCAGGTGCTATCAGTGCTCCATTTCCTTGCAAGTGGGTCTTTTCAGACAACAGTGGCCATGGCATCAGGGATGTCCCAGCCTATGTTTTCCAACGTCTTGTCCAGAGTGTTGTCTGCCCTGCTGAAACACATAAGGAGATACATCATTTTCCCTGAGGTTGAAGATTTGCCTACAGTGAAAGGTGACTTCTATGCCCTTGGACATATCCCCAATGTCATAGGTGCCATTGATGGGACCCATGTAGCTCTGCCCCCCCCCCACAGGAGTGAACAGGTGTACAGGAACAGGAAGAGTTATAATTCCATGAATGTCCAGATGGTTTGTTTGGCAGACCAGTACATCTCGCAGGTAAATGCTATGTTCCCTGGCTCAGTGCATGACACCTACATCCTGTGGAATAGCAGCATCCCTGATATGATGGGTCAACTCCTGAGGCACCGTGTATGGCTATTGGGGGACTCTGGTTACCCCAACCTTTCCTGGCTATTGACCCCAGTGTGGAATCCCAGGACCAGGGTAGAGGAACAGTACAATGAGGCCCATGGGCGGACTAGGAGGGTGATCGAACGCACCTTCGGCCTCCTGAAGGCCAGGTTCAGGTGCCTCCATATGACAGGTGGATCCCTATTCTACTCACCGAAGAAGGTGTGCGAGATCATCATCGCCTGCTCCATGCTCTATAATTTGGCTTTGCGACGCCAGGTGCCTTTTCTGCAGGAGGATGATCCAGATGACGGTGTTGTAGCAGCTGTGGAGTCTGTGGAGCCTGTGGACAGTGATGAGGAGGAAGCTGAGGAAGAAGACAACGACAACAGAGAGTCAGTCATACAGCAATATTTCCAGTGAGACACAGGTGAGAACATTTTCATGTTTGACATTACATTAACTTTCACACGTCTACCTCTATCCTGTTTCTCGATTTCAATCACTATTTGGTAACTGAGCTGTACCTTTCCATTACGGTTTCACAGGTGTGGTTACCAACGTGTCATCTGCTTGCATCCTTCAAGGACTTGTGATGTGTGACATAGGTATGTTAGCCTTACAATGGGAAACCCATTATGACACTGTCATTGATAATACATATTTACTAAATCACAGACTGACTCCAGATTGTTTTGTGTTTCAAGGGTGTTTATTGCAGTGCTCAGAAATGGGAGGGGGTTCTAAAATGAGGATGGGTGAAGGCGGAGGAATGTCCATGGCAGAGTCCAGTCTATTAGTCTCACAGGTGCACTGCCCATCTGGGCATAGGAAGTGGAGCTGGGGCAGTTTAAGTATGGAGAGGGTAACAAGGAGGTACAGTGGGAGGACAAACAGGGTGGTCTCATTTCCTGGAGGGGGTCTTGCCATCTTGCTCTGTTCTGTTCCTGGATCTCAGGGACCGCTTGCGTGGTGGTTGTCCGTCTGCAAGGGGTGCTGGTGTGGTGGTCCTGTGGCGGGGCGTCCTGTCCACTAGCGCCGGCGGAGGTGTTGGGCAGTTCATCGTCCTGGCTAGTGTCAGGGGCCCCTTGGAGTGCCACGGTGTCCCTCATGGTGTTCAATATGTCCTTCAGCACCCCTACGATGGTGCCCAGGGCGGAACTGATGGTCCTGAGCTCCTCCCTGAACCCCAAATACTGTTCCTCCTGCAGGCGCAGGGTCTCCTGCAACTTGTCCAGGACCGTCGCCATCGTCCCCTGGGAGTGGTGGTATGCTCCCATGATGGAGGATAGGGCCTTGTGGAGAGTGGGTTCCCTTGGCCTGTCCGCCCCCTGTCGCACAGCAGCCCTCTCAGTTCCCCTGTGTTCCTGTGCCTCCGTCCCCTGGACCGTGTGCCCACTACCACTGCCCCCAGGTCCCTGTTGTTGTTGGGGTGGTGGGTTAACCGGGGTTCCCTGTAGTGGTGGACACACCGCTGATTGACCTGTCCTGGGTAGGGAGGTTTGGGCCCGCTGGGTGGGTGCTGTGCTGGTGTTACCAGAGGGTGGAAGGCCAGTGTTGGGCTGTACCTGTACAAGGGGAACCGACTGTCCTGAGGCCCACGATGGTCCGGGCTGGTCATCAGGATCCAGTAGGGCAGAGCTGCTCTCATCACTGTGGGCCTCTTCTGGGGGTGGAGTGGTGTTTTTATGGACCCTCTGGTTTGGTGACGGTCCTTCGGGTTCCTGCAGGGGCATAAGAGCATTATTATTGGATGTGTGTGTGTAATGGTGTGCAATGGGTGGGTGTTTGTGTACCCCAGTGCAAGCATTCCTTTGTGTGGGTTTGTGTGATGATGGTTGGGGGGTGTTCTGGGTATGTGCAGTGGGCATGCTTTAGTGAGAGGTGACCATGCTTAGTTGTGTCATGCAGGGCTTGGTGTTGGGATGGGTGGTTTGTGTTATGGGTACGTTAGTGAGGATTTGGAGTGATAGGGGAGGGTGTGAGGGTGGGGGTGTGTGAGAGCATGCAGGTAGGGTGGGGGATATGATAGTTAAGATTTGACTTACCAGTGTCCCATCCTCCACCGACTCCTCCGAGGCCCTCTGGATGCATGATGGTCAAGACTTGCTCATATGATGTGTTCTTGAAAATATCCTGTGGTATCTTGCTCATAAATAAACACTCAGGCCCAATTCACAAAGGTGAATTTAAACTTGAAGTCTAAGTTTAGACCTGAAGTCAAAGGGGCCAATTCACAAAGGTAAACCTGGACCTGAACTCCAAGTTCAGACCTGAAGTTTAAGTTTAAACCTGAAGTCTAAGGGCCCAATTCACCATTATCTATTTTTAGTTGAGTTGCAGTCTGAGAAAAATGATAATATGAGGAACAAAAACACAAGTGTGGCTGAAATCATTATGTTGAGATATACTGTTAACAGAGAATTGAAATTATGTCTTTTCTTGATCTACTTGATAGAAATCTTTACAAATATCCTGCTCATTGATGGCATTAACATTTTCCATGCTAAGCCTATCACCCCCTAGAATGCCAAGCCATTGTTTCGTTATTTGGAGTAGTGGGGTTGTGTTGGAAAATGGCCCTCTCTGAAGGGTCACCCAAACATTTTGCCTTCCTCCTCCTCTTTTTCTGATGTCATTTTTGTTGGCTTTAGGACTCTGGACACTTTACCACTGCTAACCAGTGCTAAAGTGCATGTGCTCTCTCCCCTAAACATGGTAACATTGTTTTCTACCAAATTAGCATGTTTAATGTACTTGTAACTCCCTAGTAAAGTGCACTACATTTGACCAGGGCCTGTAAATTAAATGCTACTAGTGGAACTGCAGCACTGATTGTACCCCCACACACGTGGACCCTTAACCCTGTCTCAGGCCTGCCATTACAAGACCTGTGTGTACCGTTTCACTGCCACTTCGACTTGACATTTAAAACTACTTGCCAAGCCTTAAATTCCCCTTTTTCTACATATATGTCACCCTTAAGGTAGACCCTAAGTAATCCACAGGGCAGGTTGCTATGTAAGTAAAAAGCACGACATGTGCTTATGTGTTTTACATGTCTGGGTAGTAAAAAACTCACTAATTTGTTTTCCACTACTGCGAGGCATGCTCCTCTCATAGACTAGCGTTAGAACTGCCCTCATATACTTCTAAGTGATAGATTCCGATCTGGAAGGATTAGCCCAGGTTTAGTATGGCCAGAATGATGATAGAAAATCCTTCTTACTGGTGAGGTTGGATTGAATAATACTATGTTAGACATGCCAGTTTTAGAAATTCTGTGCTTTACAGCCTATCTCCAATCTGCGTGTGGTCTGTGCTGGATGAGAGCTCTCCTTGTGCATGCCACTCAGACAGCCATAAACACAAGACACTCAGTCAAATCTGCATACTGAATGGGTCTCCCTGGGCCAAAAGGGTGTAGGGGCTCTTTCTTACACTTCAAAGGCCAGTGGCCTGCCCTCACACAAAGGACTGATAACCCCTACAGGGATCCTGGAAGACAGGACTGGGCTAAAAGGGGAACTTGTGCACTTCAATACTATGTTTTGAAGTTTCCCTCACTCCAAAGGCATTTTTGTGTATACATACTGTGTCTCTTACACCTCTAAATCAGACAGTTCCGGATCTACACCTAGACTCTGTCAGATGAAGTGGTTGGCTGCCCAAAGAACTCATCTGGACTGCTTTGCTGAGAAAGACTGCTACCCTGCTTGTGGCCCTTCTGCCTGCTGGCCTCTGACTCTGCTAGAAGGACTCTACCTTCCCTACAAGTGTCCTCCAAGGTCTTGGATTGGGCTTGACTTGTGTTCGGAAGTCTCAGAGACACAAAGACTTCACCCTAGAGAAGAAAATCCCAGTGCATCTGAAAATTGACACAACGCCTGCAGAAATCGATGCAGAACCTACCTCAAAGCTAAAATTTAGCTGCATCGTCTACCGGATCGACACAGTGCCTGCTCCTTCTACCAGCACGTCAAGGATTTTCAATGCACCGTCCCTTGGTGTAAAAATATCCTTGCATCGCAATGAGGACCAAGGCTGCACCCCTGGAAATCAACGCATCATTTTGCAGCATGGAAAGAAGCAACACATTGTCTGTGCAGCACCAGAAAATCTGACGTAGCACCATATTTTTCATCACATCTTCTCTGCTGCCCTAGTGAAGCGTTATTTTTGACACACCTCAGGTACTTTGTGTTACAAGGATACAATCACTGATTCTTAACGTGTATATATTGAAGTTTTGTTGCTTTTATCTTGTTTTATTCAGATAAGCTTTATCTTTTTTTCTAAATCTGTGTGGTGTATTTTGTGGTGTTTTCACTGTGTTATTATATGAGTTATTGCACATATATTTTGCACATTGCCTTCTAAGTTAAGACTGCCTGCTCTGTGCCAAGCTGCCAGAGGGTGAGCACAGGATCATTTGGATTGTGTTCGGACTTACCCTGACTAGAATTGTGGTCTCCACTTCGAGAAGGATATATACCTCTACCAATCAAGACCCAATTTCTAACAGGTAGTGTGCCCATCATTCAACTCACCATACATTTTTTACACATAAAGAATTCATGCAAAAATGAGCTAAATCAAAATAACAGTTTTTTTACCGCAGTCTTGGCATTTTTCAAAGAAGCAGCCCATTTTTCATAATTTTTAAACTTACTGCTTGTTTGTGATTGAAGGGGCCTGGGGAGGTCCAGGAATCTATTTCGGCTGAGAGGGGCACTTCTGTCAGAACTGGCCATCCACTGACCATGGGGACCAACTCTGATACAGGGGACAACTGTGCGCTGCCTCCTCTGCAAGGACCTCTGGAGGCGGACTAGTGTGACTGGATCTGGTGAGGTGAGGGTGTTCTGGAGGCTCCTCACCTGTCTGTTGGCCAAGCTACATGAAAACTAGCTGGGGTACCTTGTACTGGCCCTTACTGCGGTGGCATGGCTAACCTCCTGAGATTTGATGGACCTGTATGAGAGGTGATCCCTGGTGTGATACTTGGTGCTGATCTGCCATTGAACCACAGTGTTGCCCAGTATGAGGACCACTGACTGATCCCAGGGAGCCAGCTGCTTATGCTACTACGATTTCTGACCCCTTCCTGCAGCACCCATAGATTACCGCAAGATCCTGCTGTGATGGGTAAGGATAGACCTGCCCGCTCTGAGATTTTGTAGACCAGCATGGACCAATACACTACTGCACCCTCCTGACAGAGATAGATCCTTTTTACCTTATAGTGAGCTCACCACTAGTCTCCAGGCCATCCAAACATCAAAGGTTGCAGTGGAGATGAAAATCGGAGAAATGAGGATGGATGTGGCACTGCTCCACCAAAATCTCTAGAATGCCACAGCATGGATAACAGAGTCTGAGTCCCGGCTCTCCACAGTTGAGGACAATGTCTTCACCGTTGAGACCCAGGTCTCTACACTCTTCTCCCAGATGGCCAAGCTTCACAGACACAGATCTCCACTAGTGCCTTGCTAGGTCTGTTTTGACCCAGACATGGGACCATGTTGAGACCCATCTTTCACTAGGTATATCATGTTGCCAAACCCACTCTTCAAAGTGATGACCTTTTGAATATGGTTGTGGAATGTTAATGGTCTCCTAGATTGAATAAAAAACTCCAAAGTCCTCACTTTCAGCCATCACCACTCCCCTGAGGTGGTACTACAGCAAGAAACACACCTTATGAGGGACCGTTGTCCCTTTTTGGTGCAAAGGAGTTATGATAGGTTCTTCCATGCAGAGTACTGCTGAGGCACTCTAGGTGTAGCCATTTTGCTTCAACACTCCTTCTCCCTTTGAGTGGCTCTGGCAATGTGTGACCCTTAGGGACAGTTCAGTGCCGTCACAGGTAAGCTAGAGGGTCAGGCAATCACTGGGTTTATGACTCACCAGGCTCCCTCAACACTTGCCACCAGGACCTCTCCAAGCTTTTCCTCACGCTTGCCCAGGGCCTTACCATAATAGGAGGCAATTTCAATGCCGTGCCAGATCCAGAATTTGATGCAACAGGGCCCCCTCCCATCTCCATACGAACCAGGACACGCCTTCTTATTGACTGGATTGCTACCCTTGGGCTTTATGATGCCTGGAGGGTATGGCATGTCCGGTTATGCCAATTCACTCATACCTCGGCAGCCCACCACACTGACTCATGGATAGACCTGACTTTTCTACCTGCTGCTGATTGTCGGACTCTTACTCAAATCCAAATACTACCTTGTGGGGTTTCTGACCACTACCCTTTGCTCCTTCATGTGCGGCCTCCCATGACTGTCCTACATCCTATGTGGCGTCTTAATGCCTGGTACCTCCAGGACAATCCCCTTGTTTACGCACTGTGTGCAGAACCTCAAGCCTATTTCAGACATAATGAAGGGTCGGTCACAAAAGTTGGCACCCTATGGGCAGCCAGTAAGGCGACCATGCAGGGTTTCGCCAGAGGGCGTATTAGGGCTGAGGAATGAGTCTGCTCCCTCCAGATAACCATATTAGAAGTACGTGCTCTTTGCCTGGAGCAGTACCTCGTGGCTGGTCCTTGGAAAGACCTGTCCAGGCAATTGGAACTCACCCGTGAGCAAATCCATCAGCATCCCCTTGATGCCGCCAGGTTCCTTTGGCACACTACAAATGCAAGAATCTATCACTGGGAGAAAAAAATTGCGTCATACCTGAAATTATAGATGATATGGATGCTTGAGGCACACTCTTGCTGAAATTGCACAAACATTTGCTCACTACTATGGGAAACTGTACACGCCTCAGTGCGAGGTGTCATGGATGACACCAGTGGTTTACTTAATGTGATTCCTCTCCCACACGGTCCTTGATGGAGAGGGAAGTTCTTGACAAGCCTCTCACAGCAGAGGATGTGGGGGAGGCATTATCCAGATTGGTGCACTGGAAAGACTCCTGGCCCCAATGGGTTCTCCACGGTTCTCCCCGGAGCATGATACCACATTTTGTGAGTTCTTAGTATCCTGCCTTCTGGCCCTTTTACAGGGAAGTGTGCCATACTGGTACCTTTCTCCCGGAATTAGACGTGGCTACCATAGTGTTAATCCCAAAGACGTAGCCTCCCTGGACTGCCGCCCAATATCCCTTCTTAGCAGAGCAGTTAAAATTGTCGCCCCTGTCCTGGCTAACAGGCTAAAGCACATCCTCACTATGTTGATACACCCAGATCAGTGTGGTTTCATGCCGGCCCAGGGCACAAGGCATTGTCTCCAGTGACTCCATGTGGCCCTGACCCATTATTATCAATTGCCTCAAGACTTGGCCCTACTGTTTATCAATTTTGAGAAAAGCTGTTGACATGGTGGATTGGGGCTCCCTCTATCTAGTGTTGTCTTGTGCCAGCTTTGACCCCCGGATTCTGAAGTATGATTTGTGCAGTATATTCCAATCCCACAGACCAGGTCCAGATCAATAGGGTCCTATCCGAAGCCTTCCCCATAGGACGGGGATGAGATAGGACTGCCTCCCTCTCCCCTTCTCCTCATGTCAGCAATTGAGCCACTGGTCCAGCTCATCTGGATTGACGCCCAAGTTAGAGGATTGAGGTGGAGAGACAGTCAGGAGGACCGCATTGCTCTGTCTGCAGACGATGTCCTCCTGTACCTAGCAAACCCTGTTACAAGTGGTCCCCAGTGTCTTTACATGCTTTGAAGCAGCCTCAGGCCTTAAGATGAATCCTTGTAATTCTGTTCTGGTCCCCCGGTACCCCTCTAGGGATTGCCACAATTAGCAGACAAGTATTCCCCTTTGTCAGGTTATCTTTAAATATCTGGGCATATGGGTTGCTGTCAATCTGGAACTTGCTTGGACCTTCAACCTCCAGCCTTTGGTCTGGAAAGTCAAGAATGACCTCACCAGTGGCAAACACTCCTGCTAAATATCATGGGGCACATTGCACTGCACAAAATGATGGTTCTAAAACAGTTTCTATTTGACTTACCCCTCCATCTATATAAGAAATGGTTTTGCAACCTTGACCAACCACGGATCTCGACCACTCCTGGCCTTCATGCATTGCCAAAGGGGTCTCTATGACAGTGGCTTAGGGATGACAAAACTTTATCTCTACTATTTAGCATCTCTTTTGCTTGTCATGGTTTAATGGGGGTTAACCTGGCCCGGCTTACTGGTTAGAACTGTCCCAGCTTGGATGTACCTGACTACAGGTCATGTTCTATGGGTCCACAGTCCCAACTTCCATACTGCAAGTTACTTGAGTGGTGTTCCTGGCCTACAGAGCTGCACTCCAGCAAGTGCAATGGGATGCCAAGCTTACATAACAAACCCCCCTCTGGCATGGCAGGTGTCTGTGGGAGGTGGCCACGCTTCCGGGCTTCAGGACCTGGGATCTTATTGGTAATAATCAGTTGGGAGGCTTCTGTACTGGGACACATATACTCTCCATTTTGGACCTTCAGGCAACATATGCACTGATGATCACTCATTTTTATAAGTACCCCCAACTTCAGCTTGCAATTCACACTCATGTTTAAATCCCTGAATCTCTACCAGAGTTCAGTCGCCTGGAAACAAAGCTCCTTCTGTGTAACCTTGGCTTGATCTCTCAGATCTACCACACTCTAATAATCTACTCGCCTAACATGCTGCAACATCTTAGAGATCGGTGGGAGGGATGGGTGGGTCCCATTGAGGAGGAGGACTGGAGAGGTGCCTTGATGGCCCGAGGGAGCTTATTATCTCCTCTTCACTGTGAGTGATACAAATATACTGTCTCCACTCCACCTACTGCTTGCCAGCTCGGCTATACTAGGCGGGCCTTTGTCCCAGCCTGCCCCCGGTGTGAGAAGGAACCACCGTATTTCTATCACATGGTATGGTCTTGGCCCATGGTGATGTCCTATTAGACCAGAGTGGAAAGGAAAATGTTGGATGTTCTTGGGAGGGATGTGCCCCTTTCACCCCTATTGATATTGATTTGAGTGTTTGAGGGCTTTGGGGGACAAGGGCTGAGAACATCTTTTAGGCACGGCCGCCTTGTCACCAAGCAGGATGTCCCTGCACACTTGATGTCCCCCTACTCCTCCTACACTGTTGGGGTGGTAACAGGGGGAAGACTGGTGTGCACAACAGGAACAAGTGGTTTATGAGGCTAGGGGCTGCCCTCGTAAGAATGGTTGGTTGTAGGGGAAGTGGTTGGACTCCTTTGCTTAAATATTGTATTTGGTGCAAGCATCTGGATTTTGTGCAATGTGCAGTCTCTGTATTGCTTGAGAATTGCTGTTATGTGTTATCGCTTCCTATAATTCTCTATGCTATTAACTGCTTGTGCGTCACTGTTCATGTTTGCCACTTGTTTTAAAATAAATAAAAGGTGTTTATAAAAAATAATTTGAAAGGTTGATAAATCCTTTTGACAGGTTGAATTGCACTTAAAAAGTTGCTTTAGTAAGGCTACAATGGTAGGTCGAAAACCATGCTTTACAGTATCACTGTAGTGGATGGCATAATGCGAACTGCGATCCACTAGTGGCATTTAACAGACACTGTGTATACTTGGTACCATATTCTAGGTACTTTTAGTTATCTGATTTATAAGAGTATTTAACAGTAAAGGGGCGTGGCTAAGATGGCAGCCGCATCGGTCGCTTGCTAAGGAGCTCAGAGGCAGGCCAGACATTGATCCTACATTTATACCACCCATTCATTAGTATTTTCGCTGGACATCTGTAATGATATTTGTGTTTTGACCACTGACTGCACTTAGCACTTAGCACAGCAGCATACTGTCACATTAGTGGCCACCGGATTGACTTTATTTTAGCATTAGCCACCATCACATTAAAAGCTGCAAGTACTTTTCCATGCCCATGTTATGCAATTATCTTTTTGCTCATGTTTTTATTCTGAGTGTTTGCGTGTTCTTTCTCACCAGGTGCTTAGGAACATAGGAATGTGCTAGGATGTTGTTTATGGTACGGCAGGGAACGGTTTGGTTTTGAGAGAGGGCACCTTGGGATCTTGGCCAATTCCAATGTGTTCCTTTCAAAACTGACCTGAAGTAGCCAGCACTTTTGAACAACCAATTGTGGAGCGAGGGGGTATAGAAATCTGGCTTGTTTAAGGTATATAAGGGACCCAGGATTAACGGCGGGGAGATTCAGAGACCTCAGTCAGGATTGAGCCGTCAGTGCCTGACATCTCCCGTGAGGGTGATCTTTCTTTCTCCTGACAGTTGATCTTGGGGGTCTACGACTTGATGCTACTGAGAGAAAGATGAAGGACAACTGTGCCCCATGATGATACATTTTTACTAATGATACGCTTTGCATTGTGTATGAATATATATATATATGTATATATACATATATAAAGGTACCTGTGTCTTTGTATATATATTTGCTGTTTATAGATTGAAGATTCTATATACATGTTTTCATTTCATTGTTGTGCACATTTTAAATGTGCACTTTCAGTTGTACTGACCTTCCTTTACATGCCTCACACAGTGATTTATTAAATGGATTTCCTAGACTAAGAACTGTATTTCAGAGATTCTTTTCAGTGTGTATGTATTTCAGCTCGGTCAGCAGTGAAGCAAAACAACATCTACCAGAGAAGGGGACATGGAATCAAAACACCGTGGACCTGGGCTGAGGGAGCGGTCCAGCACTACCGGAGGGGAGGCGTGTGAAACATGAGTCGCGCTGCCAATATAATAACAGAACCATGGAGCTATACTCCCCACTCAGCGAATAGCAATACTGGCAACTACGGGAACAGACTAGGAGGGGGTACTGGCAATTCCCCATTACGGCATTCCATGAGAGGTCTGAAGAGAGCTGAATCATGTGACGGCTCATGACTGCAAGGCTTCCCAAAATGCTTACCTGCCTCATGACGTGGCTGTGGGCCTTTGTGTCAGCCTTGCCTGCCTGTTAATTTGGACACCGCCACCTCTAACGATGGCAGTGTCGCCTCCCACGGCATTCCCAGCAAAGACATTTTGCAGACACAAGGCCCACATGCGGTCTACCTTAATGCCTTGCCCTCGACTCCCCAGGGCAACCGCATCAACAACTGATCCTGCCTGTCCTCCCTCACAGATTTATTTCTAGCTACGACGGATGCTCCATCCTGCAGCCTTGCACATACAGCCCATGAATTAAGAAGCTGGAGGTTTGCAGTACAGCCTAGTGTCTTCGCCTCTCTGGTTGTGAGTCTGGAAACACATTGCCTTTGTTATTTGCAAAGTGACAATTATTTTCAAATTACTCTGCAATCTACAAACCCCTGGAATCCCCTAAGTGAAGGGTTAACTGCTGTGCAATATACCTACCTGCCTGGCTAGTACTGCTCATTTTGCGGTGAGAAGTGTATGTGGACTCTGAGCTTGTTTTTACTGTGGATTCAAAGCCTGCTGTGAGGTGGATGCTCCAGAGGACCGTGTTCTGCATAACAACCTTTTTATCCTCCAAACCATGCCGAAACATAGTATTATCAGGTTTTGCCTGCAAGGAGCTGATATCCCTTACCTGAATATACTTATCTAAGTGACTTGCTATTCCTCACATTTACGGGTGAGACATAATGATCACTATCCACCTGCAGCCCTTGCATCAAACTATAGGCATGAGCTTCACTTTACTCAGCAGTGTCAGGAGAAATTATAAACCTACCAACGTCACAATGGTGAAACCAAGAACTGGCAAAATGTTTTCAAAAGATGATAGCGACTCTTCACCTCGATGTCTCTGCGGACAGTACCTTTACTACCCTGCGACACCTGGAATCCACATTTGCGTACCAACTCTGCACAACTTGACAAGGTGTTGCAGGCTCTATTAGACACTAAAAAATCATTGGAGACCCGGTGGCATTAGAAGTCAATTTGCTGAGAGCAGATCATCATCAGACAGGGTGGACAAGAGTGAGTCAAACTTAGCAAGATTAAAGCTCACCATGAAACAGGTACAGGAGCAGGTCCAAAAGATCTGAGACCAGGTGTCTAATTTGCAAAGAAAATGGGAAGACACAGAAGCTCTTGGTGTAATAATATTCACCTGCTGGGTTTTCCTGAATGCACAGAAGGCCCAAATGTAGAAAAATTCTTTAAAACTGGTTAATGTTGATGACTCAAGAAAACAAAGTGCCAAAGTTTTTCTCCATCGAAAGAAACCATCAGGTACCTTGCAGACTGCCTCCTCAGGGTGCACCTCCATGCCCCATTATTGCATGCCTACCTAATTACAGGGATAGAGATCCAGCAATTTTGAGCCAAAGGCCCCTGGCAATTCGAAAATACATAGACCACAGCCTACCCGGATTTTACAATGGAGGTTTAAAGAAGACGGAGCTCATGCCAGAAGGTGAAACAACGCCTGTGAACTAAATCTAAAGTATGCACTATTATTCCCAGCAAAACTACGGGCCATTGACAGAGTAAGAACCCAGGTGTTCTTCTCACTGGAGGAAGCAGTATTGACCTAGATCCATACCAAAGGACTGGCACAACTGACAAGGAAGGAGTCAGCTCCTGATGGCTATCTGACATCAAAACTTTGAAACCAAAGGTGCTGCATGCTCACCTTGAGCCCATATCATGAGCAGGCAGTGGAGAAATGGGCACATGCAGTGCCTAAAGCCTTCCGGTGCAACACCATGCAGTTGTGATACCGCAGATGGATGACCCACCAATCTCTGACTCGGAAACTGATGGCTCGACCTCTACTCTCCATTATGGCCTGCATGGCCTGCGGATAACACAGCGGTGTGCAGATGGCACATGAACTATGTGAGGTTTCATCACACCCAGCATTCTTTGGGCAACCCATACAATGTTGACCCTATGCATTTCACTGGTAGGCTGAGCACTACAGATGCAATGGGTAGGGCTTGTTCCATTCTGGGCTTTTCCATAGGACTATTGAATGTTATTCCATTCATGCCATAAATAATAAGATTCCAACATGGAAATGTTTAGCCCACATTATTCATGTGTTGTTCTACAGTTTTTGTTATGAGGCATTTGGCTGAGGGCTTATGGAGCTCCTGATCTGGGGGGGATTCAAATGTTCTTTTTTTGCTTACTGTTTTTAATTTTTTTTAAGAGGCCGCTGGACATGTCGTTTTTACTAGGGATGATGAGTGGGAAGGCAGGGTGCTTTCTGCAGCTGCTACATCTGGCACTAATGACCTGTTCATCACTATGCACCCATAAATCATTGGAAGTTAGGAATGTATGCACAAATTGTCATGAAAGCACACTTACTGCAACACACTTCCCTCTAAAATATAAAGAGAAGGAATGTTTGGGGGCAATATCAACCAAATGCTATTATGTCCCTGCATATCTGAAATGCTGCCTTACCCATTTAGCCATATTACAAGAAAGGCATCCAACAGTTATAGAACTTCAGAAAATCTGTGCCAAACGGAGAGGTCAGGTTATTGGCATGTCCTCCTTGGTGTTTGCTAGAGGTGTACTTATATGGTTAGCACCTGGGGTCCTATACACGATCTACAGACACTTAGTTGACATTAATGGCAGGTATGTGCTTCTAGAGGGCCAGTTATATGGTAAACACTTATCACTGTTTGAGATTTATGCGGCTAATGTTCACCTGATAGCCTTTTTTGAGACACTCATTTCCTCTCTTTTTCATGAATTCACTACTCCAAGCCTCTGGGGAGGGGATTTTAATTGTGTGCCAGACATGAGCTAGGACTCCTCCACGCCCCCACTACAAGGTGCGACAAGTATCCGAACAGCACAACGCTTTCAGACATGGCGGACACAGAGGTGATTACACGATGTGTGGGGGGTAGGTCACCCAAACGACAGGGAATACTTTGATTATTCACCAGTCCATGACCTCCATACTAGATTGGGTTTGGTCCTTTGTTCAGACCAGTTCAGACCATAGATTGTCCACTCAGAATACCTAGCACGCACACTGTCAGATCACTGCCAATTGCAGGTAACTCTGCAGTGGGGAAGGTGACGCACATGTATTCCCACCTGACGCTTCCAAACTGAGGTGCTATCGGGCCCACCATTTTGCAAAGGACTCACAAACTGCACCCAACATTATTTGGTATGAAACAGGTGTTCCACACATCTATGGGCTATAGAATGGGATGCTCACAAGGTGGTGGTGCAGGATCATTGTATAGCGACCGCATGAGGCAATTTCCGGATGCTGCAGGATGAAGTGATTGTGCTAGAAAGGAGACTTTGAGCAGTGGCTGCACATGAATCAGAAGTTCAGCCTCTTTGTAACCTCCAACGCAAACTTAGAGAGGCAGAGACTCACCTCAATCATTATGACTACCAGAGTAGACTGCATGCACTACACACAGAGGGGTGATAGATCGAGTATATATTAGCATGGTTATTCAGGGAAGATCAGAAATGAGTACCAATTACCACTATACTCTGAAATGATGGTGTGCTGGCTATGAACCAGGCAGACATTATAAGGTATTCTGCGATTATTATCACTCTTTATACGGGGCAGGTCATACTCACTCTATCGCCCACTTATCTGATTTCCTGGACGGGCTTTCTCTGATGCACCTCACACCAACTCAAAGGACTGAGCTGGATGACCCCATCAGCCTATATGAAGTGAAGACAGCAATGGCTCAGATGCCTTGCAAATAAAACTCCAGGTACTGATGGGTTGCCGGTGGAGTATTATGATGCTTTCTCAGCCCAGCTCACTCAACCCCCACTGGAGGTATTTGAGGGATCAAGAGAACGGGGTCAATTGACTGCTTCAAAATGTGAAGCACAGATAATGGTCCTCCCCAAACCGGGTCAAGACCGGACAGAGGTCTGCTCATATCATCCCCTGTCCCTTCTTAAGCTTGGCTGTAAACTACTTGGCAAGGTATTGCAAACCTGCTCCTTCTTATAACTGAGGCACTGATTCATGAAGACCAGTAATGGTTTATACCTAGGCGCAGTACCTTCATCAACATACAACGTCTTTTGCAAATCATACAGGAAGCACTCCTGGAAGCATGTGATAAGGTAGTGGTGTCTTTAGACATCAAGAAAGCCTTCGATATCCTAATTTGGGAATTCCTATTCAAGACGCTGCGACACATGGGAATTGGAGAAGGGTTTATGTGCTGGATACATACTCTTTACACAAATCTGATGGCTCAAGTGTGGACAGGCCAGTCCAAGTTTCATATCTACAGAGGCACCTAATAGGGGTGCCCATTGTTATCTTTGTTATTCGCGATAGCCATGGAACCACTTGCATGTCGATTAAGACAATGGGCATTAGCTTGGAGGATCCCAGAACTCAACTTCCACCACAGTGTGTCCCTATATACAGATGATGCATTGGTTTTTCTATGCAACTTAAGGTCCTCATTGCCGATTTGATGCAACTTCTAGACAAATTTGGTGATGTTTCCGAGCTGCGAACTGGCCCAAATCATGTATATACCCTCTTACTTTGATACCCGAACACCAAAGGTCTACTTCTTTAGAATTCCATCTTAACCCCTACGATGCCTTTGTCGAGGTGATCTCGTCCAAGGCACCGGTTCCTGGGTGCCTTGGACGAGATTACCCCGTCCTGCACTCGGGAACCGGGCACCCCCCGGTCGTGGATGAAAGGGGAATCCCTTCCACCCCTGACCCCCTCCCAACCCCCCTGTGACATCAGCGCGCATCGCACGCTGATTGTCACAGAGGCCTTCTCTTCCGATCATGTGGAGGAGGCCGAGAGAGGCTTCAAAGGGAAGGAAATGTATTTCCTTCCCCTTGAAGTCTCTCTCAGCGTTTCAAAAGCCGGCTTTTGAAACGCCCACTAGACACCAGGGATTTCTTTTCAAAGTGAAACTGGCATGAGGGGAGTGCCCCCTTGGGCAAGGGTCGCTCCCAGGGGGGCATTTTTTTTAAGGCCTTTTCTGCCCCCCCTGTTTTTTGTTTTTTTTGTTTTTTGTTTTAGAGGTGGGGAGTGACCCCTTAGGCAAGGGTCGCTCCCCTAGGGGTCAAATTACATTTAGGCCATTTCTGCCCCCCTTGAGGGCAGATTGGCCTATTTTTATGAGGCCAATCTGCCCCCAAGGGGGACAGAAACCACTAGACACCAGGGAGTAAGGGAGTTTTTTTTTTTTTTTTGAGAATGTCACACAAGGGGAGCGACCCCTTGGGCAAGGGTTGCTCCGGGGGGGGGCATTTTTTTTTATGGCCTTTTCTGTCCCCCCCGGGGGCAGAAACCTCTAGGCACCAGAGATAATCTTTTTTGTTTTGTATTTTGTTTTAGACGTGGGGAGCGACCCCTTAGGCAAGGGTCGCTCCCCTAGGGGGCAAATTACATCTAGGCCATTTCTGCCCCCTTTGGGGCAGATTGGCCTATTTTTATGAGGCCAATCTGCCCCCAAGGGGGACAGAAACCACTAGACACCAGGGAGTTTTGTTTTTTTTCGTACGAATTTCACGTAAGGAGAGTGACCCCTTGGGCAAGGTTCACTCCCAGGGGGGGGCATTTTTTTTTTAAGGCCTTTTCTGCCCCCAGAAACCTCTAGGCACCTGGGATCATTTTTTTTTGTTTTTTTTGTTTTGTTTTTGTTTTTAGAGGTAGGGAGCGACCCCTTAGGCAAGGGTCGCTCCCCTAGGGGGCAAATTATATTTAGGCCATTTCTGCCCCCCCTTAGGGGCAGATTGGCCTATTTTTATGAGGCCAATCTGCCCCCAAGGGGGACAGAAACCACTAGACACCAGGGAGTTGTTGTTTTTTTGCGAATTTCACGCAAGGGGAGCGACCCCTTGGGCAAGGGTTGCTCCCAAGGGATTTTTTTGTTTTAAGGCCTTTTCTGCCCCCAGAGGGGGCAGGAACCTCTAGGCACCAGGGCTAATTTTTTTCTTGTTTTGTTTATGTTTTGTTTTTTCTTTTAGAGATGGGGAGCAACCCCTTAGGCAAGGGTCGCTTCCTTAGGGGGCAAATTACATTTAGGCCATTTCTGGCCTATTTTTATGAGGCCGATCTGCCCCCAAGGGGGACAGAAACCACTAGACACCATGGAGGTTTTTTTTTCTTTGTGAATTTCACGCAAGAGGAGCGACCTCTTAGGCAAGGGTCGTTCCCCTGGGGGGCAAATTTATTTTAGGCCATTTCTGCCCCCCTGGGGGGCAGATCAGCCTATTTTAATTAGGCCAATTTGCCCCCAAGGGCGGCAGAAACCACTAGGCACCGGGGACTTTTTTGTTTGTTTTACAGATGGTGAGCGACCCCTTAGGCAAGGGTCGCTCCCCTGGAGGGGCAAATTGTATTTAGGCCATTTCTGCCGCCTTTGGGGGCAGATCGGCTGATTTTAGGTCAATCTGCCCATAAGAGGGCAGAAACCACTTGGCACCTTGGTTTGTTTTTTGCGCCAATGTCACGCAATGGGAGCGACCCCGTAGGCAAGGGTCGCTCCCGGGGGATTTGGGGGGCCGGGGGACAAATTTATTTTAGGACATTTCTGTCCCCCTGGGGGCAGATCGTCCTATTGTTTTTAGGCCGATCTGCCCCCAGAGGGGACAGAAACCTCTAGGCGCCAGGGCTAATTTTTTTGGAGTGTGTTTTTTTTGTTTTTAGTTTTTTTAGAGATGGGGAGCGACCCATTAGGCAAGGGTCGCTCCCCTGGGGGGCAAATTGTATTTACACCATTTATGCCCCCCTTGGGGGCATATTGGCCGATTTTAGGTCAATCTGCCCACAAGAGGGCAAAAACCTATAGGCGCCAGGGCTATTTTTTTTGTGTTTTTTTTTTGTTTGTTTGTTTTTTTAGAGATGGGGAGCGACCCATTAGCCAAGGGTCGCTCCCCTGGGGGGCAAATTGTATTTAGACCATTTCTGCCCCCCTTCGGGGCAGATCAGCCGATTTGAGGTCAATATGCCCCCAAGGGGGGAAGAAACGACTAGGCACCGGGGATCTTTTTTTTTGCGCCAATGTCACGGAGGGGGAGCGACCCCGTAGGCAAGGGTCGCTCCTAGGGGGTTTAGGGGGGCATATTTATTTTAGGCCATTTCTGCCCCCTCTGGGCCGGCTGAGCTAGAGGCCAAAATCTAAAGGTAGGCACTTTCCAAAAAACACCTCTGTTTTCTGTCAAAAATTGTGATGTGTCCATGTTGTGTTTTGGGGCATTTCCTGTCGCGGGAGCTAGGCCTACCCACACAAGTGAGGTATCATTTTTATCGGGAGACTTGGGGGAACGCTGGGTGGAAGTTAATTTGTGGCTCCACTCAGATTCCAGAACTTTCTGTCACCGAAATATGGGGAAAACGTGTTTTTTTTGCCAAATTTTGAGGTTTGCAAAGGATTCTGGGTAACAAAACCCGGTCAGAGCCCCACAAGTCACCCCATCTTGGATTACCCTGGTATCTAGTTTTCAAAAATGCACAGGTTTGGTAGGTTTCCCTAGGTGCCGGCTGAGCTAGCGGCCAAAATCTACAGGTAGGCACTTTGCAAAAAACACCTCTGTTTTCTGTCAAAAAATGTGATGTGTCCACGTTGTGTTTTGGGGCATTTCCTATCGCGGGCGCTAGGCCTACCCACACAAGTGAGGTATCATTTTTATCGGGAGACTTGAGGGAACATAGAATAGTAAAACAAGTGTTATTGCCCCTTGTCTTTCTCTACATTTTTTCCTTCCAAATATACGAGAGTGTGTAAAAAAGATGTCTATTTGGGAAATGCCCTGTAATTCACATGCTAGTATGGGCACCCCGGAATTCAGAGATGTGCAAATAACCACTGCTCCTCAAAACCTTATCGTGTTCCTATTTTGGAAATACAAAGGTTTTCTTGATAGCTATTTTTCACTCTTTACATTTCAGCAAAAGAATTTCTGTATACCCGGAATAGAATGAAAACCCACTGCAGGGTGCAGCTCATTTATTGGCTCTGGGTACCTAGGGTTCTTGATGAACCTACAAGCCCTTTATATCCCCGCAACCAGAAGAGTCCAGCAGATGTAACGGTATAGTGCTTTCAAAAATCTGACATTGCAGGAAAAAGTTACAGAGTAAAACATAGAGAAAAATTGCTGTTTTTTTCACCTCAATTTCAATATTATTTTTTTCAGTTGTTATTTTCTGTAGGAAACCCTTGTAGGATCTACACAAATCACCCTTGCTGAATTCAGAATTTTGTCTACTTCTAAGAAATGTTTAGGTTTCTGGGATCCAGCATTGGTTACATGCCCATTTCTGTCACTGACTGGAAGGAGGCTGAAAGCACAAAAAATTGTAAAAATGGGGTATGTCCCAGTAAAATGCCAAAATTGTGTTGAAAAATTGGGTTTTCTGATTCAAGTCTGCCTGTTCCTGAAAGCTGGGAAGCCGGTGATTTTAGCATAGCAAACCCTTTGTTGATGCCATTTTCAGGGGGAAAACCACAAGCCTTCTTCTGCAGCCCCTTTTTCCCATTTAAAAAAAAAAAAAAAAAATTTCACTGTATTTTGGCTAATTTCTTGGCCTCCTTCAGGGGAACCCACAAAGTCTGGGTACCTCTAGAATCCCTAGGATGTTGGAAAAAAAGGACACAAATTTGGCTTGGCTAGCTTATGTGGACAAAAGGTTATGAGGGCCTAAGCGTTAACTGCCCCAAATAGCCAAAAAAAGGCCTGGCACAGGAGGGGGAAAAGGCCTGGCAGCGAAGGGGTTAACTGGTGTTATGATACGTTTAAGTACTAGATCATGCATATTTACCGTAATAACAAAGCCATCAAAGAAAGCAAGATTGATCGCACAGTTTGCTCAATCAAAGGCTTGCTTCCCTTCTGGGGTTCATTACTCTAGTCCCTATTGGGCCGGGTGGCGGTGGCCAAGATGTTGGTGCTCCCTGACTGTTTTATTTTTGTCCTGTCCTTTGGAGTATACTTTTAAAGGGTTTCTTTAGGCATTTACATGGGCTCTTGTCAACCTTTGGACGCCGCTGAGTGGCTTTCACTATGCGCAGTGGCGACTACTAGAGGGGGGATTGGGGGCACTCAATATTGAATAGCATTATGTAGCAGCCCAACTTCAATGGGTGATGAGAGGGCTGTGAAATAGACCCGAGCACTGAATGAATAGCAGTTAGAGCTAGATTGGGTAGGATAGGCATTCATCACTGCCTCTCAGATAGTGCATGTTCTCCTCGGAAAGGCTCAAACCTGATGTAGGTAACACAAGTAGGCTGGGCATGGTTTGCACATGGGCATTGTTCTACCCTTCCCTACTATCTATTAATTCTCCTAGATCAACTACTGGCAATGAAAACAGTGGCTTCCCTAAACAATTTTGTACAGTGGGCTGTGGTGTGGCTAGACACAATAGGAGCCGTGTTCCAAGAGACCACCCTAAAATCTTTTGCAGCCATGTGGGACACGTTTGAGTTGAGTGCTGACCTTTTTCTGACATACTCGGCGGTGGTGCATGCAGTGAACTCCACATGGAGGGCATGAGAGGAAGAATCCACCCAATCCCCTCTTCTATACACGCTCTTCCCGGGGTGCAGACTGCCTGGAGACTTATCACAATAATGACCTCTACTGCGACTGTCCTACAGAAAGTACTAGACTGATGGAACCAAGTCCTCCCTGAACTGCTGACACACAAGACTTGGGCATGGGCAGTACAAAATGTAAAGGAGGTATTCAGAAATCCTGGTTTTGCTTTACACAATTTAACTATACACACCACACTTACCTCTCTCCTCAGAAAATTAAGTAGATCTTTCCAACATCAATACTTGAGTTCCTGAGATGCAGAATGCCCTAATCCATTTTTTACAACATGATAGGGGAATGCCGGCCTCTGCAACCACTATGGATGGACATAACTGCCATTACAGCAGAGCTAGTGGGCTACATACTGGGGGCTACAACCAAGTCCTGTCTACTGGGCATTCAAGCCACATCCAGGGTGGAGAAACATCTACATAGATTTATTGATTTAGCATTATGTTTTTAAACAAATAGCAATGCATTGAAAACTAGCCATAACCTCAAACACCAAGATGGTTTGCTACTTTTTTACAGTGGGCAAAGGCGGAAGCCAGTGTGCTCTGAGAGATATGGTCCAATGGCATTGCTAGAATCGGGAGTGGGGAGGTTGAGAAGTGGAAGGTGTACATAGTTAACACTGAAGCCAAAAATGATATACACCCACCTTGAATGTAACACACAGTTATTGTGATCATCCCTGCTGTAATAGGGTGGACTGCATTGCTGAGGTCCAATCTGGGCTACACAAATCTACCAGGATGGTCCACTGACTCTAGATAAATGAGAGATTCTGACACTGGTAATGTGCTACCCTAGTGTTCCTCCTCAAGATTCGTTCTCTCCTACCTCCTCCATCCACCTGATCTCATTACCCCCCTGTTTGCCCCCAATAGTATTAAAAGAATATGAGAAGGATGTAATATATAATGCTTTTGGTCTGCTCTTGATTATCTTCAATTCTGAACTGTTTACACATGAAGGCTACAAAGTATGTACTGTGCTACCTCCCATGATAATGATGCATGTGTTCCTCAGAGCCTCAGTTTACCGCTGTACACTATTAATTTTTTTTTTTTTAAAGAGGATTTTACAGTCTATAATATCTGTAATATTTCCTGCTGCTCACCCAGTGATACATTTCAAAATGGTCACTGCTGTCTTGTTCACATAGTATGATTTGATTTTAGAAATAAAAATAAAATTAAAAAAAATAATGGGGACTTTTATGTAAGCTAAATATGCCAATTAGTGGGGTACCAATGTCATCATGTTGAAAGGAGGACAGATGCTTTACCCCTGGTTAGCAGGGGTTGAGTGCACAGAGCTTTACAGCCACGAAAAACAATGCGCACATCTGAGGGTACAGCATTCCAAAGATGGTGATTTCTTACACTCAATTATAGGGAACCATAGGCTGTGTGGTGAGCTTATTCTAGGCTAGTGTGTAGGTGGCTTCTTGTTACCTCTGGTGATATTTATTTAGATATCCAAACAACACTCCATTTCTATATTCCAAATTAGAGCTTTGTACTGTGATCTTGTTCCAACTGCATTAGTGCCCTGTTGTGAAAAACTGCAATGTTTGATTTACTTTCTTTATCTTTCATGTAATTGCTTAAGACTGGTTATCACATCTTATATTTTTCTCATATTGACCATTATGCAACTATCTAGCATTAAGGGGAGAATGACAGCCTTCATCACCTTTGCCTCTTACCTCAGGTTGGTAAAAAATGTACTATGGCAGTATCGTTTTTTTTATTTGTGAATCCAACATGGAGAAGCTCTCAAAATTTAAATCAACAAAGTAGTGCCTGTCTCTCCAGCTATGGTCTGACTACTGCTAAATCACTTAATGTGTACTCTAAGAAACAAGGGGATAAGGGACACCACAAAAAGAGGTTACATAGTGTTATGCTGTTAAACATTATTAACTTGTTTAGACAATATGTTGAGGTTAAAGATATCATAAATGTTTCAATCTTTAGCTGTTGTTATCTTCAAATAATGAACTTTAACAAATGAAGCTAACTTATTCAAGAGGGTGTCTGAATAACGTTGTGTAAACCTAACAAATATAAAAACTCATGCTTACTGCAACACCTTATGTTAATGTGAGGTTATCTGCTATTGAGTTCAAGTATATATATTGTCATGCTTGGCCAGAGAATATGAAAAAACCCATAATTGACCTGTTTAAGTGTTCTGAGCTCTGATGTCATGATATTGCTGTCTTTATTTTTTACACATTGGTTTCAGCACCTATTCAATTATTGTCCCTTCACTGATTGATATTTATTCTTTGCTGGTAAATGTTTGCTCACCTCACTGCATTTTGTAACCCTTGGTGTACAAATACTGTTTTATTAGACAATGCATAAGGAGGATAACAAGTCACCCTCAGGTCAGATAGTTACATTATAACAAGGTGCACTGCGAGTAAGGTATAGCATTTATTATTCACTCCCAGTGATCTGGAGATCCCCTGTTTTGTAAGTCTCTTTATACATGTTTTCTTAACAAAAAACCCTCTAGAAACAAAGCATGTTACTTGTGTGGGACATCAAACACACAGAAGATCCAACCACTGGCAAACGCTCAGAGTAGCAATCCAACCCATCATTTTTTGCCCATAATATCACCTCAGATCAGACCCAGTCATATGGAAATATGGCTGGGTTTCATCTGACTGACTCTTGTAATTATCACAAGCTACTGCAAATGGCTGGCTGACATGTTCTGTCTGTCACTAGAATGGAGCTGCAACTTCCATTCCAAGTCAAAAGCAATGTCATACCCTTAGACCTGGTGACTGGATCTTTTAAAAAAGCATGTTAAAAAAAAACGTTTGGAGATAAGGTGGATTGGACCCTATCGGGTGATCCTAATTTCCAGCACTGCTGTTAAGTGTGGTGAGTTCCCTAACTGAATTCATGCTTGTAAAGGTGTTTGGTATTTAGCTTTACATTTTCCAAAAAAAGTCATGTGAATACAGTAGATGCTATGATGATGAATCTATCTCACTGATAGATATAGTACTAATGATGTGACATAATTAGTTAGCAGTATTTTTGGCTCTATTATTCCCCTAGTAGGAGTAATCCTAAATCGTGAGAAAATCAGAAAGGTTTCTAAACTACAGAACACATTTGTTACTAGTATATCTGACAATTTATTAGCAGTAAATACAGAATTAGTGGCTATTAGATCAATAGTTGCAAGATCGGTTAGCCTTGGACCTATTGGTAGCAGAGAAAGGCAGAGTCTGGAAGATGTTGCAAGCACAACATTGCTACTTATGCATACCAGCCAAAAGTAAGATGATAGAAGAATTTGCAAGGAATATTTCTAATTTTAAACCTGAATTAGAAAACTTAGAAGCAACCAGTGTTTTAGAACCTTTACGTAAATGAGCTTCTGCTATACGTAGCTGGCTTTGATTCAATGGTTATTGGCATTTCCTTAATATGCTTATTTGCCTTATTTAATGGATTGAGATTGTTTTAGCAAGAAAGAAAAAGGAAAAAAGAATGATGCTAAGGAGAGAAGAAATATGTGAGAAATTGGGTTACTAGTTGACTGGGGTGTGAGCCCTGGTCAAATACCAACCACAATCCTTGAGGCACAAGCCAACCGTAAGTTAACTTATGCTCAAACATCTGACAGCTTGGGTAAGAGTTATCAGGCTTAGCTTGGAGGCAATTTGTGAGGCATTTGTGTTACACTTCAAACAGTAATAAAGTGAAAAACACCACACAAAGAATTCCACATCAGGTTAAGAAAAATATAATAAATAAATGTTGGAAATGGCCTTTCTACAGGGTCACCCCCAAACTTTTTGCCTTCCTTCTTCTCTTTTTCTGACCCCATTTTTGCTGGCTTTAGGACTCTGCACACTTTACCACTGCTAATCAGTGCTAAATTGTATATGCTCTCTCCTTAAAACATGATGACATTGGCCCATACCCAATTGGCTTATTTAATTTACTTGCAAGTCCCTAGTAAAGTGTACTACATGTGCCTAGGGCCTGTAAATTAAATGCTACTGGTGTGCTGCAGCACTGGTTTTGCCACCCACATAAGTAGCCCCCTAACTATGTCTCAAGCCTGCCCCTGCAGTGACTGTGTGTGTACTTTCACTGCCACTTCCACTTGGCATTTAAAAGTACTTGCCAAACCTTAAAATCCCCTTTTTCTACTTATAAGTCACCCCTAAGGTAGGCCCTAGGGAGCCCATAGGGCAGGGTGCTATGTAGGTAAAAGGCAGGACATGAACATGTGTTTTCTCTTTGTCCTGGTAGTGTAAAACTCCTAAATTCATTTTTACACTGCTGTGAGGCCTGATCCTTTCATAGGATAGCGTTAGGGCTACCCTCATATACTGTTTGAGTGGTAGATCCTGATCTGAAAGGAGTAGCCAGGTCATATTTAGTATGCCCAGAATGGTGATACATAATCCCGCTTAATGGTGACATTTGTTTTTATATTACTATTTTAGAAATGCTACTTTTAGAAAGTGAGCATTTCTCTACACTTAAATCCTTCTGTGCCTTCCAATCCACGTCTGCCTAGGTTTAGTTGACAGCTCCCTTGTGCATTCACTCAGACACACCCCAAACACAGGATACTCAGCCTCACTTGCATACATCTGCATTTTGAATGGGTCTTCCTGGGCTGGAAGGGTGGAGGGCTTGACACTTACATGTCAAAGGACAGTAGCTTGCCCTCACACAAAGGACTGCCACACCCCCTACTGGGACCCTGGCTGAAAGGATAGAACTGAAAGGGGACCTTGTGCACTTCTAAGTCACTTTGAAGTCTCCCCCCAATTCAAAGGCACATTTGGGCATTTAAGCAGGGTCTCTGACCCTACCAATTTAGATACTTCTGAGGTAGACACTCTACCTTACAGACACTTCCTCGAGAAGAAAACCTGAATCAGAACCTGCATCCTGCCAAGGAGAACTGCCTGGCTGCCCAAAGGACTCAACTGACCTATTTCTGTGAAGGACTGCTACTTTGCTGTTGCCCTGCTGCCTCTCTGCTCTCTGGCTGTGGCGAGAAGTGCACTCCAAGGGCTTGGATAGAGCTTGCCTCCAGTTCCCTGAAGTCTCAGGACCAAAAAGACTTCATCTCTACAAGAAAGACTCAGTGTGCGGTGAAAATCGACACACAGCATGCCAGAAATGATGCACAGCCTGCATCGTGGTGAAAAATTCACCTCACGCCGAACCGGAACGATGCAGACCGACTTCGTAATGAGAAGCTCAATGCAGCACCAGGGTAGGGACTAGAAATTAGAAGCATGGCCCACTGGATCGACGCACAGCCGAGCCGGAACAACGCAGCCCGACTTCCAGAGAGGAATCAAAGCAGCACCTGCCATGCAGTAGAAATGTCCATGCAACACCCACCAGATCGACGCAGCCCCTGTGACTTTGTCCTGTCACCGGGGAAATCCACACATCTTTCCCAGTGCGTCCAAAATCCCCACAACCTGAAGAGGATCCAAGACCGAGCGCCGGAAATCGAAGCAAAGCCTTCCCTGCGTGAAAACTAAACGATGCATCGCTGTGTGCAGCCCGAGAAATCGTCACACAGCTCCCTGTTTTCCATGGATGGCCTCCTCTGCGGTTCTTCGCAGAGATTTTGAACGCAAACCAGGTACTTTGTGCTTGAAAGAGACATTTATTGCTTTTAGGACACTAGACACTTTATATCACTTTTACAGTGATATTTCAACATATACGTATTGCATTTTAATCGTTTTGCCCTGCATCTTCTCAGATAAATATTATATATTTTTCTAAACACTGTGGTGTATTTTTGTGTTGCTATACTGTGTTATTGCATGATTTATTGCACAAATACTTTACACATTGCCTTCTAAGTTAAGCCTGACTGCTCAATGCCAAGCTACCAGAGGATGGGCACAGGATAATTTGGACAGTGTGTGACCTACACTGACTACACTGAGGGTCCTTGCTTGGACAGGGGGGTAACCTGACTGCCAACCAAAGACCCCATTTCTAAACAATAAACTAAGACTAAAATGTCAAAAATCTAATCAGTAAACTAGGGTTATATTTTCAAAGGTTTAGTGTGAATAGCACTAAGAAGACAAAGCACCAACTGGAGAAATTTGGTCACACTGAACAGGGTTAAAGTTGCACTTTCAGGCCAACCGTGATCGAGCATAGGTCAGCTACAGTGAGCAGGTTAGGCCCGCTGAAGCCCACCTTCTCAAATCCATAGCAAGAGTCCCTTTCATGATGGAGGGGGCTCTGAGGACCAAAAGAGCATTACAGGAGGCTGTCAGTGGAGTGCAAAGAGCACACCACCAATCGGGGCGGGCATTGCTGGAGCTTCACGTTAGTGGTCCCCCATTAGCAGTTAATGCTGTAACACAAAGAGGCCAATGCTGGAGCTTCTAGTTGAATCAATGGCTAGCAAACGGGCCAATTCAAAGACACAATGAGTCCAAAAAATTGAATACAGATCCCTTAGCCACGTCTAGGGTCAGGGACCTGAGAGACACCACTTAAGGGTCAGGAACTCACGTCACCTGGGCCCAAGGGCTGGTACAAGATATTGGGGAGTTCTTTATGTCCCTGAGGCTCAGATCAGAAGGCCAAAAGATTATCCCATGGAGTCACTCCTGTTTCCTGGGTTCAGGAGTGAAGTTGCAGGTCCAGTTCCTTCCTAACACAGGCAACAGGGCAGCAAGTCAGCACAGCTGAGAGCAGTTTTATTCAGAGCAGCAGTCCAGCAGAGTGGCAGTCCTGTCAGAAGCACAGCAGTCCATCTTCCTGTCAGAGTATCCACAGGCCCAGAACTGCTTTGAAGAGTTGGTGTCTGAGGTCCAGTACTTATAGACAGTTGTGTCTTTGAAGTGGGGATAAGCTTCTACAGGCATGCCTTTCAGGTACACAGTTACCCTGCCTTCCTGGCACTAGGCTAACAACAGGGGGGTATCAGCCCTTTATGTGAAGAGAGAACACATCCTATTCAAGTATAAGTGATGTTTGGCCAGCTTCTTCCACTTATCCTGCCAGTGATTCACACCTGAGCTCCTTATTTTGTGTGGTTGTATAGGAGGTCTACACAAAGCCCAACTGTCACCCACATCCAGTCATGTCACCCAGGCTTCAGGCACCAAATGGTTAAGCATGAAAATGTAAACTTTCTGAAAGTTCCATTTTCAAAATTGCAATTTAAAACCCAACTTCACCATAAGGATTTTAAATTACAATTCAAGAGACACCATGACCTGGCTACCTGTTCCCATTTGGAAATTACACTTATAGGTAACTCCAATGTTATCCTATGTGAGGGGAAGGCCGTGCAGTAGTGAAAAATGGATTTATGAGTTATTGACTACCTGGATATGTGAAACTACATTTCCTCCTTTGTAGTTACATTGCACCCCGTTAACAGGGCATTCAGGGCCTACCCTGTGGGTGGCATATGTATTAAAAAGGAAGGTTTGGGCCTGGAAAAGGTTCATTTTTCTAGTTCAACATGGCAGTTTAAAACAGGCTCTGCAATGGTAGGTTTGAGACATATTTACCAGGCTAAGTAAGTGGGTGGAACAACCAGTGCTGCATGTCGACTATTAGCATTTAATTTACAGTCCTTGGGCACAGGTAGTGCCACTTTACTAGGGTCTTATAAGTAAAAGAAATATGGCAATATGGTAGAAGCCAATGTTGCCATGTTTTAGGGAAAGAGCAGAAACACTTTATCAGTGGCTAGCAGTGGTAAAGTGCACAGGGTCCTAAAGCCAACAAAACTAATTAAGCAAAAATAAGAGGAAGAATGCAAAAAGTCTGTGAATGACCGTCCAACAAAGTAGAAATGAGAGCAAGAAGGAGTGAGGTTTACAAAGAAATGACAGAGATGCAAAATCGAAAGGGGAAGATGGATGACTCATTAAAGGGAGGAGGTATACCTTGAAGATTCATTTGTGCTAAAATGTGATGGCCATCCTATGCATCAGAGGATGGAATTGCAAAAACCCTTAATTTGTTAACTAAACGTACATATTAACAAAGTGCAATTATATAATTAAATAATGTGCACAGTAATCATTAAATATTTAACAGGTAAGCACTCTTAACCATTATTAGCAAACACTTAAGTTAACAATATATTGTTCTTTTAATTTCTGTTGTAATTTTGAATATTGACTTTACACGTTAGAGTTAAGACGCCTGTTTTCACTTTCAAACTGTTGTTTTACACAAGATGCTTTTGTCTTTAATCCTACTTCAGATATTGTAATTTTCCAGAAGCCTTCTGTTAGATAGTGAATATGCACTTGTTATCTATTAGAACAACTCATAGTGAGGTTCTCAATGGGAGGAGAGGAAATGGCAGGAAGGCAGCTCATGGGAAGAATGGTCTGAACCACAAGATTATTTTCAAAGTAACAAATCAAGGTCATGGTTGTGCATGGGCCATTGCAAAGATTGAGGAACAGGGGATTTTATCTGCTCCCAGAGTTTGGTGAAGAATGATTGGTTCACAGGAGTATGAATGGGAAAAATGTTGTAGTAAGAGTTTTGCTGAATAATGATAGTGTGTGCTTCTAGACTAGGGTAGAACAGATCTCACAGGGTAGATCTGAGAGATGCTTTCTGACTTTAAGCTGGTAAGCCTCTGGCTGAGTGCTAAGTATTCATGCAAATGTATTCCTACTCTCCCATCAGAAACCTTCATTTGTTTTTGTCTGAAGGTGATACCTTACCTTGCTTAGCAGAAAATAAAATGCCATTCTCACCTAAATTTCTTTAGTTTAGGGGCATTCCTTTATGGAACACACTTGCTGCACTTTCTGCATTATTTCACATTCTTACCAATCTACTATTTTATCTTATTTTGAAATATTGATTTTTAGATTATTTAAATCTGTAATAATAATGACCAAAATTTAAATACTTACTAAACTAATGGTTGATTTGTGTTACTTTGGTAATAATACTCTTAAAACTCATTTCAATTCTATGTGTCGCTTCCTGTGAAGTCCCAACTGTCTATTGTCGTTGTTGACTAACAAAGGTACATACAACCATTGGCAGAGGTTATTTGATGATAATGCACAATGTTTCAGGTACAAGAATCCTTGCTCCACTAGTACAAAGCAAGGTAAAGCAATGCATTTGTTTATTTAAAATTATAAAAGCCTTTCAGGACAGAGGAAATATGCTCTGAGCAAGTGCCTACACAACACTTCTTATATAGCACCCCATGTAACAAAATGTGGATCTTTTCCTGAATCGTGTTTCTTGATGTCATTGGCAAATCATGATGCTTTCTCTTATCATCTTTTGTATTTATCCATGAGTGAAGCCAGCTTGTTTATTATGCCAAAAAATATTTTACTGATTAAGTATTCAGCTGGATCAAGGTTACGTGAGTTTGTAGATTGCATAACGCATATAATAGATTCTAGCATATTGTGATTAATATTTTGATCTCTCTCATTGGCTTCAAGACTATTTTGGTTATCAGATGAAAATGCTGGTATTGAATGGAGTACAGGTGTAGTAAGCGATCAGACCAGACTTTTGAACATTTTAGAGATCTGAAAGTAGTGTTTTTCTGAGATGTCTAGGTCAGGTGTTGATCTTTTAGTGTGGGTAGAAATATTACATGAGTGTATTGGATCATTTTCTAGTAGGAAAGATTGTGATTACGTATACCTTTGTTTTTTTCTCATTAGTGATTGAGAATAAATGTGTTTGCATAGGAAAGGCACTGCTTTGTCATGTAAGCGTTATAACAAAGCCATTATGTAGTTAAGTATAACATCCGATTTCTTGCAGTTTTCCAACTATTTCTTGACAAGGAGAGACACAAAAGGTGGCTTATTTAAGAGCCCAAATCATTTGGATAACAGTTCATGAATTCATAACATAAAGAAAGCACCCTTATATAGAGTGTATAGTCAATCAGTTGAAAAACCCCAGCACGAATACATTATAAATATACATGCCCACATCTTACTCTTTCATACAATAAATAATATGAAATATAATCACAAACAAAGCACAGAAATGAAATGGAGTGCATCCTATGAGAGTCTTTATTTCAAGTTTTAAAATGTTGCACAACTGAATACAATTAATTACACAGCAGTTTCTATGGGATCCTCCTAATCTGATTGCTGCATGGAGGAGTCAATTTCTTGACATCCTGAACATTTTCATTGACTTAGTTGTCACATTTTTGAACCAACTCAATAGGCTTTTAACCGATACCCACAGCATGGTGCCAGAGTGCTTGGCTACAAGTTGGCCACACTAGTGTGAGATTCTTAGTGCCATGCACCAATATACTGATAAAGTGACAACTTTCAGATGGCATCTCACTCTCACCAACCCTTTTCCTCTTTCCACCCAGCAGGCCCACATCATCACCTGATTCCCTGTGTGGGCTCCTGGAATCACTTGAAGGAGTGACACCAAGGTCTGTCTTGATGCTGGGTGAGGCGTTAGACCTACACAGATCCTTTGAAGGTGGCTCTGCACTAAGCCATCGCTGATGACGAGGACAGACAGTGGCAGCATGAGGGGCATGCAAAGACGGTGTGGAGCTGCAGAGAGGCTTGTGGAGGTGACCTGCTGTGGGGTCTTGGAGAGGGGTAAGATCTTCACTCTGGTGTCACTGTTTTTGAGCTCCATAGAGTTATGGTGGCAGTGTGCTAGCCCTGCTTGGAGGCAGAGCTGTCCAAAAAACTGCGTAAATCTGTGCCTTTTTAGGGCAGCCCCTATGACTTTCCCAGCCGGTGACAGGCCGGAGGACTCAACCTAAGTCCCAGACAGTGATAAGGCCTTCCTTGAGGCTGCGCTATATTTGAGCCATCTTGGAGCCTCATGGGGCCGTGTCGGCGGCAGGACTAACCAGCCTGCCTGCAAAGCCCACATTTTCTGGCTGAGGCCTGATGTCAACAATAGTATTTGAACCCTGCCAGGACATGGGGTCGCCAAAATGGGTGAACTCCTCAGAGGGTTATGTGAGTTTGCAAAACACTGAATATGCCAACTCAGCCAGAACTGATCCTCCAACGGCTACTGAGCAGTGCCAGTCATCTCTATTTTGGGCAAGTGACTGCAGCCCAGCCAACCTAGAATGATGGCCAACAGAAGGTATCTGAGCCTGGGCTGGTACACAGGAGGGGAACCTTCAGGTGAACCCTATTCCGTTAATTAGGGCCTGCTCATGCTGCCCAGTGCTACTATTAGGCTGTGGTCTGTTTTTCTTGTGCCTGATTGCTGCACGTTGGCCCAACAGATGTGCCAGGCTTTTATATTGGGGACTTGAGCTGAGAGACTTGTCAGCCGGAGTGTTGGCAGTGCTCAGAGAACTCTAGACTTATCACTGGTACCATAAGCATTGAATCAGGGGGCTGCCTAATACTGTAGGCTGCTGAACAGTGCTGATACATTACCTTCAATCCTGTTAAAATCCTTTAGTTAGGAACATGTAGCCAATCAGAACACAGCATGCACAGTAACACGCAGCAATCCTGCTCCTCTCATGCCACACATCTGGACACGTTACTCAGAGGCCCTCATTGTGGCAGCCTACCTGCTTTTGTTATCACTGACCTTATTTATGACTCCAAGAAAACTGCTCACATCCTTGACGAAAAAAGGCATGTTTAAATTGTTATACGGTTCTCAGCAAAATGTATAAAACACCGTTACGATCTATTGTACCTTGAGGCAGTCCTCAGACCCCGTTTCTGTACCTGTTCTCCCGGCCATAATGTTTAATTAAACAAACTGTTCTTGGTTTGCCAAAAGCCTCTTGTCTTTCATTTTTTCAAGGTAAATTCACACTCAAGCTTGACAATGCCTACATAACTCTCTGAGCTTCTGATTAAACCATGGAGCTGAGTGTAGTGTGCCCTTGGCAGCAACATATCTCGCCTTAATAGGGGCAATGGTGTCAGCCATCTGTAAAGCCAGGCATTAATTGACAGGACATCAGAGTCAATATCTCCACTCATGAGTGGAGCATGCTCATTTAGAGTGAGACCAAAGTTTGGGTTAGAAATTGGGGCCCACTTTCTGTGTGATAGAGAGGGAATTGCCCTACGTCTATGACGACCATCCATGTTCAACCCTCCATTCGAAGTGTATGGAAGTATTGTCTCATCATTCATTCTTTATGATGTATGGAACTGCAACCTGGCTGTTATAAAAAATGGTATCTAGGAGGTGACCAGCCACATGGGTGGGCTGCACAACAAAGTGTTGCATGTTCTAGGAAGCCATATTTTCCAATAAAAGGTGACTGTACCAATCAGAGATTTGATCCACATGTATGTTCAGGTCTCCTAAAACCGTGAAGTTTTAATACTTTAGCATTTTTTTGGACATGAACAAGTCCAGGGACAAGAGAAATTCTTCTCCATGCCCAGGTGGGACAAACACTAAGACCCCAGCCAAGGGCTTTTCTGCAGATAGAACAAGGCAGAAACCCATTTATTTAGCCCCCTGAAGCTCCTTTGTTTAAAAAGCAACACAATTAAAGGATTGCTTGTAGACAACTGCTAAACTGCTAAACTGACCCCTTTTATCTAATCTGTCTAAAGTGCAAAATCAAATAGCCAGCAGGGATGGCTAATTCTACATCCTGGGCCGAGCTATCAGACATTGTAAGAAACAGTATGCCCGATTTATCCTCACTAAGTAAATGAGAGCGTTTTTATGGAGCGACTGAACATTACCAAGCACAATCAATGCCTTTCAGAACTATTGATGCTATTTGCCCAGGCTGCATCACAGTCACACTAACACTGACTTTACAATTGTGCTATGGTTCAAATCATTGTATTGAAGCTCGTTTTTTGCAATAGTGTTCCTCTACCGGTATTATTTTAAAACACTGTACCTACTCTTTGTGTCTTAATAAATGAAAAACACTATTAAAAAAATGCTACCAACAGCCTGACAAGTTAATCACAACACTCTCCTGCACAAATCATGTGTGCATGCTCATCCCTTTACACTTCATCATGCCAATTCAAGCACCCAATATTAGCCACTTCACACAGACCTTTTCTCTGCAACAAAGGATCCTTAATTCACTCCCTGCCACTTATATGAATTTTAGATATCACTGAGACTGATTTCTGATCAGTATACAATATCTTATGTCCAAAGCACTAGGCAGCCAAAGAGGCACACTGGAGACTTCACATTCTGGCCCTGCATCAATTCAAATGGTGTTTTAACTGTTTTTTAACTGTAACAAAAGGAGACATTTTCTTTTAAGACCACACCATGCCTCTGAAGGTATCAGTACAATTATCAATAGTGCCCAGATTTACCAAGGACTTGTGTTGTACCTGCATCATGTAAGTCAATGTGAAACAAAGCAAGTCCTTGAGTGATATTAACTGTGCCACACAAGGGGTGATTTATGTTGTCTTGCATCACTTTGTCAAGAAATATAACACAAAGCAGGAGCTTGCTCTGTGCTGCATGAGGTTTTGTAGTGGTAGGCATTCCACAGGTGGAGCATGGATGTTCCCATGCATCCATCCATGGAATCTGCAATCAAGCAGCATAATCTAATCTAAGTATAATCTATTCTTCACCCTATATTTAATTTGTGACTTAACTTCCTTAATGTGTGTTACATCTTTCAAATGAGAGGTCGACAACCTTTTTTGTAGTAAAAGCTAGTTATATTGATGAAAATCATCTAGAGCTACGAATATTATTAGAATTTGAATATTGACCACAACAGACATGTTTACATGTTTGTTTTAAATATAGACCTTTCAGCTTTTGTAGACTGGGTTACACACAAGGGAGCCATCTGTAGCTCAAGAGCTACTCTTTTGAGATGGAAATGAATCAGTAAAGTTTATTTATGTGTGAGTGTATTAAGTTGATCATTTACCTGTTGTATTCATGTTATGCATATTCATGTTTAACGTTGATTATTGCTTTCACTTTACATATAGTTTATATAGTGACCTCCGTCCATTTTGATTTTTAACTTGACACGAGGCCTTGATTGAAAAAGTTTCCTTTTAACTCTCATTGTGTTAGCTTTTCCTCCCGCAGGTGTGTTATTTTGCTTTTTCTCATTAGCTAGAGAAAATCGTATTGTTTGTATTAGACGCATGATAGTGAGGCCTGCAGGGAGGAAGTTTAGCAATGATCTTGGTGAAATAATGATCAAAGGAGACTCTCTATTTACTTTGTACCAGGAGGATGGCATGTTCAAAGTTGATAGCTGCAGACCCATCTTCAAAGGAAGATGGAAATTTAGGGAGCATGTTGACTCCCCTCACATTCAGAAGCTGAATTGGCTGTTGTTAGTGAGAAACAGATATAGATGTTTTTGAAGGTACTCTTATATTTTGTTTGTTATTCCATAGTTAGTTAAGCAGACTTTCTATTGACTCCGAGAGGGAACATATATCTCTCTGGACATTCTCTGGGTGTAAAGTTCCATGCTGATACTTCTTCTATTTTCCTGAACATTCATAGAAGTTTTATTTTATGTTGACACCTTGTATGCTTCCTGAATAGAAATTCCTGTTAACTAATTGTTGTACCATAACATGTATACAATAATGTAAGTTCAATTGTTATGTATTATTTGATGTATTTGCGCTGTAGCTTCAATAAGTTCAATTTGTATGGAACAAGTTCCTGCTTTGCAGAGTAAGCTCACAAGTCAAAGCTAATTACATTCCCACTGCTATGTTTGTGGTTGATTTGTGTGCTTCACAGCACATGCTGCTGTCCCCACCAGTTGCTCTGACTTTGTTGGGGCACTGATGGTTGAGGACAGGCTGCCTGTAGGCTCCTACCATGTTACTTCATTATTAGCAGAAAATATTGACTAAGTAGGGCATTCTATCCGTTCCAGTGGTATTTCTCTGGTATTGTTGTTGATTAAAGCCATTGAGGATGCACAACCACCACCTGTAGATAAGCATACTCTTCGCTTCTTTCTTGGACTTAGCGATTACTGTTCAAGGTTTGTGCAGGGTTATGCATTCATTGTGCAGCCGTTGAGGAAACTGCTCAGGAAGAGAGTGAAGTATATCTGGTCTGATGGTGTCCAAGAATCTTTCCAGAAAGTGAAGAATCTCATTATTTTGTATCATAACGGTTGATGTTAACCAGGTTGGATTGGGGCGGTATTTTCACACTTACATATGGACAGAAAAAACGCTATTGCCTTTGCCTGCACTCTCTCAGAAGTGCGGACTAAAATTACATCACCATTGAGCGAGAGGCATTAGCATGCTGTTCGTGGAAAGAGTCAAGACTTTCATTTGGGATTCCCATTTTGAGCTATTCATGGATCACAAACCATTGCTCCACCTGTTGAGTGGCAATGGTTCAGGGAAAGCATCATCACGGTTGGTCAGATTGGTTTAAAAACTGCAAGAATTTAGCTATATGATAAAATCCATACCTGGTGGGAAAAACGTAAGGGCAGACCATTTTATTCAGGTTACATAATGGATGTGAGGGATGATGAGAGCAAGATTACTTTTGTGGAAAATATACTGGGAAACAAAAGGGCTGATCAGCCATAACCAGTGGTTAGAAACATTCAAACAGGATGCCACTTTACAGTCTGTTTCCAAGCTCATGAAAGAAGATTGGCCCAAGGAGAGGAATGCTGAAACCCCTTTGAGACATTCTATGCAGGTTTTAGAGGACCTGTCTGTTGTTGAGGGAGTAGATGTTTGTGTGCCCCCTATAGCTGTCACAGATGATATTAGTGAAGAGGCACAAACGGGTCATTTAGGGGTCAGTAGCACCTGTAAAAATCTATAACAACTTTACTGGTGGCCTGCCCTGGAAGCTCATGTTTCTAGGTTTATTGATAATTGTACCACCTGCTTGTTATCTGATAAGTTACATGAATCACCTATTCATATGGTCCCATTACGTGAGGAAGCGTGGCAGAAAGTGGTACTTGATTCTACTCATCCATTTGAGCGCTGCCTAATAGGAAAAGACACATGATGGTTTTAATTGATTTTTCAAAATGGTAGTTTTTTCTATTTCACCTCATTCCCCAACACTGATGCTGTAATCAAATTCTTAAAGATAATTTTGAGGTTAAAGGAGCACCCAAAGAAATTGTTACTGACAACGTCATAATGGACTTCATTAATCACTGTTGCTTTGCTCAGCTCAGAGTTGCTCTCTACTCACTTTTTGCCAATGATTTGGTAGAGCGCAATAATATGTTTTTAAAAGAAGGAGAACAAACAGCTTTGACCTTCGGTGTTGGGATGAACGGTTTCTCAGGGGAAAAGTGTGGTCATATTTAGTAACTCCACATAGTACAACAGGCAAGTCCCCATTTATGATGTTACACTTACGACTTTCAAGGGATTCAGTTTGTCCGGACTGGGGGACAGAGGTTAGCAAAAAGAATACACCTGACTTGCAGAAGGTTGCAGCAAGAGTTGAAGCAATGCAGAGCCAGGTTAAAGAATGTTTTTACAAAAAAACACCATGTTGAGAACTAACATGGTAAGTGGGGGAGTGGGTTTTAATCAGAAATCCCACTAGGATCAAAAAGGGTTTATCAAACGTTTCCAAAGCTAGTCTGTTTTTCAAAAGTGTCTAAAGGTTCAGTACTTATGAAAGCCAATGACTGGCAGAATAAAAGAGATCTGTTGAAGATTACTTAGACACAGGCAGGTAAAATGTAAGCTTTCGAGGTTATGATGGTAAAATATTTTCCTTTGGCAGCACTTGGTGAGAAACAGCTCATGAACATTGAATTGACAGGCAAGAGAGTTTGTTGGCCCTGCAAGAGCATTATCACAGGTTGATAATGCAACTCTGGTTGATGATTTCTTAGTTACAGAAAGTCAGCTCAATATTAGACCTGATCCATCAAATGATTCTGAAGAAACTGAAGTCTGCATTATGCCCTATTATACCAGAGCTTTATGCAATGCTGCTATGCCTTCAAAATGTAAGGGTTACTATGTGACGTAAACAAAATATTATATATAAAGAAGTAAGCATTATATTTTTTTATGCTAATTTCGAAAAAAATCAGGGTTTGTTTAATGTGAATGTTTTAGCCTAATTATGAGTTTGGCGGTTCACAGACCGGCAAACTCGTGGTGGTGGTCAGATTGCCACAATACTGGAAGTCCCACCTCCAGATTATGATCTTGGCAGTCGGATCACGAGGAGACCACCGCCTCCTCTGGGATCAGGGATCCTCACATGTTGGCTGTGATCAAAGTCGTGGTCAGCCACAGCAGTGCTGAGTCCGGCACTGCTGTGCTGATCACAACTTCCCTTTCTGCCAGCCTTGTCATGGTGGGGTCCCCCATGAAAAGGTTGGCATTAAGACAGTGCTGGGGGCCACAGAGGGGCCCTTTGAATGCCTACTGTCTAAAGTGGCAGACAGTGCACATTCCGAGGGTGCTGTGTGCGACGGCATTGGTCTCAGCTCCCTAGAGGAGTCGAGGCCAATGCTGTTGGCTTATTTCCACAGGGCTAACTGCCAGAAAAGTCAGATTATGATGGTTTTCCCCAGTCAGCCAGGTAGAAACATTGTAATATGCTGATGGTGAGGCTGCTGGCTTGACTGCTGCCTCACCACCACCATATTGGAGTTGTGGCAATTCAACAGCTCAACTCATAATAAGGCCTATAGATTTTCCATAATAGGTAGAGTAATGTAAATTAAATTGTTATGTATTACTTGATGTTTCTGTGCTGTAGGTTTAAGAAGTTTAGTTTGTATGGAGTGAGCTCCTGCTGTGTGGATCAAGCTCACATGTCAAAGCTAATTGCATTCCAGTTGCTATGCCTGGGTTTGATTTGTGTGCTTTTCCGACCCATGGTGCCAACCCGAATCAGGCGCTCTGACTTTGTTGGATTTTTGATGATTGATGACAGTATTATTTGGAAATAAATTTGGAAATAAACATCTAAACTTACTTCCACTTGGCTCCATCAGTCTTCACCTAAACCTAATTGTGGTTCTCAAACCTTTCTTAGGATAGAAAAGGGAAGTTTCCTTATAGAACGCCTAATTGAGACAACTTTCTTTGTTTGCATTGTTGCTGTTTATATTTTGAATCTCATTTTATTGCAACTTAACGGCACACTTTAGCTTTCAAACTATACTGTTGTATTTCCTGAACTTACTTCTACTATGCATAAATATTGAAAGGATTAATATCCTAACTAAACCCATTTAATCAAAATCAATGATTCTTGGTTTTTATCGTGGAGTCATATTGGCTTCACAATTTGTAAGTGTGCTTCAAGTCGACTGTCAAAGTTCCATACAACCAATGGGGAAATACATTTGATGGTTTTACTAAGAGACTGATGTATAGGTACTCTCACACTGTCATACTTAATCCCAGAGTTTCTAAAATCGGTAAACGGGGGATTGTGCCAAAATGGTGCACCTCCTGAAGATGGCATAGCAATGACAAAATTATAATTTCTATTTATGACATTCTGCATTCTGCATCACACATAGAAAGAGGAAATTGGCACTTCCTTCCTGCCTGAAAGCAATCCTGCCTGCAACACAGGCGTCTTTGGTGCTTTGTAGCACACAATGCTCTAGCGCAAGGAGGGAGCAGAAATGTGCGCTATCCTAGCAGATCTGGCACATTTCTTCTCTCTTCATTTTCCGTAACACAGCTCAGCAAGTTCCAGTGCTGTGTAGTGTGAAACTTTAGTAAATCTTGCGTTAGATTTATAAGCACTTTGAACACATTCAACCAACACTTTGTTGAATCTTTGAAGTTTATAGTTGGCTTGTGAGAGGTAATGAGGTATACATAAGTGTTGCATAGTGGAATTATAAACCCTCCTCTTTCACAGCTTAAACAGTGGTACTGTTCACACCTATAGTTATTTAGGAGCCTTTCCTGATTGTAGATATGCAGACAAAAGCTCCTAAAAAGAAAACAAGTAAGGGAAAATGATAACAAAGGTCAGGGGTGCAAAGTTAATCAGAGCAAATGTTGAAAGCAATTTATATCAGGTACACCTACTCCAAGGAGTGTCCTGGCACAAAGAAATTAATACAAAAGAAAATGAAGGAGAGAGATGGATGGAGGAAGAAAGAGTGAAAGAAAGGACATATGAAAATAAGGAAGGTCAAAGGGATGATAAGATAGATGCAAGGGTGAAAGGACTGATGGAAAGAAGGGTACAACAACATTTGTATGAGTGTGAGAAAGAAAATGGCTTGAAGGATGAAAGGCTGGATGGATCAATTGGTGGATTGATGAAAGGAAGATAAATTGGTAGATGGATGAAAAGAATGGATCGATGGGTAAAAGAATGGATAAATGCTGAAAGTGTGAGTGGAAGGATATAAGGATGGACGGAAGACTATAGGATGAAAGGGTGGATGGATAGACTGTTAAAAGAATGGATGGATGCATAGAAGGATGGATGCATGAAAGGCTTAATGGATGGAAAGATAGGCAAAATGAAGGGGCCTAATCTATAGTGGACCTCACTTTGTGCACCTGATGGCATTCGAAGTATTGATCAAAGTGACCTTCATGGTTATCTTTGTGAACTGTACTCCATTATTCCTGGAATATTGTCTTGGTAGGTAATGTGACCCATTTAACCTCTACCCATCAACAACGGTTATCATCACAACAATAATATTACTGAAATGTCGGGCAAAGAAGTGGAGAAAACTACAAAAATCAATCACTACTCTTTTCTAAACATTTCCTGAACATGAGACAGAAACAGTGGTAGAAGTAGCTGTGATCAAATGTTTTTGGCCAAGATTGCATTATACATACATCAGCACCAAAATCTGTACTTCACCATTCAATTTAGGGAACCAAAAACTATTCTTGAGTTTCTTCTTGGTGGTAGTCATCCACAGATGACCTGTATGAGCAACTTGTATAATTCTTTGTCTAAAGCAAGTTGGTGATATTCCGTTCCCATCTCCCACCAACCAGATCACTCTTCAACACCATTCATAAGTCATCTTACAAAGGTATTGCAATGTCAAGTTCAACATGTTCTTTTTGGTTCACCTGGGGGATGAATTTCATAACTTTCTTCAACTCAACATCCAAAAATGTTTTATCACACCTCTCTTAGCAATAATACACTCTTCAAATTCATTTTCATACAATTCATCACACACACCATCAGTCTAAGCTGGTCTGAAAGCTTGCCTTCCTGTTTTTTTCCATCTAGACAGAGTTCTCCACATTGAAGTTGAACTCTATTAACTTGGTAAATATTCTTGCCACCCCTGTTGTAGCATTTGTTTTCTCACCAGGTAAGATATCTAATAAATGGCAGCGGTTTGTCCTCAGAATGAACAATCTACCCCCATAGACATGTTCTGAATACTTCTATGCCTCAAAAACACGCAGACATTTTGTTTCTATAATAGCTTACATTGATTGCACATCCCTTAGTTTTCTGAAGACGAAAACAAACATAACTTCACCTAAGCCATTGTTTTGAGAGAAGAGAGTCCCCATGCAGAGTTGTAGTGCTGGAACTGAGGTCATACACTTTTTAATAAGGAATTCATTTGACAATGCCTATCCCAAATGATTTCAGTGATTTTCATACATGCATTTTTAAGACACACTGTAAGATTTGGCAAGTTTTCAAGAAACTATGAATAGATGTCACTAAGCCCTTAAATTATTATAGTTGCTCTTTATCTTTGGATGAGGCACCTTATTAATACCATCCACACCTTGTTTGAGTTTAACACCTTCACTCAACAATACACAGGAAAGACACATTTGTCTTTTTTTACAGTTGTAACATACACTTGAAAATTGACCAAGTGGTGTACACAGCAGCATCACTTTCGTGTCTGATTTAGCATAAATTCAAATGTGGTCTTTAAAATCTACCACATTGTCTATTCTCATAAACAATTCAGACATAATTTTCTGACAAACAGATGCTGCTCAGGATGCTTGGACCAAATATCTTTTTAACATTATCAGGAGACAGAAATAACAAAATTTAAATGTTGGGACACAGATATCATTATGCACACATATTGTTGACAAGAATAGTGTATTTTAAAGTAATATTGTTGTAAATAATATCTATATTTTTAAAAGCCGTTTCACTATTTTAGTGGTTAAAAATATATTTTGTAATCATTTTAATGCGTTATAGTTGATGTATTGATTGTGACAATAGTGTGACTATTGCTTATATAAATGGTATTAATTGTTTTTGAAATGTTGTTTGTAATTGTAAGTGTTTTAACATATTTTATTTATTTGTAATAGTAATTTATAGTGTTGTAAAGGTTTGTTGGGTTTGTAGTGGGACAGGGTGGTAAGCTAAATTAGGTACTTAATAATTATTCAATATATTTTCTTAAAGTATATGATTGATATTTATTATGTGATTGTTTTTAATACTGATTCATTTTATTTTATATTTTATTTCTTGGCTGTTTGTAAGGGTATAAGATGGTATCATAAGTAATAATTAAGTAACAATTAATTATTAATTCATTATGTAATTGTTTTTTAATTATGTAATGCATTGAATACTTATTTATTTTTAATTAAATGTTAGTTGTGGGCTGCTGGGTCTAGTTGTTTAGGGTGGGAAGTTAATTATGTATTGATTATTTGACAATTTCTTATCAATTGTTAATTATTTCATTTATTTTTAACTATGGAAACATGGAGTACTGATTTATTTATGTATATTGTAGTTGCAGAATGCTATGTTTGTAGGGGTGTGCTGTGGGAAGTTAAGTAGGAAATAATTATTTAACCACTAAATATTGTTTTTAAAATAATTATTTAATTGAATTTAAAGTATGTAAAGTGTGGTAATTTTGTTTTCTTTTAGTTACAAGATACTACGTTTGTAGGGGTGTGGGGTGAGGAGTTAATAGTGTTATAATACAGTAGCAATTAATTATTAAAATACAATTAAATATTCAATTTATTTTAAATATGTAAGCTATCTAATAGGATCTTTTTTTGTTATAGTATAGGAGCCAATTGCTAGGTTTGTAAGGGTAGAGGGTGCGAGTTAATTAAGTAATAATTGAATAACAATTATTTATGAATTGATAATTATGTTTGTAATAATAGCTATTTAAATTGACTAATTGTTTTTATAAATATATATCTCCAAATACGTTCCTTGTTAATTGTATCCCTTGCCTCAGCATGGTAGGCCGCCACGGGGAAGCGATCACCTTACATCCAAAATCAGTTTGTTCGGCTGGAGTCTCTCTGTCGAAGGTTCCACCGAAGAAACAGTTTCCACACTTTACCTTGCAAATGTGATGCTTTTTATTTTTAAAAATGTCAGGAAAACACCTGACGCATTTCGGAGAGCAGGTCTCCTTGGTCATGGGTCAGGACACCAGTGAGCAATGTTTTCATTAAATCACTCTTCGTGCTTACAATGTTAAACATAAAAAATTGACTCTGGATTGCAACAGCCAAAATTCTTATTGGTATCTGTTAGAAATGGGGTTTCTGGTTGGCTAGGGTAGGCACCTAAGCAGACAGAACCCACCCACTCTAGTCAGGGTGAGGGAGTTACACACCCAAGATAACCCTTGCTCACCCCCTTTGCAGCTTGGCATGAGCAGCCAGGCCTATCCCAGAGGCAGTGTGTAAAGCGATTGCACAACACAGGTGACATATTATCCCCCCCACAAAGGAAACACAGCACCCAGTTATATAAAAATAAACTGTATTGTACACATCATTAGACCAAATACATGTCAGTAGTACCGTGCTACCCAAGCAGTTGTCAGAACATTACACAGTACTACTACTCTGCATAAACCACCAGTAGTCACATCCAACACATAGGTTACTGGTTATCCTGCAACATAAGTAGTACTCAGGTGCACATAGCTAAAATACACAATTCATGGTAAAACACATTTCACCATAAATGGTCACAGTAAACACGCTCCCGAAAATCCATATGTCCTAGTAAACATACCATTATAAATGCCCATAAAAGGAACATTACAGAACACATGCAAAATCATGAAAACATATCAGTATGCACAGATCATCAACATATTCCACCACTGTGCATATGAGAAAGCTATTGTTCAAAGGGGGGCACAGGTCAGCCTAATGACCAGGGCTGCCATGCCCTAGGGTGACAACAGGGACGTCCGTGTCCTGATCCTGAAGCTCCTCTAGCCCCGTGTACTGTGGGCCACAGACTGGCCCTAAGCAGGACAGGGCCTCAGTTGAGGCCTCTGTCCATCCCACAAAGTAATGCCCCCCCAAAAATCAAGGCCCCTGTGACCCCCAAAATACACCCGGGGAGTGGGGAGGAACAACAAAGAAAGACCCCACCCATGTGGAAGGCAACCCTACTCCTCACACGCCTTTTGCTCCACATGGTGATCTGGCCCTCAAGCCCACTCGGGCTGGTAGGCCACCTCACCTTCCCAGCAGGGGCTGGGCCTCTGCTCCTGGATGCTGCATCACCTCTGGGTGACAAGTGTCCATCAGGGATGATCAAGTGCTCCTCTGAGGGTGCGTCGTGGTCACCCCAGCTCCTCTGGCCTCACACAGCCCTCGGCAGTGGGTCTCCCACAAAGGGGTGACCTGCTTTTTCAAAATTCAGGCCGTGGTGGTGAAGCACCCACAGTAGGTGCCTGCTTGTGCCCTAGGGACACTTCTCACAGCGACCCTCACCCAGGGGGTCCGATCGATCCGGACTTCATCTTCTGGTGCCCCAGGGGCACTCCAAGAAGTGCATAAGGATCTGCTAGTTCCACCCATGTCACAGCTGTAATTATTCCTTTGGGGAGATGAAGGAAAGCACTTCAGCACAGGAGCCTTCGAACAGAGTGCTGTCATCACATTTTGACCAATAACATGGCAGGAGAACAGGGATAACAGCACCCAGTCCCTAGAGACAGCAATTTGGAGCGCCAGGTGGTAGGGTGAAACAAGCAGGCCAGCACAAAGAGTTGCAGTCAGGCAGTTACTGTTAGTAACCCAGCAGGTCACAGATCAGCACAACAGCATCAGCCCTGGTGGTTCCTGGTGAGTCCCTCCAGCAGCTTTCTGTGTCCAGTCCAGTTGTTCAATAATGTCTCCCTAACATGGGGAAGGCCCCCATACTTATACTCAGTTTTGCACAACTTTTGCAAAGAGGTGGAGAGGAGGTTCCAACCAGTTCCATCTGGTTTTAGGAGTGACCCCTCTCTCCTCCAGCACAGGCTCCAGACATCAGTTGAAGGTAAACAAGCCCTTTGTGTGAAGCCAGTGCCCAGTCTTTACAAATGCAGGTGTGCCCCGCCGCTCCTTCTCTCAGCCCAGGAAGACCATTCAGTATACAGATACACCTCTGTAACACCTCCAACCTTGCTGTGTACAGGCTGTCTGAAAAATATGCACAAAGCCCAGATGTCACTCTGCCTCAGACATGGATTGGAGTCAAGCTGCAAAACACCAGAATCATAAGCACAGAGAAATGCTCACTTTCTAGAAGTGACATTTCTATAATGGTAAAAAAAATCCACCTACACCAGTAAGCAGAATTTCTCACTATCATTACAACCATACCAAACATGCCTAAGCTACCTCTCATGGACCAGACAATACCCCCTCGACATAAGGCAGGGTATTTCTAATGCAATCCTCAGTGCAAGGCAGTACTCACAGCAATGAGAAACTAAAAAGGGTGTTTGTCACAACCAGGACAGGCCACATGACCAGGCACGTTTCCCTTCCCTACATATGTAGCACCATGCTCTTAGGGCTAGCTAGGGACTACCTTAGGGGTAACTTATATGTAGTGAAAGGGATGTTCCAGGACTTGCAAGTAAATTTAGATGCCAGGTCCCTGTGGCAGTAAACTGTGAACTCAGGCCCTGCACTAACAGGCCTGAGGCAGATTTGAAAGGCTACTTCTGTGGCTGGCACAAGCTGTGCTGCAGGCCCACTTGCAGCATTCAATTTACAGGCCCTGGGTAAAGAGATACTACTGTACAAGGAACTTACAGGTGAATTAAATGTGCCATTTAGATGTAAGCCATTCATATCAACTTTAGAAGGGAGAACACCTGCACTTTAGCATTGATCAGCAGTGATAAAGTGATCAGAGTCCTAGAGCCAAAAAGAAAAGGTCAGAAAATATAGGAGGAGGAAGGCAAAACATTTAGGGTTGACCCTGCAAAAAGGGCGGGTCCAACAGTATCACACATTCATGCATTGGTAACATTTTCTTGTTAGTTACTGAGGGAAATTGTAAAAAATTGTAGATAACAAATAAAAATTGATAATGCATGTAAGTAAATTTCAGGCAACTAATAATGTCAATGTTGAAAACAAGGATCAGACTGTAGAGATGCTGCCTGGCTGCTTGAGCTAGGAATGAATCTTGTTTTCTCTAGCACAGTTTTCAACATTGCCATTATTAGTTTTGCTTTGATTGTTTACTGATTTCATTGCAATTGATTTATGTCCTGTGCATCATTCATTTTTGTTTGATAACTACAATGTTTTGCCCACTTGGACTGTATTCTTCGCTCTTACCAGTCCCCTGCCCTATGTGATTTGTTTGCCCAATTATGTTATGCTCTTTTTGCATAGTAATAGCACTACTTGGTGATCCATGATACTGAGTGATGTCTCCTTCTTATATTATTTACAGTTCACCAGTATGTTGCTTTATATATATTTTCCTCATTGCAGCATAACAGCTTTATTATTTTTTCACATGACCTCGCCAGTCCTGGGATTTGTGCCATATTGTGACTTAATTTTACCTTGTCAGTTGTGTCATGTGGCAACAACTACCAATTTTAATTTTTCAACTGTTGCTGAATTGTTGCACACAAATACGGCAAAATCACACTACAAGCATTATTTTCTATTTGTGTTTATTTGTGGATATTTATGCCAGTATTTTTGTTTGCATTACAAATATGGTGCCTGTTTTACTTTGTATATTGCTCCAATTTTCACAGTCCTTTGTTTTTGTTGGAGTCTGTGTTCACCTTACAAACTGTCTATCTTTTAATTTACCCTCACTCGTGATCAAGACACTGCAAGTATTGAAACTCGTTAAGTGCATTGCTGTTAATAAACGTCATTGGCTTAATGTTCTACTGGTAGCGCATGTCAATTTCTCCTTAAATTAGGCCACACAACTCCCTCCACTTTAAAAAAAGAAATGGCACTGGGGATGGGGTCTCAAGGGCCTAATGGGGCTTGGGGAGGGAGGCCATGTTGCCTTCTTGCTCCCTCCCCTTTAAAATACTAAGGGACCTGGGGGATCGGGTCACCAGGTCCTAATGAGGCTCGTGGAAGTAGACTGCACTGCATCCCTCGTTGTTAAAAAACACACACAAGTCCTTGGGGGATGGGGTGCCTAGAGCCTTTTTAAGGCTCTGGGAGGGGGGCTACGCAGAACCCCTCTCATGTAAAATAATCTGACCTCAGGGAGCCACGTGGCTCCCTTCCCTTGAAAATAGGTATGGGCCTGAGTGATGGGATCCAACGGCCTAATGAGGCTCAAGTAATGGGAACACATGGCCCCCTCCCCTTTTTTATTGATTACGCCCTGGGAAATGGAATCCCCAGGGCCTTATAAGGGTCAAGGAAGTGGGCCTTGGAATGGGATCATTGGGGCCCAAAGGGCAACTTTATGCTGCATACAGCAAAGGCTTTGAGCAGCGTCAGGTTGGTGGCCTGCAGCTGATTTGACCACAGGGCCTGGTCACAGGCCTTGCATGGCAGAGGTTTTCGCTTTATGTATGGTAATACAACATTACTTCATGTTTAAAAAAAACATAGAAATTCACTGAAAAAAAACCAAAGGTTAAACTAATGTTATAGTTAGGTGCAATGAAAAGATCTGTTTTTTTTTCCAAAAACAAATCTTTAAAATTCACTGCAAAACAAACGTTAAAGTAACATTATAGCTAGGCGAATATGTCAGTGACATCATTAATATGTTGAACTAAAAAAACACAGTAATTGACCTAGTATAGTTAGCAGAGCTAACTATAACTTGCAGTCTGCAATACAATGCGTATGACATCACATAATAGATCACTCACGATGTGTTCTATGAAATAATTTCTGACATCACTGATGACACAATATTTCAAATCACATAATCAATGGCATCACTGAGCATTTAACTGATGACATCATTCAAACTTCTTTTGCACACAATGTTGTATACACTAGTATGGCATTAGGGGCCTGAACGTAAGTACACAATAGTTCAGAATAATATGAAGCATTCTTATGTCATCACAGACACAACTCCCTTGGGTGTAGTAAGCATGGATCATGTGCAAAATTGACCCTATTCCATAAACTTCATGGGTAGACCATTTCACATCAACAACCCGCTACACATATATGGAAAACCCTTACTGTGGAGTGTACAAACTGTACATAAGTGTTTAAAGAAAGCCAAGCCCCTCAAGATACTCAATGTCTCTTCCAATATTAATAATGTACTACGGACAGTCTCTATCCTGTATCAAGTGTCTCACAGTCACCAAACTTACATTTGTGAACTGAAGTTGATATGCGTAGGAAAGCAGGTACTGTAATAAGTGTTCTTTTTGTGAAGAGTTTACTCTGTACTACACTGATTTAGAAAGTGAATCTCTCATGAGAAATGCATTAAAGAGTATTAAAAAGTATCTACTAAGAACAATGTACACTCCTTGTAAAACTTGTCCAAAGAGACAATATTTGCTTAAAATAGCCAGTCTAAAGGTGCTAAAGGTTATACTACCTGCAGCATTTATACTGTGCTGAAAACTTTACAGATGTGCCATCTTTGAAAGCTAAACAAGCATAAATACATAGGTTAGTATCCGCTTCATACAGTCTTCTGTTTTGTAGGAATTGTCATGCTGGAATGATTCTGTTTAATAACACAAGGCTGCTTACAATACTTAGGCCCTCATTACAACCCTGGCAGTAAAGTCCGCTGACCGCTGTGCTGACGGCCGTCAACATACCGTGTCCGCGGTGTAAATCCGCTACGGGTATTATGACCCACGCTTAGAAATCCTCCACAATGCAGACACCCACACAAGTCCACCACACCAAAGGTCAGTGATAAGCTGGCAGTACCAAAACCCACACTGTTACGCCAACAGGAATACGCCCACACTATCACGACCCACGAATCAACGTGGCGGTCATTCAACTGAGGTAAACCATTGGCGGTACACCCGCCGTCCTCAAAATACAGACACGTTTACAAAACACACATTGGACAATTCACACACCTGATACACATACACACACCACACCCACACACTCACACCACTATAAAACACACACCCACATTACCCGCATTACCCACAACCCCTTACAACAACATTTTTGGAAGAAGCAGAGAGAGAGAAAAGCTAGCACAACACCAGCATCCAGAGGCACACAACACCATCACTCATACACCATCCACGCACAAAACACCACACACCCCAACACATCACCCCACACATCACATCAAGCATTACCTCACACATCACCCACACCAAATCATGGCACCTTTAAAGACACCCCAGGTTTTCTGAGGAGGAGTTCAAGGTCATGGTGGAGGAAATCATCCGGGTAGAGCCACAGCTATTCGGATCACAGGTGCAGCAGACGTCCATTGCTAGGAAGATGGAGCTATGGCGGAGAATTGTCGACAAGGTCAACGCAGTGGGACAGCATCCAAGAATACGGGATGACATCAGGAAGAGGTGGAACGACCAATGGGGAAGGTACGTTCCGTGGTATCCAGACACTAGGTAGCTGTACAGAGGACTGGTGGTGGACCCCCACAACTAACACCATGGAAGGAGCAAGTCTTGGCAATCATGCCTCCTGAGGGCCTCGCAGGAGTAGCAGGAGGACTGGACTCTGGTAAGTCATATTTCTACTATTATGTCCCCCCACCCTACCTGCATGCCCTCACAAACCCCAACCCCTACCCTCACACCCATCACCCCAACACCTCACAGATACCCCACTATCACAACCCACACATCCTAATACCAAGCCCTGCATGTGACAACAATGCATGGACACCCATCACAGACTTGCATAGACAACCATCACCAAAGCATGTCCAACGGAGAGACTCACCCAGGGCACACAATCACCACTCACACAAGGGCCAAGGCGATATTGCAAGCACAGGAGGAAACGGAAACGCACCTATTGCACAAGATGGCACACACAGATACAATAACTATACATTTACACCCCAACAGGACCCCTACACAACATCACCAGACAGGAGGTGCCAGCCATATCCAGTCCCCCCACAGAAGAGGCCCACAGTGATGACAGCAGCTCTGCACGCCTGGAACAAGATGACCAGCCCGGCCCATCAGGGACCTCTGGACAGTAGGTTCCCCTGCCACAGTCCCAAACCACCACTGAGCCTCCCCCCCTTAGGAAACACAACCACAGCACCCACCCAGCGGGCCCATGCCACTGTCCCCAGGACACGTTAATCAGCAGTGTGTCCACCGGTGCAGGGAACCCAGGCAACCCCACAAACAGAGGACGATCAGGGACCTGGGGTCAGTGGCAGTGGGCACACAGTTCAGGGGACAGAGGCACAGGATAACAGGGAAGCTGGGAGGACTGCTGTGCGACAGGGGGAGGACAGGCCCAGGGAACCCACTCTCTGCGAGGCACTCTCAAACCTGGGATTCAGGGAGGACTTGAACTCCATTAACATCACCCTGGTCACCATTGCAGGGGTGCTGGCAGACATGTCCAACACCATGAGGGAGACAGTGGCATACCACCGGGCCCCTGACACCAGCTCGAACGATGAACTGCCTTCCACGTCTGCCGGCGTTAGTGGACAGGAGGTCCCACCACAGGACCAACAGGCCACCACCACCCCACCCCCTGCAGAAAGAGAACCACCCCACAAACGGTGCCTGCGATCTAGGCACAAGACAGAGAACATTGCCAAGACACCCACCAGGAAATAAGACTCTCCTGATTGTCACCATTCTGTCCCTCTATGTCACCCTGACACCCTTGAACTGCCATTGCTCTACTTCCTATGCCCCCTTGGATAATGCACCTGTGATACCAAGAGACTGGACTCTACCATGGATATTCCTCCACCATCACCCCAGCCCATTGCACATCCCCCTCTACTTATTAGCACTTAAATAAACTCCCTAGAATCACAAAACAATCTGGAGTCAGTCTGTACTTTCACAAATGTATTATTACAACTTCTTCGACAAATATCAATGTAAATGTTAATTTGCACATACCAATGTATGACAGTTGTTGGGCAGCAGTAAACATAGCAGAAGGCAGAATGAGGTACCCAGATCTGTGAAAAGGAAAGCCAAAGTGAACTGTCAGGGTCCATACACAGAGGTTAAAAGGCTAACTTATACAATGTCCTATAGTAGTCAGATATGAGATGAGCGGTGCCAGTCTCTTACCTGTGTCTCACTGGAAGTACTGCATGATGATGTTGTTTCGGTTGTCAATAACTTCTTCCTCTGCTTCCTCTTCCTCACTGTCCACAGGCTCCACAGCTGCCACAAGACCAACATTAGGGCCATCCTCCTGCAGAAAAGTCACCTGGTGTCGCAAAGCCAGGTTGTGCAACATACAGCATGCCACGATGATCTGGCACACCTTCTTCGGTAAGTAGTATAGAGAGTCACCTGTTAGATGGAGGCACCGGAATCTGGCGTTCAGGAGGCCGAAAGTCCGCTCAATAATACGCCTAGTTTGCCCATGTGCCTCATTGTAGCGTTCCTCTGCCCTTGTCCTGGCATTCCTCACTGGGGTCAGTAGCCATGAGAGGCTGGGGTGCCCAGAGTCACCTGCAAATGTCGATGGATATCTGTTAGACACACACCAACCCTTAGGGACTACCCCATACCCAGACACCTATTCAAATTGTGTGGGGACCTTGCGCTCACCTATTAGCCACACCTGATGCCTCTGGAGTTGCCCCATTACATAAGGGTTGCTACTATTCCTCAAAATGTAAGCCGTATGCACAGAGCCAGTATACTTGGCATTCACATGAGAGATGTACTGGTCTGCCAAACACACCATCTGCACATTCAGTGAATGGTAGCTTTTTTGATTTCTGTACACCTGTTCATTCCTGCGGGGGGCAAATGCCACAATTGTACCATCAATGGCACCAATGATGTTGGGAATATGTCCCAGGGCTTAGAAGTCAGCTTTCACTGTGGCCAAATCCTCTACCTGCGGGAAAACGATGTAGCTGTGCATGTGTTTCAGCAGGGCAGATAACACTCTGGTCAACACGTTAGAGAACATTGTCTGAGACATCCCTGATGCCAAGGCCACTGTTGTTCGAAAGGAACCACTTGCCAGGAAATGGAGCATTGACAGGACCTGCACTAGAGGGGGGATACCTGTGGGATGGTGGATAGCTGACATCAGGTCTGGCTCCAATTGGGCACACAGTTCTTGGATTATGGCACGATCAAGTGTGTAGGTGATAATGATGTGTCTGTCTTCCATTGTCGACAGGTCCACCAGGGGTCTGTACACCGGAGGATGACACCATCTCATCATCTGCCCCAGCAGATGTGCCCTATGGAGGAGAATGGTGATCAGAGAGTCATGTACCACATAGGTTGCACAAGTGTTTTTGCAGTAATGTGAGTAAATCTGTGTGTGGCGGTGTCTGTCCGTATTTTTGCTCAAATGTGCTGTGACGCAGTTAGGTGCCCTGCCATGTGCCACCCTGAAATGGCGACTGCCTGACCTGTAAGGAGGGACAAGGGGAAATGAGGTAACTGCTCTGGCGTTGTGCAGCTTCGCGGTAGGTGGTCAAGACCGCCGTGCAATTCAGCATTGGTTATCATTGGGCCCTATGGGTTCCAGGAGCCAATGACGATGTACGCCGGCCGTGACGGTACGCACCCCCGCGGACGTGACCGCCATTTTCTATCTGTTCACTCACTTGATACCTGACCTTCAACAGGAGTGGACCTACACTGCAAGTGCTGCTGTTACCTGTGTCTGGAAGCGACAATGGCTCGAGTGTCTGGGGAAAGAGCCCCTGCCTTCACTTCGGAGGAGTTGGAGAGACTAGTGGATGGGGTCCTCCCCCAGCACACGCTACTCTACGGTCCTCCAGACAAACAGGTGAGTAAACTGTGAGCATGATGCGTGGGACATGAATGTATGGAGTGGTGTGGATGGAAGATGTGTGGATACATGTGGGGGGGCTGAGGCCTGCGTGTGAGGATGGTGAGTGTATGTGTGTCAGGGCATGGGTGGGAAGTGGTGGACAATGAGTATGACGAACCAGACGGGGGAGTAATTTCCTTTCATCCTTTACCTTTCCTCTAGGTCAGCGCCCACCAGAAGAAAGGTATTTGGCGTGCCATCGCCAAGGAAGTGCAGACCCTGGGGGTCTATCATAGACGGAGCACCGACTGCCGCAAGAGATTGGAGGACCTGCGCCGGTGGAGCAAGAAGACGGCAGAGGCCCAATTGGGGATGACCTCCCAACGTGGAAGGGGTGCCCGTCGCACCATGACCCCCCTGATGTTCTGGATCCTGGCGATGGCAAATCCAGAGTTGGATGGGTGCTCAAGGGCATCACAGCAGCAACAAGGGGGTGCGTACAGTCTCATTCAGCTGACTCTGTTCGGTTTACGAGGCGTCTGGGTGGGGATGTGGGCTCCATTAGGCCAGGGCGAACTTGGTAGGGTAAGTCCCTTGTTAGGCAGGCTCTGTGGCACTCCAACCCCAATAGTGGTAGTGGCCATCTACAACAAGTCAGCCTCCTGTGGGTTCTAGGTGTGCAGCAAATGGGGTTAGGCGTAGTCTCCCATGGGCAGATGTTTTTCCTACTAACTGCTAGTGCAAGGCCTAGGAGCAAAGGCACCGGAGACGGAGGGAGCTGCATCCCACATGGCCCAGGAGGGTAAATGTATGGAGTCTGAAGGCACCAGTGGGACAGAGGGTGAGGGGAGCTCCACAACGGGGACAGGAGGGGACATCAGCGACAGCGGCGACTCCTCTTATGGGAGCTCCCTTGCGGTGGCAGGCACCTATGTGCCCACTGCAACAACAGGTACAGCCGCCATCCCCCCTACCAGCACCACCCTCCCAGCAGCCCCTCAGCGTGTTTCCCGTGCTCTCTCACCCAAGAGGATGGGCATCTCCTTCGCCCAGGCACCCCAGGCACCTCAGGCCCTGCCCCAGTCAGCACTGCTGCCCTCAGGGAGGAGGCTATTGACCTCCTGAGATCCCTCACTGTTGGGCAGTCAACCATTTTGAATGCCATCCAGGGTGTCGAGAGGCAATTGCAACAAACAAATGCATACCTGGAGTGCATTCATTCTGGCATGGTGGCCCAACAGAGAACATTTCAGGCTCTGGCCTCAGCACTGATAGCAGCCATTGTCCCTGTGTCAAGCCTCCCCCTCCAACTTCCACTACCCAGACCCAATCCCCTCTACCTCATCCTATCCCAAGTGCATCATCAGACCAGCATGCACACACATCAACCCACAAAAGTGGCTCAGGCAAACATAAGCACCACACATCACACAGGCACTCACACAAGCACCATACCCATGCAGAGACACCAACATCCACTGCCTCCACTGTGTCCCGCTCCTCCAAGTCCTCCACTTCCCTCCCAGTCTCGTCTCCACTCACACCTGCATGCACTATATCCTCAGTCACTACCTCCATCACCAGCAGGCCCATCACTACACACCGCTCACCACCCCCACTACCATTCACACATCCCCTGTGTCCTCTCCCAGTGTGTCTGTGAGCCCTCCTCCCAAAGTACACAAACACTGGCACACACCCACTCAACAGCCATCCACTTCACAACAGCCTTCAACCCATGCACCTTCACCCAAACTCAGCAGACGTACACCTCCTACAACCACTACCTCTTCCTCCCCTCCCAAACACCCTCCATCTTCCTGTCCCAGTGTGTCTAAAAAACTTTTCCTGGCTAACATTGACCTCTTCCCTACATCTCCCCCCTGCCCTTCCCCTAGGGCCAGGATGTCTAGAGCCCTGACCAGCCCCTCAGCCACCAAATCGTTGTATACCGTGGTCCCTGCAAGTCCGGGAGGATCGAAGGGGGTACCCATCAGGGCTGCCAATGTGCCACCTACTGAAGCTAAGGACCACCCGATTCCAACACCTGCCAAGGTAAAGAAGGGTCCAGCATGCAGAAGGGAAAAGCCGCACCACCCACCTAGCAAGGCCTCATCCAGAACCAATGAGGACAGTGCCAAGGTCCCAGCAATGACTACCTAGGTGGGGAAGGGACACAAAAGCAAAGGAAAGTCACCTCAGGGCACGGAGCCTCCTGGTGAGGGACTGGTGACCCCCATTTCTCATGACAGGCCAGCAACCTGTACCACGGTGACCAGCGCTGCAACGACCGCCTCCTGCACCGCCACCTACACCCCCATCTGCACCGCCACCTACACGGCAGCTGCCACAACTATAGTCACCAGCATCATCCGTGGTGGGCAGCCGTCTGAGCCTGCTGGAGACGGCCTGGTGACTCCCTCCACTACTACAGACACCTGCACCACGGGCAGAACCGCCAGCATCTCTGTCACACCCACCGCCTCAGCCACTGCCATCTGCCCCATGATGTGCCCAGCCAGTGCCACTACAGCAGACATCAGCAGCATCCCCAGTGGGCAGCCGTCCAAGGCCGCAGGAGACGTCCTGGACCCTGCACACACTACAAGAGGCACCACCACCAGCACTGGCACTACCAGCAGTTTGCAGCCTAAGTCGCCGCAGGGTGGAGTGTGGCTCTGCCTCCATCGAGTATCATGCTACCTGTTCCCTGAAAATCTGATGGCTCGGACATCCAGGTGAGGGAATGGGAACTGCCACACCCCACGTGCAGCATCACTGGGCACCAAGCCCCCTCCGGAACCAGTGGAGATAAGCATCCACTAACACAGTCCTTGGCAGGATGAAGCACTCTGGGCACAAAGCCCACTTCAGAACCAGTGGAGAAAAGCATACACTAACACAGTCCTTGGCAGGATGGGGCACTCTGGGCACCAAGCCCCCTCCAGAACCAGTGGAGATAAGCATCCACTAACACAGTCCTTGGCAGGATGAAGCACTCTGGGCACCAAGCCCCCTTCAGAACCAGTGGAACATGTCACCGACTTGAGAGACTGTGGCTTTGCACTCTCCAGGAGCAAGCAATGGGCAAACCACCCACTTGAGAGACTGTGTCTTTGTACTCCCCAGAGGCAAGCAGTGGGCAAACCACCCACTTGAGAGACTGTGGCTCTGCACTCCCCAGGACCAAGCAGTGGGCAAACCACCCACTCGAGAGACTGTGGCTTTGCACTCCCCAGGACCAATTAGTGGTCATGGAGCCCCCTCGAGGAGCAGTGGCGTCGTCCCATCATCCGGCTGAGGTGCCCCCCCCTCCCTTTCCCCCTGAGGTGCCTGTTTTTTTATCGACCTGATGCCCCTGCAGTGTTCTCTCCGTTTTGAGGCAGGTGTGGGCTTCATCCATGCTTTTTGGGACCACTGGTCCACGTGCATTTAATGGGACAGTGTACGGACTTGTGTACTTGCTGGAAATATTTGTACAGTATATACTGATTATTTACTGTTCTCTTGGGCTATCTGATTGTTCGAATATTACACTAGTTAAACTCATTTTGTTTGTTCCTTGCGTTTTTCCAGGGGGTGACGGGGTGTATCTGTGATGTAATTGGATATGTGAGTGTGTGTTGTTGTGGGTGGGGGTGGGGGTGTTGCGTGTGTGTGTCACTCTCTTTTCCCTCCTCCCCTCCCCTGTGTGCTGGGTGCAGTACTCACCGTGGTCATCGCCGCCGTCCTTTGTACTCGTGGTAGATGAGAAGATACACCAACATTGGTAACACCTGTAGTTTGTGCTTCATGGCGTCCTGGTTCCTCATTGGGTGTCAAGAGGTGAGTGGTTTCCCTTCCAAAGACTGTTTCTGCCTTACGTCTGGGAATGCTAAGTCGCGTTGATTTCAGAGTTTGATTATGTGTTTGTGGATGGAGCAGGTGTTGAGTAGGATGCATCTGAGATGGTTGCGTCCTGCCTTTGGCGGGCGGGCGGGTTGCTGGCAAGGAGGATAGTGAAGGTGCAGTTCTAGCAGGGGAAGGTTACGCGGATGAGCCACGGGGTACCCTGGTGGCAGGTAGATGAGCGGCCGGCGTTGAGTGCATATAGCGGCATCATGCGTCATGGCGGAGGGGGGGATTGAGAACCCAGGGTTACGGCACCTGGGAGGAGAGAGTGAAATGCAGAAAGTGAAAGGCAAAAGGAACACAAAATAGACAGAACATGGAAAGAAAAACACACAGAGTCAAAGTAAGAAAAAAGGGGAAGAGAGGCAGAGGGCAGCCTAGTAGAAGAGCAGAGCTCTCCCACTAGACACCAGGGATGTGGGGCAGACAGAAGCCTGCGGGCAGAGGAGGGGCCTCGAACTCCTGACAGAGGTCAGGAGTTCTGAGGAATAAAGAGCTCTACTTGTTGGTGGAGCTAGGGGAGGCAGAGCAGTTCACTGACTGGGTCAGTGATGTTGCTCGTCCTACTGCGCAGTGGGCGCCATTGAGTTGGGAGGGGAGGACAGCTGGGCGGCGGGAGCGGGGGTGGAAAATGGTGTGAAAAAAGGGGGTGGGCCAGGGGGGCAGCAGTGGTGGGAATGCAGCGTGAGAGAGAGGAGGGGCAGGGCTGCTGGGGCAGCAGCGGGGGGGTTAGAGGGAAGGGGGAGAGTGAGAGAGAGAGCAGAGTGAGAGGAGAAAGAAACAGGGGGATGGAGTGAGATGCAGCAAGCAAAAGGCAAAAGCAACACAAAATGGACAGAACACAGAAGGAAACACACACAAAGAGTGAAACAGAGGCAAAGTAGGGAAAAGGAGAATAGAGGTATAGGGCAGCCTAGTAGAAGAGCAGAGCTCTCCCACTAGACACCTGGGATGATGCACAGGTAGAACCCTGTGGGTGGAGGAGGGCCTCGAACTCCTGCCAGAGGTCAGGAATTCAGAGGAACAAAGGACTCTACTTGACGGTGGAGCTACGGGAGGAAGAGCAGTTCACTGACTAGGTCAGTGATATTGTCACCTAGAATCTTTGCACTGATGGAAACTATTAGACCTGGCATCCTTAAAGAGGTTTCACCCCAGGCTTTTTGCCTTTCACCTCCAGTTTTGTTGTAGTGTCTTTTTGTTAGCCTTAGGCCTCTGAGGGCCATAGTTACAAAGTGGTGCAATGCTTGCATTGTGCCCCGTTGTAAACCCTTGCGCCACATTATGCCTGCGCCAGGCATAATGTATGCAAAGGGAATGTCCGATGCAGGGAGGCTTCAAAATATGGTGCAGTGAAATTTACAACATTTCACCGTGCCATTTTGTCTGTCATTTTTAACAATTGCTCAGAGCAGGCATTAAAATGACACGCCTATGTTAATCTGTGGGCCTCCCGCTGCTTCGCTGCACTAGCATTAAACTTTTTGACGCTAGTGCAGCAAAGTGCCACAATAGTGTAAAAAATGATGATGATATTGTGCTAATGACTGCCATGGTGTGCCGTATTGTAAATACAGCACAACCATGGTGTCATTAGGAGGGGCAGGGGTGATGCAAGAAAAGTGGAGCATCGGGACCGAGTACTTTACCAATGCTAACCAGTGCTAAACTGCTTGTGCTGCTCCCCTAAACATAGTAATATTAGTATATTCAGACCTGTAAGTCTCTTAAAGTGGTATACCCTAAACCCAGGGCCTGCAAATTAAATGCTACCAGTGTGCTTGCAGCACTGATTGTGCCACCCATTCCAGTAGCCCTTAAACATGCTACAGGCCTGCCAATGAATTGCCTGGGAGTGAGGTTTCACTGCCACCTTGACTTGGCATTTAAAACCTCTTGCCAAGCCTTAAACTCCCCTTCTACTACACAGATCATCCCCATGAGACGCCCTAAATAGCCAATATGGTAGAGTGCTATGTAAGTAAAAGGCAGAACATTTTTCTTTTTTTTAATTTACATGGCCTGGTAATGAAAAAACCCAAGGTTGTTATAAATGATTGTGAGGCCTGCTCCTCTCATAGGCCAGCTTTGGATAGTCCTTGATTTACTTTTAAGCTGTAATCCCTGATCAGAAAGGAGTAGCTGCATCCTACATATCATTTGAATGGTAATGATAAATCCTCCTTACTGGTAAAGTCAGATTTATTATTACTATTTTAGAAATGCCACTTTTAGAAAGTGGGCATTTCTGTGCTCTCACTGCTCTGTGTGCCAGAAAACCTGTCTCCAGTACACCTCTGGTATGGGCTGGGTGACAGCTACATTTGTGCATTTCCTCCAGACACCCACAACACAGGACACTCAACTGCATTTTCATTCATCTGCATACTGGTGGTTATTCCTGGGAAGGGGGATGGGAAGGGCTCACACTTACACTTGAAAGGGTAGTGGCCTGAGCCCATAAAAATGGTTGATTAACCCCAACTGAAAGGCTCAAGCCAGACTGGGATGAAAGAGGAACCTGTGTACTCCAGAGAGAGCCTTTGAAGTTACCCCCACATCAAAGGCACTTTTCAGTATAAGTACTGGGTCTCTGACACCATAAAAATCAGTACACTTCTGAACCTGAAAAGAACTCCCCTGGAGTAAAGACAGCTCTGCTGTAAGGACTGCCACTCTGCCAGGAGTGACTGTTCCCAGGAACTGATTCACTGCTTTACTGTGCTTCCCTGCTGCCTGTTAATCTCTGCCCTGCCAAGGACTAAACCCAGAGTGACTCCAATGGCTTGCTAGTTTCCCCTTGTTCTCCTTGAGGTCTCAGGGACATCAAAGACATCATGCATCCAACTCATTGCACCCTGCACACCGGACAAGTGCTTCACATTGTAGGAGCCATCTGTTACCCACTGGCACATTGGAGAAGAGAGTGCAGTGCTTCATCTCAGCCCAGCACCATTCTATGAAATTTAACTTTCCCCATTTTGCTTTGTTCATAGAATCCCTTGCTTACTGTGACACTGGATTCAAGCTAGCCGGCCTGATGAGGGATGATACCCAGAAACCGGTCTCAGGATCCTTATTTCTGGTCCAGAGAAAACCTTCCCTGGCAGTTCAGGCTGCACTGTTCCCATGGGGAGCAGGGTCAAGACTGATTTGCATATGGCTAGGTGCAAACTGGGGTGGCATGGTAAGCAAAAGAACACATGTCTACACTTGAGATGGACACACTTCTGGCATTAGAGATTAGGGACCAAAACAAGTACACTCCTACAATTTTAATTGCCAAATTTGGAATGACCCTTCAGAAATATCACTAAGATTCAGAGACAGTAACCAGCTCCCCAACCAGTCCTGGATAGACTTCATTGATTTTTCTAGTAAGGCACTGGATGGCTGGGTGCAGGGAGGCAAGGTCAGTGATTATGTTGGGTTGTCCAGTTTAATCCTGAGAAAGCATATGCTCTATATTTGCTTCACAGAGTTGTGCCAGAACCTAGTTGACAGTAAGCTGATTGATCTCAGGAAGCTTGCTGAGGAGGCAGACCTCTGGGCTAGCACCAGAGAGTCCAGAAAAGTGTGGGGACAACCACAAGAGTGGTCAGGGTTCCCAACAGAAGAAAGAGGGGATAAAAACTTAAAAATAAGGAGTCCTCTAAAGGCCCTCAAAATAATTCCCAATGGCATAGTGGTAACTAGTCCCAGTCTGATCCTAAGAAGAAAGGGTTCTTTGATCATAAGAAAGGTAGGTTTGTACCTCAATGCACAGAGTGCTCCAAGTATGGTCACTCTAAAGGCAACTCCAAATGTACAAAGAGGGCACAGCCCCCCATTGGTGGGCACACACCTGAGTTGGCTAGTGTAGCACTCGGGTAGGAGCTAGTCCCAGTTAGTTTTGGGGTGCAGACAGAGGTAACCCTATTGTCCCTGGTGGATGCAGATATGGTGCCAAAAACCCACATGCCATGCCTGCCAATACTTCTAAGTATAGGAAGTGGGTCACCAATAATGAGCAACGAGTAGAGGCCCCGCAGGACATAGGAGTCAGCATGACTACTGTCAACAGAGCAGGTCCTACCAAGCACATTTCACCAAGCCGTAATCGCTGACATACGAGAGAGCCATCTACCGGTGGCTCTAGTTCCCTTTGGTGGCTGTGAGTCCTGCCACGCCTGAAGATTGTCTGTTAGGCACTGACCTAGAGCACACTACCTGGAGAGAGGTAGAGCTCAGGTCTCACTTGGAGATAATGGGATTGCTTGAGTGGGTCTGTAAGACCACACAGTCCATGGCTGTCTGGGAGGGAAGTTTAGGGTGCCTGGAAGAATGGCCCAGACAGCTGCCAAGGAGAAGGGCAAGGAGCTCAGGAAACCAGTCCCAGAAGTTCCCTAACCGGGGAGGACATTGCCACCATAGGTGACCTACCTGAGCTTGCTGGCTGCAAGTTGAGGATGGGCTCACCGAGTACGAGTTCTGGAAAGTGCAGAAGTAGTGCCCCAGTCTTGTGGGCTTGAGGCAAAGGGCCTCAGCCCGTGCAGCAGGTAAAGCCTCTGGGGATCACCTAATTTACTGGGAGAATGATCTCCTTTATCCTGAGCCTAAGGCTTCGGGTGCTGGGGCAGCACATGTGCTGGTGGTCCCTCAGTGTTACCAGGCCTTCCTTCTGGGTTTGGCTTATGACATACCCCTGGAAGGACATTTAGGGCAAGACATAACCTTTGCCAGGCTTGTCACCCACTTCTATTGGCCCCAAATGAAGACAGCCTTAGATACATTCTGCAGGTCCGGTCCCAAATGCCAGGCCAGTGGAAAGTCAGGGAAAAAGCTGAATGCTCCCCTGATCCCACTTCCCAGGATTGGCACCTCCTTTGATGTCATGGGTCCACTGGATCCCAAGACTACCTTAGGAAACAGGTTCATTCTGGTAATGGTGGACTATGCCACACTCTACCCAGAGGCAATCCATCTGAGGACTATGACTGCACCTGTGGTGACCTGAACCTTGATGGGGATCTTTACCCATGTGGGGTTCCCTGAAGAGAAAGTGTCTGACAGATGTACTAACTTCATGTCAGCGTATATGAAGTCCATGTGGGATGTGTGTGGTTTAACCTACAGGTTCACCACACCCTATCACCCTCAATCCAGTGGTCTAGTTGAGCGGTTCTACAAGACCGTCAAGGGCATGATTACAGGTCTACCTGAGGCCATGAGGTGTAAGCTTGCCATGAAGCATAAGGTCCTCTTACCATGCTTTCTCTTTGCTTACAGAGAGGTGCCCCAGGAGGGGGGACGGTTGAGTCACTTTGAACTTCTCTATGGCTACTCTGTAAGGCAGCCCTTAAGCATTTTTAGAGAGGGGTGGGAGAAAGCTCCCAGGAACCCCCCACAGGATGTGGTCATCTACATGTTGGCCCTCCTCAACCATATGCACTACTTCTGGAAGAAGGCCAAAAGCAACCTTGAGGCCAGTCAAGAGGTAATGAAATGCTGGTATGACCAGAATGCCACTCTGATGGATTTTCAACCTGGAGACAAATTACCAGTAGAGAGCAGAGCTTTCCAGGATTGCTGGACTGGCCCATATGAGATAAAGGATCGTAACAGGGATGCCTCTTACTTGGTGAACCTTCAGACCCCTAGGAACCCCTCAGGGTGCTCCATGTAAACATACTTGATAATCACTTTGAGAGGTCTAAAGTCATAATGCTCCTTGTGACAGATGAGGGTGTGAAAGAGCAGAGTGAAGATCTCCCAGTCCTCCTCTCTGCACAGGAAAATGATGGGTCAGTTGAGGTTGTCAACATATCTTCCTCCCTGACCCTAGGCCAGAGAGGTGACTGTTACCAGTTACTGGAACAGTACTCCTCTCTGTTTTCTCACACCCCTGGACTCACACATCTGTGTGTCTGTGATGTTGACACAGGAGACAGTCCCCATGTAAAGAACAAAATCTACAGGTTGCCAGACAGGGTGAAGGCCAGCATCAAGGAAGAAGTTGCCAAGATGCTAGCTTTAGGGGTACTTGAAACCTCTAACACTCATTGGTCAAGCCCAGTTGTGTTGGTACTGAAGGCTGCCCCACCAGTCACCAAGCCAGGACTCTGTTTCTGTGTTGACTACTGAGGTCTCAATTCAGTCACAAAGACTGACGCACAGCTCATCCCCGAGCTGATGAGCTCATTGACAGACTAGGTCCTGCCAAATTCCTCAGTATCTTTGATTTAACATCAGGGTACTGGCAGACTGCCCTGACTAAGGTGGCAAAAGAGAGGTTAGTATTTTCAACCCCTAAGGGACATTACCAATTCTGGGTGATGCCCTTTGGCTTGATTAATGCCCCAGCTTCCTTCTAGTGGTTGATTAACAGGGTCCTGGCTGGTAAAGAGGCATTCTGTGCTGCCTACTTAGACAACATTGCAGTCTACAGTGCTAGCTGTGAAGAACACCTTCTCCAACATCAAGTGGTGATCCATGTCCTGCAACTGACAGGACTGACAATCAAGGCCAGTAAGTGCCATATTAGGCAGAGTTTTGTGGTGTACTTGGGATACCTGGTAGGTGGTGATAAGGTGCAGCCCCTCTAAGCCAAGATTAAAACATTCATGGCCTGACAACCACCCAAAACGCATTGATTATTGATGAGAGCTCCCAGGGCGTTGGGTAGCTATCCCCACTTTCAGCTGGGGGACACACATGTTAGACCTGACAGCCTTAGGGTGGTTATCTTACAACATTTTGCATGCCTCCGTCCATGTTTCTGACACTGTTTTTGCTGGTTTTAGGACTTTTGGTTCCAGAAAGACACGAGTAGCAGGGAGCATCCTGCTCGCCGATGGAGATTAAAGAAAGGTCTGAACAGCTTAACGTGCCGTATTAATATAAACTTTGTATTACACTTCGGATAACTGCACCGGCCGAGCTAGAAAGAGGACCCCCCAGTCTGTGATAGCGTTTGATCTCACTTGTCTGAAATCATAAAATTACAACTTGACATTAGATACGGCAATCTGCACGTAGTACTAAGTGTAATAGAAAAGAGGTGCCATTGCCCCCCTGTTAGTCCTGATGAGGCCCTGACTGAAGAGGCCAAAACGCATCAATCTTTAGCGAGATTGTGGGTTTTGAAGTCAATTAACTTAAATAACAATTTTCTTATGCACCATAGAATACCTTTGAAAATAAATATTTAGGTATTTGACTACTGGTTGCAGCTAAACCTTCAATCACCGCATTCTAGTGGATTACAACTACAATTCTGTAACAGTGACCACAATGTAAAGGAATGTTGTTGGGCATAATCCTCCTTTGATACACGTTCATTTCTGAGATTTGTTTTCCTGTCATAAATGTTTGTGATGTTATGTATATATCTATGTTTTGTATATAGCTATGATTTAGATTGTTCAATGACGAGCTACTGCTGACCTTTTAGTAAAATGATTTGAATAAATAAGGGAAAGGAATTGACCTATGTAATCAGGAGTGAGTACTGGTTTCTTAAAATAATGGGTAAATTTGTCCCTACCTGTTGACCATTTGTGTTGTTGGCTATTGTAGTACCCAGGTCAGGTTAGGGTTACAGGGTTTCCTCTTTTGGATTATGATGGTTTTAGGACTCTTCACACTTTACCACTGCTGCCCAGTACTAAAGTGTATATGCTCTCTCCCCTAAACATGGTAATATTGGTTCCTAGCCAATTGGCATATTTAATTTACCTCTAAGTCCCTAGCAAAGTGCACTTCAAGTGCCCAGGGCCCGTAAATTAAACGCTGCTAATGGGACTGCATCACTGATTATGCCACCCACATAAGTAGCCCCTTAACCGTGTCTCAAACCTGCTGTTGCAAGGCCTGTGTGTGCAGTTTCACTGCCACTTTGACTTGCCATTTAAAACTACTTGCCAAGCCTTAAACGTCCCTTTTTGTACATATTGAGTCACCCCTGAGGTAGGCCCAAGGTAACCCATAGGGCAGGGTGCTATGTAAGTAAAAGTAGGACATGTACCTATGTGCTTCACATATCCTGGTAGTGAAAAACTCATAAATTAGTTTTCTATCACTTTGAGGCCTGCTCCTCTCATAGACTAGCATTAGAACTGACCTCATATACTTTTGAGTGGTATATTCTGATCTGGAAGGAGTATCCTTGTCATATTTACAATTACCAAAATAGTAAAAAAACATCTTGCTTACTGGTGAAGTTAGATTTAATATTACTATTTCAGAAATGCCACTTTTAGAAAGTGGGTATTTCTCTGCACTTACTGCCATCTGTACCTTACAGCCCTGTCTCCAATCTGTGTCAGATCTGTGCTGGTTGACAGCTTCCCTTGTGCATTCCACCCAGACAGCCATAAACACAGGACACTCAGTCACATGGGCATTCATCTGCATACTGAATCAGTGTTCCTGGGCAGGAAGGGTGGAGGGGATTGATCTTACATTTCAAAGGCCAGTGGCTTACCATCACACAAAGGACTAAAAACCCTCCACAGGGATCCTGGCAGACAGAAGCAAAAAGAACAAGTGATGGACGGAATGCTGAACAATGTCAAATATTTACCCCCAGTACAGAGATCTGGGCCTAAATCCATTGTTGTTTTGCTACCCATGTCATTCCAGTTTGGACCCAGCCATATGCAAATCAGTCTTGACCCTGTTCCCTATATGCTCATAGTTTGTGGCCTATATGTGTTTCCTGTGTGGTGCCTAACTGTATCACTGAGGCTCTGCTGACCAGAACCTCAGTATTTATGCTCTCTCTGCTTTTAAAATTGTCACTGCAGACTAGTGACAATTTTTACCAATTCTGATTGGCACACTGGAACACCCTTATAATTCCCTAGTATATGGTACCTAGGTACCCAGGGTATTGGGGTTCCAGGAGATCCCTATGGACTGCAGCATTCCTTTTGCCACCCATAGGGAGCTCAGGCAATTCTTACACAGGACTGCCACTGCAGCCTGAGTAAAATAACGTCTACGTTATTTCACAGCCATTTTACACTGCACTTAAGTAACTTATAAGTCACCTATATGTCCAACCCTCACTTAGTGAAGGTTAGGTGCTCTCCAATCCCCCCACCGGCAAACAAGCTTACACTAAAATACTACAGCAGATTAAGAGTTTCCTCAGCAGTTTTGCCACTTGGGATACATGGAACGATAATAAACAAGATCTTTGGAGCTTCCGGTGAAGGTTCAACCACAGAAGCACACACGGGCTCCCTGGTAGCTTGCACCTACGGAGTCATTCAGACGTGAGTAACTTTAATCTATTAACGTGCTTGGCGACCCCTGGCAATCCCCACCAAAATCAGCTTCAGTGGGTAGATCAGCAGAGACTATCGCTATAGGACACAATGGTCAAGCCAAAACAGCCCAACTGGGGACCCACTTGGACAGTGGTATCCCACCCGCTGCGAGTAACTCTGACACGCAAATTACAACATCCTCACTCTCCTTCTTCAGGTGAGCGAAACGCTGTGTACACACTCCCTGCAATTTGATAAACTCTTACAAGCGATAATGGATACCAAATTCTCACTTGAGGGTAAAATCGATGCTGCGGTCATGGAGGTCACACTACTCCGTGCGTACCATCGCAAGCTAACGGACAGCGTAATTAACACAGAATTAGCACAAAAAACTGTCCAGCTGGAGGTCGCAAGTATGAGAACTAAAATTCAACAAATGGAAATGGAACTGACCCAACTGCAGCGCAGGGCCGAGGACGCAATAACATCAGGTTCCTGGGTATTCCAGAACGGACAGAGTCACCTAAAGCTGCGGAATTCTTAGAGAACTGGCTGAAAAATATAATGAAAATACAGGACATCACCAAAGCACCAGTGATAGAAAGAGCACACAGAATTCCTGGTAGACCCCCGCGACCGGGCGCTCTACCCCGACATCTGATAGCACGGTTCCTAAATTATAGAGACAGAGATCCAGTCCTACAATACTTCAGAACTTCAGGCACAGTCAGTTTGGAAAACAGTAACGTAATAGCCTATCCAGATTACACAATGGAAGTACAGCGTAAAAGAGCATTGTATGTCAAAATCAAACAACTATTGCGCGAACACAAAATTACTTATTTACTCATGTTCCCAGCTCGTCTCCGAATAATAATTGATGAAAAGTCTCTTATGTTCCCTACTCCTGAAGATGCATGGACATGGATACATGCCAAGGGCCTGGTTGACTCATCCAAAGATGACAAAGGAGGAATGGATTACCCCCAGCTCCCGGAGAAAGAAAAAGAAAAGCACAGCAGCACGTCCAACAAAGTCAGAGATGGCGGCCCACCAGGCGCAAATTTGAAAAGAAACTAGCACATTCGCATGATCGCTATCGGACACTAAAAGTGAAGCAGACCTCAACGACAGCTGCTCACTATGTAGTGGTTCCAGCTCCTCCGTCTCCCAATTGCTGGGTGGCCCGACCTCACTCCGCGCCTAGCAGACGAAATATGAGAACTCACTGACATTGTCCTGAGTGAGTTAGTTTGCCCTGAAATAATCTAGGGCGAACCCCCCCCCCCGGGTGTGGAACCGGACAAATATGGACATTCCACGATACGGTCCAAACCGGCGCTGACTCTGTAAGATGTGGAAAAACCAGTGTTGGATAACACAATTTCATTTGGGGCTACGCAGGGAAAAAAGCATCATGGAGGTGGGCCACCAAGGTGCCTGACCTCCACTAACCCACGTCCCCCACCACCTGAACGGTGCCCGAATGGAACTGAACTGCACAGATACTAGTTTAGGCACCGGATGCGCCACACCGTTTACAGTTCGGCCTTGTCCAATATGTATATATTTTTTTATTCTTTTACTCTTCTTTTCTTTTGGTGCGGCCTATCCCACATTCCTATGGTCGCTATTATTCTACGCAGGGGTTCGGGGTGTGAGGGAGTGGGATACGGGGGCACGCGTTGGGGGGCTTGGGTGGCGGCGGGGAGCTCGGAGCTATAGCTCTTTGGGTGGGACTGATGGGAAGAGATAAGGCTACACAATATAATGCACAAGGAACCTATATATAACATACGAACTTGGAATGTGAAAGGTATGGCAGGTATGTCTAAACGAAATAGGATATATGCATACTTAAAACGCCATCACATACACATAACCATACTGCAAGAAACACATGTCACACCAGAAGATATCAAACAGATGGAGAGGAGATGGGCGGGACTAATATATGGTTCTGGGACATCGACTTTTGCAAGAGGAGTACTGATTTGGATAGCCACAGGGGTCCCATACACAGTGAAACGCAGCACAACGGACAAAGAAGGCAGGTTTATACAACTAGAAGGCTCGCTGGACAGCGAAATGCTAGTGATTAATGGGTTATGTGTCCCAAATGTCAAATAGGGCGAATTCCTATGAAACACTATCTCACACCTATCAAATGACTTAACTTCACCTAGTATTTTGGGAGGGGACATGAATTGTGTCCCACAAGTAGATATGGATAGATCACACCCCCCATTAGTAGCCGCCCCAGTAAGAAAAAATTCAGATACTACAATCATGGATAACAGATCGCCGTCTGATAGATGTATGGAGACATCTACATCCTCAAGAAAGGGAATACTCTTACCATTCCCCAGTACATCTACTACATACCCGTATAGATTTAATACTCAGTTCGCAAGATCTGATGCACAGAATTACAGGCGCAGAATACACTGCAAAGGTAATCTCAGATCAATGTCCACTTATTGCTCACATTAGATGGGGCAGACCACGCGCTTGCATTCCAACTTGGCGTCTCCAACCAAGTTTGCTGCAAGATCCCCCGTTCAGAAAAGAAATAGCAACACACATCACCTCTTATTTTACCCTTAACAACGGGACAACAAGCTCTAGAGCAAATGAATGGGATACACACAAGGTGGTTATAAGGGGCACAGGTATATCAATGACAGTGGGAGTACGACAAACACTGATGCAAGAGCTTTGCAAGTTGGAACAGAATGTTCGCACTGCAGAGTGCAAACAAGCAGAGGGCACAGTAGCTGACGCGGAGCTCTCTAGATTACGAGTACAGTGGAATGAGGCGGATCGGCGCGTAAGGCAATATGATTACTGCCATTACCTGGCCCGCACACATGCGGAAGGGGACAGATCAGGGAGACTTCTGGCATGGCTGCTAAAGAACGAACCATGGAACTCCCCTATAGGGGCTATCCGCCTTGACACAGGGATAATAGTAAATACCCAAGATGAAATAAATAGCGCCTTCAGAGAGTATTACAGCAAATTATACAAGGCTCAACCCCCTCCCTCAGCAGAACAGTTAAACGAGTTCTTCAGGGGGATACAATTAAATTGCCTAACTGCCACACAGGTGGGGGACCTGGAGAAACCGATAGATCTCGCAGAGATACAACAGGCTTTGCAACAATTAGCACATGACAAAGCACCAGGTAGTGATGGCATTCCCATAGAGTATTATAGCACATTCTCTGCTAAAACATTAGCCCCATATCTAGAAATGCTATCTGAGGCCTTAAAGCGCGATCAACTACCTGACACCCTACGTGAAGTGCTGATAGCGGTATTGCCTAAACTAGGTCGTGATCCACTGGATGTTCGCTCATACAGGCCACTGTCGTTGTTGAACACAGATTGTAAATTGCTCGGTAAAATCTTAGCAAATCGCCTGCTCCCTTGGCTGCCGGACCTGGTCCATCAAGACCAGTCCGGTTTCGTACCTGGCCGCAATAATTTCATTAATCTACGGAATCTTCTACGTCTAATGGCAAATACCCCAGAGGGCGAATACAAACATGTAGCAGTATCACTAGATATTGAAAAAGCGTTCGATACGCTAGGATGGCCCTTCCTGGTAGAAACTCTTAACCGAATGGGTTTCAGAAAGACATATATTAGCTGGGTTAGGGTCTTATACTCTAAACCAACAGCGAGAGTCAAGACAGGCAACACGATATCCAAGAAGTTCAGTATTGAAAGAGGCACCAGACAGGGTTGCCCATTATCCCCACTACTATTCGCTCTTGCCATTGAACCATTAGCTCCGGAATGGGGCATTTTGGATGGACACACACATCGTATAGTGTCACTGTACGCGGATGATGCATTAATATTCCTACGAAACCACACAGAATCCCTACCTGACTTATTGGGACTGCTGGACCAATTTGGTTCGGTGTCCGGATTAAAAGTGAACTGGTCAAAATCCTGCCTATTCCACATGCGTCCAGTACCGGAAACACACGTTTAACCTCCAATCCGGGGGACCTGAAATGGTGTCACACCACTTTTAAATATTTAGGAATAAGTGTGTATCATGACCCCCAGGACCTCAAAGACGGCAACCTGGGACAAGTGATTAGATCCGTTAGGGGCTCTTTATCTTTCTGGTGTTCGCTCCCACTTTCTCCCATGGGAAGAGTGGCCATAGCAAAGATGATAATATTACTGCGTCTACTGTACTTCTTTATGGCGCTTTCACTGGTACTTCCCACCTCCTTTTTCAAACCACTGAATTGCATACTAACAGACTTAGGCGGTCATTCTGACCCTGGCGGTTGAAAACCGCCAGGGCATAGTGCCGCGGAAGCACCGCCAACAGGCTGGCGGTGCTTCTGTGGCAATTCTGACCGCGGCGGTAAGGCCGTGGTCAGAAAAGGGAAACCAGCGGTTTCCCGACGGTTTCCCGCTGCCCCAGGGAATCCTCCACGGCGGCGCTGCAAGCAGCACCGTCATGGGGATTCCGACCCCCTTCCCGCCATCCTGTTTCTGGCGGTTTTCACCGCCAGAAACAGGATGGCGGGAACGGGTGTCGTGGGGCCCCTGGGGGCCCCTGCAGTGCCCATGCCACTGGCTTGGCAGACACTGAAAATTGCGACGGGTGCAACTGCACCCGTCGCACACCAGCAACTCCGCCGGCTCCATTCGGAGCCGGCATCCTCGTTGCTGGTGCTTTCCCGCTGGGCGGGCGGGCGGCCTTTTGGCAGTCGCCCGCCAGCCCAGCGGGAAAGTCAGAATGACAGCTGCGGTCTTTTGACCGCGGTACGGTCTTCTGGCGGTTCCCGCCAGGCCGGCGGCTATGTCAACGGCGCGTGGCGCTAACGAAAATACATCAACCACTTACACTAGGAGGGCTTGGGGCACCACGATTTGAACTATATTATGCATCCACCCAGTTGGAATGGGTGTTTAAATGGCTCGGAAATCCTATGAGCGAAGAAACACAGACGGTACTTACGGACTTAGGTCATACTAACATTCTATATTGTCTGATTAACTGAAATGGCTCATCGCATACACAAAACATTTGACTAAACACAGCTTACTGGGTCTGGGGCCGATTTGCACTAGCTGGGGACAAGAAACCACAGTATTCCCCTAAGATCCCACTACTGGCCCTTCCGAAAATCAAAAAGATAGCAGCAAAGGTAGGCCTGATCATATGGCCCGAGGAGGGCATACAAACAGTGGGTGATATCTACGGCGAAGGGCACCTCCTAACATATGATGCATTGGCCAGCGCTCATAACCTGGGACAAGGGAGCTTCATAGTGTTTGGCGCAGTAGGACACTTAGCACGTTCAATCTGGAATTGTGGAAATAATGAACCAAAAACGGCTCCTATACTACACAATCTATTAGATAGCGTAGCCGCCCCAATAAATGTATTGAGAACATATAGAATCCTGACAACACATACCGAACATGGGCAGAAACAAGCAAAAATAGATGGGATCAGGTACTCCCAGAATCGCTCCCGCAGCAGGCATGGAACCAGGCTATGACAATGATCTATGAAGTGTCACGTAACCCCCGATTCCTCTATACCCAGTTCAATTATGTACACCAAACACATTTATCACCACACCGATTGGCACGCATGTTTCCCCAAACACCACAGAGGTGCCCCAGATGCGGAGTCACAGAAACCACCTTTATCCACATGAAATGGGAATGCCCTCCAATTCTGCATACATGGAATGATATAATAACTTTGTTAACTGAGTTGATGGATACTCCATTGTCCCCCAAGCCGGAGCTATGCTTGCTAGGAATCGGTGTAAGATCCAAAAGACGGAAGCAGACACATAGATGCATAGCATTAGCACTAGTGCTGTATAGACGTCTGATAGCCATGCATTGGAAAATGCCTAACGCGCCGAGCACCTATCAGTGGCAAGTCGAACTGTTACGCTGGGCAAAAGCAGAAGCACAAACACTGCAATCACTCCAGGAAAAAGGGGTCCAGGTCAAGGGTGTGGAAACCTGGAACTCCTTTGTGACAACCTTGGAAAGCAAAGATAATAAACGACCCCCCTGAACAAATGAATCTGACAGGCAACTCACAGAACATACGTACAACGTTGGCACAGTTAGTTATCCCAGAAAATGCAGCAAAAAAGCTATTCAGTAAGGAGTAATTGAAACAATAGAAACAGAAGGGACACGAGATAAGGGGCACAATGAGATACAGACGCTCTAGAACAAATAAATTAAATAAAAGGAGGGAATGTATATGAGCGCGCTGATTGCCGAGGACGGCCTCCTGTTTCCCTTTCATAGCGGCCCCACCCGCCTGCATCTCTATTTCCCCTGCGTCCTCCCCTGAGCTGAGCTGCCCTCGATTGTCCCGTTCCGAAACCACTATGGGAGCATATGTTGCACTGCTCCAGGTACTGTTATGGGCTCTGATGACAGGTGTTGCGGGTGGCGCCCTCTCTCCTCCCCTCCGTCCTCCTCCCCCCGCGTGCAATCTCCTCAATCTCGCCCTCATCTCCCCTTTCCTTTCTCTCTATCTTTTGTGTTATGCTTCTTTATTGTTTTTCCCGTGTACACAATGTCTCCAAATAATTTTAGCTAAATGTATAAATGGCAATTACACTGCTATGAAGGCAAAGACAAATGAGTAATTAGCACTGGAACATGAAAATAACTGTATAATCATGCAATTCGGGAATACAATTGTATTTTTTTTTAAGGTTGAAATAATATTTAAAAAAAAAAAAAAAAATAATAATAATTTTTGCGAGAAGATTAGGTACGGTGGTGGGGAAACTGACCTAACTAAATCAAAAGTGGTTCATAAAGGGTAGATATTTACACGAGTTAACGCATGGCTTGATAGGGGCTGTAGATTTGGCAAGTACATATAAGGTACCCCTAGTGGTGGTGATGGTCGATGAGGCTAAGGCTTTTGACGTGGTGAATTGGGCCTATGTGACTACCCTTTGCAAATCTCTCAACCTGTGTAGTAGGTTTATAAGGCTTGAAATTTAGTCAATGGCTCCTTAACTCGTCCCTTTAGGATTGCGAGGGGAACAAGACATGGATGCCCTTTATCCCCTCTATTATTTAACCTTTATATAGAGCCCCTGGCTTTAAAAATTAGAAGTAATTCGATGATACTCCCTTTGCAGTGTGGAAACTGGCATAGGAAAGTTGCTCTGTATGGAGATGATTTGATGGTTTACACAGGTATTTTAAAGCAATCATTGCCTGTTTTGGAAGAGTTGATGATGGAATTTGGGGGAATTGCGGGATAAGCAGTTAATAAAAGCAAAACTGAAGTTATGGCTTGGAATATGCCCAAGACTATGATCGTGGGGAGTGTTAAGATGAGTAGAGAGTTGAAATATTTGGGTATCACAATAGTAAATGATGAGGGGGGATAGCGGAAAAACATTTTGGGAGAGGGATGACAGAGTCTTGTAAGAAGATGAAGAAGTGGGCTAATCTGCCTCTCATGATTCTAGGAAGGGTCAATCAAGTTAAAATGATGCTTCTGACGAAAATGCTATTTATTTTTAATGCTATACCATTGAGATTTGATAAAGAATGGATGAACAAGTTTCAAGGCAAGATCAGTAGTTTTATATGGGGTAATAAGTGTGTACGAATAGCATGGAAAAAAGTGAGGCGGAGGAAAGAGAAAGGTGGCTTAGCATTACCAGACTTACAACTGAATGCATGGGCAACGTTCATAAAAAATATGAGGATGGCTTGTGGGGAAGCTACACCTTCTGAATTGGGATTCATTTTAAAAGAAATTATGAAATTTGAGAAGGTTGTAGAGGAGGGATTTCTGTATAAATTCGGGGACCCAAACTTTTTCAAGAAGGTGAGATTCAGACTATTGGTGGACTCAGTAAAAACTTGGTATGAGTTGAGAAGGAGCACCAACTTGCCATATCACAGCAAATATGCCCCCATATGGAACTCACTGGGTTCGCCCGAGTGGACTAAGGATGTTCTAGCTATTCCTCTGAGGGAGGCTGGGATGTGGCAATGGGGGCAGTTGTGTACTGTAGAGGGCCTGATTCCCTATAGTGTTCTTTTAAGGGATACAGCGGGGAACTTATCCAAATTTAAGTTTTGGCAAATAAGGTGTTGGGTGAAAAAAAGCAAAGAAGGAGTGAGTGGCACAAATCCGGTGGAGGAACTACTCCAGAAGGGATATGTGGGGAAAAAAGAACTAGCGAGTTGGTATTGGGCATTACTGGAGAAGATTGATGGTGAAGCTCCAAAGCCGGAAGACATCTGGAAAAAATACCTGCCAGTAATACAGATAACAGAGATGTGGCAAGTATCTATAGCTTTGTTGCATTCTAAAGATAAACCAGCCTGTTTAAGGAGGAACCATCTATTTACAATCCACAGGGCTTTTTGGACCCCCGAAAAACTGTCAAGACTGAAGTCAGGTAGTGAGGCTTGTTGCCGGAAGTGTGGTTTTGACTCTGTAGGTGACTTGCATATGTTTGTGGAATGCCCTCGTCTCTTCAGATTTTGGACAGAGGTTGGTGAATGTATTAATCAGATTCTATCCTTGAAGTGTAAGGTAAGCCGCTCTCTGATTATGTTTGGTTGTATACAGGGAGATAGTAGGTTAAAAAAACACAATGTTAAATTGTTATTTTATATGATACTGTTGGCTAGAAGAGAGATATGCAAGAAATGGATTAGCCCGCTGCCCCCAACAATGGCGGAATGGAAAGATTCATTATTGTACAATTTGGTTTGTGACACTAAAGGGAGAGGAATAAGTGAGAAGAGATCTGAGTTTTGGAAGCCGTTAATAAATTGGTTTGCTAAGTAGTCAAATTGGACCTATGATTATACACTTAAGAGTCCAGAGGAATGAGATGCTCAGCTGATAGATATAGAAGGAAGCCATTTTGGGTTTATTCTGTTTGAGGTCTCAGACCAAGGGATCAAGAGAATAAGGCTTAAAAAAAATGAAAAGATGGACCCCAATCAGAACAAACTTATGAGCACAACAGTATCCATCCATTACTTTCCAAAGAAGTCATTTGTGATGCTATTGAGCTCTTTCAAATGAAACAAGCAAATCAAGCTCCCATGAGTGTGTGAAATTTTTTTTTAGAAGCTTGTTGTTTTCTCCACTTGTTTCCCACTGGAGTAGGAGGTTGACATGATGCCCGACCTATACAAATAACAGCTTCTGAATACTGATCAACATGATTATATTCAGAAGATCCAAGATTCAGACAGGGCATCCCATACATATTTCACCTTCTATTTGAGAGTGACTTATCTGGACTTTTGGATGCAGCAATAAAATCACATTCTAAAAACAGGACTTAATCTTCAAAACATATTTGCAAGCAATTTTGCTAAAAAGCTTCATGAAAAGGAAGAGAACTTGGGACACAACTTGATTAATTTAATGGCATGCCAATGTGGCACCGATGAATATTGGTTCCATTGTCATAGAGAATTGAAGTGTTTGCTGAGAAACCTAGGTGCACCAACATGATTTCTGACACTCAGGAGTATTCATGGAATGACCTGACTGAATTTTTGAGAGAAGCAAACTCTCACCTAAAAGTGATCAATGTAAATGTAGAACTTTGCTCATGAGATCCTGCAAATGTTTGTAGATATTTCACCAGAGGTTCCAAGCTATACTTGCTTTTATTTGGAACAAAAGCAATCCTCCTCTTGGATAAGTAAGTGATTTCTTTTGGCGGAAAAAGTACCAGGAAAGAGATGCTTCTCATGTTCACATTCTACTATGGATAAATGACGCAAACCAAATTTGGAGCAGTAGTGATGAGTCTGTGTTGTCTTTTATAGAATAGTATGTGACATGTACCATACCAAAACTCACTGGTTAAAAAGGTCTGACAGAACAAATTTGTGTTTTCAAACTCATAGATGTGAGAAGTACTGTTGTCATAGATGTAGATCAAAAGGACATTTTTACACATGATGTTGATTTGGATTTCCTGGACCTGTCATTTCAGAACAAAGAGTATACAGTTTCTTGTCTCCAGTCAGATACACACTGATACAGAAGTCACCAAAGAACACATATACCCTAAAAAGAACAGATGCTTCCAAATATATTAATGACTATAACCCTGTGATTTAAAAAAAATGTTGAATGCTACTATGGACACAACTCTATTGCTGTGACTCAACTTTGCATGTCATGTCGTTCATTACAAAATCTGAAAAAAACAGAGATGACGGAGATCTGGGAAGAGATTTCTGCAAAAAAGACACTTAGCAAGAAAATGTATTCTTTCAACTTGAAAATGCTTTACTATAGGGAAATGTGGTTCTATGAAGCCGTTGACAGGTTGAGTTTGGCAAGTTTGTTCTCAAAATCAAAAGGAATTATTTGGGTAAGCATTGGTCTAGCAAGTACAAGAACCATAGTGTTTAAGTATTTCCCTGAAATTCAGTACCTAAGATAGTTTCAACCAGAACCTACAGACATTTTAAAATCAAATATGTTGGATACATACTATATAAGTTAAGGCCTAGAAGACAAGCGCTTTATGAAATTCTTCAAAAACTACAGATATAGAAGTAATGTAAGTGAAAACATAGAATAAGCCAAATATGCAGTACGTGGATTTGACAGTTGTTTAGTGAAACATGGAAAACAAAATCTAATTAACCACTGAAAACTTAGATGCCAAAATCCTGAGAAAAGAGCTTTTTCTCTATTTAGCTCTTCTTCAACTATTCAAACCTTGTCATACTAAATTGGAATTACTTGGAGATTATGACTGCTGTGAAGATTCTTTTAATGCTGTCAAAGATAGTATTCAATATATCATCTTCAAAAACTTTTTACAATTGTTAGATGATGAGATACAGTAATTAGAAGTGATTGCTGCTGAGGTAGCTAAGGATAGTTCTCAAAGCATCAAAATTTCAGCAGCGTTAAGTCAGAATCCTCCTAAACAACCCATTTTGAAAATGAAGCTGCAATAAGTATGAATGAAGTGGAGACTGCAGTGCAACATACTAGAAAGGAATCTGTAGATCTGGAACAGTTAGGTGGACAACTTGACAATGAATAGAAAGACATTTATATTGAAGTTAAAAAACAAAATTGAACATGGATTTCTTCATGAGAATAAAGAATGCAATTGCTCATCGTTTAAGCTAATACTATTATATGTTAGTGGTCAAGCTGGTACTGGAAAACATCTTTTTAATTAAAGTTATTTCTACTTCTCTACAGATTCAAACATATTGGGGCAGATGTATAAAAGCTTTTTGCATACGCAAACGGTGAGAATGCCCGTTTGCGAATGCAAAAAGCCATTTCAGAATGTATGAAAGGCATGCTGAAAGCAATTTTAAGGAATCGCTAAAATAGCGATTCCTTAAAATTGCGACCCTGTTCAGAGAGTCGCAAATTGCGACTCTCTAAATAAGAAATCACAAATAAGGATTCCTTATTTGCGATTTCTAATCACATGTAAGAAGCAATTCCTTAATGTGAATTTGGCATTAAGGAATCACTATTTACCATCAAGTTGAACTTGGTGGTAACCATGTGCAAATTTTTAAAATGCATTTAAAATGCATTTTTAAAATGTAAATGTAAAGCACACATGCCCTTTTGGCATGTGTGTACCTTACATGTCCTAAAAAACTTTTTGAGGTGCAGCAGATGGGGGCCTTAGGCCCCCAGCACCCTGGGGTTTTGCATTTCCAAAATTGTGCATTCCAGTTAAGAAATCGCAATTTTGGAAATGCAAAAAATGTGCAGATATGGGCCTACAGGCCCATAGGTGCGAATGGGGCCGGTATCGCAATTTGCGATTCGGTAATGGCATTTGCGATTTTTAAGAAATGCTATTACCGAATCGCAAATGTGATACATTACATTTTGCGAATCAGAAATAGCGATTTCTCAAAAATCGCTATTTCCGACTCGCAAAAGGCCTTCTTGGTACATCTGGCCCATTGTGTGTAGTAAGAGAACCTACTGAATTAGCTGCTCACAATATCAAAGAAATAACTTTACATAGACTACTTATGGTGAGTCCAGATGCTGGAGAGGAATTTTTTGGTGGCCCTGAGACTTAAAAACAGAAGGCAAGCTCAGACCAAGCCCTTGGAGATACTTCACAAGCAGGAATATACACAAAGTCCAGGCTTTGTCCTCTATCAGGCAGACGCGGCAAACCCAGCAAAGCACAGTCACAGGCCTTTGACAGAGGTTCCTCTTGGTTCCAGAAGTAATGTCAAAATCTGGGGTTTTCGGTCCACCACTTAGACCCCTTTTGGCCTTTGAAGTAGGCACACTTCAAAGGAAAGTTTCTGTTGTTCACAAGATCCAGCCTTCTCCAGGCCTGGCTCCAGACACTCAATAGGGGGTTGGATACTGCATTGTGTGAGGGCAGGCACAGCCCATTCAGGTGTAAGTGTCAGCTCCTCCCTCCACTCTAGGTATGATGACCCATCACGATATGCAGGCTATACCCCAGCTCCCTTTGTGTCACTGTCTGGTGGAGATTCAAAAACAGCCCAACTGTCAAACTGGCCAAGACAGGGAATACACAAGCAGGCAGAGTCAAGAAAATGCCAACTTTCTAAAAGTGGTATTTTCAAACTGTCAATCTAAAAAACAACTTTACCAAAAGGTGTATTTTTCGATTGTGAGTTCAGAGATCCCAAACTCCACATCTCCACCTGCTTCCAAAGGGAAACTGCACTTAAAAGATATTAAAGGGAAGTCCCCATGTTAACCTATAAGAGAAATAGGCCTTGCAACAGTGAATACTGATTTTGGTAGTATTTCACTGTTAGGACATGTAAGATACTCCAGTGTATGCCCCACTTTTAACATACACTGCACCCTACCCATGGGGCTACCTGGGGCCTTACATAGGGGTACCTTACAAGTATAGAAAGGAAAGGTTTGGGCCTGGCAAGTGGGTACACTTGTGAGGTTGAATTGACAGTTTAAAACTACACACACACAGACACTGCAGTGGCAGGTCTGAGCCATGTTTACAGGGCTACTCGTGTGGGTGGCACAATCGGTGCTGCAGGCCCACTAGCAGCATTTGATTTACAGGCCCTGGGCACCTCTAGTGCACTTTACTAGGGACTTATGCCAATCAGGAAGACACCAATACAATTTAGAAAGATAGCATATGCACTTTAGCACTGGTTAGCAATTCCCAGAGTCCTAAAGCCAACAAAAACAAGTCAGAAAAAACAGGAGGAAGGAGGCAAAAAGGTTGGCGGATGACCCTGCTACAAGGGCCAGGTCCAACATATACCATTGTCACAAGTTTGAACATTATTTGCTTTGTTTCTGATTGATTTTGATAAGAAGAAGCTTAGTGCAGATGCAAATTGTGTGAGAGAGTACAAAAGATTAAGAAGTAAATATGCTTCTCATTTAGGACAGTATCCTGTTAATGAAAAACAGGTATTATGTCCTAAGCAGAAACTGACAAAAGAATCAAGGAAAATTACAGAGAAGACAGAAATCAAAGCTTAACAGGAAGGTGCAAAGAAAAGGAAATTTGAAAATGATGGAGATATTGAAGGTTACCAGTTAGATAACACTAATGATGCAATACTGCAATGCTAATGTTGTTCTCAGTGTTCTCTTTCATATACCACATATTTTAAATACAATCCAAGAAAAAACAAGGAACACATTGTGCACAGCACTATTTCATTGCCTTCAATGCTTATATCGTGACAGAAATGTAATGCATTCTTCTTCAAGCATTCTGAGACTAGTAGATAAATATAGTGGATCTATAGTGTTTACGCTAAACACTCAACAAGATTTACAATAATGTATTATGGTGATCCATAGAATTTTAGAAGAAGGTATAAATGTTGATGATATATTTGGACTCGGTTATACATGGAGCTATGAATGTGAAGACTGCTCTTTCTCCTCTACCACTAAAATCCAATCTGAGCAAATTCTCTACTTAACTCTGCCAGATTGTAAAAGTGTGCCTTTTGATAAACTAACAAAATCAGGACCTGTACAGTTTGTAAATTGAATGTATTGTCTACATTATTTATATAGAGTAGTGGTAAATAAATTATGGCCATGTTTCAATGATGCAAAGCAGATGGATCAAAATTGGGCACTGAGATTACAAACTTTAAAGTGGGACAAATATCTATTTCTTGGAGAACATTCTGTACTTTGGTTATCATCTTCCATAAAGGCATTAATATTATATCTGGACATTATACTGTCTATTTAAAGACTCCAAACTGGATGGACGACAATCTGCAATTCAAACAAAATTACCTTTAAAATGTCCTAATTCTTACCTATTATTTCTTCAGCCAAAGTTCTAAGAAGAATTTGTGGAACAAATATAAGATTCAGTCTTTTGTCTATGGTGATTATTATTGTTTAATATTTCATTCAGCATATCAGGGCTCACAACTTTAAAAACATGTGAAAAATGAACTGTGGATGAAAAATGTTCAAAGATTTTCATGTAAAAAACAAAGATACAGTTTTCTTTCCTCATAGCTCATCACTCTTTAAGACATTATTTGGCCTATGAGGGGTGGTATCAGTAAAACAATATCCAAAAATAAAGTGTGGATAATATATGTTCAAAGGATTTATGGAAGAGAATAAATATTTGATCTTCTCTCTACATGGATCATCACTACTTAAGACATCATCCAGGCTATCAGGGGTGATGTCAACAAAACAATATCTAAAAATGAAGTGTGAATAAAATATCTTTATAGGATTTATGGAAGAAAACAGCTTTATGATCTTCTCTCTACTTGGATCATCACTGTTTAAGACATCATTCCATTTATCAGGGGTGACGTCAACAAAAGCATATCCAAAAATGAACTGTTGATTACATATTTTCATAGAATTTCTGGAAGAAACTGAATATATGGTCTTCTGATTACATAGATTATCAATGTTTAAGATATCATTCGGACTATCATCGGTGATATCTACAAAACAATGTTGAAAATTCAAGTGAGGTTATATTTGTTCATAGTTTTGTACCTTCTATAATAATAATCAAATTGCTTTTAAGATGTGGTCTCTTGGTTAGTGTAGTAAGTGTGGCATAGATAAATAATGTAAAAGATGTAGTGAGTGCAATTCACAGTATCATTTACTTGTAGTGAAATACTGTGGAGATATGTTTTTTTTCTACAATCTGTGAGATTCTTTTTCCCCACTGTTCAATGATGGTGTTTACAGGTACTAGTATAAAGACTTAGACCAGGAAAGTGGGAAAATATTGTTTTATTAAATTGCTATATACTGCTTTAGCATAATGAACGTATACTGGTTTGTTTCACATTTCTTCTAAGCCTGATACTAACATATTTATATATTTTTTCAACAGTGTTTGAAGACATAAGTCATCAAAACTTTGAAGATAGTAGTAACGGCAGAAAAATATTTCTTTCAGACGCATATTTGTTTGTTCGCTGTTTAATGACCTATACAGTATCTGCCACATATACTCAGTCAGTGTGTCATGTAAGTTCTTACACAACTGTACATACATCACTTTGACGTTTTGGCTCTCATTGTACCAATGAGACTGCTGGATTCAGGCAGCAGCACCACCAGGATTTGGGGAATCTGAGTCCAGTTCCACACTTTGTGACAACTGTCAGCCTAACCCTTTCGGCCAGCTAGCAATATCTCATGGTTATCTAGAAGTAGCAGTGATTTGTGGTAGCTGTGCTCATGACGGTCTGATTTCTCAGGGGAAATCGTGGTGGAACAGATCTCATTCTTTTCTTTCAGTTAAGTTTGTCTCACACATGCAAAGACAAACAGAAGCAGAAAATGGTTAAGTGTATCTTATTGAATCAATTGTGTTCTAGATGAAATGGCAAGCACTACAATGATTAGGTTGATAAATTATGATAATAAAAATGCAGTTATAAGGAAAGTGAAGCAAAGAAAAAGTCCCACCATAGAGTCAGAATGCTCGGCGTTGGAACTTCTACCTAAGACATTAAAGTGCTATTAGAGCATGGCAGTATTAGCCCTGATCCGCCCTTCAGGATACCTAGGAGGACACCATCCCCCATACCTGATTATGGTAGTATCAAAAAGGGCTGTCGTTCTACCAAGAGTCCTCTCTAAAATAGAGCAGCAGACAGCTACATAGAAGCTGCAGCATGCAGTGGCAATTCTTCTGGCTAGAACTATCCCTCTATGTATGGGGGGAAAAGGGATGTTTTAAAATAAAACAGATGGTGTTCTAGGAAAAATGCCCTAATGTGGAAACACTTATATGTCTCAAGTGCAGAGATTGCGGTGGTGCAGTTTGTGCCGACAACACATTGGAAACAACCTTGAACAAAGGACAGACCACGAATGTCAGAGAAAAAGGAATTCAAACAGTTTATGTGCTAAAAGTGTGCCAGATAAAGGAAAATAAAACACCACTGCAGAAGACAGCTTCTGCACAGAAAATAAAATGAATTGTATCTAGGCTAAAGAGCACAAGCTGCAGGCCTATGGTTAAAATAACGTGGCTAGAAAAATCTGCTAAAATAACCTCACAATGACTTATATATTCACTCAGTCTTTCACACACTCATTCACACAGATATACTATTACTGACTCACACAGGCACCAGTCATACACTCATTAAATCATCCATACATCCCACTCACCCATATGGCACTCATGCACTCACTTAGTCAAATTTAGACACACTCATGCACACATTTACTTATCCATGCATCAACTACTACACCTTCTCACTCACCTATAAACTTACTCATACATCACTCACTCATTTAAGCAGCCATTTCGTGCACCCTGTCTTTCACACATGTAGCTGGTGATGCAACCTATTACGCACCCATACAGACACTCACAAACCCAGTCACTCAGCCATACAGCCATTCACTTACCCACCCAGTCACTCACACATACAGCCACTCATACACCCATTGACTCACCCAGTCACTCTTGCATCCATTCACTCATCCATACAGTCACTCATGCACTCACAGACTCACCTAAACGGCCTCTCGTGCACCCAGTCACTAATAAATGCAGACACTCATGCACCTTGTCACTCACCCCTACTGCCCCTCATGCACCACGTCACTCCCGCATACAGACACTAAGACACCCAGTTGCTCACACATACAGCCGCTGATGTACCTTGCCACTCACCCAGGCAACTACTCATTTCAGCCACTCACTCACCAATACAGTCAGTCATGTACCCAGTCAGTCACACATAAACCACTTATGCACCCAGTCACTCACTGATACAGACAATCACACACATTCACTCACCCCTACAGTCAAATACACACCCTATCATTCACCCTATACAGCTATTCATGCGGCCAGTCACTCCCCCATACAGTCACTCTTTCACCCATTCACTCTCCCTTACATTTGCTTGTGCACCCATTCACTCACCCATGTAGCCACTCATGCACCCTATCACTCATCTATACAGTTACTTAAGCACCCAGTCACTCACTTATACAGCCACTCATGCACCCAGTCACTCACACATACAGGTATAGACACACCCAGTTACTCACCTATATACCCACTTATGCACCCTATCACTCACTCATACAGCCACTCACACGTCCAGTCACTCACACATACAAACACTCATGCACCCTATTACTCTTCCATACAGCTAGTCATGCACTGAGTCACTCACCCATATAGCCACTCACACACCCAGTCATTCATACAGAGTCACTCACACACACATTCACTCACTCATCAGCCACTTACACACCCTATCACTCACCATATACAGCTACTCATGCAGCCAGTTACTCACCCATATAATCAGTCATGCACCCATTCACTCACCCCTACAGTCACTTGCACACCCATACAGCCACCCTTATGCGCTATCACTCACCTCTACAGCCACTCATGCACCCCATCACTCACTGATACAGCCACTCATGAACCCACTCACTCACCTGAACAGCCACTCACACACCTAGTCATTCATGTATTCTACCACTGACACACCCAGTCACTGACATATACAGCCACTCATGCACCTAATCACTCACCTAAGCAGCCACTCACACACCCAATCACTCACGCCTACAATCATGCAACTTGTCACTTAGCCACACAGAAACCTACACACCCAGTCACTCACCCATACAGTCACTAACACACCCATTGACTCAACCATCCATCCACTCATGAACCCATTCACTGACCCATTCTGCCACTCATTCATCCTCTCATTCACTCATACAGCCCCTTATGCACCCACTCACTCACCCATACAACCACTGATACACTCAGTCACTCGACCATACAGTCACTCATTTACTTATTCACCCATACACCCACTCATTCACCAATGCAGCCATTCACTCCCACACACATATACCTACTCATGCACTCACTCAGCTATACATCCTTTCATGTACTCACTCAGTTACAACTACAACAACTCACACACCTGTTTAGTCACCCATAGAGGTGGTGATGCACCCACTCACTCACACTTACAGCCACTTATGCACTCAAATACCCATACAACCACTCATGTATTTTGACACTCACCCATTCAGCCACTCATTCACCAAGTGAGTTACTGATACAGCTACTCATGCCCCCTATCACTCATCCATGCATTTTGTGAATTCAGTCACTCAACCATACATTCACTCATGCACCCACTCACTTACCCAAACTTCAAACAAACATGTAACATATAATTATTATTTTTTGACCAGAATAGGTGGTCCTAAGAAGAACCATATTTTTCTTTTTAAAAGGTTTTTAATTTTTTTGTATTTTCAAACAATTCTATTTTGTTTATGTTTGTTTTCAAAAGAAACTTTAAATCATAGTGATATGTAATCAACAGCACAAACTTCCTTGGTGAACAAAAAAAAACTAACACTTATGAGCATGGATAGCATTGATAGACAATGACATTAGTGATGTCACTGACCATGCCATGAGTGATGTAATGTGTGAGGTCATAAGCTGTGCATTGCGGGGGCATAAGCTATAGGTAGCTCAGGAAACTATAATTTCTCTGGTTTTGCAACTTTTAGTGAAAATTAGTTATAGATATATTACCTATACCCTATGTGCCCTAAGGGACTATAACTTGCTCCCCCGCCATGCACAGTTTTTTCATATTTTTTCTTCATTCATTTGACTGCTAATGTCTCATTTATATTTTTAGTAATAACATTAAAGAAGTTGTCATGAGTGATGTAATATCTGGGTTAATTAGCAGTGCACGGCGAGGGAGTGAGTTATAGTTACCTTACAGCACGAGTAATAGCTACTTGAAATAACTCTAACTGCTGAATTTCTATGATTTTCTACGAGTAAATGTGATCGTAACTATAATGTCACTGTAACCTTAGGTTTTTCCAGTGAATTTCTTTTTTTTTTTTATTTCTATTCCATAAATATAACGTCTCTATAGACTTTGTTTTTTCTGTAAATTTCTATGTTTTTTTAGCATAAAGTAATTTTAATTACTAAACATTAATCCAACCACCACCGTGCACAGCCTTTGGCCGTGCACAGCGGAGGTTGGCATATATGGGTGATTGAGTGTATGAGTGCATGTATGAGTGAGCGAGTGCATGAGAGTATGTATGCATCAGTGAGTGTATGAGTGGTGTATGGTTGATTACCTGAGTGTGTGTATGGGTGAATGAGTGAGTGCATGAGTGATTGAGTACACGACTCTGCGTATGGGTGTGTGAGTGAGTGTAGAACTGGTGTATGGGTGACTGAGTGCATCAGCAATCTATGAGTGATTGGCTGAGTGTGTAAGTAGTATAGAGAAAAAATAAGAAAATATTTAGGATAAGAGTAATAATTAGAAAAAGAAAAGAAAATAAGATAGATACAACTGTAAGAATGTATTAATAATCTAAACATAGATATATTTCCTGTATTATTTTTCTTTTATAGGTTTTTAGGTTCCGCAGAGCCACCGCGGTGCTCAGCACAACCCCCTGTGTAACTCCAACGTAGGTCCCCGGATCCACATGGGAGGACAAAATTTATTTTTAATATATATTCTAAGATAATGCTATATATAGTTCTGTTTGAATAAACAAATGTATTGTCACCTAAACATACTTTTTTTTAAATATAGTTTTGTTTTATTTTGCAACCAAACTAATTAATAGACTGGTACACTCAGGCATGAACATGGTACTTCAAGAACAGAACGTGGTAATTTAAACACTCTGCATTGTCTCAGATAATCAACACCTTGGCAAGAATGGGGGCAACAAAGAGGTATATGGTCTGTACACCGGGCAATGTTTTACATTTATACCATTGGGTCTTGACTAGTATCCTGTGTGTGTGTGTCGCTGCCTCCAGCCCATAACACGTTATCCACCAGCCCCATATTTTCCCAAACTTGCAAGGGGCACTCTCTGTTGCAGCAAACAACCTTTTCTGCAGCCATGTATTTGTCCATAGTGGTCCGTCACTCAGATATGTTAGGCGTCTCTGTTGCCCCACCCCACCTCCCATGCCCCCACCCAATCTCTGGCTTCATCTCTGTTGGCCACCACAAGACCTACTACACAGAAGAGTAAGTTAAATTGGAGGATGTCTAAGTAATTTGGAATTCAAAACAGGATGAACTTTGACTCAAGCCAGATTGGCACCCCAAGTGTGTCATTGAGTTCCTGGGTTATCCACCAGCTAAGCATACTTTTAAACACTTCTTTTCCTGTAGAACTGTAACTACCAAGTCACAGTCTAGTCTTTTTTATAGCCTTCACCCATACTTTTCTAGCTGTGCTACCATGGTAACATAATTTGTAACATCCTCTTGCAGCACTAGGTCACAAGTTCATAAGAGTTTCTCCAAGTACCAACCATGAAAAATATCAGGCGTGGTTGACTTTTTAATATAATACACGTATCACAAACAGCAACACTTTTTCTGCTTTCTCTAAAGCTAATCGACATCTATTTTATTTTCTCACTATGCTACTACCTACCTTTATTTACCAACATTCAAAGAACAACCAATAAAATAGTACCCACTATTTTCAGCTACATTTATGCATTTCATTTCAACACTGCTTCATTAAGCTGTAGCCTTGTCTTCTGTGGTAATTTAGCTTCCCTCCAGAATGCTCAGAGTATGGATTGTGGGCCACAGCTGGGTTAAAGGCTAGAAAGAGCGGCATTGACATGGACCTGGGTTTACCTAATGAGAATATTACTTGGATTGGCAAGAGAGGGTTAAAGTGTCATCAATTGCTCTCTTTGGTTGAAAGCATTATGGATTGCCAACATCCAGACCTTATGATTGTGCACTGTGGTGGCAACAAGCAAGGCAAGATTAGAGGGATAGGATTGGAAATCCTAATGAAGGATATCTTTCGAAAAGTAATGGCACTTTTCCCACGCAGTGCCTTGTTTTTTTCTAACATTTGCCAAAAGCAGAAATGAAAGCAGTGAAGTGAATTCTGTCCACAAATAGACAAATCCAGGAAACATGTTAATAAAACTGTTTCTGCATTCCTTAGAGACCATAACATGGGCTCCATATACCACAATAATTTATGGTTTTATATGGATTGTATATACAGAAAGGATGGAGTTCCCCTAACAGACAAAGGCAACTGGGTGTTCCAGGAGAACCTGAGAGACTGCATCCAGTTTGATGTGTAGTAACCACCTGCACATCATAAACATAAAGGCTCTTTTCAGAGCCAATCCTATTACCATATGAATATTAATTTAAACTTAAATAGGAGCATATTTATAAGCCCCCAGTGCCACCGGATCGACACTTTTTGTGACTGTCCACTGGCGCTGTGCCCTGCACCACATTTACAAAGCACCATCAAACTACTTTCTATAGCGTAACGCTGCATTGTAATTATGGACCACCAATATAGTTTTCTGCAGTAGAGGGGTATGCAATGGGTGTTGCTGTGGGGATTCCACTGCAATACCCATTGCTTTTGACGCTGCCCCAGGGGCTGTGTTTGTATGACGCAATGAGAAGAAATACTTTTATTTCTCCTAGTTTTTGCTTTTTCTTTATTTGCTGCATTCTGCAGCACACATAGAAAGAGCAAAACACCATGAATGATTCCTTATGCACAGGAAGGTTTTGCTTCCTGCACATAAACAATCATTCCCTGCAATGCAGGCATCCATGCACTATGGTGCAAGGGTGCCTGCATTGGTGCTAGGCAGGTGAATTTAACACCAGCACTAGGGGAAACACAGGGGTGCACAGTATTTTTCTAAATATGGTGCATCCTTGCATTTCAGAAGTAACGCATCATGGCACTGCCAATTTTGGCTCAGTGCCGGACTGAGCCACTTCCTTGTAAATATAACCCTTCATATTTTTTTAAATATCATCCAGATCCACAGATCAATCTGCAGATCATGAAAAAAATAATTTGCCTTTCTTCTCCTATTTATTCCTAATGTGCAACATTTATCTCAACCCGTCTGGTCAGGGAACTCCTACTCTAACCCCTTTATGTGTATTACTGCCCACATTTTTTGCCCGGGACCCTTTCTCGTTACAATAAAATGGGGCTCATAACTTAGGTCACCGCTGCCCTACTCTGTATGAGTAACTCTCTGAGTGTGCATGAGAGTGTGTGAGTGGATATGAGAGTGGCTGTAAGAGTATGGCCCATATTTATGAAAAATGATGCCCAATTACGCTAGCGTAGTTGTGCGTCAAAATATTTAATGCTGTATAGATGATGCGCTACTTTTCCTGCACTCCCCTACCAGTACCTAACCCATGGCTGTTCCATATTCATAATACTGTGCACCATGGCAGTCATTAGCACAATAGCATCAAACTTTTTTATGCTATTGTAGTGCTTTGCTGCACTAGTGTTAAAAATGTTGATGCTCGAGTAGCAAAGTGCAAGGAGGCTGTTAGGCTTTTCATCCTTGGCGTGGATTCCCAAAACTTTTTGACTCTGTTTCCCAGGTTGTTGATGTGTGCTGGGCTCTGTTTTTGCTGTTTTTGTTACTCTGGGCACTTTACCATTGCTATTCAGTGCTCAAGTACAAGTGTTCCTGTATAAAATGTGTATGTAATTGGCTTACCATGATTGGCATATTTGATTTACTTGTAAGTCCCTAGTACAGTGCACTAGAGGTGCCCAGGGCCTGTAAATCAAATGCTACCATTGGGCCTGCAGCACTGGTTGTGCCACCCACATGAGTAGCTCTGTTGACATGGCTCAGACCTTTCACTGCAGTGTCTGTGTGTACAGTTTTAAACTGCCAATTCGACTTGGCAAGTGTACCCTCTTGCCAGGTCTAAACATTCCCTTTTCATACATGTGAGACACTCCTAAGGTGGGCTCTAGGTAGCCCCATGGTCAGGGTGGAGTGTGTGTTTAAGATAGGACATATACTAATGTGTTTTATATGTCCTGACAGTGAAATACTGCCAAATTCAGTTTTCACTGTTGCAAGGCCTGTCTCTCTCATAGGTTAACATGGGGCTACCTTTAAAAATGATTAAAGCGTAGATTCCCTTTAGGAGCCGATAGACATGTGGAGTTTGGGGTCTCTGGGCTCACAATTTTGAAATACATCTTTTAATAAAGTTGGTTTGAAGATTGTGTGTTTGAAAATGCCACTTTTAGAAAGTGGGCATTTTCTTGCTTAGACCATTTCTGTGACTCTGCCTGTTTGTGGATTCCCTGTCTGGGTCAGTTTGACAGTTGGGATGTTTGCACCTCTCACTAGACAGTGACACAAAGGGAGCTGGGATGTAGTCTGCATTTTCTGATGAGCCATCTGTGCTAGGAGGGAAGGGGGAGTGGTCACTTATACCTGAAAGGGCTGTGCCTGCCCTTACACAATACAGTCTCCAACCCCCTAGTGTGTGTCTGGGGCCTGGCCTGGGCAAGGCAGGATTTCACAAACAAGAGAGACTTTTCTTTGAAGTAAGACTACTTCAAAGGGCAAAATGGGTATTAGAAGGGCACCCAAAACCACAGACTTTGGATCAATTCTGGACATCAAGAGGAACCTCTGCCTGGAGAAGAGCTGAAGAGCTGAGGAGAAGTGCTGCCCTGCCTGAGACTGTGCTTTGTGGAGCTATCCTGCAATTGCTGCTTCTGCCTGTGCAAGAGGACAAAGACTGGACTTTGTGTGCCTTCCTGCTTGTGAAAGAATCTCTAAGGGCCTGTCCTGAGCTTGCCTCCAGTTGTTGAAGTCTCAGGGCCGTCAAAGACTACTTCTGCCATCACCTGGACTCTCTGCTGAGACTCTTGCCCTGCCAAGTGGTGCCCTATCCAGTTCCTGGGGTCTTGGAAGGTGAAGCTGGCAGACCAAGACTGAAAATCCACGCACAGACCGCCGTGCTGGGAAAAATTTGACGCATCTTCCGAGACGTGGCTGAAAAACAACACACCACCACCTTCGTGGCAGAAATTGATGCTCCCCCGGCATCGCAGCTGGAAAATTGACACACAGAGCTGGAAGAACGATGGTCACACCTGCTGACAGAGGCTGTTAATGTCGCTACCCACTTTGCGCGGTTTTGCTGAGACCGTGGGGCAGGATTTTTGAAGCAAACCTTGCTGGGCATGGAAAAACGATGCAACGCCTGCCGGACTCGAGTGCTGCCCGGATTGACACATCCCTCTCCTGTGGGGAGGAAAAACGACGCATGCTGACCTAAGCGGAGAAGGAGAAACTACGCACAGGCTTGCTTGCAGGTGGGAAATTGACGCACTGCTTACCTTTTTCGACGCACACTCACCTGTGTGTTATTTTGGCGCTACCCAGGTACTTTTCAGCGCTAACAGTGTTTTGCCTGTTTTTTCAACGATTTAAGACTCTTTTTGCTTTTTAATTGATACCTTGACTTGTGTATGTTGGGTTTTTGTCATTTTGGTTTTGTTTTGTTTAGATAAATATTATCTATTTTGTGTGTGTTGGTACAAATACTTTACACCTACCACTCTGAAGTTAAGCCTGCCTGCTCGTGCAAGCTACCAAGGGGGCGAGCGGGGGTTAGCTGAGGGTGATTCTCCTTTACCCTGACTAAAGTGAGGGTCCTTGCTTGGACAGGGGGTAACCTGACTGCCAACCAAAGACCCCATTTCTAACAGAGGCCCATAGGTTTCTATGAGAGTGTCATTTTAATGCCTGCTCTGAGCAGGCATTCAAAATGACACAAAAAATGGCACAGTGAAATAGTTTACATTACACTGTGTCATTTTTGCGGGCCTCCTAGCACCGGAATGCCCCCTTGCATACATTATGCCTGACACAGGTATGATGTGACACATGGCGTTACAAAGTTGCGCAATGCATGCATTGTGCACTTCTGTAAATGTGGCGTGTGGAAAAAAAGCCACTTTAGTGCCACCTTAGCGTCACAAAAATTACGCTATGACAGCACTAATGTGGCACCAGAGGCTCTTAAATATGCCCATAAGTGTCTGGGTATGTGAGCGGGTATAAAAGTATTCCTCTAAGTGTGAGAGAGGATGTAAGAGTGTCTGACTGTGACAATGGGTGTAAGAGGGTGTCAGCATGTCAGAGTATGTGTGTGTGTGTGTAAGAGTATGGGTGAGAGACTGTCACTGAGTCTGAGAGAGAGCATGAGAATATCTAGATGTGACAGTGAGCATCAGAGTCTCTATATGTGAGAAAGGGTGTGAGAGGGTGTCTCGGGATCTGAGAGCTGCCGTGAGAGTGTATCACTGGGTGTGAAGGTGGGTCTGGGTTTGAGAGTGGGTGTGACAGGTGGAGTTTCGGCATGAGACTGCATGTGAGAGTGTCTACTATGGCCTTAGAGGGGTGGTAAAGTACTTGCCAATTGAACTATCTAATTTACAGTTACAATTTAAGGCAATGAGCACTGGCATAATGGACTGCTTATCAGGTCGTGGTGCACTTTGAGATAAAAAATGACAGCATCACGCAACAAAAAATCGAGGGTAACCATCCAAAAAAGGTTCTTTACAATATGGCCCTCCCCCAGACGAAAGGGGATGAGCACTAACCTTCCTTTTGGTAGGCCTCATCATCAGAGTGGAAGAATCTAGAAAGGCCATGTGCATTGGCATGGTCAGTTCCTGGTCTTTGTTCCACTACAAAGTCCCAACCCTGTAGGGAAATGGACCACCTCAACAACTGGGGTGCTCTCCAGTCATCTGCATAAACCACCTGAGGGGCCTTTGAACAGTTTGAACTCGGAAGTGAGTCCCAAACAGGTATGGTCTGAACTTCTTCAGGGACCAAACCATGGCAAAGGCTTCCCTCTCGTGACTGCACTCCAACGCTGATGCCTATTAATGTAAGGTACGGACTGAACCTGACCCTCATCAATAGTTTGTGACATCACTGCCCCAGTCCCAAGTTCAGAAGCACCTGTCTGGACAATTAACTGTTTTCCGTAGTCTGGTGCTTTTAGGACAGGTGTTGAGCACATGATGCTTTCAAGGTGTCAAAGGCATTTTGACAAGCTGTGGTCCAAATTACCTTCTTTGGCTGGTTCTTCGAGATTAACTTAGTGAGAGGGGCCACAAAGGTACCATGCCCTTTCACAAACCTCCTATAGTACCCTGTCATGCCAAGGAATGCCATGACTTGGGTTTGTATTGTCAGAGGTTCCCAGTCCAGAATAGTCTGGATCTTGGGTTGGAGAGGTTTCAATTGGCTTCCACCCACTAGGTGGCCCAAGTAGACCACAGAACTCTGCCTTATCTGGCACTTTCTGGCCTTGATAGTGAGGCCTGCCTGCTCCAAGCCCTGCAAAACGTCTCTCAGGGGCACCAGGTGATCCTCCCAGGTAGAGCTAAAGACAGCTATATTGTCCAGATTAGCTTCACTAAAGTCTTCAAGACCTGATAGGACTCTATTCACCAATCAATGAAAAGTGGCAGGTGAGTTCTATAATCCATAAGGCATCACCTTGAATTGAAAGTGGCCATCTGGGGTAGAGAATGCAAATCTCTCCATGGCTCCTTGGGGCAGGCCAATCTGCCACTACCCTGATGTCAAATCAAAGGTACTGAGAAGCTTGACTGTTCCTAGTTTATCAGTAAGCTCATCTGTTCTGGGTATGGGTTGTGCATCAGTCTTGGTCACTGCATTCAACTCTCTGTAATCCACGCAAAATCTAATCTCAACTTTTCCACCTTTTGAGTGATATTTGGGGACTAGTGCCATTGGGCTAGCCCAGGGACTGTCAGAAGGTTCAATCACCAAAGCTCTAGCATCTTCATGATTTCACTTTTGATTGACTCATTAACTTCATCAGACAGTCTGTATATCTTGATAGGGAGGCTGTCACCGATGTTCACATCATCGGTACACCAAGTTGTCTGACCAGGGGTCAGAGAAAAGAGCCCTCTCAACTGTCTAAGAACCTGTCTACTGTCAACTTGCTGCTGTACAGTGAGTGTGTCAGAGAGTTCTACACCCTCCACTGTACCATCTTGTGGATCATTTGGCAGTAGATCAGGAAGAGGTTCACTCTCTTCCTCCCACTCCTCATCTGTTATCATTATCCCTGTATTTGTGTGGTTTAAGGCAATTTACATGAATCACTCTGCAAGGATTCTGGTGGTGCCTGGGTCAACCAAATAACTGACTTCCCCTTTCTTTTCCACAGTAGGATAGGGCCCAGTCTAGTTGTCCTGGAGGGCCATGGGAGTCACTGGCTCCAACAACCACACTAACTGACCAAGTTGATAATCAGACAAGGCTGCCTTCTGGTCATACAAGTGCTTGACAGGCTTCTGGCTGGCCGGCAAATTCCTGTTTTCTTTCTTCATGTACTCAGCCATGCATGAGAGAAAGCCAAGCACATAGTCTACTATCTCTTGTTTAGGTTGTTTGAGAGGTTTCTCCCAACCTTCCCTCACTAGACTAATAGGACTCCTCACAGTGTGCTCAAACAGACATTCAAAGGGGCTGAATCCAACCCTCTTCTGAGGTACCTCCCTGTAGGCAAACAGGAGGCATGGAAGTGGGGCATCCCATCTCCTTCTGAGTTTGTTTGGGAGTCCCATGAACATGCCCTTAATGGTCTTGTTGAATCGCTCCATCAAGCCATTAGCCTGGGAGTGATAGGTGATGGTGACCAACTTACACCACATTCATCCCACATAGTATTTAGGGATGCAGGAAACCCAACCTAGTGATTCCAAGTAGGGCCTTTGCTACTGCGGGGCAGTGGCAGTCTTAAGGGGATTGCTTCTAGATACCTAGTAGCATGGTACACTACGACTAGAATACATCTGTTTCTAGATGCAGAAGGTGAGTCAAGGGGACCAACCATGTCAATCCCTACCCTCTCAAAGGGAGACCCAGCAACAATAATCGGGATTAAGGGAGCCTTTGGTTGTGAACGTGTCTTGCCACTGGTTTGACAGGTTGTGCAGGAGAGACAGAACTCCTTTACTGTTTCAGGCCAAAAGAAATGGGCCACCATCTGGTCCCAAGTCTTTAAGTGTCCCAGATGTCTAGCAAGAGGGACGTCATGGGCTAAAGTTAGATTCAACTCACTGTATGCTTGAGGAACCACCAATCTCCTGGCTGTCCCTAGTTTACAGTCCCTGGCCTTAGCATATAGCAATTCATCCTCCCAATAAACCCTGCAAGTGCCACTGACACCCCCCTCTTTTTACCTGAGGCTCTCAAGAGTTGGGCATCTTCTTTGATTTTGACAAAGCTCCTCTCTGCTCTGGATGGTTCCCCTGCACTGATAAGCTCTGCCAGGTCAGGCCAGGCCTCTTCCACTGCAGTTCTTTTCTCAGGCATCAGAGCCTCTCCCTGGGGTGAGTTTGTCCCCTGGTCCTGTTTTTCCCCCTGATCCTTTTTTATCTCAGAAGCTGGGTCAGCAGTCTTCTTTCCCTTTATCTTGTCTTAAAGTGCTTGGCCATAGTTTCAGGCTTGAATTCTTCATCATGACTCTGTCGTGCAGCATGTGCCCTAGTTGTCACAAGCACTCACTCAGGGAGATCCAGCATTTTTGCACAAGACTTCCTTTCTACTTCTGCCAAAGTCTCCAGATCATTGCCTAACAGACACTCTACTGGTATGGCAATAGATACAACCACCTTCTTTGGCTGTAATGCTATATGTATTTAACCACGACTCCATCTTGACCATTGACTCCATTTTCTTCCCTGCTCCAGTTGCCGGCAGTGCAGGGTTTTTCCACATAGAATGTGTTTTTGTTTTTCTCACCAGAATAGGGTCATACTCTACTGGAACATAATGTAGGGGATGCGGACAAGATACAAGTATACAAGGCTGAGAATATTTTAATCAGAGGAAGGTACAGCTCTGTCTCCAGAAAGCTCATTGAGGCCTGGCCAGTTCTTTTGCTTGTTTTTGACACAGACCAAGTATAGCCAGCATTTGATGTCATAACAGAGGGCAGGGTGTTCTAGAATGCTCTTCTAGCTTTTTTAAGATATAAAAGACAGAGAGACTTTGTGCCGGGACAGAAACTCACCTGTGGAGTGGACGCGCTGCCCGGGATATTTTGATCCCATGTGGGTGGGGGGGTCTTCTCCTTTGGCTTTTTGAGGGTTCCCCGGTCGGTGGTGTTGGCGCGGATGATGGATTTAATTCCCATGGTGGTGCATTTTAACTTTTGATTATTTAGCGTATATACATATATATTGATGCATTGCACATTTCCGTCGGTGATCGTGTAACAGTTGTGATTATTCTTGTACATGCACGTTCTACTTCATTTGAGTTAAATACTTATTTTCATATATATATGTGCTTTTATTTGATATCTAAGAAGTGTCTTAATAAATTCATTACTCTGATTAAGAGTGCTGCATTCTTTGGCATTGTTTCCTCTTAGTTTAGGCAAGAGCAGAAGAAAAATGGTATCACTTGCAGGATTACGAAGTAAAAGATTAAAAAGTGAAAAAAAATCATGTTTGGCAAAAAGACCAAAAGCAGTTTAACCGAAGATGCCAAGTGAAATACCTGTTTGGGAAAAAAATCCTTACAATGTACTTGCAAATGAGCTTTAGTGAGAGAATTGGAATGCATGTATAGTAGAAGCTGAACCAGCAAAACTATTAACTTGTTTGCAGAAACCACCAGTAGAAAAAGGAAAATAATTAACTATTTTAGGCCAGAGAGGCTGGATCCTTTTATGTGTTTATTAGAAAATGCATGAGAAATGTGTTCAGTTAGAACAGGAACATGAACAGTTAGAAAAGTAGTTGGTGAAAGTCAAAAATACTTCCACAATGTTATCATGTTAGAATAAATTACTACAAGATAAAGTTGATACTTACCAGACCATGGCTGAACAGGACGCAGTGTGCGTAGCTCAGTATAAATATTAGAAACGACCGGGAAGAGTTAAAAAAAAAAGGTTCATTTAGCCTTTGCTTAACCAGGACTGGATTGGAATCCTGATGGATGGGGTGCTAATATGTAGGATGCCCCTGAGTTTTCTGACTCTAGGGAAGAGTGTTGTCAAATTAGTGATTGTCTGGGTGAGTCGGAGAGGCAGAAAGTGGTCAATGCGCAGCCCATAGATAGATGGAAGGTACTGACTGGCCCACAATATCAACAGGGGGCCGTGATGGACTCCCTGGAGGATTATACTCAGCAGGAGATTAATGATATTATAGACAGGTTTTATCAGAGACCTGGCGAAACATTGCTTACATGGATGGTGCGATTATTTGACACGGGAGCCTCTGGAGTGATGTTAGATGCAGGAGACACATCAAAGTTTTGTATACTTAGCATTGACCCCATTGTACAGCAGCAGTTTAAGGGTTATCAGAGCAACCAACAGATCACCCTACTACAGTTAGGAGGCATAGGGTGTAATCATAAGTATCCTACAGAGTCAGACTGGCCACAAAATGATAAGCCCTGGTATACATTGAGAGAGTAAGAGGGAATGAAAACTGCCACTTTCCTCGTTGATGCTCACCGTCTATTAGATGGACCATTAACAGTATCAGTGTGAAACAAAATCATTCATTTAGCTCCCCAGTCTACAAACATGTGATAATGACTTTATTAAACAATCAGGCAGGTAATCCCTTAAAGGATGTACTGGGAGAATGGATTAAACCGGAGAGAGCCTCTCGGTCTGAAGGTTTCAAGTATAATAACAGAGTATCTAGAAGAGATACATTTATGGCATTGTTGAAGGAAGGTGTCAACAAAGAACAGATAGATGGGATAGATACCAAGAGTTTGTGGGAGATATTTTGCAAGCGAGGGCTGGATGGAATGGAGAGGAGTGGGAATGTTAATAAACAGGATAATGAATGGGTGAATCAGGGTAAATCAGTGATGCAGGAGGAAGGAAATGGAGAAAAATGTTTCTGCAAGGGTGCAGGAGGAAGATGATTTGGATACCGAATGGTTGACTGAGGAGAACAGGGAAGGAGAGGAGTCTTCTTACATGTATGAGAGGATATATCTAGACTTGAATTGGGAAAAAGTCAACAGGTTGAAATCAGATTAGGAAATAGGTCGAACTCCGGTACAGGGATGGGCTCGCAAGGATAATAGGCCCCATGTTGATTTAGAAATTCACTGAAAAAACAGAAATGTTCAAAAGGTCCGGGCCTTGGTGGACACCGGAGTGGAGACCTCGTTAATATCTGGAAATCAAAAAAAGTTTACAGGTCAGCATTACACCATCACGGGGTTGGGTGGGAAAAAAAAACCTCTGAGCAAACTAATGTCCAAATGTAAATAGGGAGAATACCAAAAAGAGAATACTCTGTCTTAATAGTACCCCTCTTGGAGTATATACTGGGAATTGACATTCTGAAGGGGATGACTTTATCCTTGGAAGATGGTTGTTAATCAATTTGAATCAAATAAATACATCTCTGTGGCAGCTGTGAGTGTGGGTCATTTGTAGATACCCCCAGTAAAGGTTCTCCCAGCCACCAAGGTAGTTCATTTAAAGCAGTACCCAATCCCGGGAGGGCACGAGGAGATAAGTAAGATCATGCTGGATTTGGTAGAAGCAGGGGAGGTGGCCCCGGTCACCACTGTGTGGAATAATCATCTGTGGCCTGTGCGCAAACCGGATGAAAGCTATCTAATGACTGTTGATTATCAGGAATTGAATAAACATACACCCCCCGTTGACTGCTGCCATCCCAACGCCATCACTTTGATTGAAAGGACACAAAGACACAAAGTGACCTGGTGTGCAACCATTGATATTGCCAATGCTTTATTTTCCATACCATTGGCCCCAGAAAACCAAGAGCAATTCAGTTTATTGTGGCTGGGGAGACAATTTAAGCCATTAAAATTACCCATGAGGTATGTACACAGTCCCACTATCTGTCACCGGCTGGTGGCAGAACACCTGGATGAAGTACCAGTCTTCCCAGGGGTGCAGCTGTCTCTTTATATCGATGATGTGATGATTCTGAAAGAAACACAAGAACAGGTGGAGACTCAATTGGACAGGGTTGTGGAACATTTGCAAAGCAAAGGGTGGATGATAATTCCAGACAAGATGCAAGTATCCTCTCAAAATGTGAGGTTTCTGGGAATTCAGTGGAATCAGGGACATAGGGAGGTGTTGCTGCAGGTGAGGCAAAAGAGAGTGGAATTTGCCACACCCCATAATAAGCAGGAAACTCAGCAATTTATTGGCTTGTTTGGGTCTTGGAGACAACGTATCCTTCACTTGAGTTAGACTTTGACCCATTTGTACAAAGTGACTAAAACAAAAAAAACATGTTTTTTAATGGGGGGAGCAGCAGCAGCAGTGAGCGTTTGAGTTGGCATAGGGGGCATTTCAACGTGCTTTAGATTTGTGGCAAGTACAGGAGGGAGATATTAAGTTGCATGCGACAGTCCAGGGGCAAAATCCAAATTGGAATATGTGGGAAAAACAGGGAAGAAAGAGGGTGCCCATGGGTTTCTTGACCAAAATGTTACTTGACGCTAGAGGAAGATACACTCCCTTTGAAAAGCAGTTACTAGCGTGTTATTGGGCTCTTGTGGATACAAAGCAATTGCAAATAGTCTATAGTGTGATTCTGAGTCCCGAGATCCCAATAATGCAGTGGGTGATGAGTTCACCCAAAACCCACCGAAAAGGACATGCACAGGAAGCGAGTGTCATTAAGTGGAAATAGTGGATACTGGACAGGGCATGAGTGGGACCAGCAGGAACTGCAGTCCTGCATGAAAATGTGGCACAGGCCCCCGTGCATGATGATGAGGTGTTAAAGGAGGTGCCAGAGGTAAAAGAGTGACCCATGAGGTGGGGTGAGCCATTTGAGTCCCTGTCCCCTGAGGATAGGAAGCATTTGTGGTTAACTGATGTTTCAGCAAAGTATGTGGGGTCCAAGACACTTTGGAAGGCAGTGGCATATAATCTTGTAACCAAGAATCTGCTTTCCACTATGGGAGACGGTAAGAGTGATCAAATATGCAGAATTGTACGCTGTGTATCAAGCTTTGAAAGAAGAGTAACCTGTGAGATGTGACCTTTACACTGATTCTTGGTCTGCTGCCAATGGATTAGACACCTGACTTTCGATGTGGCATGCACATAACTGGCAAATACATTTTAACCCTAGAAGTGCCACGGGCCGATCTAATCGGCCCTATGTTAAAAGTGAAAGTGCTCCGGCCGATCTGATCGGCCCAGGAGCTTACAGTCCCTTGGGAGGACTTCAATTCCTGCTGTGCCTCTTGAAAATCAATTCTAGCCTCCAATGCTTATCTGGGACACCTCCCTCTTCTTTTCTGAAGCTGTCCTTGCCTATATTACGACTCACACACAAAGATTTCTTCACTTTAAAGTAGTGGCAAAATCTTGTTGACAGAATGGAAAATAGAGCGTCCAAGAAACTGCACAGGTCCTCAGGTCCTTGCTTGCCAGCAGAGGGCGCAGATAGCTGAGAGCCATACTGCTGTAATCTGCCGTCAGCCCTAATAACAGTGCAGAAAACATGTACACCCGGTCTGACCAAATTGTGACCTCCATATAAGTTGGCACAGCAGACGGTTTTGGCCATCGAGCTGAAAACATCAAACCAGTTCAGGTAAGGCTTAGCAAAGAGTACATGTGTAAATCTGCACATAACTTTTCAAATTCGGTGTGATACTTTCACTTGTTTTGTAAATGAAATGTTTGTTTTTAGTATTCTTTTATTCCTACCACCTAAAGTCTCCCACTCTTATTTTCAAGGCGCCTTCGATGGTGCGGTTACTAGAAAACAGGTTGGCAATCAGGCCATTGCAAGAATTAAATAACATGACGCTATAATTAATACAAAGTCTGCAGAAGTGGCTACAGATTTAGTAGTCCATCAGTTTTAGATTGAACCATGTAAAATAACACCAAAAAACAGAACAAAAAAAATATTACGAGCTAGACGTTTCGTTCACTGGCAGGATACCGCTATTTTTCATGAATACATACTTCTTGTAGACTTGTTGGTTTTTTATCATCTAATACTGTTTTGCCGATTAACTTCCACTGATTATTTCCACTTTCTCTCACTCAGAAAAATGTGTTCAAACATACCGAACACTAAAAGAAACTGAAAATTGCCCTGCATACTAGTCTCTCTGGCGTCCAATTAAAACAATTCAACAGGATATTCTCAAATGCTAACAATAAAAAATACTGAATATGAATGTAAGATCATCTTAATGTAAGATGTTTATAAAAATGATAGTTGAAAAATGGGGCTAAACTGGAAAAAAACACATATTCTCTTTAACATAGTTTGTCAGGCTACAAGCAGCCATTCTATATGGAAGGAAATAGGTGAGTGTTTCTTCTCAACATGTTTAACATGCCCACTGATCGAACTTTGGAAGCATGACCATGTTGAAAATAGCGTGAGTAGGAATAGTCCATGCTTCGGGTGATTTATCATACATATGCCGCAGGGGTAGGGCTAGCAATGTACTTATTGGGCAGTGCAAAGTAGAGAACATAGCTAATCAGGGTTTACAACATGAACAGGGCTCAGCATACTTCCATTACCTTCTATCACACCAGCTGATATTTAAAAAAAATGTAGTTATAAAAAAACAAGCATCAAAACATGCAGGGAATACATAACAAATTATGAAGAGAACAAAATACAGCGGTGGTAATGAGGACAGATGTGAACGCGATGCAAGAGACTTGATCATTCACTAATTGGCCCATTTAAGTAGAATGTGTTTTTGCAATCTGACCTGTTAAAAAATGAAAATAAACTTGGCTATAATGTGATTGTAGTGGTCTACCTCTTCCCCATCAGTTCTTCTCACACAAGGGTATCAATAAGAAAATGTTTTTGAGTAAATATCACTCCCCTGCACTGGAAAATGCATGACCTTAAAATGAAACAATATCCGAATTTGCTGCTTCATAATGTGCAAAGCAAACATTCTTTCCTATAAACCAGCTGAAGCAAATGAAAGGCACTGCAGAAGCTGTAGTTTGAGAGGCACTTCACTTTCCCACTTTCCCTCCAACAGTATGCAACATAAGCACTACGTGGAAAGGCAATACATTTAGGGCCAGATGTAGGTACAAAAAAATTAGCGACTCGCAATTTGCGAGCATGTGCGACTCGCAATTTGCGAGGCATTTGCAACTCGCAAATTGCGAGTCGCTAATAGGAATGCAGGTACAATGTCCGTGTACAAATTGCGACTCGCACCCGAAGTCGCAACGCAGATAGCGTTGCTGTTTGCGTCCGCGCAAAAAATGGACTCGCAATTTGCGAGTGGGTGTCGCAAAGTGCGAGTACCATGTAAATTGATTGCAGGTGCTGCAAAACACTCCAGAAACCACTCCAGAACACTCTGGAAACACTTCCTGGCACATGATGATGACATCACAGCCAGGAAGTTTACTAATACACCTGGGAGGAGGGAGGACCACACCCATTTTAAACTGCTGAACAGCCGACAGGAGGAACAGCAGCTACAATGGCAGAAACACCCAGAAAGAGAAAACTTAAATTTTCTGAGAAGGAGCTGGAGGTGCTGACAGAAGAATGCTGTCAGCACTATGATGATCTGTTTGGAAAGGCAGCCCTTAATGTGCCAGACTCAACAAAAAAACAACTCTGGCTGGAAATTCAAGAAAAAGTGAACTCCCTGGGGGTCAGCCACAGGAGTGTGGATGAAATCAAAAAAAGGTGGTATGACCTCCGCTCCCGGACCAAGGAGAGGGTGGCAGAAAGGCTCCGGGAGATGAGAGGCACAGGAGGGGGACCATCATCCGTACCACCACCCACACCCCTGGAGGAAAGGGTGGAGGAGACCCTGGAGCAGGAGGCAGTTACAGGATTTGGAGATCTGGACACCTCTGAGCCCACTACATCAACCGGTGAGTACCATGTGATATGCCTGTACCCCCATCAATGCCATACCCCCACCCACCATGTACACAGGGGCATGCACAACCAAGATAGCTCCATTTCAGGGTAGCAAACACCAGAATTATGCATTATGGGCAATGTAGTCAAGTAGGCAGTTAATAGGCAAATGTTTATTGGGAAGTGTGCAACAGATAGTGGACACTGGCAGTCTGTTCCCCATGTCCCACAGGTCTCCCACAAGACACCACCACAAGCCACAGCAACCAGCCCCATGAGGAAAGCACAGGAGCTGCCACCACTCCCACCTACACCACCAACCCCATCCCCTTGATGAGAACACCTGCTGCAACAGTGGTTCCGGAGGCTGCGCCAGCAACAGCCAGGAGTGCCACGGTACAGCTCACAGGGCATCCACCGCTACGCAGGCGACGCAGGTTGAGGAGGGCAGGGCTGCAGGCTGAGTCCGGGCGTCCATCGACCAGCATCACCGTAGCACAACTGCTCCGTGGTCAGCGCCTGCAGAACAATATGTTAGGGTGGATTAGTGGGGTTCTGCACCGCTTTGTGAGGAGCAATGAGGCCAGCATGCAGCAGCTCCATGCCCAATTGGACGTCATTGGCACAAACACTGGGGACCTAGCACTGTCCATGCGGGAACTGGTGGCAGGACTACTGTCACAGAGCGAGGGTGGGCGGCGCAGGGACCGGCAGCTGCTCCAGAGGCTAGACAGGATGGCCTCATCAATTGGCAGACTGGCAGTCAACATCACTGGCCTGTCAAGAAGGACAGTTGGCCTCCAAGTGGAAATGGGCCACTTTGCAGGGGATGTGGCAATAGGCCTGGGCAGGATCACACATGTGATCGATTTAATGGAGGCACAGCATGTGTCCAGGGGGACAGGGGACACCCCCGAGGACAGCGAAGACGGCTCCACTGTGAGCAGTGTCTCTGCCAGTGACACTAGGGTGCTCCGGAGTGGGAGTACCAGGCAGAGCACTGCAGAACAACCTGGGACCAGCCAGGCTGGCAGAGGCCGCCGTAGGTCATAGCCTAAACCCTGTCCCTGATGTTGGGGCACATGACAGCAATGTGCCCCATGCATGGTTTGCTTTTTGATGTACATGAACAGTTAGTCATTGTAAATAGTTCAATTTCTGCACATATTAAATCGTTTTTTGTTCCACTTAACAAATGGAGTTTTTGGTCAATAGGTGAGTATGGTTGAAGTTGACACGTACCTTCCAAAGTATTGGGTTGCGATGTGTTGCCGTCTCAGTCTACCTTGATTTGCGATGCTCCGATCCCCATGATGGCGATGTGGTTGCTCCTGCTCTTCATCCTCAGAATCTGGGTCTGCAGGGTTGAGAGGTAGCCCACGTCGGGTGGCAATATTGTGCAGGATGGCGCATGCGACAACAATTTTGAATGCTGTAATGGGGGTATACTGGAGGGCACCTCCACTGCGGTGGAGGCATCTGAACCTTGCTTTCAGCAATCCGAAGGTGCGTTCAATCATGTTCCTGGTCCTCTTATGTGCACTGTTGTATTGCCTCTCGGAATCATTGCTGGGTGTTAAGAACGGAGTCATTATCCATGGCCGTAGTGCATATGCACTGTCACCTGTTGGGCACAAACATTACACTGTTAGAAGGTCCTGGTTGGTGTGCACATTGATCTGTGTGTATGTCTACGAGGTGTATGCAGCTCTACCTAGGAGATATCCGTCTCCAAACTCCCCACGTTCCAGGCGTTGGTTTATCCCACTGTGCCTAAAAATGTATGAGTCATGGGTACTGCCTGGAAATTTTGCAACAATGTCAGTGATGACATAATGAGCGTCACAAACAACCTGAATATTCAGTGAATGGGTACACTTTCTGTTGCGGAACAGATATTCCAGGTTAGCAGGGGGGCATATTTGAATATGTGTCCCATCTACACTCCCTATGACATGGGGGAAGTTGGCAATCCGGTAAAAGGCCAACTTGGTGCTGTTAATTTCTGCCTCATTCCAGGGTAGGAATATGAAGTGAGACATGTGTGTGAGTATGGCATCTAGGAATGCCCTGAGGAACCTTGATAGTGCACTTTGACATACCCCACCTGCCACAGCAATGACCCCCTGATAGCTCCCTGAGGCCAAGAGGTGCAGTGAGCATAGCACTTGCACATGCGTAGGGATGGTGCAGCCACGCAGAGTCTGGCGTTCTAGCTGTGGTTTTAGTAATTCAATTAATTCTAGTATGGCTGCGCTGCTAAGGCGGTATTTGTCATATATCTCTTCCTCAGTTTGCTGAAAAAGAGTCTGCCTTGTTCTGTAAATCTTCTCCTGTCTCTGGCTCCTCCTCCTCCTCTGCTGGGCTGGGTGGACTCTCCTCCTCACTGCTATCAGGTATATCTCCGCCATCTTGAGTAACCCAGATGCCTTCTGGGTCTCCTTTTATATTTTGGTAATGATTACCTCCTGCTCTGAGTTAGTGGTAAATGGGACATGCAAACTGGGCTTTTTGCGACTAGTCGCAATTTGCGAGTTGCAATTGCATATGGTTTGCGACTCGCAAATTGCGACTTCCTATTTGCGGGTCGCAATATGGGGTTGCAATTTTTGCGAGTCGGGAACGGCTCGCATCGCTTTTTGCGAGTCGGAAATGGGATTTTTGCATCCTATTTCCGATTTTGCGCAGTCGCAAATAGCGATTCGGGCCATTTGCGACTCGCAAAACTTTGCTACATCTGGCCCTTAATTCTTTTATGCAGGATGGATGAATGGACTGATGAATGCAAGGGTTTTCCTGCTGTGGTCCTGTTTCTTGATAGGCTCCAGACATTTGTCAGAAAAAGATTACTTTATTAGTGCATTGAAGTGGGTAGGAAAGGGGCAGGCATGGTCAAGCTGGGCAAGGATTGGAGAGTGAGGTGTGCTGAGTAATGCAATATGTATGTAATGTGTATTTGAGTGTCAGATTCTTGCACACAGTGATAGGCAGCGGTGTCTCTAATACTGGTTGAGGAACGAAAAAGACATAGAAAGCTCAGCCAGTTTCTGAAATGGTGCCTCACATGCCTGTCCCCCTTTCTTGATGGAGGCTGAAAGAAGCCCTGGGTAATCACAAGCTCTCACCATTTAACAGCTCCAAAATGTTTTCTTATACAAAACATCATGACGAGACCAGTGAGGCTACAGAGCACTGGCTTCTATTACCTACCATTTATCAGATTGATATGGGCATCAGTAGAAGAGTGCAAAAAGAAACATCCTTAGCTACCACCTGAAAGAATAACATTTGCAGACCTCCTTGTTGGAGAGAGCTGTGTAATTATAAGGGTGAGAGAGGAAAGTCTGGTGAAAAGGCAGCTGGTTTTTATCACTCAAGTGATTATTTTGTGATCTTGTGTCTTGCTCCGTTAACCTCTTTCTCCCCTTTTGCTGACACCAGCAGAGAGAGGGAAGTGATTCACATTAAGAATAACAGGGTTGTGCATTGTGAGGGTATCTGAATATCCAAAAGTATTGCTTTATATGTACTGGTTTGTGATATGTTAAACTGTGTGTTGCTCTCCATGGGTATGTATATGCGTATCAGGTGTCTGTGATGGTGTTAGTCGTGTCAGAGGTCTTGGCCTTTGTACTTTTTGATGTATGAGGGTGTCTATGAGTGTATGGATAGGTAAGTGTGGCTGTGTGTCAGTTTTGGTTTTGAAGAGGGAGTACACTGCATAGTGAGGGTGAGGAGGTGTCTGGGATCTTAGTGTCCTCAGGGCAACTGGGGCGCTATTAGCTGTTTAGGGTGTGTGGTGTGAATATTTTCACATGGATGGTGGGTGTGATTGTCAGTGTTTGGAGGGAATTCTAAGTCCCTGGAATGTTGCAAGCTGGAGCGGATTGAATGTTTGGCAATATTTTGAGGATGTTTGGTTCTTTTGGTGGAGTGCCGGTGGATATTTTGAGGGTGACTGGGTACATATTGACAGTTTCAGGGGTGCTTTGACAATGTATAGGCTCACTGTGAATTCCTGAGTGGCATTAGGAGGCTGTCTGGGTACATTATGGGGGTGTCTAAGGGTGACCAGGGAGGTAACAGTGCCCTTGATGCATTTTAAGTTTTAGAGTTTTGAGGGGAACTGGAGTGTTGGCTTATGAGGGTTATTTATTCAAGCTTTTTGGGGCACTATTAGGGTGCCTGGTGTGTGTAACATAACTTTCTAGGGAGTTTTATGGCTGCAGAAGTCATATATAGTGTCTGGATGGAGGCAGTTGCAATTCAAGGGGTAGAATGAACTTGCATGTGCAGAACGCTAGGATGTGCAGGTAGACTGTGAATGTCTGGGCAAGTTGGGAGAGTGTCAAATACCTTTCTGGGAGTCTTTTGGGGAAGTGTAAGGGAGTCAGAGGGCATTTTGAATGCATCCAAAGTGTGAGTGTGTGTGCAGAATGTCCTGAGCCTGGGTAAACTGAAATGGTAAGCCTAGGATGGGAGCTCATCCCTGTTAAAAAAGGAACATACAAAGTTCCCACTTCTCGTTCTTACAGTTTTGTAGAAGGTCTGGCAAGAATCGACTTAAATTAGTTTCCTGACAGATTAAACATATTTTTTCCATATTCTTTTCTCACTCCAAAATTATTCTTTGGAAGGTGTACCTTGCATTCTTTTGTGACAGTCTTCCACAGACAAATGCTTTGACTCTGCTATGGAAAATAACTTTCAGAATGCATCTACAGTTTCACTGATGTCTGAAAATTTATTTTTTGTGGTAGTTTGCTAAAATGTACTTGATGAGCTGAGGTCTATCATCTCTTACACTAACATTTACAGAGGGTGGAGCAGCTGCAGCTGCGAAGATCAAGAGGAAGAACACCTACTGCAATAAGCCTTTTCCAAGGGAATACAGTAATCCTGTTCCACTTTGTACTAAAAGATCTTAGAGGACCTTGCACAATTAGAGTCTTAAAGCACGCTGACTCATATATTGCTGGAGAGTACAGTTATAGGGCAAGTGACACAGTGAGGACAGCTGCATGAGAAGTGTCTAAACAAGATATAGTCGACTGGTAATGGACTGTAGTAGGAGTGGACAGCTGAAAGAAGTGGTAGAGATAGAGCTTCAGAAGAATAAATTACAGTGTGATCACTTTGTGTGTTTAGTAGTTGCCATGAGAGCTCCAGGTGAAGGGGGATGGAGCTATAGATGGGGAATTGAGGGGTTGATAGAGATAATTTACATGGAGATTGTGGCTGTGATGCATGTGAGATTGAGGAAGGGTTTTACCAAAGGGATGAGGGCAGAGGGAATGCAGTATGAGAAACAGAAGATCTTGAAAGATTGAGGGAGAGAGTTGCAGAGAAGTTATTGTGGGGCTGCAGTATAGAAAGGGTTTTTGGTCGAGAACTGCGGAAAAAGTAGTATTTTGACAAAAGCTGTTGATGAACAAAGCGTGCTCTGGGCTTCTGACAGCCCCAGAGTCAGTACAGCATGTGGCTTACACACATTCTGACCCTCAGCTCAGCTGTTCCAATGACTGCTAGGTATTGTACCATTCTTCCCGAATTCAAAGTCATGCTTATCAAGAGTTAGGGAGAGAGTCTGATGTTTTCGTATACTGGTCATGTGAAGCATAAGGACAAAGAAAACCAGATTCCCGTGTGTGCACAACAATGGAACACTGGGATGCATCTGAAAAACTCATTCTGGGAGGTTGGAGCTTGCTAAGTTTCAACTGTGAAAAAACAAACCAAAGTTTTAGCTTACTGCGCTCTGACATTTTTATTTCTAGGATAAAGCTGGTGTGATAGTTGAGCTCACCTTGGCTGGAAATCTTTTTTTTTAACAATAAAGATTACTCAAGCTGTCGATGTTTATTCTTCAAATGTAGATATTCTAGAGCTAAAGGTTTCACTTGCACTTTTTCCTGGTTCAAAGCTCTGAACATACCCATAAAAGTAGAACTTTACATGGGTTGTCCAGTGGCCTCAACCCTAGTGACACAGATGAGAAGTTTTGGTCACACAGTTTATTCACTTAACCAAGGAATAATGCCACCAATGCTCTATGCACTATATGTATGACAGGCAAAGCATTCCACTGTGAGTTTCGAAAGCATGCAGGGCTGGATTTAGGTCTGTTGGTGCCCAGTACAACAGTCTTTGTTAGTGCCGCCACTGACCTCCTTTTCCACAGATTCCGTCACTCCCACCCTCCAACATTGCTCCTCATCTCTCCATAGCCACTCTCTCTCATGTAGTTCCTTTGTTTAATAGTGCTACTCATAACAAGGTAGTGTCAGTGCACCTTACATCTCACACACACACTGAGACAATGAATCATACATGTGTAGATCAGTGTATAGAAAATGTCACTTAAGATAATGGGGACTACAAGGTGTGGGAGTTTCATGACGTTTGTACTGGTATCCACAGCATTTTGGGTGGGCTTTGTCTAGAGATGCACAAACTTGTGCTTTAAAATGTAACACAGTGGTTGGGGGTGACTTTACAAATAATTATTTCTGTCCAAAAAAAACCTTCTTAGCAACATTAGGATAACGAAAGACTGGGGAAAAACATAACTTTCTAACCTATACCTTGCAATTTGCATGCTACCCTTTGATGACAGCTCATAGCTCACTGTGCTAGATTATGGTTGTAACTTAAGAACTGCACAGTAACAAAAGGATTTCTGTGACAACAGAAGTAACTCACTGAGCTGTCTATATAAAATACAATTTTGTGATCTGCTTGGTACACGTTCTTTACAACAGGCGCCAATAATCATTTGTGCAACTTTATAATGAATCAAAACTGCTTCTAGACAAAACTCAAATCGCTCTCCAGCAGGTACATTAACCAACAGATTTATCTTGACATTTTTATTGTTTCCTAAAGATTGAAGAAAAACACAACATACTCTGCAGCAGGTGTTTTCAAACCCATATGATATTTCATAACAAAGGTCCCCATGAGCTTGGCGCCCAGAGCTTTGGCACTGGATGCACTGTCCTAAAGCCAGCCCAGAGGGCACGCTTGGTGTGCCTCTTTAGTCAATCAATCAGGAGGTTCTTGTAGACCACGGACTTGTTAACCCGGTGGGTCTCCGGACGCTGCGGAGGGGCTGCAATTCTGGCCCGGCGGGAGGTGGCGGTTCAAGAGCTGCTTTCTGAAGGTCTCCAGTGAGGGTGATGTGTATAGGTGGAGGTTGTTCCAGGATTTACGGGCTAGGTAGGAGAAGGACTGTCCTCCGAGTCGTTTGCAATGGATGCAGGGGACGTGGGCCTGGGCGAGAGTGGCATATTGGAGTGCCCTGGATGGTCGATGTTAAATGAGTCGGTTGTTGAGATAGGTGTCCTGGTGTTGTGGAGAGCCTTGTAGTTGTGGGTGAGGAGCTTGAAGAGACATCTATGCTGTACGGGGAGCCAGTGGAGGACCCTAAGGTGGGGTGTGATGCTAATTCTTCAAGGGTGGTTGAGGATGAGTCTTGCTGCGGTGTTTTGGATTATCCGGAGGTGGCTAGTGAACTGCTTAGTGGTTCTGGCATAGAGTGCATTCCCGCAATAGAGGCGGCTAGAGATGAGGGCCTGGGTGACTGTTTTCCTGGTTTAGAAGAGTATCCAATGGAAAATCTTGTCTCTTCAGATCACAAGGTTCATCTCGAGTCAGATTATGGTTATGCCAACAACAAAATAAAAAGTCATGATACTAGTTAGGCACTCAAGACAGGTAGTTACACAAATATACCAGGCAGACAACTTTCCTGTTTCAACACTAACTCACAGATGTTGTGGAGTTTCTTAAGGACTGTGGGTTTCTATGACTACTCCCTCACTTGTTATAGTAAAAAGTGTGTCCTTTCTCTTTTCTAAGTGACATTTAAGCCACAGCAGCTCTACAATTAAAATCTGTACTCTTGATATTTTACAGCAAGCAAGATACACTTGCACTAACTTCAAAGTTAACATTCAAAACCCTCTTTTTAAGGGTAAGGCTTAGAGACAAGTCTTGTGGTACTCCACAGAGGGTTATGGGCATCTAACGAGTAGCAGTCTAGACTTTCTGCTTATGCCCTGCCTACCAGGAAGAAGCTTAGCCTGAAAAGAGAGGAGCCCTGGATTCTAATCTTGTAGATGTTGGATGAGGATAGGGTGGGAAAATATTTCAAATGCTGCAGAGGGGTACAGAAGCATGAGTGTTGCAATGTCTCCTCTGTCTAGTATCATGCAGAAGTCATCTGTGGTGGTGAGGGAATAGTGTCTTATTTAACTTAACCAACCACACATTTATAAACACAGACGTGGGTATAGACATACAAGTCACATATTGTGGTTTTAGGGAGGCCACAAATGCTTTTCATATTTGGGACCAGCCTGGAGCGAGAATAGAAACTTAACGTCTATCACAATTCTGTCACTAAGGTATAATTATCTGCAGTGGGATCTCAACATCTATGACAGTGTTTGCCACCTCAACAGCACATTCAGATATAGATTTATTCACAAAGCTTTCTGTAACTGCAGTGATAATTGTAAGACTCAACATCTACTACTTGTGAAGACAATATTAGCTTTTGACTACTAGCACCTAATTGTTAAAATGTTTTTTTTTCCAATTGTTGGAAACTGTACTGTGATGATGATGTTGGAGGCGAAGTGAAGAAGAACATGAACAAACATGTTGCCCTGCAGGCAAAACTGTTGTTTGTTGTTAAAGAGGTGTCACTAAGGTAAGTCGATGACTAGAAGGTATGCCAAATCTGTGGATCTCCTGGGAAGACCACAAAAAGTATCTTGGTATATTTTCTGGGAATCCGGATCTATTCCCACATTTTTCAACATGATTAGCATAGGGTCAGGTTACATGCATATATTTTTTTACAGGTGGACAAATAGAATTGACAATTTAACCATAGAATTAGCTTGGGGACAGTTTGTGGATTGATTCTTTGCAATTTGCCTTCCTAACTGGTGTGCTTTTGCTGGCAGGAGACCCACAGCACCTCTTTGTACAGTTGGTTCAATGCAACCTTGCTCTCGTTTTGTTTCCGCTGTCAGCACTAAGAATGTTTAGTTCAGAGACAGGATGTAGACACACTCTCTCTCTTTTTCCCCTTTTAGGTGGACCAGAAACTTCGCCAACCGTCAACTACACATCTTTAGCCAAGGGACAGTTTCTAGGTTAATTTTTTGCATTTTGCCTTCCTCCAATGCCCTCACTGAGGTGTGTTTGCTGGCAGGAGACCCACAGCACCACTTTGTACAGTTGGTTTAAGGCAACCTTGCTCCCATTTTCTTTCTGTTGTCTGTACCAAGAATGTTTAGTTCAGGGGCAGGTTGTAGGCACACTCTCTCTTTTTCCCCTTTTAGGTGGACCAGGAACTTCGACAGCCATCAACTACACATCTTTAGCCTAGGGACAGTTTATAGGTTAATTATCTGCAGTTTGCCTTCCTCCAATGCCCTCACTGAGGTGTGTTTGCTGGCAGGAGACCCACAGAACCACTTTGTATAGTTGGTTTAAGGCAACCTTGCTCCCATTTTGTTTCTGCTCTCTGTACCAAGAATGTTTAGTTCAGGGACAGGTTGTAGTCACACTGTCTGTTTTTCCCCTTTTAGGCGGACCAGGAACTTCAACAGCCATCAACTACACATCTTTAGCCTAGGGAGAGTTTATAGGTTAACTATCTGCAGTTTGCCTTCCTCCAATGCCCTCACTGAGGTGTGTTTGCTGGCAGGAGACCCACAGCACCACTTTGTATAGTTGGTTTAAGGCAACCTTGCTCCCATTTTTGTTTCTGCTGCCTGTACCAAGAATGTTTAGATCAGGGACAGGTTGTAGGCACACTCTCTCTTTTTCCCCTTTTAGGTGGACCAGGAACTTCGACAGCCATCAACTACACATCTTTAGCCTAGGGACAGTTTATAGGTTAATTATCTGCAGTTTGCCTTCCTCCAGTGCCCTGACTGAGGTATGTTTGCTGGCAGGAGACCCACAGCACCACTTTGTACAGCTGGTTTAAGGCAACCTTGCTCTCATTTTGATTCTGCTGTCTGTACCAAGAACGTTTAGTTCAGGGGCAGGTTGTAGGCACACTCTCTCTCTTTATACCCTTCTAGGTGGACCAGGAAATTCAACAACCATCAAACACATATCTTTGGCCTAGAGAGAGATTGTAGGTTAATCCTTTGAGTAGCCAGAGATTACCCACAAAAATAACCCATCTAACCTGGATTTTATCCAAGTCATTCAGGCTATAAATCACATATTCATTAGAGACAACATTGTACATTGTATGCAACCAAGACTCAATAGGTTGGGCTACGTTTTGTCTTCCACAGACTAAAGGATGCAGGCTACTGCTGTGGCTAATGCTGTTGCAGTCTGTTGTGTCCAATAACTAATCTCTGTGTACAGGTCAAAGTGACATACAAGATCTGTCTGTGCTGTCAGGCGGCCACTATGTCCACTGTATCCCTCATCTGTGGTCTGTAAGTTATTCAACATGGTATGTTCCCAGAGCAGTTATGGAGTATGTATAGTAATTGTGGCAATTGGAACACCAGCAAGTTTTGTTATGGTCACTAGTATATAGTCTGCATAGAATAGTGCCTTGTATGCCCCCCCCATGGCATTGGAATAATTTGTTTGTCATTAGACTCTCAGGTAGCATGGCCAAGTATTCTAGCTTAAGTATAAATAGCAAGATTGAAAGAGGGTACTCTTATCTAAATACCCACTTGATGTTGAATGCTGAGGAAGTATATATAGCCTTTGCACATAAACTTAAGAGATAGTGTTTGTATAACCATTTAACTCATACCATGATGTGCATTCCTATTCCTACTTTTTCCTTAATCCGGAACAGCTATTCCCATTGAACACAGGAAATATTTTTCTCAATGTGGAGTGAGATCGCCAGCTTCTTCTCCTAGTTTCTTTCTTTCTGCAGGGTGTGATTTCAATGTGACTCTTTTAAGGGTTTATACAGTAAAGAAACTAGCAGATCTTTGTTTACTTTGTAATACTCTGCAGTGTTTCCATTGACCCCTGTCACCTAGACTTTGCATCTGATCATGCATAAGCTATGGGGCTAGGTCACATTGATTAGTGACCTCCCAAGGTCAGCGTTTGATGAATCCTAATCTCAAGGTGCAGCACTCGCTTTGTCATAGTCTGAGGGTATCAACTGTGATCATAACGTGCCCAGGGTGCATTGAAGGAGGCAATGTCTGTTGTAATAGAGAGAATAGCAGCAAAGATGTTGTTGTTGTCATTGTTCTTCCGAGTGCTATTAATTCCTTCAATGTGGTATCCAGGGACGTGACCTTGGGTGGGGCCCTACTTTCAGCTATTTCTTTAGAAGTTTTGCCAGAGACCCTCTTCTGTGAAGAGGATTTGTCTAGCTCATTTCCACATCTTGTTGTGATTGTTTACTAACAGTACTGAAATCCTCACTTTCAGTGGTCGTTTTGCTCCATTAGTAGTTGTCACTCAATGTGAGGAATGCAGTTTAAAGCAATTAACTTTGTTCCGGTTTGTAATCTGAGGGGGTACTATATAGTGTCCATCTATATTGATTTCATCTCCCTTGCTTGCCTCCACAAAAGTGAAGAATTTATGCTAGCAGGTCCCACACACAATGGAATAATGTGTGGACCCAAATGTCTTTAACATGATCTGTCCTACTATGGCTCAGGAAATGGGCCATGTACACCCCTTCCACATTTGACTCTCAAGGCAGCGAGGATGAGCAGTCAAAAGTATCTTAGTGAAGATGTCTGGGGAGCAGAGACTCAAAACTCGCATTCAAGCAGTAGACACTGTAATTCACTGTGCAGCCCAGTGCTTGTCTTTGAAAAAAGGAAGTTCTTTAATGTCATAGGAAAACAATCTACTACACACATTACTTGTAGGTTCAGCAACAGCGCTCTACAATCTCACTTGCAGCTTCTAGTCATCTACAGTCGTAAATCCATTTCTCAAAATGCCGCACTATCTTCGGTGGCTTAGCAGGGATAACTGTTCATAGATAATGTGTAGACATGTGAGAATTAACTAAGCAACCATCCTGTGGGGTAACCAGCAAATCAGGTTATTAAGTTCTTCTGCAAAAGCATTCATGCTAGCAACTGTTTACTTCGTAAAAGCAGGCTTAACATTGTGAGTTCAAGGCACCATTTCTCAGTCTTTTATCTCAGGACATATTTTACCTGTTAATCAGTGGTACACCTTGGTGGGACATTGGATGGAGTGCTCATGGTACCCTCGTATATCACTCTAGTAACTGCCATCAAGCAGCATGGCAGGCTTGGTCCGTAGTTAGGACTTTTAGACCATTTTAACGGTTGACACTTGAGCTGGGTTTTGACATCTTGCTATGATGTTTTAGTACCTGCACTAACATACTCAATTTCATTGATCTTTGTCATCAGTTAGTACATTCTCACAGCTGAGTATGCGTTACAGGGAGGAAACATACTCTATTTTGTAAACTCATGAGGCCATATGGTCAACAAGTATGTTGAGCTAAATACAACTCTATCTGCAGCAGTCCACAATCAATTCACTGAGAAATAAACACAGTCACCGTTGAAGAAGACAGATAGCATTGTTTTGTTGTCCAGGACACAAAGGCCTTACTCCAGAACATACATGCTGCAGCATGGGCTTCTTGGGCTCCCTATAGAGCTGTAGCCTCCCATTTTTCCCTTTTGCTAGGTAAAGGTACTGTTGGCAGGAGAGCAAGGTGAGACTCCAGTGTTGTGCGCCTGTGCACTTAAAGTGGAGGACCCATGTACACAATTTCTCCTTAGTAAAAACCTGTTTTTTCTGGCCATGCTGCGAAGAAGAAGATTCATCATTGTCCCTTACTTTGTGCAACTGGAACTACATTGCTCATTGATAACCAAGTCCTATCTTGTTTTGTGTTCATCTGATTAGTATTGTAAGGGGACCCGAAAGTGCAGGCCTTCTGCCAACGCAGGCGCCCTTGCGCTGTGGTGCAAGGGTCCCAGCGTTGTAGGTGGGATTGCTTTTGTGCAGGAAGTATCTAACTGCAATGGATTAATGACCTTAAACGTCTTAGAAAAGCGTGATTAGAGGTCAAAGGTCAACAGGCATGATCTCCCTTCCACCAATGAAACCAAGCAAAATGCAAGTATTTATCAAGACAATTACAATAATATGACACCAGTAACAAATGATCCAAGGGTAATGCAATAATGACCTTTAAACACTTGAACAAGTTTATTTAGAGGTCAAAGTTCAAAAAGCATAACACCTTCCAGCACAGAAACCAAGTAGAATGTAAGTACTCATCATGACAATTTCAATAATGCCTCACCTGTAACAAATAATCTAACAGTAATGGATTAATGGCCATGAAAAACTTAGAACATTGAAAACAGAGGTCACGGGTCAAACCTCATGACCCCCCCCCACCAATTTAACCAAGAAAAACATAAGTACTTATCATGACTATTCAAACGAAGCACCACTTGTAAAAATTGATCTGACCATAAAGAAATGATAACCTTGAAACGCTTACAATACGTGTAATTAAAGGTCAAAGGTCAAATGTTATGACCTCTCCAACAATTTGAACAAGGAAAAAGAAAGGGCTTTTTATGTCCAACTCCAAGAATACCACACTTGCATAAATTGATCCAAGGGTAATAGAATCCAAACTAAAAAAGTTTTAAAAATGTGTATTTGGGGGTCAAAGGTCAAGATTTTTTGACCTCTCACACAATTTGACTAGTTGACTTGTGAGTTCAGACAATGACCTTTCCAATGATACCTCATTTTGCCAAAACAAGTTCACAGTTACAAAGATACATCCTTTTCACATTTCCAAGAGCTACAATTTAGGGTCAAAGGTCAATAACTGTGACCTTCAAGAGACTATGCATGAAATCATATGTCACCTTTTCACAAAATATGCATTACTACTGTACATAAAAGTCAGAAAATGCATCTTGAGATGTTGACCATATCTCCAGTAACAAGACTGAGACCATTATATGAAAAACATCTATGAACAAAATAGCATGTCGGCCATTTTGTAGCACGTAAAGTGCTGTCAAAAGCAGCAAAAATATGTATTTTCATATCTTAACTAACAGTACTGTCTGAAGCATCCATTTTACTTCTATGAACCAATCATGTTAGGCTTATAACTAAAGATTTTGTACACCAATAGAAAGACATGAACAATGTGTGTGCCTTACATCTATATCATGGTATGACAATTAGCCACAAAAAAAACACAAAAAATAAAAATAAAATAAAAATCTGTCTATTTACCCAGTAAGCAAACAGAATAATAAATATTTCTGTGCATCTGCTTTTGGAAAATACTATTTTTTTATTACCCTACCAGCACAGTCATTTCCTCTTATAATTTTCACAGTTACCTGTTGGCCATCTTGAATTGTGTCATGTGACTTCAGGGTGTTTTATAAATGTATGTTCTATATATAAACGGATAGTACAAGAAGTACTGAAACCGAAAATATATAGTTTCCCAACATTATTATAATCATAATTTTGCAAGCTACAGTGTGTTAAAGCAAAGCACTCGAAAAGTGATTAAATTGCTTGACACGGAAGGATTTTCAATGGGAACTAATAGGGTTAAGGAGGTGTGGGACAAAGAGTTGTGGCAGGAAATTTGGGAAATTCTAGAGCAAAGTACTCTCACTGTATCTCATGTAGATGCCCACTGTCCCACCGACTCACTAGAATAGTGATTCAATTCTGAGGCAGAAGTGGTGAGACAGGATTCTGACACGGTGGGGATGGCTAAATGGGCTCACCAAAAATGTGGACACCTTCTGGGAGAGAAGGCCACTAACAGGTGGGCAGAGATTAGAGGAATGCATACTCCCCTAGATGTGATCATACCCGTTATCATACAATGTCCTATTTCTCAACACACACAATAGAGATCTGTTCCGTAGTCTGTCAGAGGTCAGTTGGGGAGATGAAAGTTGCCAGGGCAGATATGGCAGATCAATTACATTGGGCTGCTACTGGGCAGTTACTGGTAAAAATTTGTATGCACAGTGGTGGATATTTATTCTGGCTATTTAATCGTGTTTCCATGTAAATGTGCTACTCAGTTTAATATGTTAAAGACACTAGACTTGTTGGTGTTGTACTACGGAGCTCCACTTCAGATTCAGAGTTACAACAGATCACATTTTAAAGGTGAGTTGGTACAAGACAACTGCTCACAGCATAATATAGAGTAGATTTATCATGTTCCATACTATCCACCAGCTGCAGGATTGACCCCAATATTACAGATACAGCCTTATGTAGTGACTCATACTATTATGTATTGGGAGACAAAACAGGAGCTTTAGCTCCATCCTGAACTACACCAGAATCTGCAGGTCTTGATTTATATGCGTTGAACATGTACAAACTGAAACCAAGTAATATGATGTTTATTGAAACAGGTGTTGGGATACAAATTCCTCCAGAGCATTTTAGATTGATTGTTTCTCGATCTGGGCTAGCACTCCATGGTATTCAGGTCTTGAGGGGAGTGATTGATGCACACTACTAAGGATAAATTAAAGTTATTCTCTTGAATAGTGGAGACACTGCTTTGATACTACAAACTTGAGACACAATTGCTCAAATTGTGATTATTTAAGTGTATGGAGGAATAGTCACAAAGGGGACTGCCCCAGCCCTTCTTACCATGATTCGGGAGGGAGGTTTTGGCTCAACTGACGAAAATCCCGGTGTCAAGAGGTGGGTAGAATCCCCAAATAGCCCCCCTGAACCAGCAGAAATCATAGCAAAGTGGAAATACAAGATTCTGTTAGACATGAAACCAAGCTAAGAAAAATGGGAACATGTACCAGCTGATAAATGTTATTTGCGAGAATGATCACATTTGTCTCTTTTACAGATCGTACTCTGAGGTGTCTTCGTGCTGACTGTGCTGTGTGGAGCATTTCTGGATGCATCCAAATGGGGGTGGGAGGGACCAAAAGCCCCCAGCTCCAAAGTAATCAACCAACAACATTGATCAACACCTTTGCTGCACCAGTCCGAGAACGTTTGGATACATTTGGCTCAGACCATTCTGAACAGGTCGGGCTTCTGCATGACGAATATGAAAAGCACCTTTGATGTTATTTCCGCCTGCCTATTTGCAATTCAAGCTCCCACTAGTGTTTTGCTGCAAATATTTAATGCCATCAATAAGGATGAGGCAGTGAAAGAAAGTGACATACGCAAGCATTTCTCATTATATGAATATTGTAGATTTTGCCAAGAAACTACTGAGGACCGATGGAATAATCTGACCCAAATGCTTACTTACAATATCACTGATGGTGATGTGTTATAATTTAACATGTGATGCCAACAGCATTGGCAAATGTACCCAGATGAGACTCGAAGAGACTCAAGCAACCTCATGGGAACAACACAGTTTATGTCAAAACCGAAACACCTGAATGTGTAAAAATGTAAATAATATTATGTGTTGCAAGACTATAGTGTCTGCTGTTAGTCACATTAAGCATGTGAAGTTACTTGTTGGATGGTTATTTTCTTGTGGAAATATCACATGTACCTACATCCCCGAAAATATAACTGGAGGGCCGTGTGCCTTCACGCGGCTAATACTCATAATGTTTCCATTACACGCCATAATACTTACTCAAAACATAAGGGAAACAGTTAACTTAAGTGAAGACGGTGACTCTGAAGTTTAGGTATTATCTAGATCAGATTATGGAAGCTTAGGTCTTTCTATGTTAGGAGTTGCAGGATTAGCTGTTTATAGTACTTGAATTTTTAACAAACTAGCATGTTTGACGGTTAAGAATATTAACCACACATCTATTCTTTGGCGGAACCATTACTAGATATACAAGTCACTAGAAAACCTGCTTTGCAAAACAGGGCAACCATTGACCATTTACTCCTAAAGCAGGACCATGGCTGCCCAGAATTTTAAGGAATATGTTGTTTTACCCTATCGGATCATTCTAAATCTATCCAGTCTCACATTAGAGACCGACATGAACTGGTGAAGGGTATGAGGCAGGATGTAGATAAAGGGTGGTGGGACTGGCTCTTTAGGTAGCTCCCAGATTTAGGCCCATTTCATTCTATTTTAGGTGTAATACTTACAGTGATTTGTATTATAATAATTCTATTTTACTTCGTACAATGCATATGTAATCTAATGACCATGTTTCGACCACAAATGGTTACTTTCATACCAGTATGCTATGAAAGCCAATGGTCAAATGGTGGAGTGTAATGATTGCTATGTGTATTTAACAACTGACTCCATCTTGACCATTGACTCAATTTTGTGCCCTGCTTCAGTTGCCATCACAGCAGTGCAGGGTTCTTCCACACAAAACTTGTTTTCCACATGGAACGTGTTTTTGCTTTTCTCCCCAGAACAGGGTCATACCAAGCTGGAACATATTATGGAGGATGAGGATGAGGATGAGTTTTGAGTGCACAAGGCTGATAATGTTGTCATCATAGGAAGGTGCAGCTCAGACTCCGGAATGCGTATCGGGACCTGGACAGTTCATTTGCGTGTTTTCGACATAGACCAAGTACAGCCAGCGTTCGGATTCATAAAAGAGGGGATGGTGTTCTAGAATGCTCTCCTAGCATGTTTAAGGTATAAAAGATGGGGAGACTTTGCACTATGACAGGAACTCACCTGTGGATTGGACGGATGCGCTGCCAGGATTATTTTGATCCCATGTGGGGGGGATCTCCTGCCTTGGCGGTTTGAGGGTTCCCCACTCAGTGGTGCTGGCGAGGATGATGGATTTAACTCCCATGGGGATGCAGTTTAACTTTTGATTATTATTATATATAAATATATATATATATATATGGTATGTATATTTCAAGAGATAGATAGATAGATAGATAGATAGATAGATAGATAGATAGATAGATAGATAGATAGATAGATAGATAGATAGATAGATAGATAGATAGATAGATAGATAGATTGATTCAGTGTTGATGCATTGCACATTTCTGTCTGTGATTGTTTAACTGCTGCGGTTATTCTTGTTTATACACAGGTTTTACTTCATTTTGAGTTAAATGCTTATTTTCATATATCAATGTGCTTTTATTTGGTATCTGGCAAGTGTCTTAATAAATTCATTACTCAGACTAAGTGTGCTTCATTCATTGTCGTTGTTTCCTCTTAGTTTAGGCAAAAGCAGTACATTGGGCCAGTAACTCATTCCCACTCTAAGTTCACCAAATCCATTTCACAAAGCTTAGTCTCAATAGCAGTGGTGTAGGAGGCTGGACTGGCTTGTAGTGAGTACCAAGGGGTACTTGCACCTTGCACCAGGCCCAGTTATCCCTTATTAGTGTATAGGGTGTCTAGCAGCTTAGGCTGATAGATAATGGTAGCTTAGCAAAGCAGCTCAGGCTGAACTAGGAGACGTGTGAAGCTACTACAGTACCACTTAGTGTCATATGCACAATATCATAAGAAAACACAATACACAGTTATACTAAAAATAAAGGTACTTTATTTTTATGACAATATGCCAAAGTATCTTAGAGTGTACCCTCAGTGAGAGGATAGGAAATATACACAAGATATATATACACAATAGCAAAAATATGCAGTATAGTCTTAGAAAACAGTGCAAACAATGTATAATTACAATAGGATGCAATGGGGAAACATAGGGATAGGGGCAACACAAACCATATACTCCAAAAGTGGAATGTGAACCACGAATGGACCCCAAACCTATGTGACCTTGTAGAGGGTCGCTGGGACTATTAGAAAATAGTGAGAGTTAGAAAAATAACCCTCCCCAAGACCCTGAAAAGTGAGTGCAAAGTGCACCAAAGTTCCCCTAAGGACAAAATAGTCGTGTTAGAGGGAAAATGCAAGGAAAACACAAATCAGCAATGCAACAACGATGGATTCCTGTCTGAAGGTACCTGTGGAACAAGGGGACCAAGTCCAAAAGTCACAAGCAGCTCGGAGATGGGCAGATGCCCAAGAAATGCCAGCGGTTGGTGCAAAGAAGCTCTTACTAGGCTGAAGAACTGTGAATACTGCAGGAACGACAAGGGCTAGAGACTTCCCCTTTGGAGGATGGATCCCCCACGCCTTGGAAAGTCGTGCAGAAGTGTTTTCCCGCCGGATGGACGCCAACAAGCCTTGCTACATGCAAATCGTGCGTTTGGCGTTTTTGGACGCTGCTGGGGCCCAGGAGGGACCAGGAGGTCGCAAATTGGACCTGCAGAGAGAGGGGACGTCGAGCAAGACAAAGAGCCCTCACTGAAGCAGGTAGCACCCGGAGAAGTGCCAGAAACAGGCACTACGAGGATGCGTGAAACGGTGCTCGCCGAAGTTGCACAAAGGAGTCCCACGTCGCCGGAGACCAACTTAGAAAGTCGTGCAATGCAGGTTAGAGTGCCGTGGACCCAGGCTTGGCTGTGCACACAGGATTTCCGCCGGAAGTGCACAGGGGCCGGAGAAGCTTGCAAAGTCGCGGTTCCCAGCAATGCAGCCCAGCGAGGTGAGGCAAGGACTTACCTCCACCAAACTTGGGCTGAAGAGTCACTGGACTGTGGGAGTCACTTGGACGGTGTCGCTGGATTCGAGGGACCTCGCTCGTCGTGCTGAGAGGAGACCCAAGGGACCGGAGATGCAGCTTTTTGGTGCCTGCGGTTGCAGGGGGAAGATTCCGTCGACCCACGGGAGATTTCTTCGGAGCTTCTGGTGCAGAGAGGAGGCAGACTACCCCCACAGCATGCACAAGCAGGAAAACAGTCGAGAAGGCGGCAGGATCAGCGTTACAGAGTTGCAGTAGTCGTCTTTGCTACTATGTTGCAGGTTTGCAGGCTTCCAGCGCGGTCAGCGGTCGATTCCTTATCAGAAGGTGAAGAGGGAGATGCAGAGGAACTCGGCTGAGCTCATGCATTCGTTATCTAAAGTTTCCCCAGAGACAGAGACCCTAAATAGCCAGAAAAGAGGGTTTGGCTACCTAGGAGAGAGGAAAGGCTACTAACACCTGAAGGAGCCTATCACAAGGAGTCTCTGACGTCACCTGGTGGCACTGGCCACTCAGAGCAGTCCAGTGTGCCAGCAGCACCTCTGTTTCCAAGATGGCAGAGGTCTGGAGCACACTGGAGGAGCTCTGGACACCTCCCAGGGGAGGTGCAGGTCAGGGGAGTGGTCACTCCCCTTTCCTTTGTCCAGTTTCGCGCCAGAGCAGGGGCTAAGGGGTCCCTGAACCGGTGTAGACTGGCTTATGCAGAATTGGGCACCTCTGTGCCCAACAAAGCATTTCCAGAGGCTGGGGGAGGCTACTCCTCCCCTGCCTTCACACCATTTTCCAAAGGGAGAGGGTGTTACACCCTCTCTCAGAGGAAGTTCTTTGTTCTGCCATCCTGGGCCAGGCCTGGCTGGACCCCAGGAGGGCAGATGCCTGTCTGAGGGGTTGGCAGCAGCAGCAGCTGCAGAGAAACCCCAGGAAGGGCAGTTTGGCAGTACCAGGGTCTGTGCTACAGACCACTGGGATCATGGAATTGTACCAACAATGCCAGGATGGCATAGAGGGGGCAATTCCATGATCATAGACATGTTACATGGCCATATTCGGAGTTACCATGGTGAAGCTACATATAGGTAGTGACCTATATGTAGTGCACGTGTGTAATGGTGTCCCCGCACTCACAAAGTTCAGTGAATTGGCTCTGAACAATGTGGGGGCACCTTGGCTAGTGCCAGGGTGCCCTCACACTAAGTAACTTTGCACCTAACCTTTACCAGGTAAAGGTTAGACATATAGGTGACTTATAAGTTACTTAAGTGCAGTGTAAAATGGCTGTGAAATAACGTGGACGTTATTTCACTCAGGCTGCAGTGGCAGGCCTGTGTAAGAATTGTCAGAGCTCCCTATGGGTGGCAAAAGAAATGCTGCAGCCCATAGGGATCTCCTGGAACCCCAATACCCTGGGTACCTCAGTACCATATACTAGGGGATTATAAGGGTGTTCCAGTAAGCCAATGTGAATTGGTAAAAATGGTCACTAGCCTGTCAGTGACAATTTGAAAGTAATGAGAGAGCATAACCACTGAGGTTCTGGTTAGCAGAGCCTCAGTGAGACAGTTAGGCACCACACAGGGAACATATACATGCACACCTATGAGCACTGGGGCCCTGTGTGACAGGGTCCCAGTGACACATACATATAGGCCACAAACCTATGAGCACTGGGGTCCTGACCAGCAGGATCCCAGTGACACATAACAACCATACTGAAAACATAGTGTTTTCACTATGAGCACTGAGGCCTGGCTATCAGGATCCCAGTGAGACAGTGAAAACAGTGACAAACACCCTGACATACACTCACAAACAGGCCAAAAGTGGGGGTAACAAGGCTAGAAAGAGGCTACCTTCTCACACAACCCCCCCCCAAACGAAGGACAATAAGGCTAACCTTGGCCAGTTGAGACTTTATTGTCTAAGTGGTGATAAGTAGAGAGTAGCTCTGCAATAGACTGGTTACTCCCTTTATCATCCACTATATGGTTACTTCCCTGTGGGGATGTAAACCACCCTGTTTGAAGTTTTTTAGCTAAGCAACAATGTGAAGATGTATTTTCAGAGTTTCTATCAGTAAGTTTTAGTTTAGAGCAGTGGGAATTGTCCACTGAACCTATTTGTAGTGATGGAAATGCCAGACAGGGATGCTGTCTCAGAAAAGCCATAGCTGGGCAAAAACTTTGTCCATCTGGCTGGAAGAGAGAACAGGGATGCTGTTTCTCTTGAGTTGGAGCAGGGCAGGGATGCTGTCCTATCAGCTCCACACTAGGGCAGGGATGCTGTCCTAAGTGTTGTGAGGCAGTGCAGAGTTTCTGCACTAAAGTTTCTCTGGGAGGGTTGGAGGGATGCTCCATGTTAACTAAAATGGGGCTCTTTTTCTCACCAATGTTAGTTATCCCACAGAGAGGTACTTCTACCTCAGGGAGTCCAGCTTTGCCAGCTGATGATTCCCTTGGAACAGGTGCCACCCTAGGAGAGGTTTCTCCCACCACAGGAATAGTATCCTGAATGGTAGGGTGGTTAGGGGATACTGTGATACCCTTTTTACCTGTTGATGGAGAGGGATCCTGAGTTTTCAGGCCTTCTCTCCTTTGCTTTTTCATTTCACTTGAAATGAGAGGGAACAATTCCTCAGGGATGCCCAGCATGGCTGCATGGGCATAAAACTCTACATCAGCCCAACCTGAGGCCTCTAGGTCATTACCTAAGAGACACTCTACAGGTAAGCTAGGTGATACCACCACCTGCTTAGGGCCAGTAACTCCACCCCAACTAAACTGAATTATAGCTAAGGGAAGAAACTTAGTGGAGTTATGGACATCAATAATCTTATACTGTTGTCCAATGATGTGTTGTTCAGGAGGCACTAGGTTTTCAGTCACCAAAGTGAAACTGGCACCTGTGTCCCTGTAGGCCAAGGCCTCAACACCATTTATTGAAACTGTCTGCCTGTACTTATCCATTGTAAGGGGACAAGCAGCCAGTGTGGCAAGGCCAATGCCACTAGGTGTGACAAAAACTGTCTTGGGACTGATTACATCAGTTTCCACTATGGACCCATAAGTGAACCCAACTACACCCTTTGCTTGACTGTTGCCAGCAGTCCCACCACTAGTACCACTACTGCTAGGGGCACTAGAGCTTGATGTATTAGTGGTGGTAGGCTCAGGGGGTTTACCTGGACAGGACTTATCCCCTGGCCTATGGCCTCTGTTTTTACACACAAAGCACCAAGGCTTTTTAATGTGTGCAGGTTGGGAAGAAGAGGAAGAATTTGTTTTATCCCCACCCTCTGAAGAGTGTTTAAGATTTGAAGTGGGATCTTTGGTTTTACCCTTATCCCCATGCTTATCTTGAGATTTTTCACCATCTTTCTTCTTATTGCCATCTTTGTCACCCCCTGTATGAACTTTTCTGTTCACCCTTGTTCTGACCCATTTGTCTGCCTTCTTTCCCAATTCTTGGGGAGAGGTCAGATCAGAGTCTACCAGGTACTGGTGCAACAAATCAGACACACAATTATTAAGTATATGCTCTCTCAGGATTGTGTTATACAGGCTTTCATAATCAGTAACTTTACTGCCATGTAACCACCCCTCCAAGGCCTTCACTGAATGGTCAATGAAATCAACCCAGTCTTGTGAAGACTCCTTTTTGGTCTCTCTGAACTTTATCCTGTACTGTTCAGTGGTTAAGCCATAACCATCCAGGAGTGCATTCTTAAGAACTGTAAAATTATTGGCATCATTTTCTTTCACAGTAAGGAGCCTATCCCTACCTTTTCCACTAAATGATAGCCATAGGATAGCAGCCCACTGCTTTTGAGGGACATCCTGTACAGCACAGGCCCTCTCAAGTGCAGCAAACCACTTGTTAATGTCATCCCCCTCCTTGTAAGGGGGAACTATCTTATGCAGATTCCTGGAATCATGCTCTTTTGCAGGATGACTATGGGGAATACTGCTGCTGCCACCATGGGTATCTAAACCCAACTTCTGTCTTTCCTTCTCTAATTCTAAAGACTGTCTATCCAAATCCAGCTGTTGCTTCTTGAGCTTCAGTCTGGTTTGTTCCACTCTCAATCTATTGAGCTCCCTTTCTAACAATCTGTCATCAGGGTGGGTGGGAGGGACATTTCTAGATACAGAGGTATGATGGGAATGAACAGAAGGAGACCTGTCCCTTACAAGGGGCACCCTAACAGCTTGGCTACCAGCATAATGTGAGAGCACATCATCAGTATGATGTGATTCAACCTCTGTACCAACTATGCTAGACTGTCTAGTAATGGGCAGGCTGAGAAGTTTCTTTCCTGAACCTTTTCCTGGGGGAGTCCCTGGATCAGATTGAGAACCATTAGCTACTTTTTCTACAGATTGGGCACTTATGGCCTTATCCTGTACTCTAAGCATATTAATTAACAGTTCTAAGGAAGGATTCTTCCCTACACTCAAACCTCTCTCTATGCAGAGACTCCTTGCTCCTTTCCAGCTAAGGTGATCATATGCAAGTTTGGACAGTTCAACTTTTTTTCCTGTGCCAGACATTTTTTAGAGAGAGTTAAAGTGATAGCAAAAGAGAAAAAAGTTTTCAGAACTTTTTGGAAAGACAGAAAAAAACTTTTTAAACTTTTAAGAACTTTTTGAAAGTTTAGAAGTACTTTTCAGCACTTAGAAAAGAGTGAAAAGAGGAAATGCAAAACTTTTTGGCTATGTGTATATACACTGACCTTGTTTTGTATATTTTTCTCTTATGAAAAGTACAATGACAAGAGTGGTAAGTAGTCTCAAAGCACTTATCCCACCACTGCACAACCAATGTAGGAGGCTGGACTGGCTTGTAGTGAGTACCAAGGGGTACTTGCACCTTGCACCAGGCCCAGTTATCCCTTATTAGTGTATAGGGTGTCTAGCAGCTTAGGCTGATAGATAATGGTAGCTTAGCAAAGCAGCTCAGGCTGAACTAGGAGACGTGTGAAGCTACTACAGTACCACTTAGTGTCATATGCACAATATCATAAGAAAACACAATACACAGTTATACTAAAAATAAAGGTACTTTATTTTTATGACAATATGCCAAAGTATCTTAGAGTGTACCCTCAGTGAGAGGATAGGAAATATACACAAGATATATATACACAATAGCAAAAATATGCAGTATAGTCTTAGAAAACAGTGCAAACAATGTATAATTACAATAGGATGCAATGGGGAAACATAGGGATAGGGGCAACACAAACCATATACTCCAAAAGTGGAATGTGAACCACGAATGGACCCCAAACCTATGTGACCTTGTAGAGGGTCGCTGGGACTATTAGAAAATAGTGAGAGTTAGAAAAATAACCCTCCCCAAGACCCTGAAAAGTGAGTGCAAAGTGCACCAAAGTTCCCCTAAGGACAAAATAGTCGTGTTAGAGGGAAAATGCAAGGAAAACACAAATCAGCAATGCAACAACGATGGATTCCTGTCTGAAGGTACCTGTGGAACAAGGGGACCAAGTCCAAAAGTCACAAGCAGCTCGGAGATGGGCAGATGCCCAAGAAATGCCAGCGGTTGGTGCAAAGAAGCTCTTACTAGGCTGAAGAACTGTGAATACTGCAGGAACGACAAGGGCTAGAGACTTCCCCTTTGGAGGATGGATCCCCCACGCCTTGGAAAGTCGTGCAGAAGTGTTTTCCCGCCGGATGGACGCCAACAAGCCTTGCTACATGCAAATCGTGCGTTTGGCGTTTTTGGACGCTGCTGGGGCCCAGGAGGGACCAGGAGGTCGCAAATTGGACCTGCAGAGAGAGGGGACGTCGAGCAAGACAAAGAGCCCTCACTGAAGCAGGTAGCACCCGGAGAAGTGCCAGAAACAGGCACTACGAGGATGCGTGAAACGGTGCTCGCCGAAGTTGCACAAAGGAGTCCCACGTCGCCGGAGACCAACTTAGAAAGTCGTGCAATGCAGGTTAGAGTGCCGTGGACCCAGGCTTGGCTGTGCACACAGGATTTCCGCCGGAAGTGCACAGGGGCCGGAGAAGCTTGCAAAGTCGCGGTTCCCAGCAATGCAGCCCAGCGAGGTGAGGCAAGGACTTACCTCCACCAAACTTGGGCTGAAGAGTCACTGGACTGTGGGAGTCACTTGGACGGTGTCGCTGGATTCGAGGGACCTCGCTCGTCGTGCTGAGAGGAGACCCAAGGGACCGGAGATGCAGCTTTTTGGTGCCTGCGGTTGCAGGGGGAAGATTCCGTCGACCCACGGGAGATTTCTTCGGAGCTTCTGGTGCAGAGAGGAGGCAGACTACCCCCACAGCATGCACAAGCAGGAAAACAGTCGAGAAGGCGGCAGGATCAGCGTTACAGAGTTGCAGTAGTCGTCTTTGCTACTATGTTGCAGGTTTGCAGGCTTCCAGCGCGGTCAGCGGTCGATTCCTTATCAGAAGGTGAAGAGGGAGATGCAGAGGAACTCGGCTGAGCTCATGCATTCGTTATCTAAAGTTTCCCCAGAGACAGAGACCCTAAATAGCCAGAAAAGAGGGTTTGGCTACCTAGGAGAGAGGAAAGGCTACTAACACCTGAAGGAGCCTATCACAAGGAGTCTCTGACGTCACCTGGTGGCACTGGCCACTCAGAGCAGTCCAGTGTGCCAGCAGCACCTCTGTTTCCAAGATGGCAGAGGTCTGGAGCACACTGGAGGAGCTCTGGACACCTCCCAGGGGAGGTGCAGGTCAGGGGAGTGGTCACTCCCCTTTCCTTTGTCCAGTTTCGCGCCAGAGCAGGGGCTAAGGGGTCCCTGAACCGGTGTAGACTGGCTTATGCAGAATTGGGCACCTCTGTGCCCAACAAAGCATTTCCAGAGGCTGGGGGAGGCTACTCCTCCCCTGCCTTCACACCATTTTCCAAAGGGAGAGGGTGTTACACCCTCTCTCAGAGGAAGTTCTTTGTTCTGCCATCCTGGGCCAGGCCTGGCTGGACCCCAGGAGGGCAGATGCCTGTCTGAGGGGTTGGCAGCAGCAGCAGCTGCAGAGAAACCCCAGGAAGGGCAGTTTGGCAGTACCAGGGTCTGTGCTACAGACCACTGGGATCATGGAATTGTACCAACAATGCCAGGATGGCATAGAGGGGGCAATTCCATGATCATAGACATGTTACATGGCCATATTCGGAGTTACCATGGTGAAGCTACATATAGGTAGTGACCTATATGTAGTGCACGTGTGTAATGGTGTCCCCGCACTCACAAAGTTCAGTGAATTGGCTCTGAACAATGTGGGGGCACCTTGGCTAGTGCCAGGGTGCCCTCACACTAAGTAACTTTGCACCTAACCTTTACCAGGTAAAGGTTAGACATATAGGTGACTTATAAGTTACTTAAGTGCAGTGTAAAATGGCTGTGAAATAACGTGGACGTTATTTCACTCAGGCTGCAGTGGCAGGCCTGTGTAAGAATTGTCAGAGCTCCCTATGGGTGGCAAAAGAAATGCTGCAGCCCATAGGGATCTCCTGGAACCCCAATACCCTGGGTACCTCAGTACCATATACTAGGGGATTATAAGGGTGTTCCAGTAAGCCAATGTGAATTGGTAAAAATGGTCACTAGCCTGTCAGTGACAATTTGAAAGTAATGAGAGAGCATAACCACTGAGGTTCTGGTTAGCAGAGCCTCAGTGAGACAGTTAGGCACCACACAGGGAACATATACATGCACACCTATGAGCACTGGGGCCCTGTGTGACAGGGTCCCAGTGACACATACATATAGGCCACAAACCTATGAGCACTGGGGTCCTGACCAGCAGGATCCCAGTGACACATAACAACCATACTGAAAACATAGTGTTTTCACTATGAGCACTGAGGCCTGGCTATCAGGATCCCAGTGAGACAGTGAAAACAGTGACAAACACCCTGACATACACTCACAAACAGGCCAAAAGTGGGGGTAACAAGGCTAGAAAGAGGCTACCTTCTCACACAACCCCCCCCCAAACGAAGGACAATAAGGCTAACCTTGGCCAGTTGAGACTTTATTGTCTAAGTGGTGATAAGTAGAGAGTAGCTCTGCAATAGACTGGTTACTCCCTTTATCATCCACTATATGGTTACTTCCCTGTGGGGATGTAAACCACCCTGTTTGAAGTTTTTTAGCTAAGCAACAATGTGAAGATGTATTTTCAGAGTTTCTATCAGTAAGTTTTAGTTTAGAGCAGTGGGAATTGTCCACTGAACCTATTTGTAGTGATGGAAATGCCAGACAGGGATGCTGTCTCAGAAAAGCCATAGCTGGGCAAAAACTTTGTCCATCTGGCTGGAAGAGAGAACAGGGATGCTGTTTCTCTTGAGTTGGAGCAGGGCAGGGATGCTGTCCTATCAGCTCCACACTAGGGCAGGGATGCTGTCCTAAGTGTTGTGAGGCAGTGCAGAGTTTCTGCACTAAAGTTTCTCTGGGAGGGTTGGAGGGATGCTCCATGTTAACTAAAATGGGGCTCTTTTTCTCACCAATGTTAGTTATCCCACAGAGAGGTACTTCTACCTCAGGGAGTCCAGCTTTGCCAGCTGATGATTCCCTTGGAACAGGTGCCACCCTAGGAGAGGTTTCTCCCACCACAGGAATAGTATCCTGAATGGTAGGGTGGTTAGGGGATACTGTGATACCCTTTTTACCTGTTGATGGAGAGGGATCCTGAGTTTTCAGGCCTTCTCTCCTTTGCTTTTTCATTTCACTTGAAATGAGAGGGAACAATTCCTCAGGGATGCCCAGCATGGCTGCATGGGCATAAAACTCTACATCAGCCCAACCTGAGGCCTCTAGGTCATTACCTAAGAGACACTCTACAGGTAAGCTAGGTGATACCACCACCTGCTTAGGGCCAGTAACTCCACCCCAACTAAACTGAATTATAGCTAAGGGAAGAAACTTAGTGGAGTTATGGACATCAATAATCTTATACTGTTGTCCAATGATGTGTTGTTCAGGAGGCACTAGGTTTTCAGTCACCAAAGTGAAACTGGCACCTGTGTCCCTGTAGGCCAAGGCCTCAACACCATTTATTGAAACTGTCTGCCTGTACTTATCCATTGTAAGGGGACAAGCAGCCAGTGTGGCAAGGCCAATGCCACTAGGTGTGACAAAAACTGTCTTGGGACTGATTACATCAGTTTCCACTATGGACCCATAAGTGAACCCAACTACACCCTTTGCTTGACTGTTGCCAGCAGTCCCACCACTAGTACCACTACTGCTAGGGGCACTAGAGCTTGATGTATTAGTGGTGGTAGGCTCAGGGGGTTTACCTGGACAGGACTTATCCCCTGGCCTATGGCCTCTGTTTTTACACACAAAGCACCAAGGCTTTTTAATGTGTGCAGGTTGGGAAGAAGAGGAAGAATTTGTTTTATCCCCACCCTCTGAAGAGTGTTTAAGATTTGAAGTGGGATCTTTGGTTTTACCCTTATCCCCATGCTTATCTTGAGATTTTTCACCATCTTTCTTCTTATTGCCATCTTTGTCACCCCCTGTATGAACTTTTCTGTTCACCCTTGTTCTGACCCATTTGTCTGCCTTCTTTCCCAATTCTTGGGGAGAGGTCAGATCAGAGTCTACCAGGTACTGGTGCAACAAATCAGACACACAATTATTAAGTATATGCTCTCTCAGGATTGTGTTATACAGGCTTTCATAATCAGTAACTTTACTGCCATGTAACCACCCCTCCAAGGCCTTCACTGAATGGTCAATGAAATCAACCCAGTCTTGTGAAGACTCCTTTTTGGTCTCTCTGAACTTTATCCTGTACTGTTCAGTGGTTAAGCCATAACCATCCAGGAGTGCATTCTTAAGAACTGTAAAATTATTGGCATCATTTTCTTTCACAGTAAGGAGCCTATCCCTACCTTTTCCACTAAATGATAGCCATAGGATAGCAGCCCACTGCTTTTGAGGGACATCCTGTACAGCACAGGCCCTCTCAAGTGCAGCAAACCACTTGTTAATGTCATCCCCCTCCTTGTAAGGGGGAACTATCTTATGCAGATTCCTGGAATCATGCTCTTTTGCAGGATGACTATGGGGAATACTGCTGCTGCCACCATGGGTATCTAAACCCAACTTCTGTCTTTCCTTCTCTAATTCTAAAGACTGTCTATCCAAATCCAGCTGTTGCTTCTTGAGCTTCAGTCTGGTTTGTTCCACTCTCAATCTATTGAGCTCCCTTTCTAACAATCTGTCATCAGGGTGGGTGGGAGGGACATTTCTAGATACAGAGGTATGATGGGAATGAACAGAAGGAGACCTGTCCCTTACAAGGGGCACCCTAACAGCTTGGCTACCAGCATAATGTGAGAGCACATCATCAGTATGATGTGATTCAACCTCTGTACCAACTATGCTAGACTGTCTAGTAATGGGCAGGCTGAGAAGTTTCTTTCCTGAACCTTTTCCTGGGGGAGTCCCTGGATCAGATTGAGAACCATTAGCTACTTTTTCTACAGATTGGGCACTTATGGCCTTATCCTGTACTCTAAGCATATTAATTAACAGTTCTAAGGAAGGATTCTTCCCTACACTCAAACCTCTCTCTATGCAGAGACTCCTTGCTCCTTTCCAGCTAAGGTGATCATATGCAAGTTTGGACAGTTCAACTTTTTTTCCTGTGCCAGACATTTTTTAGAGAGAGTTAAAGTGATAGCAAAAGAGAAAAAAGTTTTCAGAACTTTTTGGAAAGACAGAAAAAAACTTTTTAAACTTTTAAGAACTTTTTGAAAGTTTAGAAGTACTTTTCAGCACTTAGAAAAGAGTGAAAAGAGGAAATGCAAAACTTTTTGGCTATGTGTATATACACTGACCTTGTTTTGTATATTTTTCTCTTATGAAAAGTACAATGACAAGAGTGGTAAGTAGTCTCAAAGCACTTATCCCACCACTGCACAACCAATGTAGGAGGCTGGACTGGCTTGTAGTGAGTACCAAGGGGTACTTGCACCTTGCACCAGGCCCAGTTATCCCTTATTAGTGTATAGGGTGTCTAGCAGCTTAGGCTGATAGATAATGGTAGCTTAGCAAAGCAGCTCAGGCTGAACTAGGAGACGTGTGAAGCTACTACAGTACCACTTAGTGTCATATGCACAATATCATAAGAAAACACAATACACAGTTATACTAAAAATAAAGGTACTTTATTTTTATGACAATATGCCAAAGTATCTTAGAGTGTACCCTCAGTGAGAGGATAGGAAATATACACAAGATATATATACACAATAGCAAAAATATGCAGTATAGTCTTAGAAAACAGTGCAAACAATGTATAATTACAATAGGATGCAATGGGGAAACATAGGGATAGGGGCAACACAAACCATATACTCCAAAAGTGGAATGTGAACCACGAATGGACCCCAAACCTATGTGACCTTGTAGAGGGTCGCTGGGACTATTAGAAAATAGTGAGAGTTAGAAAAATAACCCTCCCCAAGACCCTGAAAAGTGAGTGCAAAGTGCACCAAAGTTCCCCTAAGGACAAAATAGTCGTGTTAGAGGGAAAATGCAAGGAAAACACAAATCAGCAATGCAACAACGATGGATTCCTGTCTGAAGGTACCTGTGGAACAAGGGGACCAAGTCCAAAAGTCACAAGCAGCTCGGAGATGGGCAGATGCCCAAGAAATGCCAGCGGTTGGTGCAAAGAAGCTCTTACTAGGCTGAAGAACTGTGAATACTGCAGGAACGACAAGGGCTAGAGACTTCCCCTTTGGAGGATGGATCCCCCACGCCTTGGAGAGTCGTGCAGAAGTGTTTTCCCGCCGGATGGACGCCAACAAGCCTTGCTACACGCAAATCGTGCGTTTGGCGTTTTTGGACGCTGCTGGGGCCCAGGAGGGACCAGGAGGTCGCAAATTGGACCTGCAGAGAGAGGGGACGTCGAGCAAGACAAAGAGCCCTCACTGAAGCAGGTAGCACCCGGAGAAGTGCCAGAAACAGGCACTACGAGGATGCGTGAAACGGTGCTCGCCGAAGTTGCACAAAGGAGTCCCACGTCGCCGGAGACCAACTTAGAAAGTCGTGCAATGCAGGTTAGAGTGCCGTGGACCCAGGCTTGGCTGTGCACACAGGATTTCCGCCGGAAGTGCACAGGGGCCGGAGAAGCTTGCAAAGTCGCGGTTCCCAGCAATGCAGCCCAGCGAGGTGAGGCAAGGACTTACCTCCACCAAACTTGGGCTGAAGAGTCACTGGACTGTGGGAGTCACTTGGACGGTGTCGCTGGATTCGAGGGACCTCGCTCGTCGTGCTGAGAGGAGACCCAAGGGACCGGAGATGCAGCTTTTTGGTGCCTGCGGTTGCAGGGGGAAGATTCCGTCGACCCACGGGAGATTTCTTCGGAGCTTCTGGTGCAGAGAGGAGGCAGACTACCCCCACAGCATGCACAAGCAGGAAAACAGTCGAGAAGGCGGCAGGATCAGCGTTACAGAGTTGCAGTAGTCGTCTTTGCTACTATGTTGCAGGTTTGCAGGCTTCCAGCGCGGTCAGCGGTCGATTCCTTATCAGAAGGTGAAGAGGGAGATGCAGAGGAACTCGGCTGAGCTCATGCATTCGTTATCTAAAGTTTCCCCAGAGACAGAGACCCTAAATAGCCAGAAAAGAGGGTTTGGCTACCTAGGAGAGAGGAAAGGCTACTAACACCTGAAGGAGCCTATCACAAGGAGTCTCTGACGTCACCTGGTGGCACTGGCCACTCAGAGCAGTCCAGTGTGCCAGCAGCACCTCTGTTTCCAAGATGGCAGAGGTCTGGAGCACACTGGAGGAGCTCTGGACACCTCCCAGGGGAGGTGCAGGTCAGGGGAGTGGTCACTCCCCTTTCCTTTGTCCAGTTTCGCGCCAGAGCAGGGGCTAAGGGGTCCCTGAACCGGTGTAGACTGGCTTATGCAGAATTGGGCACCTCTGTGCCCAACAAAGCATTTCCAGAGGCTGGGGGAGGCTACTCCTCCCCTGCCTTCACACCATTTTCCAAAGGGAGAGGGTGTTACACCCTCTCTCAGAGGAAGTTCTTTGTTCTGCCATCCTGGGCCAGGCCTGGCTGGACCCCAGGAGGGCAGATGCCTGTCTGAGGGGTTGGCAGCAGCAGCAGCTGCAGAGAAACCCCAGGAAGGGCAGTTTGGCAGTACCAGGGTCTGTGCTACAGACCACTGGGATCATGGAATTGTACCAACAATGCCAGGATGGCATAGAGGGGGCAATTCCATGATCATAGACATGTTACATGGCCATATTCGGAGTTACCATGGTGAAGCTACATATAGGTAGTGACCTATATGTAGTGCACGCGTGTAATGGTGTCCCCGCACTCACAAAGTTCAGTGAATTGGCTCTGAACAATGTGGGGGCACCTTGGCTAGTGCCAGGGTGCCCTCACACTAAGTAACTTTGCACCTAACCTTTACCAGGTAAAGGTTAGACATATAGGTGACTTATAAGTTACTTAAGTGCAGTGTAAAATGGCTGTGAAATAACGTGGACGTTATTTCACTCAGGCTGCAGTGGCAGGCCTGTGTAAGAATTGTCAGAGCTCCCTATGGGTGGCAAAAGAAATGCTGCAGCCCATAGGGATCTCCTGGAACCCCAATACCCTGGGTACCTCAGTACCATATACTAGGGGATTATAAGGGTGTTCCAGTAAGCCAATGTGAATTGGTAAAAATGGTCACTAGCCTGTCAGTGACAATTTGAAAGTAATGAGAGAGCATAACCACTGAGGTTCTGGTTAGCAGAGCCTCAGTGAGACAGTTAGGCACCACACAGGGAACATATACATGCACACCTATGAGCACTGGGGCCCTGTGTGACAGGGTCCCAGTGACACATACATATAGGCCACAAACCTATGAGCACTGGGGTCCTGACCAGCAGGATCCCAGTGACACATAACAACCATACTGAAAACATAGTGTTTTCACTATGAGCACTGAGGCCTGGCTATCAGGATCCCAGTGAGACAGTGAAAACAGTGACAAACACCCTGACATACACTCACAAACAGGCCAAAAGTGGGGGTAACAAGGCTAGAAAGAGGCTACCTTCTCACAAGTGGTAATAATTTGGTGACTGGTACCATGGATCATTTGGTCTTGGGAAACCAGTCTTGCTGTCACCATGGTGACACTGACACATGTATCTGTCAGAGCCTGTACTTCAGTCCCATTTATTGTTGGCCTTTGTCTGTACTTCTCCAAGCTTGGAGGTAAGACTGCCAGGTCTTCAATCGTTACCCCTCCCAGGGAAACTAAAGTTTCCTCATTGTATCATCTGGCCTCTCTAGAGCACACTTCTACTCCTATCCCAACACAAACAATACCCTTAGACTGTCCACCAGTGGGGGACTTCTTCGTGCAAACTACATCACCTCTCTTCTGCCCTGCCTACTGACAGTCATAGTACATCCCAGTCTTTTTAGGATCCCAGTTCTTACCATCATGTACCTTTGCTTTGGACTGGGAAGAGTTTCAGGCCCACCCTCCTTAGAAGTCTTTTGGGGGCTTAGAGGACTCTGTCTTTGTACCCTTGGTGGTTATCCCTTCTTTCCCTAGCTGGAAAAACTGAGCACCCTTCTTGGAGTCACCGCCACAGTGCTTTGTGTTCTGGGTAGCCCTGAATCTGACCCATTTGTCTGCTGTCTTCCTTAGTTCTCTGGGAGAAGAGAACTCAGAATATACCAGATGCTGTCACTATTTCTCTGTGGAACAATTTGTCAGAATGTGCTATTACATAAATAGATTATACATCCTTTCTTATGTATTCACATTATTGCCCATTAGCCAGCATTCCAGTGGCTTAACTGGGGAGTAAACAAAGTCATTTTACCCAAGTGTCATTTTGGCCTTTATGGGTATCCCTCAACTTCACGCTGTACTCCTCTGTGGTGAGTTCAAACTCTTCTATGAGGGTATCCTTCATGTGTTGATAGGACGCAACCACATCCTGATTAAGGGTCAGAAGTCCCTTCACTGAGAATATTTCCCAAAGTAGCAAACCCCAGTGTTGGCAACCTACATTTGTCATTTTATAAGCCCTCTTGAGGGCTTCAAACCATTTATCAGTGTCAACACTACACTATACTTGGGGAAAATCCCTTTGGGAATGTTAGGGTTAAAAGACTCATCTCTTTCCCTATTTACTCTTTTCACAGCCTGAAGGTGACGGGGGTATGGGGAAAGTTAAAAAGGTTTTATTTTTTACCTTATTCCCCATCAGATGAGGTTTGGACAACATCTTCTTCCTCTTCCTCCCTATCATTATCTTCCTCATAAGAGTTAAGGGCCTTCTCAAGGTCCCCTCTTTGGCAGGAGCTCTAAAGCTATTGCCCCTAACTTTGCACTGGGCTCTAAGATCATTCATCTTAAGAGCCAGGATGATGAACAAATCAAGGTTATGTCCATGATCCATTGTGCTTACTTTATCTGGGAGTATGGGTACTTATTTCAAAATGTTTTAAATCACTTTTAGCCTACCTTTCTAAAAACTTTTGAATACTTTATAACTTTTGTAAACTATTGGAATGGGGTGTAACACAAGGCCATAGCAATTCCAATTCAACCTGATTTGAACAAAATCTGAAAAAAATCCTTTTTGTGTCTAAAGACAATGGAGAATTTCTTGTGTACAAAAAATATACTTATGTCTATGTGGTGAAGTGGAACACACATTCTAAATCCCACTTCTGAAACACCAATGTAGCAAAGTGGCAGTATTATGTGGTATGACTGGGGAGTCTTACCATATTATAGTAACATGATACCCAAAAGTAGACTTTGGATTCACACTGGTAAACCTTAGCTCAGTCCTGGTAGAGTGGCAAAGAGATGGTTAGGTCCTTAGAGCAATATGTGTTAAGCATTTCACACCACCAACATGGACGATAAATAATTGACACAACTCAAGAGAAATCTGACACTATTTTATAGAAAAATAAAGCTGAATACACAGAGTATAATTGGAGTTGCCAATTTTAGAGCATTAAATAAATCAGTACTTTGCAGAGCTGTCAAATTCTATCATTGCAGTTAAGGGGGGAAACACAGTATGCAATTGGTCACCTCTGGTGTGAGTTCTGTGGAACTCACCTGGGGTTTAGGTCTTGCAGGGAAACAGACCAAGCTTCAACAGTCAATACAATTTTACCTGGCTCTTGGGGCCAGGATTCAGAGTGCTGGCTCCCCATGGTGCTGAGTGGGACTCATGGTCTTGGAGTGGGCACCTTAGCAAATGGTGACTTGCAGGTCAAGCTCAATGAAACCCTTTGGTAGTGAAACCTTTTGATTCTTAAGCTTGGAGTTGGCCTGAAACCAGGAATCTCCAGGCAGAACAGTTCAATGAAACTCATGTGTCTTGGGTGCAGAGGTGCTCCTGGCTATCCATGGTGCAGAATGGCATCTGACGGTGCTGGCTTTACAAGGCATGCCAACGCAAGCTGAAGGGGGATGAAAAGACTGGACAACCGAACCACTGAGATGGATTGTTGAATGGTGATGATGGATGCTTGGGCCTGGAGCATTGAGTAAAGAGGGTAGTAGTTGGACTGACCACCAAGGATCCGTGGTGCCGGCAAGCAAAGCAGTTTGAGAAATCTTCATCCAGAGGACAAGGAAACAATGCAGAAAGCTGAGGCTCACTGAGGATTGGGTTTGCAGTTCTCTGAAGGCTCTTGACCAGTTACTTTCGGGCAGCCATACTTCAGACCCCAGCAGACAGATCTTCAGTGGTTGTGTAAGTGCAGTCTGGTCCTGTCATTGTCAGGGGACTAGTACCTTTAGTCATAGGAAGTCCTGGTGAAGGGGTTTGGTTGCACCGGGTCTCACTTCCTTTTGGATCCGGTCTCTGGTCAGGGGCGAGTAGAAGTATAGCAGTTTGCAGAGTGGCTGCCACAGGTGCTGATGTGCCTCTCTTCGTGGAGTCCTGCCTTGTAGTGGAGTCGGGTCTCTTCGTGTTTCACAACAGATCTGAGTTTCTGGTGTTGGGAGTGCCCCTTAAATCCTAGATTTGTGTTGTGTTAAGAGGTGTGAAGGCTATTGACCAATGGACATCTAGTTCTGCATCTAATCCATGGTGGAAGGAAGCGCTACGGGGCACAAGGATAGTGGCGCTGCACTGGGTACGGCACCACTTGCCTGAAATCATGCCCCAAGTTTTAAATGCTACCACAGGGCCATATATGCTTGCACATATATGTCCACCTTTATAATACAATACACCCTGCCTCCTGGGCTATTGGAGGCCCACCTTAGGGGTGATTGACTTGTGCTTTGAGGAGTTAGAGAACTCTGCCTCAACCTGATGTGGGCTGAGTCAAACTTGAGCAGGCAAGCTGCTCGTGCAGGGCTGACACTGCAGCCCTGCAGACCTTACTCTTGCATGGGTCACCCAGGGTGGCACAATCAGAGTTGTAGACCTGGTCACCCCTTTACCATCCCTGCCCTGGTACCACTGGTACCATTTACTATGGCCTATGGGTTATCCAATTTACACTTACAATGTAAAGGAATGAGCACTGGCACTTGGGCCTGGTTAACAGGTCAGGGTGCACTTTCATATAAAAAACAACAGCATCAAGCAGCATAAAGTAGGGGGTGACCATCCAAAAAGGGCACTTTACAACACTGTGCTCCACTAGTGCAGGTGGTAGACACTGCTGGCTTGAGTATCTCCTTTGTAGTTGTGAGGCGCGGGGGAGGAGTTGCTCTGATGCCTTGGTGGCTTCTCCATGTGACTAACATTGTAGTTTGCCATGGTGGGTTAGATTTATGTTACTAAGGTGATCATGGTGCCCATGCTTTTTTTGGTGAGTGCTTTGTGTCCAAAGCAAGATGGTATGATTCACTTCCCAAGGTCACAGTATCCCTTCCAGGTCAAAGCACACTATTTAAACTCAGCAGTCAATCTTATGGATGCGTGGCAACCCTCTAAGGTTTAGGTTTGGTTCTTCATCTGACTTTTTGTTTATTCTATTACACTGTCTCCTGATATCCTCTGTGTGTCATTGTCACCTGCATGTGTGGAGCTTTTATATGGCACTGGCTTTTTCCTTCTGGTGTTTTTCTTTGAGGGACACTGTATTAGCTCAGTACTGACTGGCTAAGGGGCTTCCGCAGGAGATCACCACTGCTTCAAATCCAGAACATTTCAGCATTCTAAAGAATCAGCATTTAACAAGCTGTGCATTTCTGGCTAAGTGTAGAGAATCATGTGAGATGCACGAACTTAGCCTTTCCATTACTTTCCAATTCATGTTTCCTCTATGTAAGAAATTGGGTTACTAGTTGAGTCGGGTGAAACCCTACTCAAGCAGGAACCACAATCCTTGTTCTGGTTGAGCATGGTGAAACACTACTCAAGCAGGAATTACATTCCTTGTCACGGTGAAGTCACACCCAAACCCTAAATTAACCTGTGCTGAAACCTTAGGTAGCTCGGCACAGAGCAGTCAGGGTTTACTCAGAGACAAAGAGGCAATGTGTTAAGTATTTGTGCAAGACTTCAAACAGTAACTCAATGAAAACACATCTCATAAGGATCCCACACCAGATTAGAAACATAGAGTCATTTTTAATGGATGAAGCAAGACCAAAACAACAAAAACTCCAATCAGTAGAACTGGTGATGTGGACGTTTAAAGATTTCGGTGAGAATAGTGCCAAAAAGCGCAGACCTGTGGCTGTCTGGTCACGTCTTTGTGGGACAAAGTAACAAGTTCAACCCAACCATGATGGGGAGTAGGCTGCCTACAGGGACCCAGTTAGGCCCATTAAAAAACAGTACCTTAAATCCTGGTTATTTTGCGCAGTCAAGGTGATGTGAGGTCCTGCATTGTCATTAAGGATCCAGTCGATCAAGGATTGTGATGTGAAATACAGCATTAAGGTTACAACTCACAGTCAAGGTTATGCATTGGTTATGATAAGCTGCGAGGCTGTGTAGTGATAACCTGCATCGTTGTCAATGCTGCGGTCAAGGAGAGATATGCGATGCAAGGGTCAGCTCATGAAAACTTCACACAGGTGGTAGTTCCAATGCACTCTAAGAGATAAATGCAGAGTCCTCATGCTGAGAGAATCCTTGAATTAGAAGCGATGGAGGCTGGCAAGGAACCATCAGCCCCACTTCCAAGAGTCCATGACTGGGGTGGCATTACTTTGAAGGATAGGAGTCACACATGGTCCAGGTGCTGGATTCAAGGTTTTAACTACAGGGAATATGCAGGCCTTTGTGTGGAGGGAGGACACAGCTTATTCAAGTGTAAGTAGGACTGTTCCCAGGTCCCATTTCCCATCCTTCCAGTGATGACCTATCCAGACACACCTAAGCTCTTTATTGTGTGTGTCTGAATATGAGGAATACCTAACCCCAGCTGTTAGCTACACCCAGTCATGTGACGCAGGGACAGGCACTAAGGGCCAGATGTAGCAAAGGGTTTTTCCCATACTATGTCAATGGGAAAATGTGTTCGTACATATGGCCCTAAATGCCTAAGGCAGGAAAATGACAACGTTCAAAAAATTGGATTTTCAAAATTGTAATTTAAAATCCGACTTTACCATAAAAGAGAATTTTTTATTACAGTCCCACAGGCATCAAACATGAGCTAGTTACATATTCCCATTTGGTAATTACAGCGTATTAAATGTAATGAGGTAACTTCTGCGCTATCCTATGGGAAAGGTAAGCCTTGCACCAGAGAAAAGCAAATGTAAGGTTTTTACACTACCAGGATATGTAAAACTTAAACTTATATGTCCTACTTTTTAAATACACTGCACCCTGTCCTCTGGGCTGTCAAGGGCCAACCCTAGGGTGACATATATTTTAAAAAGGAAGGTTTGGGCCCGGCAAAATATATTTTGCCAAGTCAATAAGGCAGTTCAAAAGTGCACTCACAGGCTGCAATGGTAGCCCTGAGATGTTTAAAGAGCTACTAAACTGGGTGGCACAATAAGTGTTGCAGGCCCACTACTAGCATCTAATTTACAAGCCTTAGGTATGTGTAGCACAAATTTACTAGAGAAGTATAAGTAATTTAAACATGAGATAATGTGCCATAGGGTAGGAGATAATGTTACCATGTTTTAAAGAATGAACACATGCACTTTAGCACTGGATAGAAGTGGTAAGGTGCACAGATTTCTAAGGCCAGCGAAAACGATATCAGCAAAAAATCGAAGCGGAAAGGAACATGTCTATGGGGAGTCCACCCTAAGGCTGACAGGTCTAACACTCTAGTTTTCCAGGAGACACAGGAAGAGTAATTTCTCACTTCTACCTGATGACGGTCTTCAGTAAGGTTCACATTTTTTAAATCAAACGAGATACAATAGTATTTGTTGCTAAAGTGGGATATAATGGAAACTAAAATACATTCCTTATGGCACCAATCTTCCTACAGCTTTAAATACTAGGGCAACCTATATGAAATGTAAGTTACTGTTGAATAAACATCCAAGCTAGAAATAAATGGAATTGCCTAAAAGCTACGCAAAGCACAATCCAGAAAGAAATTACATTAAGCTTGTACTTCTCATACCGCAAGAAAAAGCTGCAAACACTAGGTAGGTTGTGTCCCAATGGTATATACCAACAGGAAGAACTAATGACTCCTCTGTGGAGAATCATCTGTCTTTATAAAAAGATGTGCGTATTGGCTCTTACTGATGCTAGATTCTTAACTCTTAGTGATAATTGCCACAGATCCCTGCAAAGGAATTACTCTGAAGAAACCGCACCCCGACCTGTTATGAACAGTCCTCTGCTGAGCTATTAAAAACAGAAAAACTATTTATCATAAAAGTCTACAATCCACTTGATTAGTGACATTTAAAATTGTTTTGGCATTACGGGCATGTCTGCACACCACAGACAGTCTGGTATGAAAATAAGCATTTGTTGTAAATTGTAACACCTGTGTGCTTCACGTTTACATGTTTAGCTTTCAATCCATGTATTATGTCAAGACCCACCCACTGAAAGTCGACATGCTGTCTAGTCCGATGATATATTTGTTAATTTCTTTGTAAAATAAACAAAGGGTGCCCTAGGTTATAGGGAGGACTTGGCTGATATCTATAGGTCAGTGATGCTCATCAAAAAACGAAATTACACCCTCTCATTCTAATCCCTTCGGCCATTTACGTGTTGATGACTTTAACTTACGAATCTTGTACATCATGCAGACATCCTTTCCCTTTAGAAAACATTTTCAAGCTACAGACACACGACAAAGCGTGTTTTAAATCGTTCTTATTTGATAAAAATGCAAACACTAAAAAATTACCCCCTACACCCCATCACAGTGTGACCACCAACATGTTTTTCTTTACACGCTTAGAACATATTTTTTTAAATCATACCACATCCTCAAATGATCTCTGTCGACTTTTTCAAAAGCACTAAGCTTATCTTTACGTCCATGTACCATGTGCCATGGTGGAAGAGCCTGACCTCTCAGACCTTCTTTTCTTGTTAAAAGGTCTCCAATTTGGGCGCCTCCGCAGTTCGAAGCCTTATCTATATGTTTTTTTCACTCTGTCCAGTTACACTGACTGGAGAGCCTGCCCTCTTGGGGACATCTCCGTGGTTTCACAGCATCAAGATTGCATTGGAGATTTTTTCTTAAAATGTATGGGTGCTGCAAAAATGTCTTCGCACCTCAGTTACAGCTAGAAAAATTTGGAAAGAAGTTTCTTGTTGAGGGGCAGATAAAAATAGGTCTTTCGGAAATCCTGCAGATTCGTTCAGGTTAATAAAAACTGTTTACAAAGCATTTTTGACAGGGAGGAACACTTTTTTGAAAGTAAGAATAGCTGTAGTTGGGCACGCGGGACAGATCAGGAGTAATTGGTAGGGCGACCTTATGAGGAGATTCACGAATCTTATAAGACAATGAGCGGGAGTGATGGCTAAGAAAGCCAGCTGTTTATTTTGATCAGAAATTCGTCTCCATGAAAAATATGTGCAGTCTTATGCAGACATTGTCTCAGGTGAGAAAAAAGAAAAATCCAATTTCACCTGTGACTGCCACCTCAAAACTACAACGTTATCTACTTAAAAGCTGCTGGAGCAGCCTGAGCCTAATCTGTGTGAGATTAAAAGCAATTCAAGCTCCCATTGAAATATAGATTCTGGCTGCACAGCGAATACGAAAATGCTGGGGATTAAGGGGCATAGTAATACTCTGCTTGTGCCGGATTTGCGTCATTTTTTTACGCAAATTCGGCACAAACCTAACGTCAAAATATCTCAGTGTGCATCATTTTCTGGATGCGTGAAACTGCCTTGTGTTAATGACATACAAGGTAGGCGTTCCCGTCCCAAAAAATCACTTAAACACCCGTGCGCCATATTTATCCAACCGCGCAAAAATCCCGCACGGCTGGGAAGCAGAGTCGAAAAATGGCGCACATCCCGAATTAACGCCTGGGTCAGGGCAGGCGTTAAAATGGGGCAAACACACCAGTACTTAAGGAAAACACACAGAAGCAACATCAGAGCTCTAAAAGGAAGAACTGGAGGTGCTATTCATTCAGCATGCACGAAAACGCAGAGCACAGGACCAACAGCAGCAGCTTCCACCACACCAGCAGGGACCCCAAAGGCAACGCCAAAGGCAGGAGAGGATATTCCGGACCAGGACAACCCTTCAGGGCCTCAGGGAACATGACATCATCCAGAGGTACAGACTAAACTGGGAAGCCATAGAGCAGCTGGTGCGCCAAATTGAGCCACAGCTGGCACCCACCTTGCAAACACCCCACATCATTCCACCAGAGACCTAGCTGCCAGCTGTCCTCCAGATGTTGGCAAGTGGCTCTTTTCAAACCACTGGTGCCCTGGTTGCCAGGATCTCACAGCCCTCATTCTCTGCCTTCCTTCCCAAGGTACTGGATGCCATCATCTCCCTCACACCCCGCCACATCAGCTTCCCCAACTCACAGCTGAAGCATCAGGAGACCAAACAGGGCTTCTACCAAATCAACGGCTTCCCACACGTCCTTGGTGTCATTGACTGCACACATGTACGCATTGCGCAACCTGCTGCAACCGAGCATCTATACTGCAACAGGAAGCACACACACTCCATCAATGTGCAGGCCATTGTGGATCACCGGGGATTGATCACCAACATCGTGGCAAAGTATCCTGGGAGTATACATGATTCATTCATCTTCCGCCACTGCACCATCAATCAACACTTCCAGGATGGACAATATGGCAATGGCCTCCTTGTTAGTAAGTACAGAAAACTAGTTATATACACACTGCTCTGCAACCCTGTAGGACACACAACACATACATCACTACATTGACACGTGGCCAGGAAGACACTGAGGTTGTGACACTGCTAGTCATGTTTGATATCCTGACCCAATGGGATACACACCTATGGACAAATGACAGATGCAAATAACAACAGATGCCACTCCAGAGCCACAAGGGGCCAATTTAAAACCACACAGTGACAATGGCATGACCTTAACTGGCAGTACAACTCAGAAGATGAATCTTCCAATATCACATCAATAACACTCAATCACACACCCTTCCAAGCAATACGTACTGTGTAAGGGGTGTGTAATGTGTTTTGCTGCAGGTCAAACACCATCAGACACATAGCATGATGATGATGACTCGAAAGAAGGTGACATGGAATCATTGAGGCAGTACCAACATCTCACATCCCTCCTGGGGTGACATTGCCCGCTATCAATAAGGAAATGGACTGTGCTAAGAACATATATTGATGTGACATTGTTGCAAAGTGCACATTGCTACACATACGGATTGAGACAATTGCGCATATACACAACAGATGTACAGGCATATGGATCTTCTGACACTTAAACCTTCACACCCACAACCAAGTTAGCCCAGCTTACCTGGAGCAGGTTCAGTAGTGTAGGTACACATTTGTACATGAGCCAACTCGGTGAGGGCACAAAAATAGGTTTGCATAGAACGTGTCACACATGGGATATTTGTGCATTGTCAATTGTCAACAATTCAGTGCTGCAAACGTATGGAGATGTGTTGTACACTGTCACCTAGCCAACTCAAAGGGCCTCACTGTTGTTTTTCACTTGCTATTACATAATGATGAATGTGATGTGATTTTCGGGCCACATAGTGCAACCGTGTTACCACCATAGTGGAATAGATTCTGTGTGTGGAAGTATCATGTCACTTCCAGGGAAGGCACATGGACACTTCTTTCACTTTACATAATACATGGGAGATACACAATGAACTGCAAGTTTACAAATATACCGCTGATATTCGGTCAATCAGCCAAACACCAGTTTAGATAAATAAACAACCCAATGCTGATAGAACATCCTAGAAGCCTAGGACCCCACACAATAAACAAACACAGATGAGTCACAGACAACACAAGATAACAACTGCCATGCAAAGTGATAATGAAGGTGCAAGCAACATCCAAATATTTACACTCATTCTCTCTTTCAGCTGATCAGGGTTATGGGATCCAGCCATAGATCATGAACCCATTTGCCAACCCAAGCACAGCAGCAGAGCGTGCCTATAATGAGGCACATAGGAGCACGCACCATAGTAGAGAGGACTTTTGGCATCCTGAAGTCCAGATTCCGGTGCCTCAACATCACCGGAGGCAGCCTTCTATATTCACCTGAAATGGTCTGCAAGATCATTTCGACCTGTGCCATCCTGCACAACATTTGAGTAAGGAGGAACATTCCCCTCTATGAACCAGACCCACAATTGCCTGAAGAGGAGGAAGAGGAGGATGCTGTTCGTCAACATGAGGGGGACCATCCAAACACTGCAGCACGATTGCGTTGGAGAAAACACATTGTACAAAACTTATTTTAACTCTAGTCACCATCACAACTTTCTTTCCATATGTCATTAAACACCTCACTTCATCACACAGTGGAAATGACATATGTCCTGCCTATTTCACATGCGAAGGGCAAATTCAGAGGACCACAGCTATGACACACATCCGTGATGCCAACATGGGCAATTGCAGCACATGACACCAACAATCATAAGGTAAAAAAGTGTTTCATACATGAGGCAGTGGATGTGCTATTGCACTGGTAACAGGAATGTATGACCAGATCATTGACAGCAGTAAGTGTTATATCAGCTATCTTTGCAAGGAGCATGTGTGACAAGAAGTCCATTTAAGCTGAAAATGGATAGCACGGGTGCCCCAAGTATGACAAGCATTGGTCACAAGACATGCCCTGCACAGTCCATCCCAGGTAATAAGCCCTGCCACTGCCATATTTTCAGTCTTTGTCCACCCTTTTATAGGGTGCCCTGTAAATGGGCTATCTGTACCCTGATAACTTTAATCTACACACACCCAGACTCCCATTTTGACTGTGTGCTTCCCTCTTCAGTATGGCATGCCATAGTCATAGTTCATCAGTCTGCATGGACTTCAGGCCCGATAATGCACAGCCTGGTAGTCAGTAGGACCTGTAATCACCTGTCTATTGCTTCCCATGTGAAAGGTACTGTTTGCCCTTTGAACGTGATTCTCAACTACAGGACTTGTGAGAGACTGAAGCTGCACACACCTGTGAGCACTTCCATGCAGACCAGCCATTTGAACCTGCACTGCCATTGCTGCTACCTGGAACTGCTTAGAAGCTGCCATTTCCTGAATATCCTTGATGTATAAATCACTTGTGTAACACAGCCCTTGGAGGATTGTGTAACAATGCAGCCCACTGCACAAGTACAGTTTTAGTTCCCACAGTGTTGTTCCAGCTTTTCCCAGTCAGAGTCTGCTCACTGTGTATTTGCCGTGTTCATTTTTGTTCCTGACAGACCCTGCATCCTGTTAGCTTGACTGGTTCCTGCCTTTGTGTTACCATAGAGGTTCCCTGTGGCTACATTTGTCTCATAGTTGCTTTCCATGCCCTCTCTTTCCTCCTGGGGTATTGTCTGGTAGGTCTACGATCAATCCTCAAATGTATAGTATAGTTTAATCAGTTTACTTATCGTATTATGGTCTCGGACATGTATTCAAAATGCCTAATCCAGCCCCCATCCCTTGTCTGGGTTTCATGTACTCATGAGTGCCAAACAGTAACAGTGTACTATGGCTGTATGCATGGATTTGGTACTGTGCCTCCAGCACAACAAACAAGGTTTGCTAATGTGTATGAAAGGACAAAACATGTTTGTGCCCTGACGGTCCACACACAGATTCACATCGGCCCCATCCTATTGATGAGGCTTGCGTGGTGACTAGCTGTGAGATTAATCAGCACAGATGCACTGATGTTCCCTGTTGCAGTGGGAATTTTAGAGGCCACCCTGTGTACAAATGTTGTGATGAAACCTTCCTGTTTCCTATTACTGATCCATAATGTTTGTGAACACACCAAGGTTGCCCTGTTGGCAGCCTTATAAAAGTTCTGCAGTGCCATAGCTGGACTATCCCCATGTGTGTCGTCAATTGATCTTTGGCTTTAAGTCACATCTGCTTTGAAGGATACTCTGTCAATGCATGGAATGGCTCCACAGACTCATGACTAGACCTGCACGTAACTGTGACAACATGGAGGCCAATACTGACACAGGGTACACATGTCAACACACTTGAACTGGACACCTTTGTGCAATGAACCAATGCAAATATGTGAACACATGTAGCATGGTCTGCTGGTCCTCCACTGCCACAGGAGAAACATGGGTCATTTATAAGACTCAAATAGTGGTGTACCATAATTTTTTGGATTGGTGTTGGGACTCTGTCACACACACTGTACCTACTTAGCATGTTCAAATGCCTGACTCGTGGGTAGTATAGAAACAAGTGACTAGGAAGTGGTATCCAACATTCCAGTACATGTGATGGCTTACCCTTGTAACATTGCCATTATCAACCGTCCTCCATCTATCCTGTGCATAGTTTGTCATGGTAGATGTTTTGTCCCCAAAGTCATGGAGGTTCACACAGCATAAGACACTACGGGTATGACAAACACATATCCTGACTGATGTACCTCAATGAATGGCATCTGATGGTTATCCACAATTACAACACATGTGTACAAACACATTATGCAAAACGTGTCTTGTGACCTTCACACAGAGGCACAACAACAATTGAAATAGCAAATTCACAGACATAAACACACAGGCCATGAGTGAATCTATTAAGTTGCGAAGCCTTGCTATCCTCCATTGAAGCACCTCCTGCTCAAACTAGGGATTACCATTTTTCTTCCAAATGTTTGGGTTGCTGTTGCATCAGTTAAGAGTGCTAATCTGGCACAACAACATGAATATTATGGCCCGCAGTAGTGTGGTCTGCCACATGTGCCCAAACACTAGAACACACGCAGCAGGCCCTAGCAGCGTATCTCTGTATTGTTACAGCTTTCATGTACGTTAAAAATGAGAAGACTGACACAAACACAGTTAAAGACAGATATTTTGATGCAAATGTGTCAAAAAAGACGCATATGCGTCAAAATATGCTGCATATGCGTTGAAAAATGACACTCAGAGCCATTATACATCCATTGGTCCCTAGCTGTAATTCCAACACTGCACCCCATGAAATTGGTTATCCATGAAAAATATATTGATCTTTGAATGCAGGTTAATTTTTAAGCATAGAGTTAAAAAATATTGACGTAAAGCCCGTAAGCATCATAAATATTTCACGCATCATAATAAAAACGCACCGCATTTGAGACAGAAAGTGATGTAATAGGATATCCTGTTTACAGAAATGGTACAGTGGGTGTACTTTCACTTTCACTTTGCAGTCTGTGATTCTTCTAGACTGTGTGGCTGTGTTGAGAGTTGTGTCTGTCCAAATTGTGCTTTTGTCTCCTGTGTGCCATTCTAATTGTCATCTGCTGTTTTTGTAATTGCCTCAGTAAATCAGTGTAAGTGTGTTTTTGTCATTTTTGGTGTTTAATTTGATCTTTGTACTGTTGGGAGTGTGTAGTGGGTATTGTTAGTTTGGGTATTGTTGGTCTGTTTGTGGGTTCTTTAAATTTCATTTTCCTAGCTTCTTTCCCTCTATTTTCCTATTTTCCCTTTTCTATCCCCATAATTTTTTTCATGTTGGGAAGGCCACGTCTGTGGAGAATGGGTGAGGAGGAGCTAGGGCTTTCATTTGGCTGGTGTGCACTTCCTACCCCTGATGTTAGAGGCTGGTGGAAGGGTGATACAGGGTAATCACACCAAGGCGAGGATGCTCAGGTGGTCCAAGGTGCTGTTCCATCTGAAGAGAATATTCAACACACAGTGCAACAACCACCAAATCAAACATTGCTAGGCTGACCTTGTGGCCAGAGAGCAAGACCTGCTGGACCACCTGGGTGTGGTGATTGGTGGCCCTGTTGGTGAGTACAAATCAGACTAATGTGCACATTTAAATGCTCTGTAGTGACAGTAGCAGATTTGTTGACATGCTGGATGAAATGTTTGTGGACATGTGGAATGCAAGTTAAATATACAGTGGCCCTGATTTATATAATATTTGCTGCACATTGCCATCATTTGTTGACACAAAAGCTGCAAAAACTTACAAAACATAACTTGATATTGTAAATTAGTGCTGCTTTGATGTCAATAGATGATGGTAATGCGGCTCAAACACATGTTTTATTCATGGCCTGTGAGTGTACCAGGAATGAGATGTATTTCACATGCTAAAGCAAGGAATGCGTGTAGTGCCCAATTATTTGGAATACATGTCTGAACTGTATTCATGGCCATATGTACAAAGTTCTTCCTAACCTCTGGTAATATCTTAGGCTGATACTTTGACTTGTTTTGTGCAGCATTTAAATTAATTATGGATGGCAAAGTAATGCACACTGGATAATATCTAAATGTTTGGTGCTACTTTCCATAGCTGTAGTGTAAAAACATGAAGCAAATGCTACACAATTTTAAAAAAAGAGAGAGTATCTGGCCCATGTTCATTGTTCCTGTGTGTTTTGTTTTTGCCTTGGCCACAATTGCTGGTACAGAGCTGATGCATTTGCCATTTGTGTCACTTTATAGGCAAGCAATTTTCATAAATGCATGGGTCCTCATGGGATCCCTGAACTTTGTGAATGCATGGTCACAAATTATTTATCTGCATGATGCTGTGCAAGAGACCCCTGGCTGCTTCCATCATACATTTAAAGTGACAAAATAGTTTGCTAGTTTACATTTGGTACACCCCAGCTGATTTAGTGCAGCATATGTACAATTGTTAACTTCTCAGTATGAAGTCTATCACAGACGAGGGTGTATGCTAAGATCAGCATACCAACATTCATGCGACTGCTGCCATTCCCAAGGTACATACAAATTGAGACCTACCTCATCAAGATTGCCACAGTAGGACATTTGCTAAACCTTGTTTCAATTAGGGGACAGTGCCCGTTCATTGTATAACCACAGATCACCCAACTTGGCAAATGTAAGATTATGAATGTGGCTAACTGTGATTTACAATACCTTATATAGGTACACAGGGCCCTGAGTAACACATTTCAGGTGCAATGACTACACCTGTGCCCATGCATTCTGTCACAGATGATCAAATTAGACACTGTCAGCATATATTTGTTTGTTGTTTTGATTTAGATAAATGGTGAATCCATGTTTACCGTAACATTGTCATTAAGTAACACACAGGATCCATGCCATGGTGTCATAGGGGGCATATACTGCTATGGGTACACTGGCAATGCGGCATATGTAACCTACTGACAACATAGACCCACATATAATGGACCATAATAGGCATAATAATTCATGAGCTAGACTCAACCCACATGAGCATCACACAGTAACTGATTGTCCCTTGATGCACAAACCACAATACCTGAGTGACCGGTACTGCAGTGCACCAGGAATGTGGCTGTGTATGTCTCTAATAACAACAAATGAAGAAATGGAGTATCCTCTTTGAATAATACAGCACAAATATGAGCAATCATGTTTATCACCACATGATTGTTAGGGCCAGTGCATGTGTGCATGTGTGTCTATCACTCACTGGAGTGACAGGGTCAATACATGCTTGCAGTAGTGTGTCTGTTGGGATGTGTACTTGCCTGAGGTGCTGCTCTATCATATAACATGTAACATACACAGTGATTTGTTGTTCCAAGTTTTGTACAGTGAGCAGGCATTGAGTCCATTTCAGTCTTCCATGTTTTACAGGTGGACCAGCCCCCTACACAATTGGAGAAGTGGCTCAATTTGCTAACCGAGACATATCCAGTAAGTGTTTATATGTTAGTTCTGTGTTGTGTTTGCAGCTGTTGTGTGATTGAGTCCTGTGTGTTGGACACATAGCAAGGTATGATGTGCTGGCACATGTGCTGATATGTGACTTGCCTGGACTTTGACATTTTGTTCCATTTTTGAATTGGACAATCAGTGGCAGAGAGTCTTATTTAGGGATCCTATTGCTGCGCTGTAGGCATGTGCAGGTGAACAGCGTGATATTTGTTGCTACATTTATGACAATGAAAAATCGGAGTTGACCATGTTCATTATTTAGTCAGCAAGTCATACCCTGATTCACACAGACCAGTGGTGCCGAAGTATTACCCACAGACTTGAGCATCCCTGTGAATTAATGAACATATAGGACTGTGGGGGTCATTCCAATGTTGGCGGGCGGCGGAGGCCGCCCGCCAGAATTCCCCCCTCCGAAATACCGCGCCGCGGTCAAAAGACCGCGGCGGGTATTACAAGTTTTCCCCTGGGCTGGCGGGCGGTTGCTGAAAAACCGCCCGCCAGCCCAGGGGAAAACGACCTTCCCACGAGGATGCCGGCTCGTAATCGAGCCGGCGGAGTGGGAAGGTGCGACGGGTGCAGTGGCACCCGTCGCGTATTTCAGTGTCTGCAAGGCAGACACTGAAATACTTTGCGGGGCCCTCTTACGGGGGCCCTCTTACGGGGGCCCCTGCCGTGCCCATGCCATTGGCATGGGCACGGCAGGGGCCCCCAGGGGCCCCGCGACCCCCCCCTACCGCCATCCTGTTCATGGCGGCTTTCCCGCCATGAACAGGATGGCGGTAGGGGGGGTCGGAATCCTCATGGCCGCGGAGCGCGCTCCGCAGCCATGGAGGATTCACACGAGCAGCGGAAAGTCGGCGGGAGGCCGCTGACTTTCTGCTTCTGACCGCGGCTGAACCGCCGCAGTCAGAATGCTCGTTGGAGCACCGCCAGCCTGTTGGCGGTGCTCCCGTGGTCGGTGGCCCTGGCGGCCACCGGCCGCCAGGGTCAGAATGACCCTCTGTATGTTTGACTTGCTAGCAGCATCTAGTTTCACATGTTGTGCTATGTTTATGTTGCACTTGAGTAGAATGTCATGGGTGTGCATGCAGCTCAAGCCCAGATGGTTGCTTGCATCTATGTGCTAGTTTTTGGAAAGGTTTTAGTGAGATCAAATGATGTTGACAATTGTCCGCTATTAGAAACATAAATGTGGATGTGATTGTCCAATGTTTGAGTCTATCCTAGTTGGCAGACCTCCTTACCTGTGATGGACTGACTAAACACATGGACAGCTGTCCAAAGCTTCCTGGCTGTCCTTGATGTTTGAAAGTATAAGTTGCATGTCCATCAACCCCTGAGGCACAGGGTTAGGATTATGAAATATGTGTACCTAGGTGTGAGGATCCCAATGTAGAAGACAGACATGTAATTCCAACATTCATTTGTTCCAACCTAGGGTACCCCCTCATGATTAGCAACTGCATACTGTCCAGGCAATTCCATTTACAAATCACAGATCTTGTGGGCCTTGATTGTCATCCAGAAGATAGTCATTAGCTGGTCTGTCACATGTGGAGTGCTTGCAGCATTTGTTATGTGACTAATGGCAGAACAATGATGCACAGATCATTTAAGTAGGTACACACCTTTTTGAGCATTGCTGTGCTGTTAGATAGGAGATGTGCTGGCTGCATTGGTATGTAATCTATGATCTGTACTGTGATTTTGGCTGTTTAAGCTAATTTTGAGGACGTTTAAGAATATCATCAGTAGATGTATCACACAATGATGTCACTAATGTTTGGCTTTCTCTATTTTGACAGCTGCCAACATGGATGCCAATCAGATCCGAGAATTCCAGAGGCGGGCGATGCGTTACCGCCACATTCTGCATGTGGAGTCTGGGTTCTGCAACATGGCATGGCGTTATTGCCATGAGAGAGCCGCAGGGGTCTGGAGGGCATTTGCCCCTGGGGGGGCCATCCTTGCCCACAACAGCCACCACCACCAGCACCACGGCTCCAACGACAGTCACACCAAGGATGACAGCCACTGTTGCAGGCCCCTCTACCTCCTCAGCTCTATGCCCACAGACAGCAGCTCCTGCACCTCCCCCTCCAAGCACTGTACCAGCACCAGCACAACCATCCACTAGTGGCAGACAAACAACCCCTGCTGCAGTCATAGACAGTGCAGAATTTATGAACATGAGACTTGAAATGCAGCAGATGTTGCGCAGGATGGACAGGCTGCAGCAGGAGGTGTCCCGCAATAGCAGGAGACTGCATGGGATAAAGAAGATTCTGCAGAGGGCAAACTTGTGACTTTGTGACCCTCAGCCATGATTCCCTCCCCTCCATCTTCTTTCCTGGTTCTTATATTTAGTGGGTTTAGGGGGCTTAGTGTTAGGTTAGAATAGGCTGTTAGCCTAGTTAGTATAAGTGGTTTGGGGGTGGAGGGTATTATATTTTTACATGTGTTTTTTTTGTTGATGATGTTGGGGTTTATGTGTATAAAAATACAAAAAACAAAAAGTGTTTGAAGACGTGGAGTCAGAAATCCCAGTTGCTGCCAACTGTGGCGCTATTAAGAGCAGTACTGCAGCAAGGAGGAGCTGCTGGTTCTTAAGTATATCAGCTACATCACTGTGGTAGGCAGGCAGGTCGGCCCTGAGGGGGTCATTATTGCATTTGTGTATGCAGTGAAAGGTTTGGTGTGCGAGGTGTTGTGGCAACTCCGTTACTGCAGTGGTGATTTCCTTTACACTTTGTTGAAGTCCTTGCAGGATAGATGTTCACGCTTGCATGGCTGCTGCTTGTTCTGCAGATCACATCATGCACGAATGCACCCCCTCAAGGCTGGCTGCCATATTTTGCATCCCCACCTGCACCTCCTTGGCCAGCTCCTGCTGTACTCCAACTACAGTCCTCTCAAAGCTGGTGTCAATGTCTTCAGAGGACTCATCTGGGTTTGAGCTGGCAGGTCGTACAATTGGGGTGGTGGGTAGGTCCTCTGTGATGACTGCTACTTCTGTGCTCCTCCTTGTGACTGAAGGTGGGGTCTGGAGGGTTCCAAGGACATCTTGGGGGGTCTGCTGGCTAATGTTTGTCAGCTCGTCATCCATGTCATCAGTGAAATCCAGGAAAGGCATATCCCCAGGAGAGCCATCATCCTCTGCAATGAGATATTGTACAATTAGTGTGTCTGTGTTATGGCATTTGTAATGTGACATGCCTGATTTCCTATTAGTTGCACATTGTGATCCTGGTTCCTGTTCATTGTTCCTGTCATTAAGATTAGCAGTCTCCCAGGTTTGTGCCCTACCTGCATGTCACATGTAGTGTGGGCAGTTTGGGGAAATGTCTGCATCACATCCTCTAGGTGTAGGTTCTGCCTAAATTGTATGTTGCCACCTTCTTGTCCTACTCAACCCTCCGTCTACTTCCATTTTCATGGTATGGCCTTGCACTGGCTGTAGGTGTTCTGATGGCATTTGCACTACACTTAACAATCTGTAACTGACCCAGTGTCTGATATTTCACATCCACCTATATGTTGCTGAGACCTAACATATACTATGTATAGCATTGGCATGGCACAATACAGGTGTCAGCATTGGTAGTGTGTACTGCTGATATTGGGCAATGTGTGCTACATTGGATTGCACTGATGGTCCTAGCAGTGTTCCATTTCCTCTTATGACTGTGCGGGTGTGTTTCACTAGCGTTTCACTAGCTGGAAACATATGTCCTCCCCCTCAATGCTGCTGTCTTAGCACTATGACATTTGAGATGTTGCATGGTGGCATTGCAGCTCTTGTGACACAAGGCACATGGTGGACCCTGACATGTGCAGCATGGGTATGACATTACTGCTGTGTACCTCGTAATGCCCCCGTGACCCTTTGCCCTTTCCACTACCTGATTATCATGGCTGACATGCATTGTATAAGAGGCATGCCTCCCGCTTGCAATTAACAAATAGGCATTTTTGTTCCCCATGCCATTTACCCTGCATCTGTCTTGCATCCTGGTAGTCTGTGCTGTCCTGTCCTTGAATCCCTGTGATGATCTCCTCTGGGATGACGGCTGCCACCATCTCCTCCATGTGGTCCAGGGCCTCCTGCGGTGCTGGACTCCCGCCTCCAGTCTGCAGTGCTGCCTTCCTGTTCCTTGCCATCTTTTCCTTGGTCCTGCACTTGCAGTCATGCCAGCGTTTCTTGCACTTGATGACTGTTCTCCGTACTTCTGCCACACTGTTGATCTTATCGACAATTTGTTGCCAAATTGCCTCTCTCCTCTCAATTGGCAATTATGAGGTGACAAATAATTGATGCTGGTGTTCCGTCACCTCTTTCACCAGTATTTCATGCTCCTCTGCACTGAACCAACACTTCCTTTTCTTCTTCTCCCTCTCCTGGGTCTTGTGTGAGTCCTCCTGGCTGGTTCCTAGTCAGTTGTCATCTTCCTGGGGTCTGTCATGGCTTCTGGGATTCATTTTGGGGCTCCTTTGCACATTTTGCTGTGTTTGTTCCGCTTTTTGACGCTATTGCAGCAAAAAATGGTGCGTATCCGGTTTGCGGCGTCATAAACCGGATTAAAGTCATTTTCGCCGCGTTAACGCCGTTTTTCTTTTCAACGTGGCTCATTGGTTTGAGTAAAATAAATAGGGCTCTAACCAGTGGTTTGCGCCGCCGAGCATCAAATTATAAATTTGATGCCCAGGTGGCGCAAGGAAATGGCGTTAGCTGGCGTTAAACTTTTTGACGCAAAACTGCGTCGGCTCAGTTTTGCATCAAAAAGTATAAATATGGCCCTAAGGGCACTAGTCAGAGTATTCTAGTAATGCTATTCTATTTTCCTACCAGCACGTAGATGCATTCGGGAAATTCTAGGTATTTCTTCCTTATTAGAGACTTAGCCAGAAGGGAGATAGACCTGGTTCTGTTTTACTACTCTCCCTTGTTCTCCAGGAGTAACGTCTAACTACCATTTTCTAGCCACGGCTTTAGATGTTTGGAGGGCTCAAGCACTTTTGGCACAGAACTGTAACCTGACAGTTATTCATCTAGAAAACAGCTTCTTTGCCTATGTATGTAGGTAATCAATGGAACAGTTGCTTCCATTTCTTTCGTTCCCACTTTAATTGGGTAGGTGTATATGTGTTTGTACGTACACATATGTAAGGGTGTATGCATCATTATGAGGTTAATAACATCTGCAAAAGGAAATAATTTAGCCCTGTCTGTGTGGTTCTTTCATGTGTCAACTTGCAGATGCAATGCTTTTTAAACCTTTCTCGAAAAAAATAGTATGTGATTCTGCTGCCCTCTACTCCTACTTGCTCCAAATGCCCCCAGCCCACCATTAAATATGTAATGTGCTGTAATTTAAAATGTAAAAACATGATAAGTCAGTTCTTAGCCCACCACATTTTTTCACTTAAGTTTATACCGCATCAAACCGATCTCAGTGTTTCTGAAATGTAAATTATTTATATTATTGTATGGAGTTTTAATTGTGGGGTTCCCAGTTATTTCTTAAGTGATTTTTGACATCTAAACTACAGTGGAGGCAGGTAATTATAGGAGGGAGGGGGGCAGGTGGGAAGCACACACACTCATTTAGTCACACACACACGCACATCCATTCACAACACACGCATGCACCAAACATGTAAAAAAAATACACACACACACACACACCCTTACTTTCAGCTCGGAACTCCCAGAACAGTTGAGACTGCTGCCTTCCCTAACTCGCTGACCTTAGGTCAGCCAAAGAGAAAAGACAGCAGTCCCAACTTCGTCACAGAGATGGATGGGGATCGGTGAGACTGATGACCCCTCACACTCTGTGACGAGGTGTCACTGATTGACACTCACCCTTGGTGGTTCAGGGCTTAAACCTGAAGTGCCCAGGTCAAAGTCAATGGGTGACGCTTCCCCTCGTCACCAAGGGGGAGGGCCTCGAGGCACTTTTGCTGCCTCGAGGGGAGGATAAGCCCATAGGAGCTGTGACCTCTTCAGCCCAGCAAAGTTTGGCTCTGACAGCCAGGAGTCTGCGCAAATTGTGCATGTCTCACTCCTGGCTGCCTGACCTGAACATAAAGAGTGTCTGTCAGGCTGACCTTTGCTCAACCTGACAGGCACTCTTCATGAGGGGCAAAAGGTTTGTGGGGTGTAGCCCCTCTGCCCTAAAGGACGGGTCGCAACTGCTAAAATATGTAACATGCTTCATGCTCTGTACATGTGACACCATCGTTGACAATGCAGTGTGTACTTAGTGTTTTTTATCTGCTCCCTGAGGATGTGCTTCAGTTACTGGTGGGATTAAAATGATTGCTCACACCAGCAAAAATGGTGCCTTGGATCAGACATGGATTGGCTGAGAAGCTAGTTCCTCCAAAAAGAAAATGTTGAGTATAGAGCAGTGGTTCACAACCTTTTGACTTCTGTGGACCCCCCAATTTATTATTACTGGAACCCGGGGACCCCCACTGACGCATTACTGGAATCCATGGCACCCCTCTCCACTGAGTCATAAGTGGGAGCCGAGGACACAGGCCTAAATATTGTCAATGATTTGAACTGAAAAACAATACAAAAAAAACACAGAAACAAGCATTTCCTCAAACACGAACACTGATGATAACACAATTTATTTAGTTAGTAAACAAAAATATTTCCTAAATTCAATTAAAGCCACACACTGTCCATACCATATTCTCTTTGATGCACCTACACTGCCCCCAATAATCAATCTGAGGATACTAATGTAATTTTTAGCCTCCAATTTCAAATTCCTTGACACTTACATTACGTTTTTAAAATTTTCAAGGGGACATTTATCCACTTTTTATATACACTTTATTCATCTGTTAATATTAGTTAATTTTCTCAGGATGGTTTCTGGACCACCAGGGATCCACGGACCCCAAGATGGGAACCACTGGTATAGAGCAATTAGAATGTGAAAGCTTATTTTTAGAAAGTGTACAATGCATTTATGTGCTGAACTAACCAATGTCAATTAACATTATGCAAACGAACTCAGAGAAGGGAAACGTCCAATGACATGCTCAGACCTATGAAATATTTCACAACTATTTTGCAGAGGCTCTAAAAATGTGTGAACTGCAGGAGGTCATCCATGATGGCGGGAACTCCTGCACTGAGCTCCCTGCCAGGTGTACTCTTGCCCTCATTAGCTATGGCAGGACTCTTTAGCCTGTATAGGGATGGGGATCTCTACTACAGATGGGGCTGTCTATTGAGTTTAGTGCCAGTGAGAGCCGGGGACCCTTCTGACATATGCCTATTCAGCAGGAAGTAGGAAGTTTGGTTTCCAGACCCGTCTCACTGTGGCTGACCCAAGCCTCCCCACATGCCTCATCCTCTCCTATCTGCCTCCATAACAGGACTCCCCTTATCTGGATACACCGAGTCCTGGCTAGAGTAGAGTAGCTGAGGGAGCAGGAGTATAACCTATCCCGGCTCAGTCAATGTCATTACACATACACCTCTTCAAAGTGAGGTCTTGGCTGAAGTGTTCTGAGGATAGGCCTCAGTCAAAGGGCAGTTCATCTGGACAACCCTAACCCCTTCCCAATCTTGAAGTAATCAGAGGACACATAGGTGACAGCCATTTTCTCCCATGGAACATTTGTTGAAAAATAGACTGCTCTTGCCTTGTCAGCTGTGGGGACTCCACATGACCTTTAAACAGCATAGACCCAGCGCCCATATTCAGTGAATGTCACTCGTCAGTCAGTCAGTCAAATAACTTTATTCGGCGTATTGCCATAAAAGTACACATACATACATACTGTATGAATCATCATAAAATACAGTACTTATTGCATTTTTCAAAAAGCAAGACTCTTCAATCTTGTCACTTGTCTATTTTCCATAAAAAAGATAAGAAAAATAAAGAAAGGTAAGAAAACCTCTAGGAATCAAAGTTCAGCATTATATTTTACTTCTTACAGGTGAAATGATTCCGACCTATAGCCTTGCTCTTATGTTATATCAGTATGCACAAACGTCTTCTTTAAACTGCTATAGGGCAGTGAAAACTGTTATTATGTAAAGGGCTCTGACACCCATTTGGGTCATGTTTCCACTATAGAAAACTGCAAATGAGTGAATCAATACATGAGTAAATAGAAACGCTAATATCTCATTTTTAGCTTGGAAAAGTGATATGTCACTTTATTGCGGTAATTCATAGGTAATGCTAAACAAAGTAATGGTAGTAATAGCAAATGCACCAGCCATCTCTGGAGTCTGACCAAGTTAGAGAAGAGCATGACATCAGTCATTTTCAACATACCTAATCATCCCATACACATAATCAGAAATTACGTGGTCAGAATAAACACCGGACAGACTGCCTTTGTCTCAATTTAATCCAATGCTGCAAAGTATTTACATTCTGTCGGCTCATGAAAAATAGCATATCTTTTAAATTGTTGGTTAAACCACGTTATTCAGCTTCCTAGAGACTTCTTTAAGGAAAATGTTAGTAGTGAGATAGCGGTGAAAAATGGTAGCTTCCCAGTTACCTCTTTTACTTTGAACAATAACGTCAGTGGCGCCGAGTGACCAAACCCGCCCCTTGGGCACCTAAGAGCATTTTTTTTTATCGTCCCAGACAGTGCCTTTTACAGCTCATTTTTCAAATAATTTTACCAAAAGCTCTTTTTTTATAGACGTTTTTAAGGAGCACTCATTGAACTAAACACAAAGTACAAGTATTGCCTTTGGAGTTGGACCTCCCTGTAGTTGCTTTGGAGGTTTCCAAGTCCCCCTCCCCTCCCTATTATCCCCCCCCCAATCACCACCAACACCCGCCAACAACGAACTGGTCATAAAGAAACTGGGTCCAACTGTGCAGGTTACATCACAAATTTCGAATTATTCGAATTTAGTGCATAAACACCACAGGGTTGACTGCCAGGTCTGGAAAGGAACAAAGACTGCAATAATTCCATGTGTACCAGACATGTCCTCTCCTCCATACGTGTAGTTTTGGAACAGGACTGTGCAACTCACTTCTTCCATGCAGTATCTCAGCTGTGCCCCTTCCATGTAGATATCTAGTCATTTTGACTAAGAATTTACTCTGAACGTGCAAAGTGTGAAAATTAAAAAGTATACACATCTCATAGCCCCAGATACTTTCTTTCGTTTTTTATCTTTCTCTTGTTTTCTCAGATTTTCTATAGTCATAAATCCCTGATTTCTTTTGACTGTCCTCAACACCCACCTTTCAGCTTCAGGTGTGTCATGGTATCTATATCCCTTATTGCTACTCATACGTTTCTTTCTTTAAAAATGGAAAGGGAGTCAGAAACCACTAATTGTAGTTTTTATTGTAACACACTGCTAGGTTACTGGGACAAGTGGCAGCCTCCACTTCAGCTGCTTCAGTAGGGTGTTGACGAATCACTGATTTGGTTACTAACCCTGGAACCACCACAGAGTTCTCATCCATCGGAAACCCTTGGCTATTGGTCCATTTACCATGAACTGGAGCTGGAGTGCATTGAAGCCCCATCATATTTATTTCAAGGTTTCCAACACTATTTGTGATAGTCTTTCCATAACAACTTCAAGCGGGAAAAATACGAAAATGCCCCTGTCGTGCTGAGAACAAATCCCAAACTATTAAGGGCATTTATGCGTTGTTTTTGCGAAAGAAATTCTTGATTCTGTGGATTGTGTCTGAATTAAACGCGGCTGATATTGCACTTTATGTGATCTGCTCCCACCATGTAGGCAGGAGTACATTTTTGGCAAACATTATGCTGGAGCAGGCGGCATCTGTCGGGCTGGCAAGGTGGGCCGCTGTCACTGCAATGCTTTGTAATTGCTGAGTTGATGGTAAATCATTTTCGCGCCACTGTATTTGGAACGAATTGATAGCTATCTTCTGTTTTTTGTTTTTTTTCCCCGAAAGGCAACAACACAAAAATGTTCCTGGTATAATTTCTCATCAGTTTGTCAATCGCATTCTAGGTTTTTTCCACCAAAGTTTGGAGCCTGGGAACCAGTGAACCTTTGTTTAGTGAACATTTCCATGAATCCTTAGGTGTAGCTGCTGCAACTCTCTTTGAAGTGCCTTACATTCATAAACAGGTGTTGTGAATAAAAATAAATCTGTGAAACAACATTATGTGGCATAAATTGAATATTTAGTTTTGTCTGCCCCTTCTCGTTGTCGCGAGCCGCGACTGCTGCCATGTTTCCTTTTGTCTTCAGGGCACTTAACATATTGTACAAATTAGTCAATTAGACAAAAGTCAGCAAAACCTATTGTCCCTACCGTATTACTGCGTGAAAGCATCAGACACACAGCAGTGAATAAGGGAAATGAATGCCTGGTTTGCGTATGTGTTCACGAACACTGCGACATCCTACTGCATGTAAAGAGCGTCAACATTGTGGTGGGTCTTTTCTTGCAGGCTTCAGTGGGAACATGGCAGTTTGCAACCGTCGTAAACAAAGAAGCTTCGTTTCTGGGCCACGTACTTGCACTTACAATTGCCCAGGTGACTTGTGCCTGAGATCATTGGGATAATAAGATGGTCTCATAAAAATTCTATTTGTTTGAACTCATGTTCTATTCAGAGGTAGAGGCACCAAATCAAATATTGTACCACGTGTGGCATTCTTAGCCATGTCTATCTACACGAACGGACGGGCTGAGTCTTCGATTGAGCAAATAACAGTATTTCCAAAACTCCCTCATACTAATATCAGAGTACATATGGTCAAGACTCAACATGTGTGGAGAATGGCAAGTGGCTTTAAGCATTAAATGGCAGAATCTCCGATGTCCATTTTGACCGATGCAAGTGCTTTCCATTTTGATTATTGAAAATCTGCCACATTTAGCCGTGAATTCTCTTTACATCATTGGCTCATCCTGAAATTGAAGGAGGTGGTTTGCCTTTACCCAGATGTCACCCTAGCACACTGCCAGCAAAGGCACACCATCATTAATTTTCTTGCATTTGTTTAGTGAATGATTTTGAAATAGAAAGCAAAAATACAGATAGCATTATACAAGGATATCATGTCTGATCCATGGGGAATAAATAATAATACACACATGTTACAGCACATACGTACTTGACCTAATACCTGGTTACCATGGTATGTGAAATGAAAAAACAAAAAAGAAGTAGATAATGAGGGGAAGGGTGCACTTCCAAAAGCGGTGGGAGTGGAAGAGAAAGGTGTGGTGAGGGAAAAGGGTCAGGAGAAGAGGGAGGGGCTACAGGAGATAGAGACAGAAGGATCCATGAGAGGATGATGAACAGGGGGACACAAACTAGGATTGGGCTCCCAATCCGCAGAGCAGAATAGGCTAGAAAGCAAGTGTCCCTGGCATCAATGCGAGTGGGCAGAGGTGGGATGGGAGGGTAGCAGGAGGTGTTACATGAAATCAGAGCCACGACTGCTGTGTTGACCAAGTGTCACTGATCATCCTTCAGAAAGGGAGACCACATGAAAAGAAATGTGTCAGTTTTGTCTTGCATATTTTAAATGAGTTTCTCGTAGGAGGCTGTTTTATATATTTCGATGAGCTATTCCTCATGTGTGGGTGACTGTTGAGAGTACCAGTAGTGGAATATGCAGAGCTAAGCTGCCATCAGTGCCTTGTTAAGCAACCTGCATTTGTGGTGGGATAGCTGGGAAGAATCTGCTGTGCTATGAAGCAGAATCAGGTGGCATGGCATTGGAGTGGACACAATTACTGTTAGAAATGGGGTTTCTGGTTGGCTAGGGTATGCACCTAAGCCAGGCAGAACCCACCCACTCTAGTCAGGGCAAGGGAGTTACACGTCCAAGATAACCCCTGCTCACCCCCTTGGTAACTTGGCACAAGCAGTCAGGCCTATCCCAGAGGCAATGTGTGAAACATTTGCACAACACACACAACACACGTGATGCACTATCCCCACCACAAAAAAACACAGCACCAAGTTATATGAAAATATACTGTATTGTACACAATGCAATTATTAGACCAAACACAACATGTCAGTAATATCCTGCTACCTTAGCAGTTGTCAGAATGGTACACATTAGTTACTCTGCAGAACTAGCAGTAGCCACATATAACACACAGGTTACTTAGTATTCTGAAACATAAGCAGTAGTCAGGAATCACGTTACTGTTGTGAAGCCAGTTTAATTATAGCTCCATGCACGTTATTTTAACACACTAGGTTGCTGTGCACTTTTACCTAGATATATTTTATTCAACTTCCTTTTATTATTATTACAATAACCATTTTTACGGTCTTGTTTTATTTTCTGTTTAGCTAACTGTTTCTGCCTAGGCCAGCACTCTGTTCTCAAAAAAGACATTCTTGATCACTCCGTGCTTCTTCCAAGGCTACAGCACAGTACATTGCAGGTGAACGTGGTAGAAGTGTAGTCTCTAACATTCGTAGAAAATACACATCCTTACATAGGTACATTATCTCAGAATATCAGCTGTGTTGTTATAAAAACACTTCCTTGTCCCTTACACGTTAGAGGAAGATTCCAGCCAGAGAACCATGACTGCATGCTGATTGCTGAATGCTTCGCTACAGATGCTAACGCAGACTACAGGCCTTTGCTCAAGTATGGGGGTTGATGTCTTCCCAAGGGAACCTAAAGGGCAGAATTAGAGCTTAACATGCTGTGCTCTATCTTAGCCTAGGTAGGAGCTAGTCCATTGATTACAGTGACAATATGATAGTGTTATTCTTATGCTTCACTCTGCTAGTCACAGTTTTAATACTGTCATGTTGTGTCGTCCTGGTTGTTGCAGCTCACGCTTTGCTATCTAAGATGCAGTCATTTTATTAAACCTATTATTGAAACATATACTGCTTCTCTTTGTCATTTATATGTGAAACTGAATTGTAAATGAGAGAACAGGATGAGACCTGAGTGACCACACCTTCCCTAAGAAGCCAAGTATGTAATGCGTTCGGCTGCCCAGTCATCCCTACCCTTGGGTGGAGATGAGGCACTGCTAGTTAGCCAGAGCAAAACCCGGATTGGAGTGACAGGTGTCACCCGCAGTGGATTCAACCTGGTCTCCCACGCCGCGGGCGATTCTGCAGCTAAAAATCTGGTATTCTCACTAGAAAAATGAGGGCCTTCGTGACATTCCTACACCAATGCACTTGTCATAGAAATATCATAAACACCCATATTAGGAACATTATAAAAGTTATGGTATGTCAGGAAAACACATTAGCATGTCATGCCCATAAAAGGAACATTAGCATACATATATGTAATACATCATAAAACAAACATTTTAATATGAGAATATACTATACCCATATCAGGAACATTATACACTACAGTAGAAATGGGGTCTTTGGTTGGTAGTCATGTTGCCCCCTGTCCAAGCAAGGACACCCACTCTAGACAGAGTAAAGGAGAATCACCCTCAGCTAACCCCCGCTCACCTCCTTAGTAGCTTGTCACGAGCAGGCAGGCTTAACTTTAGAGTGCTAGGTTTAAAGCATGTGTACCAACACACACAGTAACTTAATGAAAACATTACAAAATTACACAACACAGGTTTAGAAAAATAGAAAATATTTATCTAAACAAAACAAGACCAAAATTACAAACATCCAACATACACAAGTCAAGTTATTAATTTAAAAGTAAAAAGAGTCCGAAATCCCTGAGAAAATAGGTAAAGTACTGTTAGTATTGAAAAGTACCTGGGTTGCGTCAAAATAACACGCACGGGCGAGTGTGCATCAAAAAAGGTAAGCGGTGAGTCGATTTCTCACCCGCAAGTGAGCTCATGCGTCGTTTCTCCTTCTCCAGTCGGACCGGCGTGCATCGTTTTTCCTCCCCACAGGGGAGCGATGCATCGATCCGGGCAGAACTCAGGTCTGGGCAGGCATTGCGTCATTTTTCCGTGCCCAGCACGGTTTGCATCGAAAATCCTGCCACACGGTATGAGCAAAACCACGCAATGTGGATTGCGATGTTAACAGCCTTTGTCAGTGGGTGTGAGCATAGCTCTTCCAGCTCCCTGCATCAATTTTCCTGCTGCGATGCCGGTGGAGCACCAATTTCTGCCGCGAAGCCGGCGGCGCATAGTTTTTCAGCTGCGTCTCAGAAGGTGTGTCAAATTTTTCCCTGCACGACGATCTGTGCATGGATTTTCGATCTTCGTCTGCCAGATTGACCTTCTAAGTCCCAAGGACCTAGATAGGGCACCACTTGGCAGGGCAGGAGTCTCAGCAGGGAGTCCAGGTGCTGGCAGGAGAAGTCTTTGATGGCCCTGAGACTTCAACAACAGGAGGCAAGCTCAGAACAAGCCCTTGGAGATTTCTTCACAAGCAAAAAGGCACACAAAGGCCAGTCTTTGTGCTCTTGCACAGGCAGAAGCAGCAACTGCAAAATAGCTCCACAAAGCACAGTCTCAGGCAGGGCAGCACTTCTCCTCAGCTCCTCAGCTCTTCTCCAGGCAGAGGTTCCTCTTGATGTACAGAAGTGATCTAAAGTCTGTGGTTTTGGGTGCCCTTCTAATATCCATTTTGCCCTTTGAAGTAGGCTTACTTCAAAGGAAAGTCTCTCTTGTTTGTGAAATCCTGCCCAGGCCAGGCCCCAGACACACACCGGGGTTTGGAGACTGCATTCTGTAAGGGCAGGCACAGCCCTTTCAGGTGTAAGTGACCACTCCTCCGCTCCCTCCTAGCACAGATGACTCATCAGGAAATTTAGACTACACCCCCAGCTCCGTTTGTGTCACTGTCTAGAGAAAGGTGCAAACAGCCGAACTGTCAAACTGACCCAGACAGGGAATCCACAAACAGGCAGAGTCACGGAAATGGTTTAAGCAAGAAAATGCCCACTTTCTAAAAGTGGAATTTTCAAAGACACAATCTTCAAAAACAACTTTACTAAAAGATGTATTTCAAAATTGTGAGCTCAGAGACCCCCAAACTCCACACGTCGATCTGCTCCCAAAGGGAGTCTACACTTTAATCATTTTCAAAGGTGGCCCCCATATTAACCTATGAGAGAGATAGGCCCTGCAACAGTGAAAAACAAATTTAGCAGTATTCACTGTTAGGACATATAAAACACATTAGTATATGTCCTACCTTAAACATACACTACATCCTGCCCATGGGGCTACCTAGGGAAAAGGAAAGGTTTAGGCCCAAGTCGAATTGGCTGTTTAAAACTGCACACACAGACACTGCAGTGGCAGGTCTGAGCCATGTTTACATGGCTACTCATGTGGGTGGCACAACCAGTGCTGCAGGCCCACTAGTAGCATTTGATTTATAGGCCCTGGGAACCTATAGTGCACTGTACTAGGGACATGCCAGTAAATTAAATATGCCAATTATGGAAAGCCAATTGCATATACATTTTGTACAGGAGCACTTGCCCTTTAGCACTGGATAGCAGTGGTAAAGTGCCCAGAGTAACAAAAACAGCAAAAACAGAGTCCAGCACACATCAACAACCTGGGAAACAGAGGCAAAAAATTAGGGGAAACCATGCCAAGGATGAAACGTCTAACACACTGTATGTCTTTCAAACGTACCTGTTTATGAAGAGGGGCACTTCCAGTGCCAGGAAAAAGATCAAAAGAGGCCCCCGGCGTTCCACTGTGCAAAACGGGGGTCCTCCAGTGATTTGGTGGATGAGGGGGGGTGACACGCACCCCCTCTGAGTTTATGACGGGCCCCTCCTGGGGCCCGCAATCTCTGGGGGCCAGGCCACCACTGACCCTTCCACAAGCCAGAGCCACAACAATGTCCCCAAAGAACAATACTGGGGCCCGGCGGGCTGACCATCCAACCCAGAGTCACCACCCTGCAAATGAGCCACTGACCTGCGCACCAGGACTTTCTCGGGAGCACACCTACTCCACATCAGGTCAGAGTTTACCCCCTGAACCTGATCATCCAACCCAGAGTCACCACCCTGCAGCTGAACCATTGCCTGGTGCACCTGGCTCACCAGGACTTCCTGGGGGCCCACCTACCCCCCCACAAGGAAACACCTTCCCTAAGGGCCACACAAGAGTCTGGCTGGCGCAGGACTCCTGACCTCTGCCCATCTGACAGAGTCTGGAATCCCCCAACCCAGAAATGGTCTTACAAAGGTCATTCCTGAGGTGCTCTACTCTCACAGCTGACCCTCCAGGTGCTCCACTGGGACCTGCAGCCCCCTCTCGACCCTATACCTGGATTTCTGCCTCCTCCACTCTGAAGTAGGATTACCATACAACAGAACCGGCAGAATGCTATCACCAGCCACCTGCCCAAGTCCTACTGGCAATATGGGATCTCTTTGAGCAGCTGGCCCTACGGTGCAGGCTAGGCTCCCCTCCTGGCATCCACTCATGGAACCAACTAGGTTATGAGACTGGGTCTCGGACATCCTGGGACTCAGCCCACCACCACTCCTCTCCTCTCCATGGGATCCTGAACCCCTCCCATTACACTGGGACGTACCTGGGACACAAGCCTTTCCCACCACGCCTGGTTGGGAAACATCTCGACCACTTTCATTAGGAACACCCCCTAATGCCACACCAGACCCTCTGGTACACAACCAGAGGTCCACCTCCTCTGCAAGCTCCCTGGGGTCAGAGAGCTCACACTGACAAGTGTTGGCATAACCCTTAAAAACAACAACAAAGAAGGTGCTCTCTGACAATCAGATTAAAAAGCCCTTCAAAATGATTTACTGTGCTAACCTTCACTCATCCATCTAGTGTAATGCAGCAATCCTCCACAAACTCCTCCCAAGACTGGCGGGGCAGTTTCTGACAGCTCCTGAACCTCTTTCTGTATTCCTCAGGGGAAAAACCATACTTCTCAATCAGTACGTTCTTCATAGTGGAGTACCCCTCCTTGTCACTCTCTTCCAGAGCCAGGAGGGCATCCCTCCCCTTCTCAGGAATATAGCTCCCTAGGCCAGTCCCCCAATCCTTCACAGGGATCCTGCACTCTACCAGATCCCTCTCATATTCCTTTAACCACTGATGTATGTCACCCCCCTCTTGGAACCTAGGTACCAGATCTACAGGTATTTGAGGAACATCTTTGATACAGCACTCTACATTGCACCCAACACTGGACTCCAGCTGCAGCGCTGGTGAGTCCAGAACCTTCAGACTGCGCTCAACAGCTAGTCTCTCTCTGGCAAAGGCCCTCTCTTCATCTGCCATCCTCTCCTGTACTAAGGCCTTCTCCATCTCAGCCCTTCTCTCCTCAACAGCTAGGCGTGCTAACTGCAACTTCAGGTCCATCTCTTCCTGCCTATCTCTAAGCTCATCAGGTGACAAGGAATGAGAGGTAGCCCTGCTTCTTACAGTGGACCCAGCAAGGGACTCCCTATCACAGGGGCCTTCCCTGTCAACTGGCGTTCCTGCCCCGTCATTCTCACCCTCCTGATCAGTCTCTCCACCGCTCTCTAGGGATGAGGTCTGGGAGCCCTCCCATTGGGAAACCTCGCTACACTCAGGATCCTCTGGGTACCCCCTAAGCACACTCTTCCCTTGGGCATTTGTCACAAAACTTTCAAAGAAATGCAGTGATTTCCTGAGGTCCCTTTCCACTGGGAGCCCTCTCTCTCTCTACAGAACCCCTCTAATTCCTCTTGCGTGAAAAATGGCACGTCCTCTAAATTAAAGGTTGGCATCATTTTGAAAAAGTACAGTAAACACAAGTGTGACAATCAAAATACCCAAGCGTGAGAACTGAAAACAGGAAAAATGACCAAAGAGTGAAAGTTAAGAGAAGCAGCACATGTGATGCTCTAAACGCAAACTTTGTACTAAAATAATGAGTCAAAATGGTATTGTGCAAGCGCAAGTCCTATCCTCACCGCTGACGACCAATTTTAGAAATGGGGTTTCTGGTTGGCTATGGTATGCACGTAAGCCAGGCAGAACCCACCCACTCTAGTTAGGGCAACGGAGTTAGATGTCCAAGATCCCCCCTGCTCAACCCCCTGGTAGCTAGGCATGAGCAGTCAGGCCTATCTCCATATGCAATGTGTGAAGCGTTTTCACAACACACACGTGACACACTATCCCCACCACAAAGGAAACACAACACCAAGTTATATAAAAATATACTGTATTGTACACAATGCAAATATTAGACCAAACACAACATGTCAGTAATATCCTGCTACCTTAGCAGTTGTCAGAACGTTACACATTAGTTACTCTGCAGAACTAGCAGTAGTCACATATAACACAAAGTTTACTTAGTACTCTGCAACATAAGCAGTAATCAGGAATCACGTTACCACACCAATGTACTTGTCATAGAAATATCATAAACACCGATATTAGGAACATCATAAAACTTATGGCAAGTCAGGAAAACATATCAGTATGTCATGCCCATAAAAGGAACATTAGCATACATATATGTAATACATCATAAAACAAACAGGTTAACATGAGAATATACTATGTCCATATCAGCAACATTATACACTGTATGCCTTTCAAAAGTACCTGTTTATGAAAAGGGCCACTTCCAGTGCCAGGAAAATATCAAAAGGGGCCCCCGGTGCTCCACTGCGCAAAACAGTGATTTGAGGGAAGAGGGGGGTGGCACACACCCCCTCTGGGTTTATGACAGGCCCCTCCTGGGGCCTGCGATCTGTAGGGGGCCTCCTCGGGCCTCCACTGGCCCTTACACAAGGGGGGATGCCACAAAAATGCCCCAAAGTACAATACTGGGGCACGGTGGTGCAGGGAACCTCCGATGAGGCTTCCACCCCCGCCATTGAGCTGCAACACGATAATGAGGGAGGGGGGTCCAGTGAGCCTCGGTCCTCCTCCAACAAGGCCACGCAGCCCTCGGTTCCCCAGAAAAAAGGTTGCGCTTCTCCCGGAGTGAGTACTGAGCCCACCGGGGTTCCCAGCCGGCTTGGCTGCTCCTCAGGCCAAAAGGAGCACTCGGACGGCAGGGACAACCTTGCCCATTCCCCGCTGGTCAGGGGTGCCGCGCCCTGGCTGTCCTGCCCGACCGACAGGCGAACTCACCTTCTCCCTGAGCTGCGAAACACCCAAAGGAGGTGTCTGTTGGTGCCCCGGGGGCACTGGCCTTATCACTTGTCACTCCCGGGGCACTATCAGGAGCACTCTGGCTCCTATGTTCACCGAGTTGTGGCCCAGGGGTCCGGGAAAGTAGCACATCCTCACGCTCAGTGTAAACAGCCCGCCCAGGCTGCGGCAGTGATTCTTAGCATATGGAAAGTGCTTCAAAAGCGCTACACAAATAACTCCACAGCCCTCACTAGGCACTAGGGGTATAAAGAAAAGCGTTCTCCAGGTGCTACACATTTGAAAAGAAAGCGCTCCTCATGCGCTTGAAACAGGTGGTTGCAGGGGTCAGGGACCACAGCACCCTGCCCCTGGGGGACAAAGAGTCCATGAAGAAGGAACACAGAGGGTAGGGCCCAGCATCAGGCCAGCACAAGGGGAATGCAGGCAGATGGCAGTCTCTCCAAATGACCAGCAGGTCACAGGGCAGCACAACAGCAGCAGTGCATGGCGGTTTCTTGTGAGTCCCTCCAGCAGTCTGGGTCCAGTTCCAGGTAAGTTCCAAAATGTCTCCAAATTGTGGGGAAAACTCCCCTGTACTTATACTCAGTTATTGCAGTGTGTTACAAAGGAAGGGGAGAGGATGTTCCAACCAGTTACAACTGGTTCTGGGAGTGCCACCTCTCTCCTCCAGCACAGGCTCCAAGCATCAGTGGGGGTGCACGGCCCTATTGTGTGAGGCCAGGGCACAGCCTTTACAAATGCAGGTGTGCTGCGCCTCTCCCTTCTCTCAGCTCGGGAAGACTATTCAGCATGCAGATGCACCTCTGTGACACCTCCACCCTCCCTGTGTACAGGCTGTCTGAAAAATATGCACAAAGTCCAACTGTCACTCTGCCCAGACGTGGATTGGAGTCAATCTGCAAAACACGAGAGTCATAAGCACAGAAAAATGCTCACTTTCTAGAAGTGGCATTTCTGGAATAGTAATAAAAAATACACCTACACCAATAAGCAGCATTTATTTTCACCATTACAACCATATCAAACATGGCTACGCTACAGCTCATAAATCAGACTATACCCCCTACATATAAAGCAGGGCATTTCAATTGCAATCCTATGAGAAGGCAGCACTCACAGCAGTGAGACACCAAGTTAGGCTGTTTGTCACTACCAGGACAGGCCTTGCAACCTGACACATGTCCTGCCTTCTACATACATAGCACCCTGCCGATAGGGCTAAGTCGGGCCTACCTTAGGGGTGACTTACATGTAGTAAAAGGTGAGTTAATGGCCTGCCAAGTAAATTTAGATGCCAGGTCCCTGTGGCAGAAAACTGCGCACACGGGCCCTGCGCTAGCAAGCCTGAGACAGGTTTGAAAGACTACTTCGGTGGGTGGCGCAAGCAGCGCTGCAGGCCCACTAGTAGCATTTAATTTAGAGGCCCTGGATATAGGGATGCCACTTTACAAGGGACTTACAGGTAAATTAAATATGCCAATTAGATATAAGCCAATCATACCAACTTTAGATGGGAGAGCACCTGCACTTTAGCACTGATCAGCAGTGATAAAGTGCTCAGAGTCCTGGAGCCAACAGCGAGAGGTCAGAAAAAATAGGAGGAATTAGGCAAAAAGTCAGGGGATGAACCTGCCACAAGGGCTAGGTCCAACAATTACCTTTCGATTAAAGTTGACCACCTTTTCCATGACAGTAGTTAGTAGACTTACATTTGCCAGAAGTACTCCTAGACCAGTCGCCTTAGACTGCATGACTGCTTTGCCATCATTTATTTAAGAGTAGCCACTGAACCATGTCAGACTCGTTGATGAAGACAGAAATGTCCCCATTGTTGTTATGTCTGCCATGTAAAAGGCTCTAAATTGCAGGGTAAGCTATGAGAGCCAGTGATAGAATTCCATCATTTTTTGGCAAATCCCCCATTACTATTTTCCTCTTAATAAAGCTGGTACATCCATGAACATGTTGTATTAGTGTTGCAGAGAAAACTCCCACATGTGATTCATGTGGGTTTGTAGAATTTATAACGCACACACTTTAGTGGGGGACCTAATGAATATTTGTAGTCCTGCAGCTTGAATATGTCCTCAGGTCTAAAGGCTTAGGATAAGAGCTAGTCATCATTCACATTGATTCTAGTTCCAACTTTTGGCCTCAAGTACAGAAGCTATAGAACAAATAAATACATAAAGGAAATTGACTACTTTTGGGAATGATGGTAAAAGCTTGTGTTTTGTGCAGAACCTATACCTCAATATGTATGGCTATTTGTAAGTTCCCACATACCTATACCTTCTCACATTTGCCTTCTTTGATAGCAAAGAGTAGCACTGGGAACCCAATGCAAAAGACATAGGGCCAGATTTACCAGGAAATGGCGCATCAGCTGTGATGCACCACTTTTTTTGAGCCCTGTTGCTCCCCCCTAACAAAACCATGTGTGTGCGTATTTACAATACAGCGCACCATGGCATATGTTAGGACAATAGCATCAGCATTTATGATGCTATTGTGGTACTTTCCAGGATTAGCACCCATAAATTGTGGTGCTAATCCTGCAAAGTAAAGGGAGGCCCATTAAAAGTAATGGGAATGTCATTTTAACGCCTGATCTGAGCAGGCGTTAAAAATGATGCTAAAAATGGCGCAGTGAAATTTTGTAAATTTATGAGCCTCCCTGTGGGGAAATACCCCCTCTTGCATACATAATGGCTGGTGCAGGCATAATGTGGCGCAAAGTGGCGCAATGCAAGCATTGCGCCACTTTGTAAATATGGCAAGGGAGAATTAAAAATACTTAAAAATACATTAGGGTACAAAAATTACAATAGTGTGCCATTAAGAGGCCTTAGGGCCTTCTAAATCTGGCCTAAAAATGGCAAAATGCATTTTACGCTTGTGAAAGAAGGCTCAATGTTGTCAATCAGGTAAAAAAAAAAGCACTAAAGAATGTTGGAAGTAATCAAAGAAAAGGGCGCACACATTGTTTTATAAAGGTTTTTTTTGGGTTGATTACATTTCATTCAAATAGTGGTTCTTGAAAACAAGGTTCCATTAGGGGAGGAAAAGTGACTAACGCACCTACCTTTATGCAGTAAGTGTACAACACCAAAGACCAACGGCTTGTATGGATGGTTGAAAACTATTGGAGGTAAGCTTGAAACGGTGAACGTGCTGCAACTAATGGATGTAAACATTACATTACCTGAAGGCACATCATTCACAAACCTCAGAAGGATGGAAGGTTAATTAAGATGTGACAGGATTTGAACCAATGACCTGAACATCTTTGCATCAGCCAGCAGTGAACATTTAGCTCATTTTTTTGACAGCCATGTCTTTAAAAACGCTTTTAGACAGTCTTGAGCAGAGACTTTTATATGGCAGTCAGAACCTTTAGCCTTTGCAACAAAATGGAGTGTCTTGACAAACTGCAAAGGTTACAAGGTCAGAAATAATCAACAAGCAGATAGGGCCTTTGTATGGCAGTTGTAGGTCACCAAGACGGGTGGCCTGACCAAATGTGCTATTACTTCTCCAAACGGGAGATGTTTCTGATACTGATTCTGAATAGGAGTCAGGATAAAAGTTCTTAGGTCATCAGACAAGAGATTTTGATTCAGATATTAGGCATAGTTGTGAGGCATTTGGAAAAGCAATCAGTTTGACTGGTAGCACTATTTACCTACCAGGTGAAACGCATTCGATGAGGAAAGCATGTAGGTGTGTACAAACTGATGAATCCTGCAGCTATCTATTTAGCTGAAATGGCAAGATCGAAAAGTGTATGTACCTATCTTGGAATGATAAAACAGCAAAAGAAGCTGTGATGATTTCCATTGAAAATACCTGACCTGTGGGAATTGTTGAAACCATCGAACAATATCTGTTGCAAAATGGACACAATGGGACAATTCACAAAGGTAAACTTAGAACAAAAGTCTAAGTTTACCCCAAAAGTCTAAGTTTAAAACTAAGGTCTAAGTTTAATCATAGTAAACTTAGACTTTTGGTCTAAGTTTAGACTTTTGATGTAAGTTAAGACCAAAAGTCTAAACTTTGACCAAAGGTCTGACTTTACTCGTAGTAAAGTTAGACTTTCGGTGTAAGTTTAGATCTAAAGCCTAAACTTAGACCAAAAGTCTAACGTTACTATGAGTAATTTAGACCTTTGGTGTAAAGTCTGAGGTTACTTATGTGAATCGGGCTGTTGAAATAATAGTGTTCTGAAATCCCTGGGTGACATACTTACAGTCAAATGCAAGAATGTGGTGAAGCTGTAGGCTATGTGGAGAATCAGGTTTGCATTAAAACAAAGAATGAAAGTATTTATTTCTATTAATTTCAAAGCATGTTTTATTGGTGATATGCAATATATATATGGCAGCTGGGCCGGTATTGGCATAATCTTGAAAATGGATTGACCTGGCCTCAGTGACAGAACTGGTGTTTTAGGAAGAAGGTGCATTTCTTATTGTCTTCTGAGTATTTCATGCGGCAAGGAAACCGAAGGAGCAGCAGTAACAGAATGTAGGTGTTGGCTTATGTGTGCACTCCGAATAGAAATGATTATTTTGCTGAAAAGAGGAAAGCTCCCTTGGACAATGCTGGTTGTGATTACACAAAAAACTGGTTGAAGCAGACTCAGAGAGGTGGCAGTTTATGATGAATGCAGCAAATTAGAAGTAGATACTTTTGGATAAATCTAAAAAAAAAAACAACCAGAGACCAGGGAGCGACTGTATACATAACTGTAATAGCAAGTGCAGCAGATGGTGATCTACTGCAGCAATTTGCATTTTTCTGCATGATCTCCCCAGATTGTTTGTCTTTTATAGACTGTGCTCTGCGACATTGATCTTCTGTGTCACAGTGTGGGCTCTGTAAATGCGAACAGTAAAACTGATCACACCCTATTACCTATTTAACTTTATAGTGAGGTCATTGTTACTAGGTACAGGAGACATAAGTGTGATGTAAAGGTAAATGCCATATCACACTTGCAGTGCATATTTATTCCGTCACGCATTGGACTAAGTGTATGACTCCAGAAACACTAAAGTGCCCTGGCTTGGCTTCACTACAGTAGCACATAGCAAGGAGAAGTACAATGCCTTGTAGAAAATGTACTTTTATGTAGTACATAAATCACCTCTAACAGCCTGATTATGAGTCAAGCACACATATGTACAGAGATACTTAGTGACTGGAGTTTCCATTTCAAGACAGTATTTCTGCACATATGGATATTTTCAGAAATTAGTATTGCCTTCAGTGCTTTCCAACCTGTTATGTTTTAAACCTTCAGAAGATGGTATAACTGTGCTAACCCGGATTTACTGGGCGGGATTCCACATGAAATTGTTAATTCCATGGAATTCAATGGATACAAACATGGATTTTCACAAATCAGGTTGGAAAATGGTAAGAACCTTACTTAGCTTAGAGGAAAATTGACTATTGTCATTATAGTGTAATAAAATAGTGAAAATAGATTTTTTAAATATGTATTGAAAACACAAACTGCACTTTGTGCTGCCCTATACCAGACAGGAATTAAAAACACGTTTGGTTGCCTGGCTCCCCTGCAGTGACAATAATTAGCATCACGTATTAGTTGTGCTAGTTTTGCATAAAACAGGACTTGCAACACTGTATGCTTTAATTTGGAAATTCCACTTGGAAATCCCCAGAAATTAAATCTAACCAACAAGGAGATAAGTAGATGAAAAGATGTGCTTCCTTTCTACAGGGGAGGGCCTGAAATGGGATATTAACACATATATTATTTTATTGGCTTTTTTACATATGCACTGTTACTCTCCAAGAACTGTCTGTGGATGTCCTCGAAAATGTAGGTTTTTTATATATACTTGTGTCTGTTGGTGGCAGGGGAGTGGGGAGTGTTCAAGAGTCCAAGAGTCCAGGACTAGGAACTTAAACATTTTCCTTCAGTAGTCTGTTCCCCGGGAACGTGTCCAATATTTTGTGTGTGTGCAGTGGTTGATCAATCTATATCTCACACAACTTTTAAACATCTTTGGCTGTGTAATTGTTGCTTATGACTGTTTATGTTTGGGGGATTTTTAAAGTTTATTTTGATCATTTTTTAAATCAAATTCAGTTTTTCTGTCCTGGCACTATATTTTATCTTACATGAATGTTTTTGTATTCTAGTCAATGCTTTATTGGTGGGGTATGGGCCTGTGGATGGGCTTGGGCGCATTTTGGGTATCTACTTACTCCGGGTCCAGCATTATGTGAAACTAGGGTGTGTTTCATAATCAGCCATTTTTTCATTTCGCCTGTGCGTTCTTCCTTATCAATGTACTCATCCATTTATTGGAAGTATTATGTGTCCCACAGGTGGACATCTTGCTTTTTTCTTCATTCCTTCTTATTCCTTGCTACATGGTGATCCATCACTTTGTGACCCTAGTGTGTGTTTCATAGGCAGCCACTTTATCTCTGCTCCTTATGCCTTCTTCCTTCCTAATCCAATTTCTCAGCCACCATTTTGTAAAAAAAATTCATGTATCTGAAAGTCGATTATTATCAATTGTGTGCCAGTTTTAAAAGCCTTCTGTTGGAGCTTTTTTTTTTTTTTTTTTAACTTTACTAACCATTAGGAGATCCCACAGATATTTTGGCTAATTTTTTATATATATATATATATATATATATATATATATATATGTATATATATATGTATATATATATATACATATTCTGTAATTTTGTTTGTGAGTTGGTTGTAGTCTGATCAGCCATTGTTATTATTTTTTATTAAATAAAATGATTTTTGATAATCACCCTATGGTATTCACCTAGTCCATAGGTCTATGGGGTTAACACATATTATTTCCTATTGTTATGATTTGTTTTCAAGGTATCAGTGCAACATTGAATGGGCCCTCTACAATATGGTATTATTTTTAATTAATGTGATTGATTTCCACCTTGAATGGCTCCCATAATGGTTGTAGAGGTAAGAAGTAATTATAAATATTTAGGGGCATACGTACAAGAAAGTGGTGCATTATAGATGATGTATTACTATTCTTGAGCCCTCCTACTGGCACCTAATGACACCATGGTAGTGCAGTATGTATGATAGAGTGCACCATGGCGGTCATTAGGCCAATAGCAGCAGATTTTTTGACGCTATTGTGGCGCTTTGCTGCATTACTGGCAAAAGTGTTGACGCGACTGCAGCAAAGTGCGTAGAGGCCCATAGTTTACTTTGGGTGCGTCATTTTAATGCCTGCTTTGTGCTGGTATTAAAAATGATGTAAAAACTGTTGTCTTGCAAATTTCACTGGGGTATTTTTGCGAGCCTCCTAGCATCAGAATGCCCCCTTTGCATTCATTATGCCTGGCACAAGCATAATGTGTCACAAGGAGTTACAAAGTGGCGCAATGCAACCATTGCACCACTTTGTAAATATCGCATGGCAAAAATTGCTCCTTAACGCCACATTACAGTAAAAAAATTATGCTAATGTGGCGCAAGGAGGCCCTAGGGGAGTGTAAATATGTCCCTTAGTATCTTGTTCTCAGCAACGTAGGCCAATTTGGGTGTTGTCTTGGTATCAACTTTTAGTATTAAGCAAGTTTTTAGTCTTGAAAACAACCAATTTGGTATTCCTGTAGATTTTCATTATTTTTTTTCGAATTAGTGCCTCGTCAGAATCAGTTTCAACACAGGTATATGATTGAGATATAGGTCAAGTCTGATTGACTGCCTGCTTAAGTGGTAATCGCTACAGGCAAACACCTGAGAGGGAGACCAGTCTCTGTATTAGCAAACACAACTGTTAGTCCTAACAAGCAAGAAATAAAAAAGGGTTATACATAAAAACATTATCCTGCCAAGAAAGTGGGAATTGAGGAGAAAAAGAAAAGCACTGACATCAAGTCCTCTTCCATTTTTGCACCCTCCAGATGAAGATAACTGCTGCACCCGTTTCTAGGAAGGAAAACGTTGTGCTCAGCCCCCTGGATCAACAACGGTACCACACAAACCAGATCTAGAGCAAATGTCTTTCCCTGATAAGGTGGCTGCAATCAAGGCTGAGACAAGCGAGTCTGAAATGGAATTGTTCCAGAAAAGAGAATATTACACGTCAACTAAAATAAGAACAAGAGTCTGGATGTCTGACCTTTTTAAGTTAAGAGAGGAGAGAAGCTGAAAACCAAGATGTTGTAGGTGCTATTACATTTGATACATTGTTTTAACCATATCCTCCTGCATAGAATGGAAAGAACTCTTCGTCATCTTCTCCAGCCCCCTACAGATGAAGGTGACCTGAAGTGGACCCACAAGCCACGTCATGGGTCACAAGGCAAAAAAAGGTTCCAGTAGCAATACATGGCAGTAGAAAGATGATTGCTTATGTTCAAAGTTCATTGAGGAGGTACAAATCGCCTCTGTACATCCTTCTTGTGATCACTGCCACCTGCTTCCATCTTCACAAAATTGCAAATAACATTATCAGCAACAACCCCCACCATAATCCCAACCCAGCCTAAGCAAAAAGCAAACAAAATACAGCTCTTTCACAGTACCCCTGGCTTTGGATTTTAGGGAAGCTGTCCTCCCCAGTTTGGGACTTATTTTCATTTAGCCAGAATGAGGAATGCATTGCTGACTGTGCAGTTTGCCTCAGTGCAGAGCATTGTGAGATGCCAGGTAGACATCTTAGCACTGGGGCCCTTTTGGCCCATATAAAAAAAAAAAAAAACATACCTCTAATCTTATGCCAACAGCACCTAAAAAGTTTTATGCCCCTGAGACTGAGGAACCAGAACTGATGTATGAAGGTGACATTTATAAAGAAGAAAATCTTATTGGCAGGACAGCCAGTTAGGCTGGTGGTAGTGTGCATTCAACACTAGAAGCAACCTCTCCTTGTCACAAGGAAGCAGGGGATATTGCTGTTGATGTCAGCAGCAGTTATTTGCAGTGGGATCATTATCAGTTTTGGCACAAAAACTACAGCTCTATCAGGTCTGTGTTAAGCAAAGATATACCATTCCACTGAACCTATAACTGGGTTCATTTATACTCTATAAAATTAACAAAAATGTTGGTGTTTGACTTTCTGCTGTTTCGTTTGTTGGAAGGAGAGGTGTTTCTGTAATTTGTCAAGGCACTATGTCCAAAAAAAGCTGTACTGTCAGTTCCTGGAACTGGTTGCTAAGGAATGAAGGAATGTGTTGTGCTTGAACATTTGTCAAGCTATAGACTACATGTGCATCACTGTATACTGGGGCTGACTGTCATTTAGTGATATCAGTATTGATGTATTAAAGGCATTTGTCCATTGAAAAGGAAAAACAGAGCTAGAAATATCCTGGAATAAATCAATAATAAAGCCTACAAATTACTTCAATGCGGGGTCTCATGGTTGAATGTGTTACCATTGACACTAGAAGTAACAATCTAAAAGTTGTGGCAGATGAAGGATACTTCAAAGTTCTCTGTTCAGCCCACTGCATTTGTTTGATTGTGGAAACATTTTTCAAGAAGGAAGAAATATTCTACAATTTCCCCCCGGGAAGACATCCCCCATACCTGAGTATGGCAGTAGTGGGAGATGCCTGTTTTCTATTGAGACACCTTCCTCATATATGCCAGGCATCTGGCAGTCTCAACAAGCAGTTGTAGTGAGGTCAGGCAGCATGTAATAGTGGTCATCTGTCTGGAACCTCCCTCTAATGTGTAGGGGACAGAGAGATGTTTTATAATAAAACAGCTAGTGTTCTGAGAAAAGTGTCCCCACGTAAAAATACGCATGTTTCTGTGAAATGTTAAAGACATGGTGTACCACTTGTGCTGGCAAATCTATCTCACCAGAGCCAAGGAGAAATCACAGAGTGAAAGAATATTGCCCTAAGAAATGTAAATACTTTCCTAAACAAAAGGACAGCAAGATAAGAGAAAATAAAACATCACCACAAATGTGTTAGCTTCTAAAAAAATAAAATAAAATATAATGAAAATGTTACTAGGCTAAAGGACACAGACAGAAGGACTAGTCACAAAAATAATGTGCCCACAGACATTTCTTAAATGGCATCCCAACATTCTCCCCTTGTTGGTTCAGAAATGGTAAAGCAGCCTAGTCTCTAAATTAAAAGCAACTAAAATGCAATACTTTAAAACATATATACATACATTTCAACTGTGACAAGTCAAGACATACTTGAGCAGGTATATTGGTAAAATGTGAAATGGACACTTTAAAATCTTAGTCGTGGTGCCAATTAAGCCAAATTCAAAAGTCAACGTCATATTTAAAATCTCCAATCAAAGCTGGGACAATTTAATCAAAGAAATGTTCTACTTTGGCAGGAGGTAATGTGACCAAATTAGTGCCAAGGACAACCAAACAGCACTCATTTTCCAAAGCCTGAGCTCCAGCATTCTGTGTTGTTCCAGATGTTGAGGCAAGAGCTGTATAATCCACAAAGGGCAGCTAATACATGGCTTCCTGTAGCAAATGCACCTTCAATGCGCATGTATGATAATGAGCCCTCAGCAAGAATATCAACAGATCTGCATCCTATGAAAGTAGGCACCACACAAAAAAGACAAAGTTACAGTGTAGATTCAAAAGGGCACCAGAGGGACCAAAACACATGCTGCCCACAATCCAAAACCGGTCTGAATGACAGAGACCGGATACACTCCATTTCTTCCAGCAGTGGTGCTCTGAAATACTGCATCATGCGTTCATAACACTGTTTCACTGATAGAAGTGCCATCAGTCCTTGTTATAAGGGGAAAGCCATTGCAAACAATAAGCAGCAACAGCAACATGCCACCTGTTATAGCAAAAGTAATTGGAAATCTCCCAAAAATTGTTGAAAATGTTATGTGGATGGCTGAAGGTATTATTCCAAATATAGAGGAGAAGGTGCTGATGAAACCAGAACCAAAAGCCTTAAAGAAATGTACAATCCCTGTAGTACTGGACGTGTTGAAAATTCATCCCACAAGTTCACCAAAGTGTCTTGGAAAGTTTGCATGCAAAAGGGACTGCATCTTTGCAGATGACCTCGCCACTTGGAGTGCATAGGTCTTGCGTGCAGATGTCAGCGCCACATTTTTTTGAACAATAGAGCTTTTAGTCTGCTTATCTTATCAAAATCCTCATTTGAAGTATCAATATGAGGTCAAATATCTGCTACTTTCATCTGTTTCATGGGGGAAAAGAATGTTATCACAACAGGTGACAATTTGGGAGACCAAAACTACATAAGCAATTCCGGCTCACATTCCACAATAGCTTTCACTATTAAAAAGCACATAGCTTCCATTAGAGAACACCTGGAACATTGTTCTAATCGAAGGGACAGAAACTTTTTTCACATAGCAAGCTAAATTAACTGCCGAAGCATTGCACACCCCGTAAAAGGATAGCTGCTTGCAAACCATAGCATGGCTCCGAGACTCTCACATTCACTGCCGCTCAGAAAGGCCTCTTTCATGTTATTGATACATTCGTGCAAAAAGGGTAGCTCCCACTCTTCATGGATGTAACTATCTCCTAGAGTTTCATATCCACTCACTGGGATGTCTTTTAATCAAGCTGTGAATTGCAGTGTTGAAATAGGCAGATTGATGCCCCCATGTATTAACCATTCAGCTAATAGAATTTTGGCCACAGTAAAATACAACTTTTTAAAACTTTTCTATGTTTAGCATAACATATGTCCCTTCCTTCTTAGCCATTTTTTGTTGCTGTCGTGTCATATTAAATGCTGAAAAGATGTCACTTGCGCTAACGTGCTGCCAGAAAATGTGATGTTTGTAGTGTCCATCCTAACTGCATAATGGATCTACGCTTGCCACACTGGCTGCCCTGCTGCCTGGCGCACTCCAGAAGCCGGTTACTACTGGCACCACTGTTCCCGCAGATGTTGTGGCTGAGGCGCTGGGTTGGGACCTGGAGAGGCGGGCCCTAAGAGACTGAAGGGGCGGGGGAGGAGAGGGAAAGAGGTCAAGGTTGGACAGGAAAAGTTCTTTGGGCACACTGGGAGGGTAGAGGGAGGGGGTTTGGGAGTGGAGGAAGAGGAAATGGTTGTAGGAGGTGTACGTTTGCTGACTTTGGGTGAAGGTGCATGGGCTGGAGGCTGTCTTGAGGTGGATGGCTGTTGGGTGGGTGTGTGGCTGTGTTTGTGTACCTTGGGAGGTGGGCTCACAGACACAGTGGGAGAGGACACAGGGGATGTGTGAATGGTAGTGGGGGTGGTGAGTGCACGTGAGCGGGGTGTGGTGGTGGGTGTGCTGGTGATGGAGGTAGTGGCTGACGATGTAGTACATGCAGATGTGAGTGGAGACGAAACAGGGAGGGAGGAGGGAGACGAGGAGGAGGGGACACAGTGGAGGCAGTGGATGTTGGTATGTCTGCATGTGTATGATGCTTGCATGAGTGCCTGTGGGATGTGTGGTGCTTATGTTTGCCTGAGCTTCCCTTGTGTGTTGGTGTGTGTGCATGCTGGTCTGATGGTGTGCTTGGGATAGGCTGAGGTACAGGGGTTTGGGTCTGAGTGGAGGAAGTTGGAGGGGGGAGGCTAGAGACAAGGACAATGGCTGGCATCAGTGCTGAGGCCAGAGTCTGAAAAGCTCGCTGTTGGGCTGCCTGACCAGAATGAATGCACTCAAGGTATGCATTGGTTTGTTGTAACTGCCTCTCTACACCCTGGATGGCATTCAGAATGGTAGACTGCCCAACAGTGAGGGATCTGAGGAGGTCAATGGCCTCATCACTGAGGGCAGCAGGGGTGACGGGGCAGGGTCTGAGGTGCCTGGGCGAAGGAGATGCCCACCCTCCTGTGTGAGCGGCCACGGGGCAAACACTGAGGGACTGCTGGTATGCTGGTATGAGGGTGGTGCTGGTATGGGGGGTGGCGGCTGTACCTGTAGATGCGGGGGGCACAGATGGGCCCACCACCGCAAGGGAGCTCCCATCAGAGGAGGAGTCCGTATCGCTGGTCGCAGCTCCTGTCCCCGCCGTGGAGCTCCCCTCGCCCTCCGTCCCACTAGTGAATTCAGACTCCGTTGTGCCATCTTCCAGGGCCATGTGGGATGCAGCTCCCTCCTGCTCCGGTGCCACTGCTCCTCCGCCTGATGATGCTAATGCACACAAGAACAGGGAGACCACAAAAAGGGGGGAGACAGAAGAAAGACATGTTGAGAGCATGCAATACCGCTACCGTTGGCGGACACTATAGACACAGAAGCCCCCTGCACTACGCTGTGCACTTGGAGTTCCCTAATCAATCACAGGGACATGGGTTACAAGGCTATGCCGATTGCTGCACACATGGATGTCCCAAGAGCCTGACTAGGTGTAGTTCGCTCTGTACACAGGTGGGATGGGGTGCCACAGGGCCTACCTTCAGAAGGGACCTTGCCTACTAAACTCACCCTGGCCTAGGTGAACCCACAGCCCACCTCCCCCACCCAGACACCTACAATGCGCGCTGAATCAGCTGAATGAGAATGTACTCACCACCTTGTGGGTGTTGTGATGTCTTCAAGCGCCCATCCAACTCCGGGTACGCCACCACCAGGATCCGGAACATCAGGGGGGTCATGGTGCGACGGGCACCCCTCCCACGTTGGGAGGCCATCCCAAGCTGGGCCTCCGCCATCTTCTTGCTCCAGTGGCGAATGTCCTCCCATCTTTTCCGGCAGTGGGTGCTCCGTCTGTGGTAGACCCCCAGGGTCCGGACTTCCTTGGCGATGGCACGCCAAATATCCTTCTTCTGGTGGGCGCTGACCTACAGGAATAGTACAGGGGAAAAGGAGAAGATATAACCATCTGCACCATCACAGTCATTGGCCCGCATCCCTACCCTTGCCATGACGCACATGCACTCACCGTTGTTTCATGCACGCCTCATTCTCCCCCACATCTTTCATCCACACCACCCCAAACAGCCATTGCCCATACAGCATGCTCACAGTGTACTCACCTGTTTGTCTGGAAGACAGTAGAGTAGAGTGTGCTGGGGGAGGACCCCATCCACTTGTTTCTCCAACTCCTTTGTGCTGAAGGCAGGGGCCCTTTCCCCAGACACACGAGCAATTGTCTCTTCCAGACTGAGGTCACAGCAGCACTTGTAGTGTAGGTCCTCTCCTGTCGAAGATCAGGTATCAAGTGATTGAACAGACAGAAAATGCTGGTCACGTCATTGGCTCCTGGGACCCATAGGGTCCAATGTTAACCAATGCAGGATTGCGCCTGCTGCGGCGGTGTACAACGCCAGCACAGTTACCTGATATCCCCTTGTCCCACTATACAGGTCAGGCAGCCGCCATTTCAGGGGCCCATATGGCATTATTCTGGACTGCGTCGCACATATCTAGGCCTTGCTTAAAGACTAATACAGCCATATGTCGATTTGCAAACATTTTCTGATTAAGTTGTGTTTACGTACCTCAGAGTTGGTTGACTCTGCTCGCTGTTCTCCTCCAGAGGCAACATCCGCTGGGGCAGGTGAGGAGATGGCTGCATCCTCCGATGTACAGACCGCTGGTGGACCTGTCGACAATGGACGAGCGACATGTGATCATAACCCACAGACTTGATTGTTTCACAATCCTGGAACTGTGTGCCCAGTTGGAACCAGACCTGATGTCAGCTATCCACCATCCCACAGGAATCCCCCCTCTAGTGCAGGTGCTGTCAGTACTCCATTCCCTAGCAAGTGGGTCTTTTCAAACAACAGTGGCCATAGCATCAGGGATGTCCCAGCCTATGTTTTCCAACGTGTTGTCTAGAGTGTTGTCTGCCCTGCTGAAACACATGCGGAGCTACATCGTTTTCCCTCAGGTGGAGGATTTGCCTACAGTGAAAGGTGACTTCTATGCCCTGGGACATGTCCCCAACATCATAGGTGCCATTGATGGGATACATGTGGCCTTGGTCCCCCCACACAGGAGTGAACAGGTGTACAGAAACCGGAAGAGTTACCATTCGATGAATGTGCAGATGGTGTGTTTGGCCGACCAGTACATCTCCCATGTGAATGCCAAATTTCCTGGCTCAGTGCATGACGCTTACATTCTGAGGAAAGCAGCATCCCTTATGTGATGGGGCAACTCCAGAGGCACTGTGTGTGGCTATTAGGTGAGGACATGGACCCTATACAGTGTGAATAGGTGTCTGGGGATGTCCCTATGAGTTAGTGTGTGTTTAACAGTTGTCCCTCGCCATTTTCAGGTGACTCTGGTTACCCAAACCTGTCATGGCTACTGACCCCTGTGAGGAATCCCAGAACAAGGGCAGAGGAACGCTACAATGAGGCCCATGGGCGAACTAGGAGGATTATAGAGACGCCCTTCGGCCTCCTGAAGGCCAGGTTCCGGTGCCTCCATATGACAGGTGGTTCCCTATTCTACTCACCAAAGAAGGTATGCCAGATCATCATGGCCTGCTGTATGCTTCACAACTTAACTTTGCGATGACAGGTGCCTTTTCTGCAGGAGGATGGTCCAGATGGAGTTGTTGTGGTAGCTGTGGAGCCTGTGGACAGTGAAGACGAGGAAGCAGAAGAAGAGGACATAGACAACAGGAACACAGTGATCCACCAATACTTCTAGCGAGACACATGTAAGAAGACAACACTGCCTGCTACATTTGATTTAATGCTACTACCTTTCATCTGTCTGTCATTTTCACCCAGTGTATGGTCACTGAGTTGTCACTTTCCCTTACGATTTCACAGATGTGGGTCCCACTGTGTGACATCTGCTTTGTTTCCGCATGGACTAGAGCTGTGTGACATAGGTATGTTGACAATACAATGGACATTACTATTTCCCTCAGTTATTGCAAATACACAATTGTGAAAGCACAGACTGACTCCAGATTGTTTTGTGTTTTAAGGGTGTTTATTTAAGTGCTAAATAGTGGAGGTGGGGGGTGTAAAATGGTCAGGGGTGATAGTGAAGGAATGTCCATGGCAGAGTCCAGTCTATTAGTCTCACAGGCGCATTGTCCAAAGGGGCATAGGAAGTGGAGCTAGGGCAGTTTAAGGAGGGACAGGGTGACAAAGTGGGACAGAAGGATGACATTCAGGGTGGTCTCATTTCTTGGCAGGGTCTTGGCATTGTTCTCTGTCTTTGTCATGGATCTCAGGGACCGCTTGCGGGTGGTTCTCCATCTGCAGGGGGTGGGGTGCTGGTGTTGTGGTCCTGTGGCGGTGCCTCCTGTCCACTAGCTCCGGCAGAGGTGGTGGGCAGTTCATCGTCCAGGCTAATGTCAGGGGCCCCTTGTTGTGTCACAGTGTCCCTCCTGGTGTTGACGAGTTCCTTCAGCACCCCTACAATGGTTCCCAGGGTGGAATTGATGGATTTTAGTTTCTCCCTGAAGCCCAGATACTGTTCCTCCTGCAGCCGCTGGGTCTCCTGAAACTTGGCCAGTATCTTTGCCATTGTCTCCTGGAAATGGTGGTAGGCTCCCATGATGTTGGAGAGGGCCTCGTGGAGAGTGGGTTCCCTGGGCCTGTCCTCCCCCTGTCGCACATCAGCCCTCCCAGTTCCCCTGTTTTCCTGGGCCTCTGTCCCCTGAACCGTGTTCCCACTGCCCCCACGTCCCTGGTGTTGTTGGGGTGGTGGGTTAGCGTGGGTTCCCTGTATTGGTGGACACACTGCTGATTGACGTGTCCTGGGGACAGAGGTATGGGCCCCCTGGGTGGGTGCTATGCTGGTGTTTCCAGAGGGGGGAAGCTCTGTAATGGCCTGTGGCAGTGTGAGGGAAACCGACTGTCCCGAGGTCCCAGATGGGCCGGGCTGGTCATCTAGATCCAGTTGGACAGAGCTGCTGTCATTACTGTGGGCCTCTTCTGTTGGTGGAGTGGACATGTCTGGACCCTCCTGTCCGGTGACATTGAGTAGGGGTCCTGCAGGGGTGTAAAGGCATGATTATTGCATTTGTGTGTGCCATGGTGTGCAATGGGTGGGTGACCCTGTACCCCAGTGCTTGCATTCCTGTGTAGGACCTTGTGTGGTAATGGTTTATGGGGGTGTATGGGTATGTGCAGTGGACATGCTTTGGTGATGGGTTTCCATGCTTTGGTGTTACATGCAGGGCTTGGGTTTGGGATGTATGGTTTGTGATATTGGGACATACGTGAGGAGTTGGAGTGAGGAGGGTGAGGGCGAGGGTGGTGGTATGTGATAGGATGCAGGTGGGTGGGGGATGAAGTATTGAAAGATTTGCCTTACCAGAGTGCATTCCTCCAGCTACTCCTGCGAGGCCCTCAAGATGCAGTAGAGCCAAGACCTGCTCCTCACATGTAGTGAGTTGTGGGGGAAGAGGTGGGGGTCCGCCGCCAGTCCTCTGAACCGCAAGGTGGTGTCTTGAGACCACGGAATGCACCTTCCCCCGTAGGTCATTCCACCTCTTCCTGATGTCATCCCGTGTTCTTGGGTGCTGTCCCACTGCGTTGACCCTGTCCACGATTCTTCTCCATAGCTCCATCTTCCTAGCTATGGTGGTGTGCTGCACCTGTGATCCGAATTGCTGTGGCTCTACCCGGATGATTTCCTCCACCATGACCCCGAGCTCCTCCTCAGAGAACCTGGGGTGTCTTTGCGGGACCATGGGGTGGTGTGGGTGATGTGTGGGGTGGTGTGTGTTGTGATGTGTGAGGTGATATTTAGAGGTGTGTTGTGTGAGGTGCTTGGATGTTATATGAGTGATGGTGTAGGGTGCCTGTGGATTCTATTGTTCTTTCTGGTGGTGTCTCTTTCTGGCCTTCTATCGCAATTGTTGACGTAAGGGTTTGTGGGTGATGTGGGTGCGTGTTTTATATTGTATTGGATGTGTGGGAGTGGTGTGTGTATGTGTATCAGGTGTGTGTATTTTGAATTGTCCAATGTGGATGTGTTTTGTAAATGTGTCTGTATTTTGAGCGCAGCGGTGTGTACCGCCGATGGAATACCGCGGTTGAAAGACCGCCGCGTGGATTTGTGGGTCGTAATAGTGTGGGCATATTCCTGTTGGCGTGACGGTGGAGGTTTTGTTATCGCCAGTTTATCACTGACCTTTGGTGTGGCGGACTTGTGTGGGTGTCTGGATTTTTGCGGATTCCGAGCTGTGGGTCATAATGACAATGGCGGAATTCCGCGGCCGCGGTGGTGTGTAGGCAGTCTTCTGCATGGCGGTAAGCGGCTTTTACCGCCAATGTTGTAATGAACCCCTACATGTAATTTGCAAGATGGTGGGGGTCTTTGTATTCATGACTCTTGTTTTTACCATTCTGTTCCTTGCATTATTAATTATCCTAATCATCGAAGCCCATGCAACTTATTGTAGATTGCAGTCTTGTTAAAAAAACCTATTGAAAACGTCACTGCATCTTCTTTATTGCCTGTGTATAACTGAAACATGTTGTTCATGTGAGCAAGGGGTAATCTCTGTTTAACCACGACCTCTCTGAGATGTCGCACACTTGAGTGCATAAGTAAAGACTGGCACAAATCACCTTCTACTGTTTTGGGGTTTTGGTGAGGTACTGCTTGTAAGCCGGGAGTGTTGGGACGACAGTTGTGACTTGTTCTAAGACTGGCCTAGTCGCCTTCAAAGATAAGTACTGCAGTCTTGCCTAGAACAAGGGTCAAACTACGACATAGTTCCACCCTCGATGGCATTTAGGCACTAATTTACAGATACCCTGACTATCACTGTCTCACATACAACAGGTGCCCTAAGTACCTTTATACAGGGGCGTTCATGGTCTTGGGGAAGATCCTCCTCAGCTGAACAGGGAGCACCTAACTAGGCTGTAGGTTGTTCGAGCTCAAACTATTAAAAGGACTTTCTCCCCCCTTGTTGTTCCATCTCTTTACCCATTTCACAATAACACTAATGCCATAGACATTCCTGAGAATGCTAGACAAGCATTGAAATTACACCTAGTAGCGCATGGCTTAACAGATGAGGGCAGGATGTCTCATTCCTAGTAGAAGCTAGTGAAGCTTACCAAACAGAAACATTCTACTCTTAGGTCACCTTTCCTGAGGAAGACCAAAGATCATTCAAATTCCACACATGCAGAATTCCAAACATACCTCAATGGTGCCAAGTATACCAGTATCTTGAAATTTCGATTACTTATGAAGAAAATCTGAACTGGTTTAATGGCGCCCTACCACACGTAATACAACCGTGAGATTAGGTCCCTTAGGTAACAAAGGACCAACGTGGCCTATGTTTGCCACATGTACACCAGGTATACAAAACATGCAGGCAGCTGATCTGCGCAATCTATATATTGAGCTAGTAACACTGTACAGACGACTTGTTCAGTTCGTCATGCAAACTCTGAATACTACACCAGCGCATCCAGCACCACCAGGACCTGCAGGATACCAATTGGTTATTACTGGTATTAATCCACAAACTACACATTCTATCATGGGCAAAGTGCCCACAGAACAAGAGAAAATCCCATTCCAGATAGCCCAAAAAACGAATCAGCTGGAAGCTGTGTTTCCCCATACGGGACCACAGGAAAAAAAAATTATTCTTACAATGTGCTTGCCTTTCGGGAAACTTTCTAATTTACCAGAAGCGTTAAAACAAATTTAGACTGAGCACAGGGCTGCACCAGCCCTAGATTTGTTAATTAAATTAATTTGAAAGTGTGATGCATTCTCCTCAATGATACTGTGTAACATTAAAGAGGAAGCTGTATCATTGGCTATACACTACCAAAAATAATTTCTGATACCTTTACCAGTATAGGATGGGATGGGATAGTTTGGGAGACAAGCTGAAAAAGCCTGAAATACAAAGTGCCACCCCTAAGGAAGGTACTAAACAAGCACAGGAGGGTTCTAAAAAGCACAGGGATAGTCAAAAGCAAATTAAAGATGTATGAAGTCAGAGAGCAGATTCACCCAGAGAACTCCGACAGGAGATATAGGCCCTCATTTTAACCCTGGCAGTCTTTTGACTGCCAGGGTTAATGTGGCGATATTACCACCAACAGGCTAGCGGTACATACCGCCACATTATGAGTGTGGTGGGTTGGCTGCAGCCAACCCGCCACTTCTCCACTCATATCGCCGTGGCCGTATGAGCTACCAGGCCAGAGATGTCAACCTCTGAGCCAGCAGCCCACAGAGTACTACCAGCGGCATTATGAGCCAGCCTACCGCCATGGTGTTAACAACACCACAAAAACCATGGAAGTAGGCCAGACCAGTGACAGGAAAATCCTTCTCTGTCACTGGTAGGTGGCTCCCTCACCCTCACCTGCCACTGCCCACCCCCACTCCATCCAAACACCACCACCCCGATTCAAACACTCCTCCACCCCCTTTGATACACGCACTCACTCCCCACCCCCTTAAAATGCACACATACGCACACATCACTCCCTTTCCCCCACCCCCACTACAGTCACAGTGCCCCTCACCCCACATACCCCCTCCCCGCATACACACACAGACACACAGATACACCCACACGCACCACGGATACACCCATTCACGTACACTGGCATACACACATTTACTCATTCACTGGCATACATGCATTCACCAATGCATTCGTCCAAACATACTCACACACATTCTTACACACAGACACACTGACATGTAGACACGTACTCACTTCACCATTATTACACGCATTCACTTACACGAATACAACCAGGCATACAACACAAAACACACAGACGCATTCACACATGCACTCAGACACACACAACACCCCCCACCATCCCAACCCCTCCTCTGCTGGATGCCTGACTTACCATATCCGGTGAGGAGGTCGTCGGACAGGGAACAGAAAGGGGCACTGATACCACCAGTAGTGCCCCGTCAGCAGAACACTGCCAGCTCATATTTCTGCTCAATATACGGCTGGCAGCGTTCTACTGACGGGTGGTGCTGGTGTTAGCAGCACCAGGTCACCACCGTCTGCCAGTATGAACACTGCCGGATTTCCATCCTTATTGTGGTGGAAGTCAGCCAGTGCTCTTATTCTAGAGGACGGATGGTCGCCGCCACAGTGGTATGTTTGAGGCAGTTACCATGGTGGTTCTTATAGCCAAAGTCATAGTTAGGGCTATAATCTCAGAAATAGAGAAAATGTAAAAGCTCATGACAGATCTACTGATTCACATCCCTCTCGTTCTTTTCAGGATGCACCAGATAGATGTAGAGAGAGAGTGAGCCAGTCAGAGCGACGTCCTCACTACGTGAAATAGAAGAAAGACTCACCACCGTCTTCAGACAAAAAAGAAGATAAATCCCCACAACAAAAGACACAGTTTAAAAAGAAAAAGGTGGCAGCACTGTCAATTAAGAATGCCAGTACACTTGAGACCCTTGCTGAAGAACAAGACGAGGGCAGTGACACTGTGAGACAGCGTGGCAGAGGTCATGATATGTCGCAGAGTCTGAAAGGTCATCTGGATGTGACAGCAACTGGTGACTTTATTGAAATTGAGACTGCATATGGGCGAATTCTTCCACCCAACAGGGTTTAAGATTTACAAATTCAAATTGAGGGAGACATAGAACACACCATTAGTGTGATATTCTGGCATGAGCTTAGTTGTGATATCCTGCTGGCCGAGAGGACCTGGCCACCTGAGCACGTCCGTAGGTTCCCACATGGAGAAGATGTAATTTTACCTTCTCTGATCTTGTTTCAGAGGCCGTAAAAGAAGCCTACGCTGTCAATTGGGCTTTAGTCCAGGCACCTGCGTTATACCTCAACCATGTAGGTTGAGACAAGGATTCACCTTGCCATGTAAAACCTATTTGGTCTACAACCCAGCCTCAGCCACAATATCCTATTAAACATGAAGCAAAAGCTCCAGTGAGGGGGATCCTCATTCAGCTTGAGTACCAGGGAGTAATTGAGCCCTGTGTCTCTGCAATGAATAACCTGTTATTCCCAGTTGCAAAACCCAACCATTCTTACAGAATTGTCTCAGATTACAGACACCTAAATAGTCATGCACTAACATATGCAATACAAAATTCACACAGCACAGCACTAATTAACAACATAAGCCCTCATTACAACTGTGGCGGTAAATCCCGCTTTACGTTGTGCAGAAGACCGCCAACATACCGTTGCAGCAGCGGAATTCCGCTACAGGTATTACGACTCACAGCTCAGAATCTGCCACAATACAGACACCCACACAAGTCCGCCACATCAAAGGTCAGTGAAAAACTGGCGATACCAAATCCCACAGCATCACACCAACAAGAATACGCCCACACTATCACGACCCACGAATCAACGCGGTGGTCTTTCAACAGCGGTATTGCATTGGCTGTACACACCGCAGTGCTCAAAATACACACACATTTACAAAACACAACCACATTCGACAATTCAACATACACACACCTGAAACACATACACACACCACGCCCACACACCCAATCCAATATAAAACACACGCCCACAGCAACCACAAACCCTTACAACCAAAATTCAGAAAGAAGCCCAGAGAGAGACTACCTAACACAACACCAGCATCCACAGACACACAACATCATCACTCATACAACATCCACGCACCTCAAACACACACACCAACACATCCCCTCACACATCACAACAGGCACCACCTCACACATCACCCACACCAGATCATGGCACCTCAAAGACAACCCAGGTTCTCTGAGGAGGAGGTCAGGGTCATGGTGGAGGAAATCGTCCGGGTAGAGCCACAGCTATTCTGATCACAGGTGCAGCAGGCATCCATTGCAAGCAAGATGGAGCTATGGTGCAGAATTGTCGACAGGGCCAACGCAGTGGGACAGCATCCAAGAACACGGGATGACATCAGGAAGAGGTGGAACGACCTACGGGGGAAGGTACGTTCCATGGTATCCAGACACCAGATTGCTGTACAGAGGACTGGCGGTGGACCCCTACCTCCTCCCCCACATCTAACAACATGGGAGGAGCATGTCTTGGCGATCATGCATCCTGAGGGCCTTGCAGGAGTAGCAGGAGGACTGGACTCTGGTAAATCAACTCTTTACTACTATATCCCCCCCACCCCACCTGCATGCCAACACATACTCCCAACCTCACCCTTACACCCATCACCCCAACAACCCACAGATACCCCACTAACACAACTCACACATCCCGAAATCAAGCCCTGCATGTAACACCAATGCATGGACACCCATCACCAAAGCATGTCCAGTAGAGAGACTCACTCATGCCCCCAATTCACCAATCACACAAGGGCCAGGGCATTAATGCAAGCACAGGAGTAGAGGGTCACTAACCCATTGCACAAGATGGCAGACACAGATACAATAACTATGCATTTACGCCCCAACAGGACCCCTACCCAACATCACCGCACAGGAGGTGCCAGAAATATCCAGTCCCCCCACAGAAGAGCCCCACAGTGACGACAGCAGCTCTGCATGCCTGGATCAAGATGACCAGCCCGGCCCATCAGGGACCTCGGGACAGTCGGTTCCCCTGCCACAGTCACAAACCACCACTGAACCTCCCCCCTCAGGAAACACCACCACAGCACCCACCCAGCGGGCCCATCCCTCTGTCCCCGGAACACGTCAATCAGCAGTGTGTTCACCACTACAGGGAACCCAGGCAACACCACTAACACAGGACGATCAGGGACCTGGGGGCAGTGGGCACACGGTTCAGGGGACAGAGGCACAGGATAACCGGGAAGCTGGGAGGACTGCTGTGCGACAGGGGGAGGACAGGCCCAGGGAACCCACTCTCCATGAGGCACTCTCCAACATCATGGGAGCTTATCACCATTCCCAGGAGACCAGGGGCACAGTACTGGCCAAGTTTCAGGAGACCCAGCGGCTGCAGGAGGAACACTACCTGGGGATCAGGGAGGACGTGAAATCCATCAACACCACCCTGGTCACCATTGCAGGGGTGCTGGCAGATCTTCTCAACACCAGGATGGACACAGTGGCACACCAACGGGCCCCGGACACTAGCCTGGACGATGAACAGCACTCCACCTCCGCCGGCGCTAATGGATAGGATGTACCACCACAGGAACAACAGGCCACCAGCACCCCACCCCCTGCAGATGGAAAACCACCTGCAAATGGTTCCTGAGATCCAGGAAAAAGACAGACAACATTGCCAAGACCCCGGGCAGGAAATAAGACCCCCCTGAATGTCACCCTACTGTCCCACTTTGTCAACCCGTCCACCTTAAACTGCCATTGCTCCACTTCCTATGCCCCAATGGACAATGCACCTGTGAAACAAATAGACTGGACTCTGCCATGGACATTTCTCCACTATCACCCCAGCCCATTTCACAACCCCCTCCACTTATGTGCACAGAAATAAACACACTTCAATCACAAAACAATCTGGAGTCTGTCTGTGCTTTCACAAATGTATAATTGCAAAGCCTCTGGAATATAGCAATGTCAATGTACTTGTTCACATACCAATATAACACAGCTGTAGGCCAGCAGTATACATAGCAGAGGGGACAAAGTGGGACCCAGATCTGTGAAATGGAAAGGCAAAGTAACAAGTCACGGTCCATACACTGAGTGAAAATAACAGACTTATGCTAGCTCCAACAATGGTATGAGATGTGGGAAGCAGTTACATCTTCTTACCTGTGTCTCACTGGAAGAATTGCATGATGATGTTGTTTCGGTAGTCGTCATCTTCTTCTTCTGCCTTCTCTTCTTCACTGTCCACAGGCTCCACAGCTGCCACAAGACTACCATCTGGCTCATCCTCCTGCAGAAAAGGCACCTGGTGTCGCAAAACCAGGTTGTGCAGCATACAGCAGGCCACGATTATCTGGCACACCTTCTTCAGTGAGTAGTATAGGGAGCCACCAGTCAGATGGAGGCACCGGAATCTGGCCTTCAGGAGGCCGAAGGTGTGTTCTATAATCCTCCTAGTATGTCCATGTGCGTCAATGTAGCATTCCTCTGCCCTTGTCCTGGGATTCCTCACTGGGGTCAGTAGCCATGACAGGTTGAGGTAACCAGAGTCACCTGCAAATGTCGAGGGACAACTGTTAGATACACACTAACCCTTAGGGGCAACCCCATACCCAGACACCTATGTCAACTGAGTTGGGACCTTGGCCTCACCTGTTAGCCACACACGGTGCCTCAGGAGTTGCCCCATCACATAAGGGATGCTGCTATTCCTCAAAATATAAGCGTCATGCCCTGAGCCAGGATACTTGGCATTCACATGGGAGATGGGAGAAACTCACCATCTGCACATTCACCTGAATGGTAGCTTTTCCGGTTTCTGTACACCTGTTCATTCCTGCGGGGAGTACAAATGCCACATGTGTACCATCAATGGCACCAGTGAAGTTGGGGATATGTATCAGGGCATAAAAGTCACCTTTCACTGTAGGCAAATCCTCCAATTGAGGGAAAACGATGTAGCTGCGCATGTGTTTCAGCAGGGCAGATAACACTCTGGACAACACGTTAGAGTACATTGGCTGGGACATCCCTGATGCCATGGCCACTGTTGTTTGAAAAGACCCCCTGGCCAGGAAATGGAGTACAGACAGAACCTGCACTAGAGGGGGAATTCCTGTGGGATGGCAGATAGCTGAAATCAGGTCTGGCTCCAACTGGGCACACAGTTCCATGATTGTTGCACAATCAAGTCTGTATGTGATTATGATGTGTCTCTCTTCCATTGTCGACAGGTCCACTGGGGGTCTTTACACCGGAGGATGCCGCCATCTCATCACCTGCCCCAGCAGATGTGCCCCATGGAGGAGAACAGCGAGCAGAGGGTCATCAAACACTGAGGTATCACAATGTGCTATTTGCTGAAACGTTGGTAAATCGCAATGTGCCTTTATCTGTCTGTTTTGCGATGCAGTTGTTATCCATCCCATGTGGCCCCCTGAAATGGTGGCTGTCTGACCTGTAAGGTGGGACAAGGGGAAATGAGGTAACTGCGCTGGTGTTGTACATCGTCGTGGTGGGCGGTCGAAGACCGCAGCACAATTTAGCATTGGTTAACATTGGGCTCTATGGGTCCCAGGAGCCAATGACGATATACGCCGCTGGTGACGGTACACACCGCCGCGGACGTGACCATCATTTTCTTCCTGTTCACTCACTTGATACCTGACCTTCAACAGGAGAGGACCTACACTGCAAGTGCTGCTGTGACCTGTGTCTGGAAGCGACAATGGCTACAGTGTCTGGGGAAAGGACCCCTGCCTTCACTTCGGAGGAGTTGGAGAAACTGGTGGATGGGGTCCTCCCCCAGTACACGCAACTGTACGGTCCTCCAGACAAACAAGTGAGTGCACTATGAGCATGCTGCGTGGGCAATGCCTGCTTTGAGTGGTGTGAATGGAACATACATGTGGGGTGGGCTGGGCCTGCATGTGAGGATGGTGAGTGTATGTGCGTCAGGGCATGGGTGGGAACAGGTGGGCAATGAGTATGACGGTCCGGACGGGTGAGTAATATCCTTTCCTCCTATACCTTTCCTCTAGGTCAGCACCCACCAGAAGAAGGGTATGTGGCGTGCCATCGCCAAGGACGTCCGGACCCTGGGGGTCTACCATAGACGGAGCACCCACTGCCATAAAAGATGGGAGGACCTGCACCGCTGGAGCAGGAAGACTGTGGAGGCCAGCTAGGGATGGCCTCCCAACGTGGAAGGGGTGCCCGTCGCACCATGACCCCCCATTATGTACTGGATCCTGGTGGTGGCCTATCTGGAGATGGATGGGCACTTGAGGGCATCACAGCAGCCACAAGGGGGTGGGTACACTCTAATTCAGCTGACTCTGCACGCATTACAAGGTGTCTGGGTGGGGGAGGCGGGCTGTGGTTTCTCCTATGTCAGGGCAAACTTGGTAGACAAAGTCCCTTCTTAGGCAGGCTCTGTGGCACCCCAATCCCACTAGTGGTAATAGCCATCTACACCTAGTCAGGCTCCTGTGACTTCCAGGTGTGCAGCAATTGGGCTTAGGCCTCGTACCCCATGGGCATGTGAATTTGCTAGGAACTGTTAGTGCATGGCTTAGTGCAGAAGGCTGCTCCCTGTGTGTTGTGTCTGCCAACAGTAGTGGTGTTGCATGCACTGAACATGTTTTTCTTCTGTCTTCCCCCCATTTTTGTTTTGTCTCCCTGTTCTTGTGTGCAATAGCATCATCTGGCAGAGGAGCAGTGGCACCGGAACAGGAGGGAGCTGCAACCCACTTGGCCCTGGAGGGTGAAGCAATGGAGTCTGAAGCCACCAGTGGGACGAAGGGCGAGGGGAGCTCCAAGACGGGGACAGGAGCATATACCAGTGACAGCGACTCCTCCTCTGATGGGAGCTCCCTTGTGGTAGAGGGCACCTCTGTGCCAACCACATCAACAGGTACAGCCGCCACCCTCCCTACCAGTACCGCCCTCCCAGCAGCCCCTCAGCGTGTGTCCTGTGCCCACTCACCCAGAAGGGTGGGCATCTCTTTCGCCCCAGGCACCTCAGGCCCTGCCCCAGTCAGCCCTGCTGCCCTCAGTGAAGAGGCTTTTGAACGCCTGAGATCCCTCACTGTTGGGCAATCTACCATTTTTAATGCCATCCAGGGTGTTGAGAGGCATTTGCAGCAAACAAATGCATACCTGGAGGGCATTCATTCTGGGCAGGCAGCCCAACAGAGAGCATTTCAGGCTCTGGCCTCAGCACTGATGGCAGCCATTGTCTCTGTGTCCAGCCTCCCCTCTCCAACTTCCTGCACCCAGATCCAATCCCCTGTACCTCAGCCTGTCCCAAGCACACCATCAGACCAGCATGCACACTCATCAACACACAAGAATGGACATAGCAAACATAAGCACCACACATGCCACAAGCACTCACACAAGCACCATACCCATGCAGACACATCAACATCCACTGCCTCCACTGTGTCCCCCTCCTCCACATCCTCCTCCTCCCTCCCTGTCTTGTCTCCACTCACACCTGCATGCACTACATCCTCAGTCACTACCTCCATCACCAGCACGCCCATCACCACACACCGTTCACGTGCAATCACCACTCCCACTACCATGCACACATCCCCAATGTCCTCTCCCAGTGTGTCTGTGAGCCCCCCTCCCAAAGTACACAAACGCAGGCACACACCCACCCAACAGACATCCACCTCACAACAGCCTTCGGCCCATGTACCTTCACCCAAACTCAGCAAACGTACACCTCCTACAACCACTACCTCTTCCTCCACTCCCAAACCCCCTCCATCTTCCCATCCCAGTGTGTCTAAAAAGCTTTTCCTGGAAAACTTTGACCTCTCCCCTCGCCTCCCCCGCGTCCTTCCCCTAGGGCCAGGCTTTCCCGGTCCCAGCCCAGCACCTCAGCCACCAAATCCCCAGGCACAGTGGTGCCAGCAACTGGGGGGTCATTGAGTGCACCACCCATCAGGTCTTCCAGTGTGCCACGTAGCAAGGGCAAGGACATTCCTCCACCTGCCAAGGTGAAGAAGGTGCCCAAATCCCGGAGGGAGAAGCCGCACCTACCAGCCACCAAGGGCTCCACCATAACAAAAGGGGACAATGGCAAGACACCTGCGGCACCATCAAAGGTGGGGAAGGGACAAAAGCAGAAGAGCAGGTCAGGGCAGGACACGGTGGCACCGACTGAGGGACTAGTGTCACCCCTTCTGTCCACAACTACACCAACCTGTACGGCGGCGAACACCGCAACCAGCACCGCCACCTGCACCCCCACCAGCACCGACACCTGCACCGCCACCAGCACTGACACCTGCACAGCCACCGGCACGTCTGCAGCCTCAGCAACAGTCCCCAGCATTTTCCCCAGTGGGCAGCCGTCCGAGGCTGCAGGAGACATCCTGCTGCAGCCCTCAACAGTTGCTGACACATGCACCACCGCCAGCACTGCCGCCACAGACACCACCGCAAGCACCGCCACCAGCCCCGCTACGTGCTCGGACAGTGGCACCACCGCTGACATGGCTACCATCCCCAGTGGTCAGTCGTCCGAGGGTGGAGGAGACTTCCTGGACCCTGCCCAGCTTCTATGAGGCATGACTTCCATCACTGTTTGCACCTGCAGGTGGAAATAGAAGCCACAGCAGTGTGGGGTATGTCTCTGCCTCCATGACGTATCATGCTACCTGTACCTAGGCAATCTCATGGCACACACACCCAGGTGAGGGAATGGGACCGGCCACACTGCATGTGGAGCACTCTGGGTACAAAGCCCCCTCCAGAACCAGTGGAGAAAGGCATCCACTACCTCAGTCCTTGGCAAGATGAAGCACTCTGGGCACAAGCCCCCCTCCAGAAGCAGTGGAGATTCACATCCACTACCTCAGTCCTTGGCAGGATGTAGCACTCTGGGCAAAAGGCCCCCTCCAGAACCAGTAGAGAAAGGAATCCACTACCTTGGTCCTTGGCAGGATGAAGCACTCTGGGCACAAAGCCCCCTCCAGAACCAGTGGAGAAAGGCATCCACTACCTCAGTCCTTGGCAAGATGAAGCACTCTGGGCACAAGCCCCCCTCCAGAAGCAGTGGAGATTCACATCCACTACCTCAGTCCTTGGCAGGATGTAGCACTCTGGGCAAAAGGCCCCCTCCAGAACCAGTAGAGAAAGGAATCCACTACCTTGGTCCTTGGCAGGATGAAGCAATCTGGGCACAAGGCCCCTCCAGAACCAGTGGAGAATGTTTTCCACTTGAGAGACTGTGGCTTTGTACTTCCCAGGATAAAACAGTGGGCAAACCACCCACTGGAAAGACTTGTGAGACTGTGGCTTTGCACTCCCCAGGATAAAGCAGTGGGCAAACCACCCACTGGAAAGACTTGAGAGACTGTGGCTTTGCATTCCACAGGATACAGCAATGGGCATGGAGCCCTCTCGTGCAGCAGTGGCGTTGTGCGTTTATCTGGCTGAGGTGCCCCCCTTCCCTTCGCCCTGAGGTGCCTGTTTATTTTTGATCTGATGCCCCTGCAGTGCTCTCTCCGTTTCGAGTCAGGTATCTTGAGTGGCTTCGCCCATGCATTTTGGGACCACTGGTCCACGGACAATGATTGGTACACTATCCGGACTTGTGTAGTTGGTGTACATATTTGTATATACTGAATTTTGAACTTTCACTATCAGATTTTTCATGATTACAATCGTTACAATCATTTTATTTTTGTCCTTGCATTCTTCCAGGGGATGTGGGGGTGTATATGTAATGTTGCTGCATGTATTTGTGTGCATGGTGTTGTGGGTGAGGGTGTGGGTGGGGGTATTGCATGTGTGTGTCACTCTCTTTTCCCTCCCCCAACCTGTGTAGTAGGTGCAGTACTCACCGCGGTTGTCGACGGCGTCTGTCCTGCTCCTGATAAGAGCAGGAGGAAGACCAGCACGGGCATGACCTGTAGTTCGGGCTCCATGGCATCCTAGTTCCTCGTTGGGTTTCGAGAAGTGAGTGGTTTCCCTTCTGGGTACTGTTTCCACCGTGCTTTTGATAGCGTTGGTTCCACCCCGAAAAGGTGGCGGATAGGCCTCTTGTAATAATGTGGGCGGTGCTTTGTCCTCTGCCTGTCTATTGGTAGTTACCGCCACAGTGTTTGCTTCTACCGCCGTGGCGGTCGGAGTGTTAAAGTGGCTGTCTATGTTGGCTGTTTCCGCCATGGTCATGATTCCATTTTTATTTCCGCCGGCCTGTTGGTGGTATTAATGCTGCTTTACCACCGTCCGCCAGGGTTGTAATGAGGGCCATAGTGTGTAAAAAATGCAAAACAACATTGGATATATCCAAAGTTTTTTCTGCCAAAACTTGGCACACGAAAGTCAGAACCTGAGTGCATTCTCATTTGGCTAACAAAAACACTTTCGCCATTTGTCCGAAGGCTACAAGAAGAGTCCAGGGCTGTTCTCAGCCTGTGTAACATCAATATTACATGATATTGATCCTGAGGCGTTGTCTTATGTGGATTATATCTAACTCATAGATGACAACCTCAACATTCATCTCGCCAGGGTCGATCGGATTGTTCTAGGATTCACAGCACTTGGTTACAAATGTGATCTTAGGAAAACTAAAATAGCCTTTCTCAGCGTACTGTTTCTGGGATACTAGCTATCAAACGAGGGCAAGGGCCTGGCCCCGCAGTTTTTGGAAAAATTTGCTCAACTCCAGCCACCAAATACAATCAACAAATTGCAGTCTTTACTTGGTTTCTTTAACTTTGTCAGAACTTAAATTCCTGACTATGCACAACATATCAAGCCACTTTATGAATTAATACATTCTGATTTTTCTAGCAGACACTGGACAATAGAACACACACATCCTTAGGGGACTGCAATAGGACATGTTCAAAGCGAAACACTTACACACTCGTGATAACAAAACAAATTTGGCCATCAGAATAATTGCTGGTGCCATTGGGTTAACCTTTAACGAAGGTGACACAGTGCCCATAGCTTATGAATCACACTTATACTCCAATGAAGAACAATGTTTTGCATCCACAGAGAACAATCTTACTGCAGTTCCGATGGCTTTCATCAACAAGACACCACTTGCCCTGGGGAAATGCATTATTGTTGTTACCCCTGTGCCAGCCTTAGAGGCTGTCACCAAAGCTAGTGTTCCTAAAGCTAAAGCATTAGATCCACATTGGATTCAGTGGGCACCTCTCTAACTACCACCGATGTTGATTACATCTTTGATCCAAAACTTCAGACACAAGAATTTCTCCAGTATGACCAGGAATACCCCACACCTCTAGACATCTTGCCATTTGGCAGATATCACACTGCCATCTACACCGATGGTTTAGCACAACCAGCTGTAGGTACTAAGGCCCATATTTATACATTCTTAGCGCCGCATTTGCGCCGCTTTTTGATGCAAAATTGGCGAAAACTTACAAAATACAATTGTATTTTGTAAATTTGCGCCGATTTTGCTTATTTTGTAAGTTTGAGTCAATTTTGTGTCAAAAAGCGGCGCAAATGCGCTGTAAAAAAGTATAAATATGGGCCTAAACATCAATACTCAGCCGCTTGCAAAGCCGTGAGAGGAGTGATGAAGGATGGTGTATTTCACCTTCATAATACTTACACGCAGACCCTGGGGGAATGCACAGATCATCTGGCTGAACTCAAAGCCCTTATCTTAGCGGTAAAACATATGGAGTCTGGACTACTAACTTTGATTGTCTGTGACTCATACTAATATGTTCAGTCCTACAATGATTACCCTAATCATTGGGGATTGAGCAGGTTCAAAGACTCCAAAGGAGACACCATAAAACACAGAACTCTGTGGGGGAGAGTAGCAGATCTCAAGTACAAGCTACCTTGTGTCCATGTAGTGCATACATTGGACCACCAAAGTGTAGGAGTACACGGCTATTGGCAATCATTTGGCTGATTACAAACAGACAAATCTGCAGTAGCTACAGCTTCTGTGGCTGCAGTGACTTGTTTTCAGATGGAGATTGGATAATTACATTTTGGCTGCCGTGAAAGCTTCCACTGAAGGCAAGGCTCTCCCAAAAGCATACCCTCCAAAATATTCTTACCACATCAGTGCACAGAATGTTTCTAATGCAACACTTCCTGGGGTTGGAGATCGAGTGATCCCCAACCAAGACCAGAGACTAGATTGAATAAAAGCAGCGCATGAGGGTGTTGCCTCTGCACATGCTATTACTGCGGCCACAATAACACTTTTACAGAAATTCTTCTGGTGGCCAGGTCTATACAAGCAGACCCAGCAATATGTCCTTTGCTGTGACATTTGCCAGCAGATAAAGGGCTCAAACATCAAACGTCCTGTGCAGACATCCTTCTTAGTGTCTAACAGACCACTACAGTGTGTGTACCTGCACCATTGTGGTCCCCTACAACCTGATGATGCATACACCTGCATCTTAGTCGCTGTAGATTCTTCTTCTAGATTCCTCTGGGTATGGCCACTTTAGGAATAAGGGATTTGCCAACAACTTCTACTGGCTCGATTCCTTGAGTTAGGGATCTGGTTCGTGAGAAGACTGCCGTGAGGAAGGAGTTTGGCCCATCCTACAGAGCACCGGTCCAAGTCCTAGAAATACAAGGTATCAGAACTGTCATTCTACCTGCCTGATTCCTAAACAAACAGATTTGTCTTGATTGACAACAGTAAACTTCACTATGTGGCTGATCCTGCAAAGTAGACCCAGAGGTCCCTTGAGTATTTCCCAGTCCCCTCTCACTACCCAACAGGACATACCTATTTAAAGAAGAAACAACAACACTTCTGACTACACAAGCATGTCCAACGATGCTACAAATACCTCCTCAAGCATTGGGAGGGTGGAAAATGAGCTTTCGCTGATTCCAGTTACCAATTCAACAACAACACCTGCCCAAGATGTGGCTGTTTTCAATTCCAACACTACACAAACTGACAACATTGTCTACTATGAGCCTCCATGTGAAGTGGATCCATCCACCAGTAATGCACCAGCTTCTGTGTTTGCATAGACTGCTTCTGGTTACTTAATCAACATTAATGATTTTTCCTCAATTTCATCCGCACCTGCTATTGAAACTGTTACAAAGACACGTAAGCTGTACATATGGCTTAAAAATAACTATTTAATTTATCCATGGAACTATCTGTGGTTATCTCTGACATTGCTTGCTTTCTTTCTATGGATTGGTTTTGTGACTGTTTTCTTCCAACTTTATTAATGGCCATTACCTTCCTGTACGCTCCTCTGATGAGTCTGTGGATGACTTCTTAACTCCATACCTTTTCTCACATAAGGTCCAAAGAGACTTGTCCCTTGTGAACATTTCAGCAGTGCTGATTCCTGATGGGATTGTGTGGGATAAAGTTACATTTGATATATACGGGCCACCTAAGGTCCCGTGTGTCTTCAAAATTTAAATGACTGATGTAACAATACCTGGTGTTGCATCTGATGACTGGGATGTCCAGACAGATGAATCCATGTTAACCGAAATGAAGGACTACACTGTATTTAAAAGTGATGATGTGTACACTAACACAAAGAATTATGTGGAAATGTTCTGCTATAACAACTGGGGATATTAGTACCTGCACCATGCAACTAAACACAGATCAGTATTCAATTACACACAGTGAGAACACTGTTCAACTCCACCTATGAGAAGCCCAAAACATTATACAGATACATTTACATATTTTTCTCGGCATGGAATTACAAATGCAGAGTCATATTATTTCAAATTATCTCCTTCTAAAATTCAGAAAATTTTGCTAACTAACACAAAATTGATTTATTCAAATTCCTTTGTTTTCCATCTTGCAGTTGAAGGTTAAGAACACTATTGATGTAAAGAGGGACACAAGATTGGAAAATACAGAGTAGGGAAGCTTTGTTTAAAACCTGCCTGATTCCTGTAAAAATTGTCTTTTTAAGTGACACTTTTGAATATACATCCTGTCTGGGGTTAGCAAAAATGAAGGAAATGAATGCACCCAGCATCCCCACACTGGCAAAATTCACAAATTGTCAGTCCTTCCTGAACGTCACAGAGTAAGAATTAGGTGCAAAGGTTCAGGCTGGCACCTTTAACTCTTCACTTTCCAGTCCTGGTGGGTGGTTATTATGGCCAATAGACACAAATGTGTGTCAGGCATGTTTTGCGAATTCCTCATGGGGTTTCCAGATTAGCCAGCCGGACCCTTGCTTTGTCTCAGGTCAAGATACGGCTAAAGTTACAACATACAGTGTGGGTAAACTGTGCCTACAATGGTTACAGACTAACAACTTAGTAGCAGCTAAGGAACATTTTGACACTCTTTCTGAAGATATAAACTTGCAGGTTGTTAGACTTTACATCCTTGGCGTGGTCTCCCTTAACCATTTGCCTCTGTTTTCAGGGTTGTTGATGTGTGCTGGACTCTGTTTTTGCTGTTTTTGTTACTCTGGGCACCTTACCACTGCTAACCAGTGGTAAAGTGCTAGTGCTCATTTACAAGATGTGTATGTCATTGGTTTATCCATGATTGGCATATTTGATTTACTAGTACGTCCCTAGTAAAGTGCAGTAGAGGTGCCCAGGGCCTGTAAACAATAGTGGGGCACCAACATCTGCAAAAGTAGATGTCAAAGGGTATAGTGAGTGGGCATAGAAGTAGGAATACACAGCCTGCCAGTGACAATGTCACACATTATACTGTCAATTATATGTGTATCAACACTGTTTTACCTGTGTCTCATTGGAAGTATTGATGAATAATTGCACTTCTTTTTTCGTCATCCTCATCCTCTGCCTCCTCATCTTCACTGTCCACAGGGTCCACTGCTGCCACACGGCCATCTCAAGCCTCCTCGTCTTGCAGAAAAGGCACCTGGTGACGCAAGGCAAGGTTGTGCAACACACAGCATGCCACTTGGGTGAGTAGCACAGGGCTCCACCTGTTAAATGGAGGCAATGAAACCTGGCCTTCAGCATGCCAAAGGTCCTCTCTATAATCCTTTGTGTTTTCTCACGTGCCTCATTGTAACGTTCCTCTGCCCTTGTCCTGGCATTCCTCACAGGGGTCAGTAGCCATGAGAGGTTGGGGTAACCAGAGTCACCTGCAAATATCGAGAGACACCTGTTAGCCACACCTTAAGCCTTAGAGCCCACCCCATACACCAACATATACTGGGTGGGAACCAGGGCTCACCTATTAGCCGCACCCTGTGCCTCTGTAGTTGGGCCATCACAATTGGGATGCTGCTATTCCTCAGGATAAAGGCATCATGCACAGACCCAGGATACTTTGCATTCATGTGGGAGATGTACTGGTCCACCAGGCACACCATCTGCACATTCATGGAGTGAAAACTCTTTTGATTTCTGAACACCTGTTCATTTCGCCGGGGGGGGACAAATGCAATATGTATTCCATCAATAGCCCAAATAATGTTGGGGATATGTCCCATTGCATAGAAGTCAGGTTTCACTTCAAATCCAAATCCTCCACCTGGGGGAAAACAATGTAGCTGCACATTTGTTTAATCCGGGCAGACAACACTCTGGTCAGCACTATTGAGAACATTGGCTGTGACATTCCTGCTGCCAAGCCCACTCTCACTTGGAATGAGCCAGTTGCCAGGAAATGGAGCGCTGATAGCATTTGCACAAGAGGGGGATCCTGGTGGGGTGATGGATAGCAGATATTAGGCCAGGCCCCAATTGGGCACACAGCTCAGTGATTGTGGCCCTGTCAAGTCTATAGGTGAGGATAATGTGCCTGTCCTCCATTGTTGCCAAGTCCACCAGGAGTCTGTAAACGGGGGCATGTCTCCATCTCCTATTCATCCGCAGCGGTTGCAATCTATGAGCCAAAAGAGTAAACAGCTGGTCATTATCTCTACATTCCAACCACTACAGTTCAATGCATGTTGTGATTGTAACAGTATTTTGTGGGAGATGACCAAATGGTGCATTTGTGTACACTGACGCAGTTAGAAGCCATTGGCTGCACCCCACCTGAAATGGCATCCGCCTGTCCTGTATGGAGGGACAGGTGGAAATGAGGTAATTCTGCTGACGTTTTGCACCGTTGCGGGAGGCGGGCGATAACTACCGTGCCACTCCACATTGGTTAACATTGGGCCGTATGAGGTACAGTGGCCAATGGTGATGTACGCCAGCCATGGACATGACTGCCATTTTCTATCTGATTCCTCACTTACTACCTGACCTTCAACTGGAGAGGACCTGCACTGCATGTGCTGCTGTGACCTGTATCTGGAACCGATCATGACTCGTGTTACTGGAGAAAGGGCCCCTGCCTTCACCTCAGTGGAGTTGGAGCTACTGGTGGATGGGGTCCTACCCCAGTACCGACTTCTGTATGGGCCTCCAGACCAACAGGTGAGTACACCGTGAGTATGATGCCTGGGGCTTGAATTCATGGAGTGCTGTGTGTGAAGGCCTCATGTGGGGGGGGGGGTTGGTGGATGGGCCCTGGGCAGCCTGCAGCATGTATGGTGGGCCATGTGTGTGCAAATGGGGATGGGAAGGGGCGTGGTGGGCCATGAGTGTAACAGGCAGGATGGTCAAACTAATACCTTTCCCTGGGTCCATTTCCCTGCAGGTCAGTGCCCATCAAAAGAAGGGTTTATGGCGTACCATTGCCAAGAATGTGCAGACCCTGGAGGTCTACATCAAGGGGAGCACCCACAATCGCAAACGGTGGGAGGACCTGAGACGCTGGGCACCGAAGACGGCCAAGGCCCAGCTGGGGATGGCCTCCAAACGAGGAAGGGGTGCCCGTCGAACCCTGACCCCCCTGATGGCCCGCATACTGGCAGTGGCCTATCTGGAGCTAGATGGGCGCTTGGGGGCATCACAGCAGCCACAAGAGGGTGAGTCCAGTGCCCTAATATACAAATTACGCCTGGTGGGGTGGTATCCGGGAGGGGGGTGTGGGCTCTATGAGTCCCCCTTGCCCAGGCCTGGCTTTGCAGAGTAGGTCCCATGTTGGGGAAGGTTCTGATGTGAAAGTACTCCAACCAAGCTAGTAGGCATCCACTGCTGGGCAGGGGTCTGTGGGTCACAGGTATGCTGCAATTGGCGTTAGGTGTCCCTATCCATAGCCTGGTGACTAGCATTGTGACTGGTAGTGCATTGCCTAGTGCGTAGGGCTGTTCCCTGTGTGTGAGTGTGTTGTGGGATGGAGGGCGAGGGGAGCACCACTGCGGAGACAGGAGGGGACAGTTCGGACACGGATACCTCCTCTGATGGGAGCTCAATGGTGGTGGCGGACATCTCTGTGCCAACCCCAGCTACAGGTACAGCCGCCACCCCTTTAGCAGCACTGCCCTCCCGGCAGCCCTTTCAGAATTGGTCCTTTATTAATTTCAAGAAACGCTGGCCTAGGTATGGCTGTGGTGCCAAAGATGTGTAAGTATACAATATAATAATATAAATAAGTCATCCATGTGTGAGACCTTCGCGAGAAGGCTGATTTGTCCTCCAGTAGTGACTAAAGCCTAACTGATTTCCCAGCTGCTTTGTTAAAGGCATTGTGCGGGATTGAGATCTTCCAAAGATCGGTGAGCCCAGTCTTCTTAAGTGAATCCTCTACATGGATTCTTAACGGGCAGGTGTTCTTACGTTCAAGCTCTTGTCGCATTTGGTAGTTAAGAGTGCCCAGGAAGGCACCATGACTTTGCTCCAGAAGTTTATGCAGGCAAAGCGTGGAGCCAGGGATTGATTCAATAGACCAAACTCCAGACTCAGTTGGGCGGGGGAGATGCAACTGGGGATGTTGAATATCGTCCAGTAAAATTTGCTCAATGCGTGGTTTACAACATCCAAATCCCTGCCTCTTTGTACTTCGCTCCCGTATGTTATTGTGGGCAGGAGCTGGGCTTTTAGCACTTTTAAGAGGGGGGTATATGAAGGCCCATTCAGATAAGTTTTTAGTCTTTTTAGAGCTAGCGCTATGGCTAGGCTTTTTCCAATTAGGCCTTTCCTTTGATGCACGAAATTCCTCGATTTGTCAATAACGACTCCAAGATATTTATACTTGTCTGTTTGAACAAGTCGTCTCTTACCCCAAAACCAAGCTCTCGAGGATGCCTTTGATCTAATTGACAGTGTACGTGTTTTACCAAAGTTTTCTGACACAGCATGTGGCAGAGTAGTGTTGCGTGGAGTTTAATAGTTTCTGAAGGCCTATTTCCATATGGCTGATCAGTACGAGGTTATCAGTGTACATGACATATGGTAGTTCTAGGTCCCCAATTTTTGGAGGGTGCGAGTTTGTGAGGGTGAGTGAACTCACTGAGTCTGCTAAATATAGATTGAACTGTGTGGGGGCCAAAACACAACCCTGTTTTAAACCTTTGGTAGTAGGGATCCGTTTTGAAAGATGAGTGCCTGTACCGAATTTTATCTGGACCCATGTGTACGAATGTAGGGATATTATCAGGCGTAGTAGTGGATATGTAAGCCCCCAGGTTTCAAGCTTCTTCCACAGCAAATTCCTGTCCACGTGGTCAAATGCAGCCTTAAAGTCAACAAAGTATAAATGGAACTGGCGTTTCATTGTTATAGCTTTGTCGGTTAAAAGGGCAATGGCCATGCTGTTCATTGCCACTATGTTTGGAGAATCCTGTTAGGATCTTGGGGATTATTCCCTTTTCAGTAGACCATGCAAGCAGATGACCCAATAACAGACCTGCAGAGACCTGCAAAGTACTTTGCATCATTGCCACACTGGCTGTTGTGTCTCTCAGAGCCTCCACCCTCTGTCCATTGATGGTCACCCACTGCCTGTACTTCTTAGTGTTCTCAGGCCCAAGGGTTCTCTGGACCATCTCACTGTCCCCTAGTGAGACAAGGGTCATCTCAGCTGGCTCCCACCCACCTGGAACCAACTCCTCCCCAAGTGCTACACTGGGCAAACCCTGGGGGGGGGGTGTGCACCAGTGGGTGCTGGTGTACTTTTGGGGCATTTGGCAATCCCCCCTCACATGACCCACCTGGTCACATGCATAGCACTTACGTCGGGGACCACCTGCCACTGGCTTCCCTTTGGAGAACCATGGCTTCTTCTTACTAGGGGATTGGGAATCCTTACCCTGGGATTCAGTTTGGAGCCCTTTAAAGAACTCCCCCTGTTTACCCTTACCCCCCTTTCTTCTGAGTGGGACCCTCCCCACCCTTGGCGTGGTCTCCCCCATACCTCTTTTGGACCCTAGTGATCTCCCAGCGGTCCGCTTCCTGGGCAAGCTTCCTGTGGTCAGTCAGCTTGCTGTCAATGAGGTTCTGGCGCAGCTCTGGAAAACATGAACTGTAGAAGTCCTCCCAAGCAATCACATTGTAAAGCCCCTCAAACGTAGTTACCTTACTGCCCTTCACCCAACTATCCAGTGACATGCAATAAGAATCAACACATTCCAACCATGTTTGGGATTCCTTCTTCTTGTAGGACCTAAACGTATCCTTATTCTGCTCAGGGGTGAGACCATACCGTGTGAGTAGGGCATCCTTCATGATAGTGTATGTGAGATTCTGAGCATCCCCTAAGGCTGTCAGTGTTTCCCTCCCCTCTACTTCAAAGTACTTCCACAGACCCATTCCCCCAATGAACTTCAGGGACCAGATTCATATGGAGAGCAGACTCATAACCCTTAAACCACAAGTAAATGTCATCCTCCCTTTTATAATCCTTCACAAGATCTTTAGGAATGTGCACCCTCCTCTCAGGCTGCACTAAGATGTGGCTGCCACCATCCCTACTAGACTGGCTCCTCTGATCCAGCTCCCTCAACCCGATCTCATGAGCCACTAACAACTTTTTCTCCTCAATGGCCATCCTCATTTTCTCCAACTCCCTCTGGTGCTCCCTCTCTGCATGTCTGTCCTGCAATTCTTCAGGGGTCAGACACTTAGATGAGACACTGCTACCTGCCCTGGAGAATCTCTCCCTGGCCATAACAGGCCCACCCACAATACCATTGTGTATGGAATGCTCTTCCTCCTCCTCATCCTCCTCCTCCTCTGTGTGCCCTTCAGTGCTCTTGGCTGTCACCCAGGCCCTCATCGCCTTTTGCAGCTCCTCCTTCTTGGATGAGCTCTCAATGGGCCAGTCAAAACGTTCACAGAACTGCTTTAACTGAGCCTTGGTATAGGTTTCCAATTTCTCTAGGTCAAAAGCATCTCCAACTGATGCATCTCCAGATTGGGATATGATGAAAAGTCAACAAAAGTGCAAAGTTCCAAAAGGCAGAAAACAAGTTCCCAAATGAAGTTCAGAAGTCAATCAAAGATTACCACAAAAATGGATGTAGGTGAAAATCCAAGTAAAAGAGAAAAATCAAAAATCACCAGACAAGCAGTATGTTGTTACGTAGTTGTCTGCACTCAAAACAGTAGTGTACACTTCATCACTGTATGTCAAGGACAAATACAAGGCCAATCCCAACCGCTGATCAGCAATGTTAGAAATGAGGGCTTTGGTTGGTAGTCAGGTTATCCCCTGTCCAAGCAAGGACCCTCACTCTTGTCAAGGTAAAAGAGAATCACCCTCAGCTAACCCCTGCGTACCCCATAGTAGCTTGGCATGAGCAGTAGGCTTAACTTCAGCGTGCTAGATGTAAAGTATTTGTACCAACACACAAAGTAACTTAATGAAAAAACTACAAAATGACACAACACAGGTTTAGAATAATAAAGAACATTTATCTAAACAAAACAAGACCAAAACAACAAAAATCCACAATACACAAGTCAAGTTATCACTAAAATGCAAAAAGAGTCTTCCTGTAATTTTAAACACAACGCTAATGCTGTTAGCATAATAATGTACCTTGGGTGCTTCAAAAATAACCATGCACGGGCAAGTGTTCATCAAAAAGGGCTTGCGATGCGTAGATTTAACTCACAAGTGAGACCTAGCGTAGTTTCTCCTTTAGTCGGTTCTGCGTGCGTTGTTTCTTCTCTCCACAGAGAGCGATGCGTTGATCCGGTCAGCACTCTCGGGTCCAGGCAGGCCTTACGCTGTTTTTACACGCCCAGCGGTGTTTGCATCGGAAATCCAGCTGCACAATGATCCAAAAACCACGCAACACAGGTTGCGATCTCAACAGCCTCTGTCAGAGATGCTGTGCGTCATTTCTCCAGCCCCGGGCGTCGATCTTTGAGTCGTGTTGCAGACGAGCGTCGATTTTCAGCTGTGAAGCCAGCGGTGCGTCAATTTTTCAGCCGCAGATCAGAGTCATGCCGATCTTTTCCCCGCACAGCTTTCTGTACATGGATTTCTTATTCTTGGGCTGCCAGGTTCTCCTTTCAGGGTCCCAGGAACTGGATGGGCATAACTTGGCAGAGTAGGAGTCTCTCAAGAGACTCCAGGTGCTGACAGAGAGAAGTCTTGGCTGTCCCTGAGACTTCAAACAACAGGAGGCAAGTTCTAAATCAAGCCCTTGGAGATCTTCACAAGAAGGAAGGCAACACAAAGTCCAGTCTTTGTCCTCTAGCACAGGCAGAAGCAGCAACTGCAGGGTGGCTCCACCAAGCACAGTCACAGGCAGTAATACCTGTTGAAAACATCTGACATACGCCATACTTGTATTTGATCAAAGTGTGTTTATTGCAGTGCTCTGAAGAAGTGGGGGTAGTGCAATGGGCTGGAGTGATGATGGAGGAAAGTTCAGGGTAGAGTCCAGTCTATTTGTATCACAGGTGCATTGTCCAAGGGGGCATAGGAAGTGGAGCAATGGCAGTTCAAGGTGGACAGGGTGACAGGGTGGGACACCTGGGTGACAATCGAGAGAGTCTTTTTTTCTTGGCGGGGGTCTTGGCAATAGTCTCCGACTTCTGCCTGGATCACAGGGAACATTTGCGGGGTGGTTCTCCTTCTGCAGGATTAGGGGTGCTGGTGGCCTGTTGTTCCTGTGGCGGGGCCTCCTGTCCACTAGCGGCAACAGAGATGGAGGGCTTTTTGGTAGTTTGGCTGGTGTCAGGGCCCCGGTCGTGTGCCAATGCCTCCCTCATACTGTTGGCCTTGTCTGCCAGCACCCCTGCAATGGAGACCAGGGTAGTGTTGATGTCCTTCAAGTCCTCCCTGATCCCCAGGTACTGTCCCTCCTTCAGCCGCATGATATCCTGCAACTTGTCCAGTATCTTGCCCAGCGTATCCTGGGAATGTTGGCATGCTCCAAGGATCGCGGTGAGTGCCTCCTGGAGAGTCGGTTCATGGGCCTGTCCTCCCACTGTCGCACAGCAGTCCTCCCAGTTTCCCTGTTGTCCTGTGCCTCTGTCCCCTGAACCCTGTACACACTGCCACTGACCCCAGTTCCCTGTTTGTCTTGGGTTTGTGGGGTGGCCGGGGGTCCCTGTAGTGGTGGACTCACTGCTGATTGACGTGTCCTGGGGACAGAGGTATGGGCCCGCTGGGTGGGTACTGTGGTGTTGTTTCCTGAGGGGGGAGGCTCTGTGATGGTGTGAGACTGTGCCTGGGTAACCGACTGTCCGGAGATCCCTGATGGGCCAGGTGGGTCATGCAGATTCAGGTGAGCAGAGCTGCTGTCATCACTGTGGGTCTCCTCTGTGGAGGGACTGGATGTTGCTGGCACCTCTTTGCCGGTGACATTGGGTGGGTTACCTGTGGGGATGTTAGTGCAGTGTTATTGTTTCTGCGTGTGACATTTTGTGCATGCATGTGTTGCCCTCTATGGTTGTTACTGCCCTGGCAGCTTTGCCTTGTGTGAGTTGTTATTTGGTGGGATAGATGATTCTCTCTAGTGTGCATGCTGTGGCGATAGGTATCCAGGCAGGTCTGTGAGGGGTGGCCATGAATTGCAGTTGCATGCAGGGCTTGGTATTGGGATGAGTGGGTTGTGATGGTGGGGTATGTGGGAAGTGATTGAGTGATGGGAGTGAGGGTAAGAGTGGGGGTATGTGATAGCATGCAGGTCAGGGGTGATAGTAAGAGATTTTACTTACCAGCGTCCAGTCCTCCTTTAACTCTGGCCAGGACTTCAGGACTCATGATTTCCAAGAAATGTTCCTTCCATGTTGTAAGTTGTGTGGGAGGAGGTGGGGTCCACTGCCAGTCATCTGTACTGTGAGCTGGTGTCTTGCTGCAATGGAACGTACCTTCCCCCATAGGTCTTTCCACCTCTTCCTGATGTCATCCCTTGTTCTTGGGTGCCGTCCCACAGCGTTGACCCTGTCCACGATTCTCCGCCATACCTCCATCTTCCTAGCAATGAATATCTGCTGCACCTGTGATCCAAATAGCTGTGGCTCTACCCAGATGATTTCCTCCACCATGACCCTTAGCTCCTCCTCAGAGAACCTGGGGTGTTGTTGTGGTGGCATGACTGTAGTGTGGGTTTTATGGGTGAGGGTGTGTAGGGTGATATGTTGGGGTGTGGGTTGTGAGGTGCGTCTGTGGTGTATAGATGATGGTGGTATGTGGCTCTGGTTGTGTGTGTGGTCTTGATGTCTCTCTCTGCTGCCAATTATTTCTAGTCGTAAAGGGTTGTTGGTAATGTGGGTGTGTGTTTTATAGTGGTGTTGGTGTGTGGGTGTGGTTTGTGTATGTGTGTCAGGTGTGTGTGTAGTTTGAATTGTCCAATGTGGTGTTGTTTTGTTAGGTTGTGTGTATTTTGAGCGCAGCGGTATGTATCGCCAATGGTTTACCGCCATTGAATGTGAGTGATTCGTGGGTCATAATGCTGTGGGTGTAGTTCTGTTGACGTAACTGTGTGGGTTATGCTACTGCCAGTTTATCACTGACCTTTGGGCTGGCGAACTTGTGTGGGTGTTTGTATAGTGACGGATTGGTATGTGTGTCATAATATGGTTGGCGTTTATCCGTCACTCCGGCGTTATGTTGGCAGCAGTCGGCATGGCAGTAAGTGGGATTTACCGGGATTTACCGCCAATGTCATAAGGAGGGCTTTTATATAGGAAGTCAGTAAAGAGGATTGTATCATGACCAAGCCATGTGGCAGGCCTATTTGTATACTGTGAAAGAAACATTTACCAACATTAATGTAAAGTAGCTGGTTTGGCCAACAGCTTGAACCTTTATCTGGATACAAGCTTGAGGCAGTAACAAGAGACCATAACCCACTAAGGGTACACATATGCCACTATGCTGGAACCACACTACATAAATAGGCTAACTACTTTCATTCCTTTCTAAGAAGTGGATGTCTCTATTTATAGCAATTGAATTGTGAAGTATATGGCTCAACTGGAGGGCATGAGTTATAAAAGCAAAGTAAACTGATGTCCTAACCAAACTCTGCAGAGCACGTCAGCAGCTAAGGCAAAACATTACAAGAACAGTGCCTGAAACTGGTAAAAATAACACTGTTTGAAATTACATGCACTGAGCTTGTTTATTTAATTGCACTTCCTATGCTTATATCAATATCACAGATGAAGGCACCTCAAAGGTAGCAAATACCAACTGCCACAACAGAGAAAATATTACTTTAATACATAGATGATGAAACTCGCTCATCTCTGGATAAAAATCCATATATCTACTGATAAGGGAAAAATAACAATATCCATTACACACACAGCAGACTGACAATGTAATATCTAGCTGGAAGGGTGCATACCTGCACTAATTGTTGATGATTGTAAAAAAAAAAGATTTTTTTTTATTCAAGTAGAGAGTAGACTCTCACTATCTGAAGTATTGAGTGTTGATTCACACTCATATAATCATGAAAATAATACTTTGAGAGAAACAAGATTGTAAACTTTTTTTTTTATATGACCTCAAAATAATGAATGAAAAAGAAGAATGTACAAAACAGTGAATGTAGATTCATTCCAGGACATCACTCAAGAGAGGAAAAAGAAGGGAGAACATGTACCAAAAGGAGATCCTGGAAAATCAGGAGTAACAACCCAATCTCAGAAAAGAATATAAAAGAAGTCATTGTAAGATCATAGTGAATCTGTCTGAAGGAAAGTTGAATAAGGATGAGTTTTATCTAAAAGTCTTTTACTTTGTCCGAACTAGACATGTTGATTCCTGTTCAGATTTGCAAGAAATTTGAAACTTAGAAAATATTATCCTACTCATTACAAGAAGCCTGTAGAAATTAAACGTACTCCTCAGATTTCTCATACACCTCTGAGTGACCTAGAAGCTGCACCACTATTAATAAGTCACCAAGATAATAATGTTCCAGATCTTAAAGGCATTGTGCACGAATATGATATTGAAGAGAATGACTTAAGAAATAGTGGTCTATTTATCAAATCTAATTTTATTTCGAAGCTGAGAGACTTTAATCAATTATACCTCATAAATTGATGGTTACATTTAAAAAAGTAGAAAATGTACAGAATATCTTAAGTCCCAGGGAACTTGTATAAAAATGCAAATAATGGGCCTTGGCTTCCATATAAACCAACACAATGCTACAGATCTGAAAAATATATCTGCTGAAAATATGTTGTAGCTAAAACAACAATTTGTTTTCAAGTGGTAATGGATTGAAAAATGTTTAACAACTTTAACACACTGTATTGGATCTATATGATTAAATGTGTGTATGAGTGTGTATGTGATCAGCAATATATTGGGCAGACAAAGTGACTGTTAAAAAGAACAATAGAATTAGCATATACATCTATACAAAATCATGATAGAAGATATCCAGCATACACACAGCAAGAAACCAATCATACATTGCAGGATTTTACATACTAAAGTCAATCAAAGAGAACACAGTTTAAGATTGAAAGACACTTGGTAGATCAATACTTTGACATCTAAGAACAGGGACTTCTTTGTGATGTAGATAATGAATTATATACCACCCTCATATGAATTTTTATTGTTGTCTGTACATTACATGCATATTCTCTACTGCTTTCCTTGCTTATCTACATTCTTAAGTTTCCAATTTAGCTTTGTGATTAAGACACAACAAGTGGTGTGATTTTTTTCATGAAAATTACTACTTAGAATACTTTCTCCAAAGGTGATTGAATTAGGAAATTACGAGTAAGTACTTTCTTCCATTTTGCCTTGTTAATCAAGAGGCATTAAAAGGATATCACTGAACGATTGGGTGCTTGACTAGGACTATTAGAACTAGATGTAAATTATGACATTAATCATCATGAATTATATATTACCTATTTATGGAAATATACTGTTGTGTGTATATTGTTTGGATATTCTCTTTTTGATTGTTATATTTATTTATTTATTCCAGTTAGTATTACTGCTATTGCTCAGCATATTAGATACATGTGCCACCTATGAAAAATGTTCATTGGGATTCATCCCTTTAATCTACAAATAATGGTATGATATAAATTATTAAGAAATACTTCTGTATATTTTGTCTAGATAGTGTGGTAGTGTGAGAAGAGTTCCACAAGAACTAGTTCATAACCACTGGGTGTTCAAGTATGACCATGGAACCTAACAATTAAGGGTAAACTGCTGTTAAATTAGCATACATATTTTTGAAGGTATGATGTGCTAGGATTTTGACAAGGCTTAGATGAATTTAGAAAGACAAAGATCAATCATTTATGTATTAGAGATACACTTGTTGCTTTAAATTGAACATAAGGAAGAGCCAAATAAAACAGTCATCTATGCATGCCATAGATGGTGTGTAGGTTTACTGATTTTTATTCTTTGATGAAAACTATTGGAAGTGGTGGCTTACATGAGGATATTAAAGCAGGACTCACATCTTGAGGGATGGAGGATCATGCCTTAATGTTGGAAATATTAGTTTTGTAATTGATTTGGGAATTTAAATGTTTATTTTATATAATGTGAAAAGTTGTTTGTGTTGCTAAGAGGCAAATTAAATAAATATTTGTTTGTTGTAAGAATATGGATGCATTTTGTGTAGTAATGAGTATAGCAATAATTAGTTAATATATTCACAAAGGTAAACTTACACTGTAGTGTAAGTTTACATTTGTTTTGGATTTCAGAAAACAGTAGTTTAATGGCAAGTTTACGAGTGCAGTGTCTCAGTAGTTGGGGTGGAGAACTCCACAGATGAAAAAGATACAACATGCATTTCTTTTTATGTGTGGAGATCTCCACAATCATATATTTATGCTACATGAACATTCTATATGCATATATAGAATACAATGGGTTGTGTCAGAGGAGTTGTTTGAGATGATTTAATTTTGGGGTGTCTCCAATATATATGTGTTTAGAATTAGAGACTTTGATTTCCATCTTGTATGAAGAACGTGGAGCACTCTTGATACACTATTTGAACTATATTGGCGAGATGACAATTGGGGATATTGTAAACATTTTGTGAAAATTAAGGCTTACATCAGTATCAATAATTTTGTAACTGATGTTGCTAAAGTTTATGCTCTGATTGTGAATTTTATTCTTGTGTTTTTGTATCTTAATTACTTTTTTACTCTATACGTGGAGAAAGCTTTGAAGTAAAGGATGCATCTAGTTATTTGAGTGCTTGTGGAGGTGTCCTGTTCTGTCGTACTAAGCAAAAACATTGAAAAACCTATAAAAGGTGTGTTTTTAAAAAGAAACCTAATAAGATTGTATATGACTAGAAAAATGTATCAAAAAGAATACAACATTCCAGTAAGCTTAAGAGATATGTTCAGGATTACTTACATTGTCTGCTAGCTCTGCTCCTTTCAATACTGATGCACATGTGTGTTTTTTTATCTGTCTTTTAAAACATTTCATTTCACCATGGGGTTATTTATTTTACTTGGTCTAAAAAACAATTAAAAACTTATGTTGTGCAATGTGATAGCAGAGTATACTATGATTTGTTAAACACACTATGTAGATAATTCAGAGCCCTAAGGAAGTGACAGGAAGCTGCAAAACAGGATAGCTCTTTCTGTTACCTTAATCTAGCATTGATAAACAACTTGAATTGTGAATAGTTTGAAAGCAAAAAAAAAGCAGATCAAAAATAATACCTGTACAGCAACTTGGAGTTTATTTATTATGGTTCTAAATTTTAGATGGATTCCTAATGTACTTTAGAATGAAAGAATGCATTGTGGATTTTTTTTTTTTTATGCGATATGTTTCATTGTTGTGTGCGTATGATATTGAGTAATAAAATAACTTGTACAAATATTAAGTTAGGTGAAATGTTCATAATTGTATAAATTGAATTGTGAGCTAGTTGGGTTACTGACTTTGAGAGTTTGAGAACAGCACTGGGCTAACATACCAGCATAACCTGCTTTCTAATATGACAATATCTAGCATGTCCTGTAGCCAGGTTATCCTGGAGCAGGGTGTCAGTGCAGGTGAGGCAATTGTCATATTCAGAAGGTTCAGTCTGGCTCCTCCGAAAATTGAGAAACTCACGATAATCAAAACTAATAAACATTCCATCCCTAAAATGTATTAGACTCCACAGGACAACAGTGGAGGAGGGTGATATCTAAGACATCTCAATGGGAGAATTCCTTTGAATAGGAATAGGAGTAGGAATAGGAATAGGAATAGGAATAGGAATAGGAACAGGAATTTGAATAAGAGAATAAACTGTACATACTGGACTAAAAAGTAAAACTAAAAAGTAACAAAACAGTGTCTTTTGGCAAAAAGAACCTGAAATGCTTGTGTAGTATTTGCTGTACCAAGTGATGTCAATAATCCACATGAATTGGCAAAGTCAGTAGAACTCGCCCCTAAAATGTGAGGGCTACACTATTGGCATTGTCTCTTGTAACACAAAATCTGAAACTGCTGTCAACTAATCCCATTTGACCGCTGCAGTTACCTCCATATTCTTAGCTGTACCACACCCCACTTTCAGCACTGCTGGCTTGGCTCAGTGGCTCTTGGACAATGCATAACACAACAACGGTCCAATTGGAAGGACCTATACTTTAAGGTAAAGCTGTAATCCGCAGCCTACCCCACTCTTCAATAGTAGCCCAACTTTCTTTGACTACAGGTAGGTCCGATTTTATCAAAATCATTCGACTCCTTAAGGTGATCAGGTTTACATGAGTTGTTCCTTCGAAGACAAAAAAAATGTCCATAAGGTAAATTATCCCCTAGGTTTCTTGGGTGATGGCTGAAGTATTGTAGGAGGGTATTTCTCTCACTGTTCTTTCTGAAAAGAGTGCTGTATAAATGATCACTCTCCACTTTAATCGTGATGGCAAAGAAATATATAGCTAATGAGCTACATTAGATAATGAACTGTATATCCTTCAACCTATCATTTAACCATTTGTGAAATTTCGAGAGTGTTTCTTCACTGCTCATCCATATCATGAGGGCATCATCAATGTAGTGCTTGCACAAGGTGATATGTTCAAAATGTGATGTTTCAGCCTCATGTATATAAGGGCCTTTATAATGGTCCATGTAAAGGATCGCTAGATCCGGTGCAAATGTTGGCCCTATTGCAACTCCTTTGGTCTGTAAATAGTAATCTCCTTGAAAGTAAAATGTATTCTTTGTCATGGCAACCCCAAGCAAATCAGTTATAAAGGTGGTGGATACGTGTACTGGTTGTGGTCTTTCATTTAAAACTTCCCTGATCCCTTCCAAGGCTGGTTTTTGGGGGATAGTTGTGTAAAGAAATGTAATATCCATAGTTACTAGGATCTGTTCACTAGGGTTGAACACTAGATTGTCAATAAGCTTTATAGTTTTCATGGTGTCCCTCAGGTCAGCCTTGGTGAATTTAACACTGGGCTTAAGAACAAATTCTATAAATTTACACAGTGGTTCTAATATTGGGTCCCACCCTGATACTATTGTACGGCTGTGTGGCTTCTCCAGATTCTTGTGAATTTTAGGGAGAGCATAGATGGTGTGGGTGCGAGGATGCCTTTTATTCAGAAAATCATACTCCATTTCATAGAGGTAACACACAATAAATCCCCCAACTGTCACTCTCTGAATCAGACCGTCACTTCCTTAGTGGGGTCAGAACTGAATTTAATTTAACTTGTCCCATTCAACAAGTGGGAAATGATGTCAGTCTTATAATATGCAGTATTCTAGAACACTAAGGCTCCCCCTTTGTCAGCTGACTTAAAAACGATGTTACTATTTTGTTTCAAAGTTATTAGGGTCCTTTCAGGTTTCAAGATATTGTATTTCACATATACTCCCTTGGCAATAAGGTTCATAGTGTCCCTCAAATTTATGTGCTCAAATGCAGGGATCTTATGTGGCACGAGATGTGCAGGTGGTGTGAAAGTTGATGGTGTTCTGAAACCTGTGTTCAGATGGAGTGGTGGAGAGGTGATTTTGTTAAAATAGTCCCTTAAATGAACCTTGCAGAAAAACTGGTACAATTCCATCTTTAAATTGAAAGAGTTAGGTAATGCAGTGGGTATGAATGATAAACCTCTTAAAAGCATCTGTACTTCTGTTGGTAAAAGTTAATTGTCAGATAAGTTCACAATGAGATTGGAAGACCAGGAGCTAACCATCTGTAGTGTTGTCCGTGTGTTGTTATTTCCCCATGGTTCTCCTTTTGGAACATTACTTGATTCCTGCCTCTGTTTCTGCCCGTGCCCCAACCCCGTTCTCTGGGGTGGCTGATGTTCCAAGTTTTCCCTCTTATCCTGTGTGGAGTCCATTGGCCAGCCCCTAAAAAAGGACTAGATGCAAATTCATGATAGTTGTAATCTTGTTTGTGAGTGCCTGTCCTTGTGCCTGGTTGATCACTGTCACTATCATTCCCACTCACCCCTGAGGACTCTGAGAAGGTGGTCTACTGTCTGAAATCTCCCTCTTCTCTACTCGAGTATCTGCCCTGTGAGTCTTGTTTATCGTATTCTTCAGAAAGGTAGGGGTATGTTGATTTTTTGTCATAAAACCTAATGTCCCTGGCCAGTTTTTCTAATTTATAAGCTAGTGTGCTTGTATCAAAGTGTTTAGTTGTTTTCTTCAGATGTTCAAGGGCCTCTTTAGCAGTGACTAGAGCCTCATGTTCCAAAATCTCTTTTCTAAAAGTCTGCAATTTCTTTTGTAAATTTTTGTACTTGTTCAAGTGGCATTTCGATCCTTGCACCATCCATTTCGAAAAACAGTTATTAGCTACAAAGATAAAGTGTTCCTTAAATTTCAGGTTATCACCAGTGATAACTGGTTCATTCTTCACTTGCAGACGTAGTAGAATAGTATTAAACTGTAAATGCTTGGTGAATAAATGGCCAAGCAGCCTAATGCAAACACATTTCTTCTCAAGTCTTTCCATTCTATTAACCCTCTCTCTCAAAGAAAGATAAATAGTTGAGTTGTCAGAGCCAAGCAACCCAGACCCTGCCTGCCCCTGTTTGAGTCTGTTAATATAGTCCTTACTATATGACAGAGTTTCCCTCTCTGACATTGCTTAGCTATTAGAATACAATGTGAAAACACTATTGGATCCATTATTGGAAAAATTAATTCCACAGAAAAACACCCTTGCAGATCAGCATCTGCTCTAAGAATATGTTACATAACAAAGGGGTAACCCCACATTAACCAGAGGAACCTGGGTAAACAGTAATAGACAACAACAATGGTCCAATCAGAAGGTCCTATATTTTAAGATAAAGCCGGAATCCTCAGCTTACCCCACTCTACTCTAGTAGCCCAACCCCCTTTGACTAGAGGGAGGTCAGTTTATATCAATACAGCACAATGCATATATTGTCTACAATACTTATCATGCACACACAAATACATAAATTCACAGATTTGATATTTTTATATGTGAAATCCAACAATACAGATACATTCTGGCTAAATTTTTTGCACATGGTTGCCCAAAAAATAGAAAGTATCAGAGAGAAACAAAATAAGTGCCTAAAGAAAAAGTGCTAGTGTTAGCCTGGATGGGCTCCACCGCCTGCCACAACAAAAATTTGCAAATTGATGGATGGAAGAAATGATCTTTGAGCATGTTTTAGCAGAGAATTGTGAGTTAAGAAAGGATAAGAGTCTACTTCACTTGGACTTTCAGGGAGGAGGACAGTGTAATCAGTGGACCGTAAAGGCCACTGCTGCAGCTTCAACAGGAAGGGGAGATGGATTTTGAAAAGAAGTCAACTAGACAAGGGACCAAGACCAAGCACTTCATACATCTTCAGCAGGCTGTTTTTTAATAGCAGATTGAATGGCCTGCTTTAATGTGTTGTGCATTAGTTTCAATATGTTGCAACGTATATCAGGTTTACTCGCACAACTTGCTTGAAATGCAGGTGGTTATTTGGAAATGACTTCTACAGGAACATGCGCAATTCACTTTAGGTATATGTGGGCAGTGGGAAAACAGTTTAAATGAACACTTCTTTTTTTATACCTGTGGTTCACTTCAGTTGATCCAACTTGACTAGTAAAGCTGAATATAATGATGCTAAGAAACGTCCATGACTGGAGTATGTTGTTGTTTTTGCATGGAGTCATCTGGTAATCCTAGCCTTAGGGATATGAACGAAACACTCTACAAATGCATAATTGTGCCAGCACGAAACAGGATGGTTATTTGGATAAGGGTGCCTTCCTTTAATGGCACAGAAAACACAACCTAATGCCCATTTTCTTTAATTACATTTTAGGTAGTTTGAAACTGTGGATGCATATTAGATTGCTCCACCTCTATTTCTTTAACTGATCTTTCAGGTTTACCATTTCTATGAGTGACTACCTCAGTTAGTCCAAATTTTGTCTTTGCTTTTGGAATTTGTAATCCTTTCCATCCATTATAATTCAGGTATACAAGATTGCAAAGAAAAATCCTGGACTGGATGAGCTCCTCACAAATGCAGGTGAGAAACTTGAGTGCCTTGGCTTACAAAAATGTAACACAAGAAGAGCTAAGGCTTGCCTCTAAAGTGCTGACTCTACAAGGGTGAGAATCTGCCAGCAAACTGTTGTGATCGGCAGCGGTAGCTCTTCTGCTGTGGCAGAGAAGTGTCACCCCTCACCAGCAGCAGCAGCTGCAAACCTTTTACAATAAAATAATAATAACCTATGTTTATTATTGTTTAATTGTAAAAGGGGTGGGGCATGGTGTGTGACAGGGATGGAGGGGAAATGTACGGCATTCCCCTCAGTGCGCCTCTATGTTTGGCTGGCCGTCTCGGGCCGGGCAAACACATGCACCATGGGCTCTCTCCAACCCGGCACTGTGTTGTCAGGTTGGAGACAGCAGGCAGAGGCTCCCACTCTCCCTCGCTGCACTAAACCAGAGAACTCCACCCAATCCTAACACTGCTTTCATGCTGCAAACAGCATGAAAGCAGCGTTGGATTGGCCACAGAGCAGCCTGTGTCTGCTGTGAGGACGAGGAGCGGCACAACAAGTTAAAAAAAAAAATAATAATTGTCCTCCGCCTGCCATAAGCCGAGCTGCCATGCCCCTTCCCCTCCTTCCCTGCTAGCCGTGACTGGCTATGGCTGGTATGATAGGGTGCAAGATTAAATACCTGGGGCAAATTGTACACTGAGTAATTCTGGGCCTGCCCAGGTAATGAGAAAGAAAGTGTATTTTTATTTGCAAACATGGATTGTTGCAAAGGGAATGAAACAAACAATGTTTGAATTATAAATTTGGATGGTCAGTTTGCCAGAATACAACTCTCACAGTTAACTGAAGATTGTCATACACCTAGTTGAATCCTCATTTGGAAATGAAAGAAATGTGTGCACTCTTGTTTCATTAAATGAAGGAGATATGCTTCTGAAAAGAAAAACAAGGCACAGCAACTGACCAAAGAGAGAGGTGCGGGGAGTTATGAAGCAGTAACAGTGAAAGATGGGGCTGGTATGTTAGGAGGGTCAAGGAAAGATATGCACAAAGAAAGACATGCACAAAGAAAGACATGCACTCACATGGAGCACCTAATGAAAAAGAAAAAAATACTTCCCTTAATGCAAGCAATCTCAGCTATGGAAGGATACAAGATATCTAGTCAGAGCATTATGAGACCGAAATGCTCCAGGGTTGGACAGCTGCATAAATAGGAAGGAAAGCTTTCACATCAGGAGTTGGGAAGTGAGAGAGACAACAAAACCATACACGTGAGCAAAAAACAGACCTGAAGCCCACTCTTTGTATAATGGAAACAATGAGTCTGCAAAACAAGGCTTTAAAACAGACTGAAGTAGAAGGCACATTCATAAAATGAAGATCATCATTTTGGCCTGATGAGTAAAGATTATAAATAAAGACAACTAATTCAACCTTAAGGTCATCCACAGACTTTTCAATAGACATGTTCTATGTCTGCAGTGTGACACTTATGTGTCTTGGAAGAAGATGCCTCCAATGCTTAACCTTTCACTTGCTTGCTTCACTGTTAGTGAACATGGAAAGGGGTTCACAACTTATGTGTGGCTTCTATCAAAAAAGAGATGCAGAGACAGATAGTACACTGGTTTGGAAAGAGGTAACTAGAATTAATTAATTAATGCCAAATGAGTAATATGACAGTGGTGAAGCTAAGCTTGCTATATTTAATGTTTGTGTGATCATTATGAGTGTGTGCCTCTGTATTTCTCTACAAGTGTTACAATATTGGCCTGCAGTTAACTGTAGAACCGCATCTCTTGGTTCTACTGAGGCCTCTCTGTTTACCTTGACTTAAAGTCTCAATGTATTTTCCTTTTTTGTTGTCACGTGTTTTCTGACTCTTATCTGAGAAAATGTAATATGTACATCCCATCAACAACAAACAGGAGGTAGATTCATCTCTGGATGGTTATTTTCAGGGCAAAAGACTCAAGGAGTCACACTCCTACAGAATGGAAAGTGGTGTTGTATTTAGAGTGATGTTGACTAGTGACCTATGTCGTAAATGCAAAGTGATTATTGGCATGACGATAGCTAAAGTTGCCTTTTTTTGTTTGTGTGATCAATCATTCATGGTTTAATTTGAGAGTTAGTGGGCTGTTAACAACTGTTTGTATTGTGTTAACTTAAATGCCATCTTCCTTTGATGGTAGATGTGCTATGCCCATGGGAGTATTTGAATGGTATGTTTGTCGTGCTCTCTTTCATATTTACTCAAATTCCTTCCAGGTATCCACTGATATAAACCCTAACCCTTCACCCCTGTTTCTGAGATCTATGTTGCTGTAGTCTATTTCATCATCAACAAATCTCACACTTGATGTGGCAGGTGTGGTGTAAACACCACCAAACAACTACAGGAGAAGCAAGGGTAGGTGGGTGACCAGCACAGGGAAAGAGAGCAGCAGCAGGCCATATCTGATAAATATGGCTCTGTGCCGCTGTCTCCCCATAGTTGTTGCACAATGTTGCACTTTTGTTTTTGCACATCTCCCCTCATTTTTTAGCAACATCCCTTTTTGGGTGTGTTAGAGCTGCAAGCAGTTAGAGTCCAGGGCAAACCGCCTGCATCAACTGCTACTCCCAGGTATTGGGGGACTTAACTACCAACCATACTCACGTAAGGCAGAAGGAGAGGTTTGGGTGTTTTTCAATCTGTTCTATGTATACTACTACTGTGATTACCAGTTAGTGGTCACTTTAAAGGGCAGGGAGATACTTAGGGCCTGATTTAGAGTTTGGTGAAGGGGGTTACTCTGTCACAAATGTGACGGTTATCCCATCCACCATATTATGATCTCATTCTAGCCTATGGAGATCATAATAAGGCAGAGAAAATACCCATCGCATTTGTGACAGAGTAACTCATCTGCCAAACTCTAAATTAGGCCCTTAGTTATTACTAAGAGAAAAGTGTTGAAGAGACAAGTTAGTATGGGGGAAAATAGAAATAGTCAGACTTCCGACACTGATTGCAGGATTGTGGAGGCTCACATTTTAAGAAACCTAGAAAGAGAGCCATTGTAGAGAGAGTTAAAAAGGGCAATGCAACTCTGTCCTTAGTGGTGTGCCAGGTTGGGGTCTGGACAGCTATGGGGACCTGGTAAAAAACTAATCTGGATCAGAGGGACACAATGCAGTCTTCCATCTCTCTCCACCTCCATGAATGGCCACATACACAAAAATACAAGGGCCAGTGGTTGAAAGGGGTAAGTGGAATTGGATACGGGGGAAAACAGAGACATTGGACTCCACCACTTTGGCTTTTCACTCCTGCTTGCTGGGTGCTGATGTCTGCAGGATGTGGTGGGTGTCCAAAGGTAATAAGGCATACCTTTAGTAACTTGTCATGTAACAGTCAATGGAAATATCGTAACAATATCTATGTGTAATCAACTCTCTTTGGTTTGATGTAGACCTTGGTATTCCTGTCGCTAAACAAAAAAAATAGTTTCTTAAATACATGTTCACTAACAATTACCACTATGAGTAAGATAACTTCATTAAGGTTTGTCAATATGCGCCCTGTATAGATTTATAGTTTCTACTCATTTCTTGTGCCACTGTAAAGTATTTAGTAAGTATTAACATTCTCTAGTTCCTATCTTAGCCTCTCTTATAAACAATGGTAAAATACCCAGGGCCTCATGTATTAATGGTTTTCTCTTTTACTTTTAACTTTCACAAACCTTCTAATTCGGTAGATCAGAAGATTTGTGAATGCTAAAACACTTTTTTTTTAAATGGACTAAGCCCATTTAATGATTCAGCTTTTCCAAATCTTTAAATGGGTTTAGAAAACAATACCACATGGGTATTTGGAAGGGGCATTTTAAGGCTGTCTCTTCTAAATGCAGATTATTTATTGTATTTATCCGTTAGCAAAATATTAATATATTCCTACACCTTTAAGAAGGTAGTAACTCATTCACAAAGCAGGAACGAATCCCCAAGGAATGCATTTCCTTCTTTAAAATGTTACATTTACATTTTTAAGAGTCTTAAAAAAAATGAAAACTTTTTATTTCTTTTAAACACATCCCATTTTCCTTTAAGTAAAAATGGCTGTTTTTTGTTATTTAAATAATGTTTTATTTAAAAGCTATCACAGCCATTGTGGTCTGCTGACCCCTGGAGGCCACTAAACCTGTGAAGGGAAAAAAGGGTCTGTGTTCCAACTTACAACCTACCTCATTAATATGCATGAGGTCGGTTGATCTGCGACCCACTGCAATTTGGTATTTTGTGAACTGAACTATTAGTGTGTAGGTTGGTTTCCAAAATGCCAATGCATTTGGTAAAAGTTGGTGAATAAATTGGGACCACTTTTACCAAATTTATTGTGTGTACAGGAGGTCCCATATTCCCTATAAAACTCCAGACAGTGTTAACATTATGCATGGACCATCAGCTATTCCTTCACCGATATAGCCTCAGCTTCAGCTGGTTTGATGTCCTGGTTTAGCCTGGATGCTATTGATTAACTTACAGTAGAGCAGAATAATAAACAATTCAACAAAGAGACTGGTATAAGATAACAATATTTACTTTAAAATAAATATAAAGATCCTGTCCCCCCAAATCACACATCAAACCTACCCTTAAATCCTTAAAATTCCCAACCTAGTCTCCCGTTTCCCCAGCTCATTTCAACCACACAGCACACAAAAGATACTCTCCTCCCAACACCTTTAAAATTATCAACCAATTTACAGACTTCCCTGGTGAAAATCCCTCTAAACATTTCAGTGTTTGCATAATGTTCCCTAATCGCTACCTAAGGGTCTAAAGGCCTTTGATGTTCTTATGAAGAAGGGCCTCTGTGGGTGTTGGAGAGAGGGTGTAGCCGGTGACTGTAACCAACTGGGATGATGTTACCTGACTACCCTTGATGCCTGAGGTTTGTTCAAAAGCCAGCTGAGAAGTATTTAGAGATGCTGAAATGTTTTCTTCCTTCAGGCCCCCTGCTAGCAAAAGGCTGGTGCAATTATCTAACTCTTTTCAGTTGCAGCTGAGGGGCTTTCACCTCATGGCTTCTTTTTTGATTAAAGATATACATTTAGGAGATTACACTTTACCAGACATTAATGTTGCTTAAGGAAAGTACCAAACTGCAAAGTTAATGTACCTCACAAAAACATGTGCTGTGTTGAGAAACCCAATATTCCCTCCGGACACTAGGTAAAGAACTTAGGGGGTCATTCTGACCTTGGCGGTAAAAGGGCCATACCGCTGGTCAGAACTCCGCCATACTACCGCTGCGGCCGCGGTAAACCGCCACGGTCATTCTGACCACCAACTGTGAATCCGCCAAAAACCCGACATCCAAGGAAGGCCGCCTCATCAGCGGGCAGCGGAAAACTGGAGATGACCAAACCTCCACCGCCACGCCAACACAAACACGCCCATGCCATTCTGACCCACCAATCCACGCGACGGTCTTTCAACCGCGGTATTCCATTGGCGGTACACACCGCCGCGCTCAAAATACACACACAGCTCCAAAACACTCCCACATTGGGCAATTTGAAATACACACACCTGACACACATACCAACAACACTCCCACACATCCATACAACTATAAAACACACACCCACATCACCCACAAACCCCTACGACCGAAGATCAGAGACGAAGGAGAGAGAGACACATCACAGAATAGAGAGCTACATCACACAGAGGCACACTACACCATCACACACACCACATAGAAGCACAAAGCACCACACACCAACACACTCATCACCATATATACCACCCCACACCTCATCCACACCACCCCATGGCACCCCAAAGGCACCCTCGCTTTTCGGACCAAGAACTCCAGGTCATGGTGGAGGAAATCATAAGAGTTGAACCACAGCTCTTCGGCTCACAGGTGCAGCACACCACTATAGCCGGGAAGGCGGAGCTATGGCAGCGGATCGTGGACAGGGTCAACGTGGTGGGACAGCATCCCAAAAATCGAGACGACATCCGCAAACGCTGGAACGACTTAAGGGGAAAGGTGCGCTCGATGGTCTCGCGACACAACATCGCAGTGCAGAAGACTGGCAGGGGACCCCCACCCACTCCACCCGAATTCACAGCATGGGAGCAAGAGGTACTAAACATCCTGCATCCTGATGGCCTCGCTGGAGTACACGGAGGAATGGACTCTGGTAAGTACAATCTCAACTACTTCACCCCCCCCCCAGCATGCTAACCCCCACCACCACCCTCACCCCCAACCCCCATCACACATCCTCCCTGAGAATGTCTCTCCAGCACAACCCACCCAACACCAACCCCTGCATGCCCCCACAAACTATGGACACCCATCACCCAAGCATGACCACTGCACATACCCCCCCCCCAAAACACCCCCACAACACCTCCCCCAAGGGAATGGCAGCACTGGGGGACAAGGGCACCAATCAATGGCACGCAATAGCACACACAGAAACAATAACCATACTCTCTTACCCCATGCAGGACCCGAACGCCAACACACCGGCCAGGGGGGTCCAGAAATGTCCATCCCCCCCCCCGGAAGAGGCCCCCAGTGATGACAGCAGCTCTGTCGACCTGGAACCTGATGACCAGCCCGGACCATCGGGGACCTCTGGACAGTCGGTTCCCCACACACAGGCCACAGCAGACCCAACCCCCTCTGGGAACAACAGCACAGCTCCCACCCAGCGGGCCCATGCCTCTGTCTCTAGGACAGGTCAATCAGCGGTGTGTCTGCCACTACAGGGCACCCAGGCTAACCCACCACCCCAACAACAACAGGGACCTGGGGGCAGTGGTAGTGGGCACACCGTCCAGGGGACAGAGGCCGGTGGAAACAGAGCAACTCGGAGAGCTGCTGTGCGACAGGGGGGGGGAGGAGAGGCCCAGGGAACCCACTCTCCAAGAGGCCCTCACCACCATCATGGCAGCCTACCACCACTCCCAAGAGACGATGGCGACGGTACTGGCCAGGTTCCAGGAGATCCAGGCACAGCAGGAGGAACGCTACATGGGGTTCACCAATCAACTCACCAACATCTCTACCGCTATGGGGAGCATAGTCCAGGCCCTCAACCGGATAGAAGACACGTTGCGGGACCGTGTGGCACCACACAGGGCCCCTGTCACTAGCCAGGAACAGCCAACCACCTCCGCCGGCGCTAGTGGCCAGGAGGCCCCACCACAACGACGGGCCACCAGAACCCCACCTCCTGCTGAAGAACAACCACCCCGCAAGAGGAGCCTGAGATCAAAAAAATCGACAGAGTAGGATGTCAAGACCCCCGCCAGCATGAGACACCCCCTGAAGTCATCCCACTGTCCCACATTGCCACCCTGTCCAACCTTGAACTGCCCCTGCTCCATCCTTCCACAGGCATATGGACAATGCACCTGTGAGACTGAGAACTGGACTCTGCCATGGCCATTACTCCACCCCCACCCATCACCGTGTTTATATCATGTACCATTATCTAGCACAAAAAATAAATCACTCAATGCACTGAAATCAAACAGGAGTCAGGCTGTATTATTTACAAATGTATAACACATTACCGATCAATTATGTTCTGTTAACTTTGTGCTGAACACATACCGAAATCAATAAGCATAAGTCCATGGGCTAACCAAGCAGTAGTCACGGAGTGGGTCATACAGCACTGAAAAGGGAAGGGAAAATCAAACATCAGTTGAAAAGAACTGGGGGGTCATAGACAAAGTTGAGAAGCAGGAGGCTTGCAGGAAAAATAAAATGGCGTGGTTGATTCTTACCTGTGTGCTACTGAAAATACTGTTGGATAACTCTGTCCCTGTTGTCTGTGTCGTCCTCTGAGTCTTTCTCCTCTTCACTCTCCGCAGGCTCCACAGCTGCTTCAACACCACCATCTGGACCATCCTCCTGCAGGAAAGGCACCTGACGTCGCAATGCCAGATTGTGAAGCATACAGCAGGCCACGATGATCTGGCACACCTTCTTTGGTGAGTACATCAGGGATCCCCCTGTCATATGCAGGCACCTAAATCTGGCCTTCAGGAGCCCAAAGGTCCTTTCTATGATCCTCCTAGTTCGCCCATGGGCCTCATTGTACCGTTCCTCAGCCCTGGTCCGGGGATTCCTCACTGGGGTCAATAGCCAAGGCAGGTTGGGGTAACCAGAGTCACCTATTAGCCACACACGTTGTCTCTGTAGCTGTTCCATCACATAAGGGATGCTGCTATTACGCATCACATACGCGTCATGCACTGACCCAGGGAACATGGCATTCACATGGGAGATGTACTGGTCAGCCAAACAGACCACCTGGACGTTCATAGAATGGTAACTTTTCCTGTTTCTGTACACCTGCTCATCGTCTTTTGGGGGGACTAAGGCTACATGGGTCCCATCAATGGCACCAATGATGTTGGGAATATGTCCAAGGGCATAAATATCACCCTTCACAGTGGCCAAATCAACCTCCTCAGGGAATATAATGTAACTCCGCATGTGTTTCGTCAGGGCAGACAACACTCTAGACAAAACTTTGGAAAACATAGGCTGAGACATTCCAGATGACATGGCCACTGTTGTCTGGAATGAGCCACTTGCAAGAAAATGGAGGACTGACAGAACCTGCACCAGAGGGGGAATTCCTGTGGATTGTCGGATGGGGGACATCAGGGCTGGCTCCAGCTGGGCACAGAGTTCATGGATAGTGGCACGGTCAAGTCGGTATCGTAGTATGATGTGGCGTTCTTCCATTGTCGACAGTTCCACCAGCGGTCGGTACACGCGAGGATTCATCCTTCTCCTCGCAAGTTCCAGCGGACGGTGCCTAGGAAGGACAACATGGAGCACAGAGTCAAGCCAATCACTGGTACGTTCACCACAGCTTGCATAGCACACGGTTATCTATGTTTTGAAAGGCGTGTATGTGTGGCAATGCAAGGCCTATGCCTGTGTGTCGCAGTAGAAATTATGCCATGTGGGCCCTTGAAATGGCGGCTGCCTGACCTGTGAAGTGGGACAATGGGATGTGAGGTCAATGCGCAGGCGGAGCACACCGTGGCGGTAGGCGGTCGAAGACCGCTACACGGAGCCGCATTGGTTAACATTGAATGCTATGGGTTTCAGGAGCCAATGATGATGTGCGCCAGCGGTAGCGGTACGCACTGCCGCGGTACGCACCGCCGCGGGCGTGACCGCCATTTTCTATCTGCCTAATCACTCGAGACCTGATCATCCACAGGAGAGGACCTATACTGCAAGTGCTGCTGTGACCTCGGTCTGGAAGTGACAATGGCTGCTGCGACTGGGGAAAGGGCCCCTGTCTTCACGTCTGAAGAGTTGGAGAAGCTCGTGGATGGGGTCCTCCCCCAGTATGCGTTACTCTACGGTCCTCCAGACCAACAGGTAAGTACACCGGGTGCACATGGAATGGGCGATGCCTGTGTGGAGTGGGGTGGATGTAAGTTGGTGGGGTGGGGGGCGAATGAGGAGTGCAACGCACGACAGATGAGAGCATGTGCCATATGGCAAGGTTGGGGAGGGGGGGACAATCACATCTAACATGCAGTAAGTTGATGAATGTTTCCTTCCCACCCTGTACATGTCACATAGGTCAGCGCCCATCAGAAAGTCGAGATTTGGCGTGCCATCGCCAAGGAAGTCCGGGCCCTGGGGGTCCACGTCAGACGGGGCACCCACTGCCGCAAGAGGTGGGAGGACATCCGCCGCGGAACCAGGAAGACCGCAGAGTCACTGCTGGGGATGGCCTCCCAACCTAGGAGGGGTGCCAGTCGTACCCTGACCCCCCTGATGTCCCGGATCCTGGCGGTGGCCTACCCTGATTTGGATGGGCGCTTGAGAGCATCACAGCAGACACAAGGGGGTGAGTATCAGCACATTCTGCTATCTTTCTGTGCAGTGGAGGCGTCTGGGTGAGGGAGGAGGGTTGTGGGTGACATTAGGCCAGGGCGCTTTCTGTAGTGTAGTCCTCTCCCTTAGGCATGGCCCTGTGCTCCCGGCCCCCACCTCTGTAGGGTGACAAGTACAGCTATTGATGGTCCAGCCTCACACATCTGCGCGTTTGTCCTCTCTTGACCTGTTGTCTTAGTCAGAAGTACTGAGCAGGGTACCCCGAATGCACGGCTTAGTGCATGAGGCTCCTGTGTCTGTCCTCTCCGCCAACGGTGTTGACATTGCATGCACTCAACCTGGTCTTCTTTTTTCTCTCCCCCCTTCTTCTTCATCTTCTTGTGCATGTGTGCATTAGCATCATCAGGCGGAGGAGATTTGGCATCGGAGCACGAGGGAGCTGCAAGTCACAAGGCCCCGGTGGGCCCAGGAACAGACACCGAGGGCACCAGTGATCCGGAGGGCGAGGGGAGCACCACAACGGGGACCGGTGGTGAGAGCAGCGACACAGACACGTCCTCGGATGGGTGCTCCCTAGCGGTGGCAGAAACATCCGGGACCCCCGCCTCTACAGGTACAGCCGCCACCCAGCGCACCAGCCCCGCCCTCCCTGCAGCCCCTCAGCCTACGCTCCGTGCCCGCTCGCCCAGGAAGGCGGGCGTCTCCTTCACCCCAGGCACCTCAGCCCCTGCCCCTGTCACCCCTGCTGCCCTCAGTGCGGAGCTCATTGACCTTGTGAGGACGCTCATTGTTGGGCAGACTACCCTTTTGAATGCCATCCAGGGGGTAGAAAGGGAGGTGCATCGGAGCAATGCCTACCTGGAGGGCATTCATTCGGGTCAGGCTGCCCATCAACGATTGTTCACTGCTCTGGCCTCAGCACTGATGGCAGCCATTGTCCCTGTTTCCAGCCTCCCTCTTCTGACTGCCTCCAGCCTGTCTCTGTCTCCTGTTCCTCAGCCTATCCCATCCACACCATCTGACCAGCCTGCACACACCTCAACACCCAAGGGCAGCTCATCCAGACACAAGCACCACAGATACCACAAACACTCACCCAAGCAACACCCAGATGCAGACATTCCAACAGTCACTGCCACCCCTGTGTCCCCCTCCTCCTCGTCTCCCTCCTCCCTCCCTGTGACGTCTACACTCACACCTGCATGCACACCAACATCAGCCAGTGCTTCCATCACCACCACACCCTCCTGTACAGTCCGCACGCGTGCAGTCACCACCCCCACTGCCATTTACACGTCCCCTGTGTCCTCTCCCACTGTGTCTGTCACCCCGTCTTCCAAGACACACAAACGCAGGCAGCCACCCACCCAAAAGCCATCCACCTCACGACAGCCTACAGCACCAGCACCTTCACCCAATGACAGCACACCTGACTCTCCTACAACCACATCCTCTTCCTCCACTCCCATCACCACTTCTCCTACCCTTTACCTTGGCCCTAAAAAAGTTTTCCTGGCTAATCTTGACCTCTTTCCCTCCGATGACCTACCCCCTCCATCTGCAAAGAGTCCCAAGAGCACCACAGCCACCACCAGCCCAGCTTCGGGTGTCACTGTTGTGCATGGGTTCTGGAGTCCACCCTTTGCCAGCAGTGACACCTCCATCAGCAGCAAGGACACATCCAGCCCCCCCCCCCCGGCAAGAGGACCAGGAAACACAAGGGCCGCCGTGCGAGGACCGACACGGCTGCCCCCAAGGAGCAAACTTCGCCCACTTCACCAGCCACATCATCTAGGGGAGGCAAGGGCCCGAGAGCCCCATCTAAGGAGCGTAAGGGCAGCAGGGCGGAGAAGTCAGGCAGCAGGAGCGCGGAGCAGGTGGGCCCCACATGCCACATCCCAGCTGGAAAGGAGGACACCAAAGGGCCCAGGACTCCGTCCCCGAAGGGTCCAGAAGCATCACGGTCGGAGGGCGACTGAGCAGGGAGTCCAGGCCAGGTCTGGCTCCCTTGACCTACTGGATGTGCACCGCTGAACAGGGCCCGCCGTGGAGAAGAGCACCGCTGAACAGGGCCCGCCGTGCAGAAGAGCACCGCTGAACAGGGCCCGCCGTGAAGATAGGCACCGCTGAACAGGGCCCCGCCGTGCAGAAGAGCACCGCTGAACAGGGCCCGCCGTGCAGAAGAGCACCGCTGAACAGGGCCCGCCGTGAAGATAGGCACCGCTGAACAGGGCCCCGCCGTGCAGAAGAGCACCGCTGAACAGGGCCCCGCCGTGAAGATAGGCACCGCTGAACAGGGCCCAGCCGTGGAGAAGAGCACCGCTGAACAGGGCCCGCCGTGCAGAAGAGCACCGCTGAACAGGGCCCGCCGTGGAGAAGAGCACCGCTGAACAGGGCCCGCCGTGCAGAAGAGCACCGCTGAACAGGGCCCCGCCGTGAAGATAGGCACCGCTGAACAGGGCCCCGCCGTGAAGATAGGCACCGCTGAACAGGGCCACGCTGTGGAGAAGAGCACCGCTGAACAGGGCCCGCCGTGCAGAAGAGCACCGCTGAACAGGGCCCGCCGTGGAGAAGAGCACCGCTGAACAGGGCCCCGCCGTGAAGATAGACACCGCTGAACAGGGCCCCGCCGTGAAGATAGGCACCGCTGAACAGGGCCCCGCCGTGGAGAAGAGCACCGCTGAACATGGCCCGCCGTGCAGAAGAGCACCGCTGAACAGGGCCCGCCGTGGAGAAGAGCACCGCTGAACAGGGCCCCGCCGTGAAGATAGGCACTGCTGAACAGGGCCCCGCCGTGCAGAAGAGCACCGCTGAACAGGGCCCGCCGTGGAGAAGAGCACCGCTGAACAGGGCCCGCCGTGGAGAAGAGCACCGCTGAACAGGGCCCCGCCGTGAAGATGAGCACCGCTGAACAGGGCCCGCCGTGAAGATAGGCACCGCTGAACAGGGCCCCGCCGTGCAGAAGAGCACCGCTGAACAGGGCCCCGCCGTGCAGAAGAGCACCGCTCCGCTGGGCCCCGCCGTCTCAAGCACCGCTCCGCTGGGCCCCGCCGTCTCAAGCACCGCTCAGTTGGGCCCTTCCTGTCAAGCACCGCTCCGCTGGGCCCCGCCGTCTCAAGCACCGCTCCGCTGGGCCCCGCCGTCTCAAGCACCACTCCGCTGGGCCCTTCCTCTAAAGCACCGCTCCGCTGGGCCCTTCCTCTCAAGCACCGCTCCGCTGGGCCCTTCCTGTCAAGCACCGCTCCACTGGGCCCCGCCGTCTCAAGCACCGCTCCGCTGGGCCCTTCCTCTCAAGCACCGCTCCGCTGGACCCTTCCTCTCAAGCACCGCTCCGCTGGGCCCTTCCTGTCAAGCACCGCTCCGCTGGGCCCTTCCTCTCAAGCACCGCTCCGCTGGGCCCTTCCTCTCAAGCACCGCTCCGCTGGGCCCGGCTGTCTCAAGCACCGCTCCGCTGGGCCCCGCCGTCTCAAGCACCGCTCCGCTGGGCCCTTCCTCTCAAGCACCGCTCCGCTGGGCCCTTCCTGTCAAGCACCGCTCCGCTGGGCCCGCCGTCTCAAGCACCGCTCCGCTGGGCCCTTCCTCTCAAGCACTGCTCCGCTGGGCCCTTCCTGTCAAGCACCGCTCCGCTGGGCCCTTCCTGTCAAGCACCGCTCCGCTGGGCCCCGCCGTCTCAAGCACCGCTCCGCTGGGCCCCGCCGTCTCAAGCACCGCTCCGCTGGGCCCTTCCTCTCAAGCACCGCTCCGCTGGGCCCTTCCTCTCAAGCACCGCTCCGCTGGGCTCTTCCTCTCAAGCACCGCTCCGCTGGGCCCTTCTTCTCAAGCACCGCTCCGCTGGGCCCCGCCGTCTCAAGCACCACTCTGCTGGGCCCCGCCGTCTCAAGCACCGCTCCGCTGGGCCCTTCCTCTCAAGCACCGCTCCGCTAGGCCCTTCCTGTCAAGCACTGCTCCGCTGGGCCCCGCCGTCTCAAGCACCGCTCCGCTGGGCCCCGCCGTCTCAAGCACCGCTCCGCTGGGCCCTTCCTGTCAAGCACCGCTCCGCTGGGCCCTTCCTGTCAAGCACCGCTCCGCTGGGCCCTTCCTGTCAAGCACCGCTCCGCTGGGCCCCGCCGTCTCAAGCACCGCTCCGCTGGGCCCCGCCGTCTCAAGCACCGCTCCGCTGGGCCCTTCCTCTCAAGCACCGCTCGGCTGGGCCCTTCCTCTCAAGCACCGCTCCGCTGGGCCCTTCCTCTCAAGCACTGTTTATGGTTCGCTGTGCCCACCATGCCTCCTCCTTGAGCAGTGGACACTGTCATCCACCAGATGGACTGTGGCTTTGCACTACCCAGGATGGTGAAGTGGGCAACCCACCCACTGTAGAGACTTGAGAGACTGTGGCTTTGCACTCCCCAGGATGGTGAAGTGGGCAACCCACCCACTGTGGAGACTTGAGTGACTGTGGCTTTGCACTCCCCAGGATGGTGAAGTGGGCAACCCACCCACTGTAGAGACTTGAGAGACTGTGGCTTTGCACTCCCCAGGATGGTGAAGTGGGCAACCCACCCACTGTAGAGACTTGAGAGACTGTGGCTTTGCACTCCCCAGGATGGTGAAGTGGGCAACCCACCCACTGTAGAGACTTGAGATACTGTGGCTTTGCACTCCCCAGGATGGTGAAGTGGGCAACCCACCCACTGTGGAGACTTGAGAGACTGTGGCTTTGCACTCCCCAGGATGGTGAAGTGGGCAACCCACCCACTGTAGAGACTTGAGAGACTGTGGCTTTGCACTCCCCCGGATACATCAATGGGCATGGTGGCCCCTTCGTGGATCTGGCGTCGTGGACTCATGTGGCTGTGGTGCCTCCCCCTTCACTTCCCCCTGAGGTGCCTGTAATTTTTTCATCAGATGCCCCTGCAGTGTTCTCTCCAAAGGACTCAGGTCTCCTGTGTGGGCTTTGCCCTTGTGTCGCTACACTGTAGCCCACGGACTGTTCCATTTAACTTTCATGTACAGGACTGATTGCCTCGGTTCTCCATGGAAGTGTATATAGTATCATTTTGTTATGGATATTTTGCGTAGTTGACCGCTCCATATCAGAGTCTATTTTTTATATAAATTTTTCGTCCCAATTTATTTCTGTCTTTGCATTCTTAAGGGGGGTTTGGGTGGTGTCACTGTGCATTGTTGCTCTGCATTAGTGTGTACATAGTTTGGGGGGGGGGTCGCATATGTGTGTGCCGTAAGCTTCCCTCCTCCCCCCTCCCGTGTGTCGTAGGTGCAGTACTCACCGTTGTCATCTGCGCCGGAGTTCGTACTCGTGGTAGATGAGAAGGTAGACGAGAGCAGGTAGGATGTTTAATTCGGGTTCCATGCTGTCCTCCTTCCTCGTGGAGTGTGTTTTGGTGCGCGTTTTCCCGTTCGTAGTCTGTTTCCGCCGTGTTTTTATCGGCGGGGCTCCCGCCCCGGAAAAGGTAGCGGATTGGTGAGTTGTGATAGTGTGGGGGGTACATTGTCTGCCGCCTGCCTGTTGGCGGTGACCGCCACGCTGTTTGTTTGCACCGCCGCGGCGGTCGGAGTGTTAATGTGGCGGGCTGTGTTGGCGGTTCCCGCCAGGGTCAGAATTCCATTTTTTCGACCGCCGGCCTGTTGGCGGGTTGGCCGCCGCTTTATCACCGACCGCCAGGGTTAGAATCACCCCCTTAGTAATTAAATATACTTCCAAAGGAAATATTATAAAACGCAAATTAATTGTTTGTACTTATTCAATTAGTAGGCACATAACTAACCCACAATAGTGAGGCAGAGACAGGGCTTGTAAGGTAAATGTTACTAGTGGACTGGAGAACTTATTTAGCCACCACTTATGTGAAACTGCAAAGCATGCCTTTAGGCCTACCCTTCAGCCTAGTTGTGTAGTTTAAAGCTGTAAATTCGACCTGGCAAAATGAGGCATTTGCTGGCATAAACCATTCTTTTTAATATTTATGTTATCCCAAAATTAGGCCCAACATGCCAGTAGGCCAGGGTGCATGGTATTTAAAATATAGGACATATTTACTTATTTTTTACATGTCCTGGCAGTGAAAAATCTCCTATATTATTTTTCACTGTAACAAAACTGGCTCTCCCATAGGAAAACACTGAAGGCCTGACTCCCACAGTGACTTATGACTCGCAGAGTAACAAGTATGGAGTCTTGTGGTAGAATCTCCACACTCGGGGTGGAATCTCCTCCCTGAGCACTGCAGTGCAGAAATTCTGTTCCTAGTGCGGAGATTCCACCATGAGTTCGGAGACTCCACACTCAGAACTTTACAAGTTGTAAGTCCCTTTTGCAAATCAGGCCGTCCGTTACAATATAACTCCTTAACATGCTTAATTTCAGTTTGGGAATATCTAGAAAAATTATTCAAGGACTCATTTTAAAAGTAATTTAACATCTAACTTAATGGTCAAGTTGGATTTATGCTACTATGTTAAAAATTACACTTTTACTAAGTGTCAATTTTTCTTCCTCAGACTTTCTGGTAGTGTCACCTGACTGTTAATGATATCTTGTGGTGACATGTGTAATTCTCTCAGACAGAGGAAAAAGGGCTTGGATGTGGGGAGATATTTGACAGGGGGACCATCTGGGCTGTGCCAAAGAACGTCATTAACTTCAAAGGATGGCTAGCCTGTCCAGGCAGATGTATCTCACACCTGGGCCTGCCACCCTTGATTGTCCTGCTAGCTAGCCAGGCACCAATCCCAGTGAGAGAAGGACTGCCCCCCAAACCACAGGAGAGGGTTTGCCATTTATCATAGCCGCACCTCTTGGTGGGCACAGAGAGCCCTGCACAGAGGAAGAAATGTTCTATCATGCTGGCCTGAGATAGGGAGGGGTATTGTGGCATAGTTTACAATACAATACACAGGAAATCCTGAAACAGTTGGCAGTGTCACCCATGTGAACTTTTACCCCATTGCTTGGGGAATTACCAGGAGTTTACCCTGACTCACAAGCTGCCACTTAGGCAGTGTCACCCCTAGGAACTTTTACCCAATTGCTTGGGGAGTTACCAGGAGTTTCCCCTACTTACAAGCTGACACTGAGTGTAGATGTGGCACTACCAGTTCTCTCTTCCCTCTTTGAACACTTCTGGAAGGCAGGAGAAAGACTGCACCTGCTGCTGTGACCTGTGAGCTAGAACTTACTCTCACTTGTACCCAGGACTAAGAGGTGGACTCCAAGGGTCAGTTGGTTGTCCTCCTGGTAAGCTAGAGGAGCACAAAAACTGTTAGTCATTTGGTTTCCTGAACAGCCCAGCTGACCAGTTCCAACTGAACCTGCCCTGGACCCTACTGGTGGCTGAAATAAGTCCTGACTTCTCAGGGGTGTCCCTAAGGTCGTGTCAGAGTGTGCGCCTGTTGGCTAACCCTATGCTGTTCTCCACAGGAGCAAATCCACCTCAGTGGTGGTAATGCCATGTGACATCCAATGACAACCAACCCTCTCTGGCCTCAGCCTACAGCCTTGCCCCACTGAAGGAATCTGAAGAGAGGGTAACGGCCTGAATTAGGGTTTGGCAGACAAGTTTTACTCCATCAAGGTGATGGAGTAATGTACTCTATAGCCCTGACAGAGTCCCTAGCTGCCAGATTTTGAGGAGTCTGCTGGCCATCAGACAGCTCAAGCATTGGCAGGAACCACCATTTAGGCATTCCTTGTAAATGTATTGCAAGTTTGCCAGATAGATCTGTCAACATGGCAAACTGACATTTGTTTTATTTTCCAAAACAAAAACCCAAAGTAGGATTTTGTTTTGGAAAGTAAAATGAACAATAATTTATTCACCAAGGCACTATTCTACCATGGCAGCGAGGGGTGTTTTGCAGTTTTCACTACCCCTTACCTCCACATTTTACCACTCTAAGGGCCAGATGTAGCAAGTTCTGATTTTGCGAATCGGAAAGTGCGAGTCAGTGCGACTCGCAATTTCCGATTCGCAAAATCGGATGCAGAACGGTGTCTCAGACACCGTATGCGATTCGCTATTGGGTCACAAAGACCCACCTCATTAATATTAATGAGGTGGGTCGCATTTTGCGACCCCATAGCGAGTCCCTGCACTCACAGGGATGGTGGCCTGCTGAAGACAGCAGACCTCCATTTCTGTGACTGCTTTTTAATTAAAGCAGGTTTTATTTTTTTTATTTTGCAGCCCGTTTTCCTTAAAGGAAAATGAGTTGAAAAATAAAAAAAATAACAAAACCATTTGGTTTCATTTTTTCAGAGTAGGCAGTGGTCCATTGGACCACTGCCTGCTCTGAAAAAAACATTTTGACAACATTCACAAAGGGGAAGGGGTTCCATGGGGACCCCTTCCCTTTTGCGAATGAGTTACCACCAGTGTGACATTGGTGGTAACTGCGAATAGCTTTGCGACCGCGTTCGCGGTCACAAAGCAATTTGGCATCGCAATGCTAGTCGCCAATAGGAAGGGGACACCCCTTCCTATTTGCGAGTCGCATTCACATTTTGCGAGTCGGTACCGACTCCCAAAATGTGAATGTGCATCGCGATGAGCATTTTGCATGGCGCAAACTGCGATTTTCGCAGTTTGCACCTTGTAAAATGCTTGCTACATCTGGCCCTGAATCAGGGGGGCATACACACATGGTCTCCACCAACAACATAATGATGGTCTGCCTGATTTTAAATCAGGCAGGCAGACCTTCTGTTTAGCAGACAGGGTACTCCATCCCCACTGTGATGGAATACCCTCCTCTCCAAACTCTCAATCAGGCTGTAGGTCCAAAGGTAGAAATCTACACTGTTTCCAGGGTAGAGCAGTATACGATCAACAGCTTTCTGGGTGCAAACTCAGGACTTTTTCCTCTCATAACTTTTCCCACCTTCCTCAACAGCTTCCCTGTTACCACATTTTGATCACAAACCTATCATCAACAACCTCATCTTCAGCCCTAGTATACAATGTTGCCCTGTTGAGAACTCTGCCTTCTCAGAAAACGTTTAAGTCTGAAAGTACCTCTTTGACTAGGAACCCCCTGGGCCTTGCATCCAACCCATGCTCCATTTATGTAGGCATTAAACTTTATCTTTGTCTCAGTCTCATGCAACTAGTTGCCCTTGGTTGACTTTCTGCACATTTTGGTGCTAAAATGTCATTCAAATTTTGAAAATTCATATCTCAGTTTCCCTTACTGGACTTTTGGTATTTTGGTCTATTTTCATTCTTTAGAATATTCTCTATTTTTATAGACTGGTGGGATTGTTATTGTGTTTTGTTTGTAAAATGTTAACCGCTTTATTAGTTCAAAATATTATAAACATTTTCTTAAGTGCTCAGGTTTAAATTACTGAAACCTTTACTGGACCTAAGAATGATAAGACATCATTACTTGTGACGGACTGTCATCTACACCAACAAATAATCCACTTTCTCACACTGTACAAATAATTTTATCCAAAGCAAGGAAATATCTTTAATTTATCTATGTCCTTTTTATAAAAATGCATGATCGCAAACCAAAGGGATATACAAAAGCAAGCATATATATGCCCAATTTCCAAGTCATTTTTTATTGCTTTACAGACCCCTTTTTCATTGTGGGAGTTTCACAGCTATAGCCATGTCCATGCTCTTTTCTCTGTGGACCTGATATACATATGACTAATGTTTTACGTGGGTGCATGCATTTTGTGAGGCTGTCATTCAACATATGTTATGTTGTGCTAACATGAATAATTGATCTGTTTTCGATCCATGTATATTACACTTATATGAAGGAAGTGGGGAAGAGCTTGCTAAGAAATGACGAATCACAAAAAGTGCTACTTTGAACTGATGATAGTCTTATGTAATACTGGCATTCTGAGACAGAACCGTCATTGTCTTTTGCACAGTCTGATAGAAAACTAAGGGCCTGATTTAGAAATTGTTGGATAGTTACTCCATAACAACGGTAACGGGTATCCCTTATGCCAAAATCTAAATTCTATAGAAAAATCTTAATCAGGCCGTACGTATCGGCTTAAATGAAACCATAGATTGCAGACTTTAAAGGTCATTGCTGTTAGATGGCACAATTATTGCGGTGTAAACCGTAGCTAGCACCATCCCCTTGCTCTGTGTATGTCATTAAACATGACTCATTTAGCTCACTTATTCATAACTTATTCCAATACCGATATCACTGTTGACATATCTGCTTTTGTATTTTGTTTTCTAACATTTTTTTAATCACAAAGCATGGGTTGCCAGGCCAGACCCTCTGGCCAAAATGTTGCTTTATCACTGCCATAGGCTATAATACACTTGCCCAAAATGACAGAGGTGGACAATACCTGTCAATGGGCAGGCCCAGAGCCCAGCACATTGCTATATACTAGCCCCCTTCTGCATGACTTTTGGCTGCGTAGGGTGTAGCTTGTCTGCTGGCCAGCCCATCGGAGATGGCTACCTCTACATGTTTACGGCCTTTGGCCTTGTGCAACAGGGGAGAAGAAGTGCATCCCAAGCAGCCCCCCCAAGTCCACCACATACAGCCTTATGCCAGGTACGCAGAGTTTACCTGTGAGGCTCAGCCTGTAGTCCTGTCCAACACTCAAACTACTGTAGGCAGCCCACCCTGCCACATCCAGCCTTTTGCTGTGGACAGCGGTAGTTGGGATTAAGGCTTAGCCTTGCCTAAATCCTGTGTCCATTCTACAGTGTGCAGACAACCCTTAGTGTTGATTAATGCTTTTTTAATGGTTCTTATATGGCACCCTTTTTAGTGTTTTTTTATGTTCAATTGTTTAATTATGAACTTTTTATATATGTTTTGGTAACCTTTTTTAATTATTTTATTAAAGGTTTTTACTTTCTTTTATTATTTCAACCTCTAGAATGAGTCTGATTGATACTTTTTCAAATGTTGGTTCAATGCCTGCAAGAGTTCATTTTTATTCATTTCCCCCAACTAAAGTATGTTTTTTCATTGCTTGCAGTATGTAAAGAACTGCAATATCTGGTCTGCTTCCTATTCTGTTGCTTGCACTAATTTTGGTGGAAGAGGTTCCTCCTCCCCTTTTTTCCATCGCTGCCTCTTCGTTTACACTTTACAGTACTCATTTGTATGTATTGTTGTAAGATATTTCAACAAGTAGCTCATGCAGATGGGATATATATATGTTTGATACCCATGCTGAAGGACCTTATTGCATAAAGTGCACATGCACTTTTCATCATTAACTTGTTTCTCTCTTCTTCAGTGTGTGAAGAGTTTCCACAGCTGGGATTCTCTTCAAACATGATCAGCACCACCAGCAACATACTCCTTGAATTAGTTGTCACTTCCAAAATAGCCCCATCTTCTTGCTCAGCTGCTTCCTAGCTTTGTCCAGTCTAATCAGATGCAGTACTGCTCACAGCAGAAGCTTCCATTTCTTGCTCTTAGAGATCAAAGTAAAAATTGAGCCCTCCAAAGTGGGCCATCTGTTTATACACGGAGTGGGCTTGTTTGTAGATAGTGTACAGAGTTTAACCAAGCAGATACCATCTTTCTTTTTTTTTGGTGGTTCCAGATTTACAGATCCTTCACAGCTCTAATAGAAACAGTGGTATGGTGCCACAGCTATATTTTTAGAGTTTGTGGCACTTGTGAGATTGAGGAGGCAGAATTTTCTTTCTGAGTACTACAAAACTAAAAAATTGGCATCATGAATCTGTTCAGTTTTTCTACAAAAACAATGTGCCTATATTGAGCCCTTTTGAAGCTCACAACTGTACCAGTACATTTAAATATTTCTACATTTATGCTCTTAAGGTTTTGTGGCACAGGGAAATGGAACCAGGGTTTTAAGGTTTGCCCCTAGAACTGTGGTGGATCCATGAGTCCTTGTAGACCATTGGAGATGATGAATGGATTCCTAAGAGTGAAGAGTTTTACACTCACAGAGTCCTTGACCAATTTTCTTTAAATCATTACACTCTTTGCCACAGGAGAAATCTGTAGTAAAGGAGATTCTCCGGTTTCTGTTCAGTGTTTTCATTTTTTAGGATTTTTAGGATTTTAAACCTTTTTGATCTTTAGCAATGGCTTCAGGATAGGATCAGGAAAAGAGGGGAAGACCAGAGGAACATGATCAGAAAAGCAATGAAGTACAAAAAGATTGCCACACCATGGATTCAAGTTCACCACCCAAGCCCACTGTGAGGGAATTGTCCACACAACTGGAAGATGCAAAAAATGCTCTCCAAATATGTGGCATGCACACTGTACCAGAAGAAGCCGATTTATGGGAGCCTTTACAAATACACCTTCAGGATATATTCCATACACATGCATCCTATAGATCGTCATGAACTCCAGTTCAATGTGGAGAAGAGGAAATCAGAATAGACAAATACATCTGCATCAGCTTTACAGGATGCCATCCCTCCTGGTGACAAATTGCTTAAAGATGTCCTTCTCCTGGAAAAGAGTGATCCATGCTTTGCAAGTGTAGACATGCACTGTTTGGTGAGCAGGATGGTCAGCTCTTGTTGGAAAGAAAGTGGTTGAGCATGAAAAAATGCAAGTACTTGTCCAGCAGCATACATGCCAGAAATATTTTTGCCAGTGTTCCAATCCCACTGTTGAATTTGCATTTTTGTTTTGTTGTCCCCACCAAAAAAAAAATATGAACCTTATTTAGAGTGTTGTAGACAGAATACTTTGTCACAAATGTGCCTGATAGCCCGTCTGCCTCATTACATATGTATTATAGTCCATGGCACTTGCAATATGGTGGACTGGATGTCATATTTTGAGTGTCATGAGTACCCCATCTATCAAACTCTAAATAAAGCCTTACCTTTGTTTATTGTTTTTTTAATAGTTCTTTTCAGATTCAAATGTAATGGTTTGTATGAAGATAAAAATGAATTTTGTTTGTTTTGAATGTGAGTGAATCCGAATAGCTGTCAGTGCAAGTTACATACATGAGGACAGATTGGTGGGTTAAACTGTGATGAGAGAGCCAGTGATAGAGTGTGTGAAAATAAAGATCCGATACATAAGGATTGTACAACAGGGATTGCCCACTGGGCTGATGTCTACCCCACAATGGGATGGCAACCTCCACTGAAAATAGCCTTCAAAATGTGACTGACATAATCATAAGTCATGACTCTACAGCTAAAACTGCACAGATGTACTACACTGTTATTCCTATACAGGCAATCAGAAACTTGTTAAACGCTTATATCTCCAAAACTATGAATGTATTTACACCAAACCAAAAATAAAGCTTTTTGAGTAAAGATGTGGTTTCATCCCAAGTGTGGAGCGATTTTGCTGTTTTGCAAAACAATTTACTTACAGAGCTAAACTGGGAAATCACAGCTTGTTTCACATCCCCTTATCTTTTTATCATCCAGGAACAAATCTCCACAAAACTTGCCATGCAACATCTTAGCTGTCTGAGTAAGTGGATTGCCAGATTTCACTCAAAGCCATCTAAAGGGTCAAAAGTTAAGGGCAAATCCAAAAATGCCCTTTTAAACTGTGGATTTCACCACTGGGTTGAAGATGTAGATAGAAATATATAGGTATTAACTGCAGTGGTATAAAAATAACATTTCATACAGGACTGTAAAACACTGAAAACACTTGCTGGTTCCATCTGAAATGTTGATTTTATCATCATAATGACAGCCTTCAAAACCATTTTTGTTCAAGGCATAAATGTTGACAAAATTTCGAAACCATATCATGTATCTGATTATAATGCTGAAGTTTGTTGTATTAATTAATGTGACATATGACTTAATTAGTCATGAGATTGCCCGATCCCCATCAGGTGAACAAAGCCTTAGAGGGCTAAAACACATAGGCGGTCATTCCAACTTTCAGGCGGGAACCGCCAATCGGCCGCCATGCGGCCAAAAGACCGCTGCCGGCATTCCAACAGTCCCGCTGGGCCGGCGGGCGCTAACCAAGTGAAAAGCAGGCCTGGGCCCTGTTAGGGGACCCCTGCACTGCCCATGCCAGTGGCATGGGCAGTGCAGGGGCCCCCAGGGGCCCCAGGACACCCCTTACCGCCAGCCTCTTCCTGGCGGTGAAAACCGCCAGAAACATGCTGGCGGTAAGGGGGTCAGAATTCCCAGGGCAGGGCTGCTTGCAGCGCTGCCCTGGCGGATTCGCCCAGCCGGGGCAAAAACGGCGGGAAACCGCCGGCCCCGGTTTTCCGCCTGCGGCTTTACCGCCGTGGTCAGAATGGGCTTTGAAGCACCGCCAGCCTGTTGGCGGTGCTTCCGTCATTCTGTGCCCTGGCGGTCCAAGACTGCCAGGGTCAGAATGACCCCCATAAACGTCTGAATGAACCTGCATCTATTAAGATGAGTGGCGTGCATGCCTTTCTTTTTCCTGAGCTATAAAAAGCAGCTATGATGATGTCCAACAGTCCCACATATATTTTTTAAACACTAGGGATTCTGGTGGTAAACTATGAGGTGCTAGTGCTCACCTGTTGCTCTTCTTGGACTCGGTCCTTCTAACAATTTCACAAAAAACAAGCAGAACCAAGTTGAAACCATATTTTATATTACAAAATGATTGATACACATTCTTCAACAGATGTCTGAATCTAGACAATGGGGGTCATTTTGACCCTGGCGGTACGAGACCGCCAGGGCTAAAATGACGGAAGCACCGCCAACGGGCTGGCAGTGCTTCCAGGCGTATTACGACCGCGGCTGACACAGACACAACAACATCCACCATTTCCACTGTCTCCCCCTCTTCTTCCTCCTCCACCTCCCATCCAGTTACGTCCACACTCTCCCCTGCATGCACTACATCATCATCCACTACCTGCATCATCCCAACACCAAGCAGAACACACACTTCATTGGCAGACACCTCCACAACAGCCATGCACACGCCCACTGTGTCCTCTCCCACTGTGTCTGTCCCCCCTCCTAAAGTACACAAATGCAAGCACTCAGACACCCAAAAGCCATCCACCTCAAAACAGCATACCACCCATGCACCTGCACCCAAATCCAGCAGACAGACACCTCCAACAACCACTCCCTCATCCTCCACTACCATTACTTCTCCCTCTTCCCACCCCAATGTCCCTAAAAAGCTTATCCTTTCCACCATTGGCCCCTTCCCTACACCTCCCCCCTGTCCTGCACATATGGCCAGGGTATCACAAACCCAGCCAAGCACCTCAGCCACACAGTCCACGGGCCCTGTTGCATACGCACCTCGTTGTGGAAAGGATTCCAGATCACATATACTGAAGGGGAAGAAGCATTCACCAGTCAGCCGAAAGGGGAAGGATCCTGCACCTGCCATTCGAAAGGGAAAGGAGCCTGCACCAGCAGGCAAGAAGGGCAAGGAGGCTGCAACAGCAGGCAAGAAGGGCAAGGAGCCTGCACCAGCAGGCAAGAAGGGGAATGAGCCTGCACCAGCAGGCAAGAAGAGGAAGGAGCCTGCACCAACAGCTGTCACAGACCCCCCACCACCACCAACTGTGGTTGTGCAGCCACCGCACGGGGCATGGGCTGTGAGGAGCCTCTCACCACCAGCACCACCACAGTGCAGCCATCGGAGGGTGCAGGGGCTGTGCAGGAGCCTCCCACCACCACTAGCACCACCGCAGTACAGTCATCTGACAGTGCAGGGGCTGTGTAGGAGCCTCCCACCACGACCACCATCAGCACCACCACAGTGCAGCCATCCGAGGGTGCAGGGGCTGTGCAGGAACCTCCAACCACCACCACAGTGCAGCTGTCACTGTCGGCAGACACAATGTAATCCTGCCTCCATGGGCTGCTGTGCAACCTCTCCACTCCAGAACCAGTGGGGAAGACACCCACTCGAGAGACTGTGGCCTATCACTCCCCATGACAAAGCACTGGGCATGCTGCCCCTTCCAGAACCAGTGGTGAGGACACCCACTCGAGAGACTATGGCCTATCACTCCCCAGGACCAAGTACAGGGCATGTTGCCCCCTCCAGAACCAGTGGGGAAGACACCCACTCGAGAGACTGTGGCCTTGCACTCCCCAGGACCAAGCACAGGGCATGTTGCACCCTTCAGAACCAGTGGTCTTGTTTCTTCTTCCGGCTGAGGTGCCCTCACCCCGAGGTGCCTGCCTATTTGCCCACTGATGCCCCTGCAGTGTTCTCTCCGTATTGATGCAGGTGACAAGTGGGGCCTTGGACTTTGTCCTGTGGCCATGTGGCCCACGCAAACTGAGGCCTGGGCAGTGTCCCTTTTTTTGTACATTTGTACATATCTATAGCATTGGCTAAATTATTATTTATACTGTGTTGATCTTATTGCAATCACTTTGGTACATTCCTGTTGTCCTTGCATTATTCAGCCGATTTAGGGGGATTAACTTGTTTTCTTGTGCAGCTGGTTGTGTGTATGGTGTGTGTGTGTGTGTGGGGGGGGGCTTGTATGGTGCGTGTGTGTGTCACTGTCATTTTCCACCCCCACTCCCTTGTGTGTTAGGCAGCTGTACTCACAGTCGTCGTCTTTGCCGGCATTGGTGTTCGTGGTGGAACAGAACGTAGAATATCATTGGAAATACTTGCAGTTCTAGTTCCATGGTGGCGTGGTTCTTCCCTGTATCTCCAATGGTGAGTCCTTTCACTTCTGTGCAGTGTTTCCGCCAGGCTTTTGATGTTGTTGGTACCGCCCCGGAAAAGGTGACGGATTGTCTGGTCATAATATGGTAGGCAGAACTTTCAATTCCGCCTGGCTGTAGGCGGCTATCATGGTGCCTGTTGCTCCGCCCTGGCGATTGGTGTGGTACATTGGCTGTCTTTCAGAGATCTTTCTGCCATGGTCATAATTTGGCAGTAGCTACCGCCGGCCTGTTGGCGGTATTACTGCCACTTTATCACCGACTGCCAGAGTCATAATGAGGTCCTTCATTTGTTTTATGTCAATTCATCAAATGTCTCTCTCTTTTTCTCCACATATGTAAGTGGTATCTCTCAAGTGTGAATTCAATAGAGGATTTGAAGTAATTATCTAAGCCTAGAACTGCCTCTTCAAAATCATTGTGCTCACCTTCTCCTTTAACTGGTTTCACTTTAGATAGTGTCCTGAGGATATCTTGTCCTTCAGAACCCAGGTAATGTAGAAATATTCCTTCCTTATATACATTTTGTACCTTGCCATCTATTGTGACAGGTCAAAAGATCCTGCTTCCATCTTTTTGAAGCAATTGGTGGTTATCCCTTGCACTTTAAAAAAACATCTGAGGAGGAACAAACTGTAAGAGGTAACAGAAATTGCAAATAATGCTGTTCAGTTCATTGGAAATTATGGCATTAGCAAGATGGCAGTGGAAGTCAGTAGTAAAGTTAACCTTGCGGATGAAAAAAATATCTTATAAAGGCATAACAAAATTGCACTCAATGCAGGAATGCATGCCCCTTATGCTATACAAATATATTGTCATGAAGCAACAGCATTGAACAGAAATTCAGGTAAATAATCCTTAGGTTTTGCAATAGCAATAATAAACCTATAGGTGTGACTGCAATGAACCATATGCATGTAGTTCAGTCAATAGTAAACATAAAATGGTGTCACATGAGAACAAGGTGTATAACGCAAAGGAGAGTGAGTAATAATTAGCTCTCCTCAGCTGCAGGAAAATAGAGTTACACCCAGAAACATGCTCACCTAGCCTGACACAAGTGGAAGGAGCTCACTGCAAGGGAAGGAACCTCCAATGCGAGATGATATAGGTGGGCATGAAGAAGATTGCAGCAGTGCTGGAATTAGGTGTCCCTTAGACAGCAGGGACACTGGCTGGATTGTGACTGGACACTTCAAGTCACAAACAGTGGTGCGTAACTCAACTCTTATGCTATTGCACACTGTGAAATCCCAGAACCCATCACTTATTACCAAATTTGGATGTCAGAATGAAAGATGATACCAAGGTAACTGTAAGGTTTATCCTCATCTCATAACTCACAATTCTCAAATAGAACATTCTAATGGGAGGGCTCAAAACGAACCAGTGGCAGGGTGAAAAGGGTAAGTACAAAGTACAAAACTAGGGAATGCAAAATGTTTGAATTTGGGGTGATCCAGGCCTTCTTGAATTAGCTGTGAGAGCACGGCCCTTTTGCCATGCTCTGAAGTGTCTGTCTGCACAGTGAACTCCTGGGAGAAGTCAGGAGCCTTGAGCGTGGGTACTGTCCACATGGCCTCCTCCATGGTGTCAAAAACTTTCTAGATCACCTCTGTCCAGATCACCTGATGTGGCTGCTTCTTGGAAGGCAACTCTGTCAAGGGGGTGAGGATGGTTCCATATCCCCAGACAAATCTCCTGTAAAAGCCAGTGGGGCCTAAGACTGCTCTCACCTCTGTCTGGGTCCTGGGGGGTTCACAAGCCAGAATGATTTCAAACATGGTCTGGAGGAGCTGCACTTTGCCTCTTCCTACTTTGTTATTCAAGTAGACCACTGAACCCTGCCCTATCTGGCACATACTGTCCTTTACAGTCAGACCTGCCCTCTGTAGAGCCTGAAGTATTTCCTTGGGGTTGCATATGTGGTCCTCCCAGCTATAGCTGAAGACCGCAATGTTGTCTAGGTAGGTAGCACTGAAGTTCTCCAATCCAGTTAGGACCTGGTTGACCAACCTCTGGAAGATGGCACAGGCATTCTTCATCCCAATGGATATTACCCAGAACTGGAAGTGCCCTTCTGGATTAGAGAATGTAGACCTCTCTTTGCCCCCCCAAAATCAAGGCAATCTGCCAGTACCAAGACTTTGAGTCAAACATTATGAGGAACTTCGCAGCTCCTAGCCATTCTATGAGCGCATCAGCTTGGGGATGAGATGTTTGCATTAGTCTTGGTGACCGCATTGAGCCCACTGTATTCTACAGAGAACCTAAGTTAGAGGTGGCAGCCTTGGAGATCGACACCACTGGGTTGGACCTTGAGCTGTTTGAGGGCTCAATAGCCCCTAACACCAGCATCTTGGAGACTTCCTCTTTAACGCTGGCTCTCACTTTGGCAGACAACCTGTAATTCTGTTCTTCACAGGCATTCTGTTCCCAGTATCATCATCAAAGGTACAGCATGTAGTGACCCCTGAGTTACTTGAGAATAGAAAGGCAAACTGCCCTAGAGAATAGCAGCAATCTCTCTGTTGTTCTAGCATGAGAGACTTATACCCTCCACTGTCCCATCCCGCTCCTTGGAAGAAAGGAGGTCAGGGAGGTCAGGGAGAGGTTCACTTTCTCTTCCATCCTCACATCAGTGACTAAGAGCATGGTTAACTCAGACCTCTCAAAGTGGTGCTTGATGTGATTGGCATTCAGAACCCTTAAAAGAGTCTTGAGGTCCACTAGGCAGGTTACATCACTGTTGTGCCCCTTCAGCTCATAAAACCCAAACCAGCGGTCTTGGAGGTCCCGGAGCTCCACAGGCTCCATAACCCACTCTTTTTTACTAGGCTGAATCTCCACCAGACTGGCATCCTGCTCCTGTTGTACCTTTCAACAAGCCCATTCTTTTGAGGGTGGTTTAGAGTGTAGAACTTATAGGTTACCCGACTCTCCTTCCACATGGCCTTCATGTATATGAATTTTGTAATCTGGTCTGACACCACCTCCTTGGGGAACCTCACCTGGGTAAGGATCCCCATCAGTTTCCTGGCAACTGGTGGTTCAGTCACTGTCCTGAGAGGGATAGCCTCCGGTACTGGGTGGCATTGTCCATCAAGACTGGGATAAACCTCTTTCCCATAGCTTTCCTGTGGTTTGTCAGGATTTACAGGTGGCGCGGTCCCTTACAGGCTCTCCATGACGATTTTCCTGCTGTTGTGCATGCCTGCTACCTTCTTTCATGCAGCAGGCCGCGCCCTCCACACCACCCCTGTAGCAAATCCCATCTGCCTGGGGGGAGTGCTAAATGGTGGCTACAATTTCTCCATTCCCAGTATGGGCCTACACTTTCAAATGGAACTTCATTTCCCAGCAGCCTTCGCTGGCAGCCATGTTGGGGTGTGGCTGATCTATAAATACCAGCCAAACCCAGGTTCCAGCGCTTACTATTCTGGAACCTACCTGTGGGTAAGACCTTTCTTGTTTCCTTCTGCTGTTCCTGGGATCTGGGCAAGAGATTCCCTTTGAGCGAGTGGATGGACTCACGTTCGGTGTGTTCGTTCTGACGGGGCCTCCCCCCGCCGGCCTTTGCTATTCATTCTGAAACCCAATACATTGTTTCCGCTCCTCCCTTGATTCTTGGAGGCTGAGCAGCTTTGCCTATTGCTATAGTTACTGGAGTTGCTTGGATTTCTCCAGTGTACATCCTTTTCTGAAACTTGACACAGTATTGAGATTTTTTATGCTAGGAGAAACGAACTCATGCATTGTTGAAATGTTATTCATGTGTTACTATGCAATACGATACCGTTATTATTTCCGAGTGAAACTTTTTATTTTACGTTTGTTGTGTAAATCGTGAATTGTTCTAAGTCAGAACGTTGTTTGATGAAGGCTTTTGGTTTCTTTATGCTCCACAAAGGATTGTACTGTTCCTTCTTGAGCCCCTGGCATGCGCTCATGTGAAGGTTTTCAATGGTGGTAAATCACAGCGGTTGTTGAGCCTGGAGTTCTATAAGCTGAGGTTAAGCTGCTTTGGGGGACTTTTGTTTCTACTGCCAGTTCATGAATCACATATTACGAGCAAGAGTGTATTCATTGCATGACGTGTTTGACATGTGATTATGTATTGCTGCTGTTTCTTATAACTAACATTTTCCTTTCCAGATCTCCGTCCTGGCTGTTCCTTTCCTGCTTTCTTTTCCCCCCGCCTGGCCTCTCCAATCTTCAGCACCATAAAGGCACCTGCGTTGGTGCTGCCTGGAGGTGGGCCCCTTGATTAGTGACGCGTAGATCCCGAGGAATTGGGCCCTGACAGGTTCAGAGGACCAACAAAGTCGATGCCTACCCTTTCAAAGTGAGTGACAATGACAGGAAACAGTTGTTGGGGACGCTTGCACTTCCCTCTAGACTTGTCACTGGCCTGGCAAGTAGGACAGGACCTGCAGAACGAGTCTGAGGCCTTCATCATGTGGAAGCCACTAAAAGTGGGTGACAAACCTGTGGTACGTCTTGGTCTGCCCTAAATGATCTGCAACAGGTACACCATGAGCCAGTTGCAGAAGGAAGACCCTATACCACTGGGGGGCCACCAACACACGGGTTGAACCAGGCTTGGGGTCCCTAGGATCAATATATAGGAGACCATTCTACCAGTTAATCAGGTCATCACCAGAGGTGTTGCCAGTTGCTTGGACCTTGGCCTGCTGCCACAGGCCCACAAGAGTAGGGCATTCCTTTTGTGCCTTACAGAACTCTTCCCTGGTGGGACCCCCTTCCTTATGCCAATTGGACAGCTCAGGTAGGCAGGGTAGCAGCATCATCTCTTGTAGGTTACAGGGCATCCCCCTCAAGGTCAGCTTCCTCTCAGACCGTGAGAGTTTCAGCAGTGGGTCTCCCGTACCCTTGCCCTCCCTCTTCTTTGCAGGTACCTGGGCCACTCTACCAGGCTCCAGGTCCTCCTGACTACACTCCTGGGCTGCCATGGACGATGTGGTCAGGCACACCAATACAGGCAACAGTAGCAATTCCAAGTGTGACCTGATCACCACCACCTTCCGGATGGTGTACTCCAGGCCATTGCCAAGCACTCCACAGGCATAGGTGGAATCACAGCTACCCTTAAGGAACTAAAGGAATCTGATATCCCTTTAGTCAAAGGGAACCAGAGCCACTGGACAGCTGGTTGTCAGCTGCAGCAACTTGGTGAAATACATTAAGGACTACCTGCTCTGAGGACACCAGATGATCTGTTATGGTTGTCATGTTGCCTCAAGTATCTCTCAGAGCCTCCACCCTTTGCTCATTGATGGTGACACACTGTATATATTTCTTAAGATTTACTAGGCATGTGAGTTCTCTGCACCACCTCTCTGTCATCCAGGGACACTAGGGTAACCTTCACTTTGTCCCCAACACTATCAGGGACAATCTCCTCTCCAAGTGCTACACTAGCCAACACCAATGACTGCCCACTTGTGGAGAGCTGTGCTTCCTTGGGACACTTGGCATCCCCATTAAAGTGCTTCCTGCTGACACTCATAACACTTGGGGGCAACCTACCCTGGAGATGCACTGTCAGGGAACCATCCCCTCTTCTTATCAGTTGAGGGATGGAAGCCCTGACCAGTAGAACTAGTTTGGGGTCCTTTAAAGGGCTCCTTACATTTATTTTTGACCCCTGCCTTCTTCTGTTGGGACCCTGCCTATCCCTGCGGTGATCCCCTTCAGATACCTTATTATGGGTTTTGGTGCTGACCCAGTGGTCTGCCTCCTTAGCAAGCTCTCTGGGGTTAGAGAGCGTACTGGCAATCAAGTCTTAGAGCAGATCTCCACAAACAAAGACTGAACCTGTGCTCCTTTGAAATGAAACTATATGGTCACTGATAATCTTTTACTTTACTGCCCTTCACCCAACCATTCATTGCCTTGCAAACGGAATTCACCCAGGTTTGTTGGGCCAGTTTCTGACTGTCTCTGAACGTCTGTCTGTACTTTTCTGAAGGGAGACCATACTTCTCGACAAGGGTTTCATTCATAAGGGGATAGCTCATCTCTGTCTCTTGTATCTATGGCTCCAACGACTAGCCCCCTCCAATCACCCTCAGGGATCTTGTGCATATGTAAGGTAATGCCATGAACCTCAAACCACTTGTCAGCGTTTTTTCCACAACAAAGTAAGGCACCGGACCTTTAGGAATATGGACCTTCTTGTCCCAGATGGCACCGAAGGATTGGTGTAACCATCACTGGTGGGCTCTGCCTATCTGGCTATTCAGCTCCCTAAGGCTCCTCTCATGAGCCAAATCCTCCAAAGTAATTCTCTCCTTCATGGCTAATTTCTTTGTCTCTTTATCCAGCCCCTACTTTGCCAGCTCTAGCTTGAGCCTCCTTTCATCCCTCGTGTCCTCCAGTTCCTCTAAGATCTGGCCCCTAGAAGACACACTGCTCCCTACACAGGAGCCAGTACCAGTGCCGGGGTCATGTCATCCCCCTCAACTGCAGCAGGAACCTTCTGGTAGTTTGGCACACAGCAGTCAGGCTTATTTTGAAGGTAACAGGTAAAGTATTTGTGCAACACTTCAAACAGTAAAACAGTGAAAACACCACACAAAAAGATTCCACACCAGGTTACAAAAATAGACTTTGATAGGCCAGCGGAACAAAAGTGCCTTAATCCTAGTTGGGAGAGATGTGTGGATCAACGTCGAAGATGTGTCACGCAGCAGACGCAAATTGTCAGTTCTGGGATGGGGCAAGGCTGCATGGAGGGGACCTGGTGCATTAACGTTGAGGATCCTGTATAAGGGGCTTTTTGATGAGAATGTCGGAAGCTGCAATGTGGAGGTTCCGCGCCATCAATAAGGCACCCTCTGGCGAGAGATGCAAGGAGCTGGTGCCAAGAAAAGCATTGTGCAGTGTCTGTTCCGAAAGCAGAGCGTCTGACCCAGATGTGGGATGCAGCAGCAATGCAAATATTTAGCTACAGGTCCAATCTATGCAACAGCAGTGATTCATCAGTTTTGCTCAAAGATGCACCCTTCAGCTAAGGTGATGTGTCAGTTCTGCTTGGGGATGCGTCTATCAGCAGAGGATGCATTGGCCCTGGTGGAGAAACATCTTAGGCCCACTTCTAAGGGACTGGGGTGGCACCACTTGGAAGGGAAGGCTCACTGATGCAGAGTCCAGATGCAGAAGCAGGTTGTTTGGAAGTATATTATTTCCCTGAGCCAGCTAGCTCTTGGCATTACACTGGGTTCAAGTGATGCAGATCCAGTCCCCTGGCCCAGCCAAGATGGCAGCATTCATCAAGTCAGCACAGCACAGCAACTTGTAAGTAAATTAAATATGCCAATATTAACACATTTTGGGGGGAGAGCACGGGAAATTAAGCACTGGTCAGCAGTACTACTGTGCGCAGAATACTAAGGCCAGAAAAAATGAAGGGGCCGATTTAGAGTTTGGCGGACAGGTTACTCCATCACTCACATGACAGATATCCCGAAGCCAGCAAACCATTCCAAGGATGCCAGGTCTAACACATGAAATGAAAATACAAGTACCATAGTATTTTAGGACCTGTGCTGTTATCTAAGGTGGAAAATGCTGACCCTCTGCTGGGATTTGATGAACCATGTTGGAAAGAAAAGTGTTTTTCCTCATGGTTTTCTCATAAAAGTGCCTAGATGTTAAAATAAGAGCACATATTCTTTACACTCAAACTATATTCCTCAGCCATGTGAGAACAGTTTGCTAGTCAGTGATAAATTGGCAGTACCAAAACCCACACCATCGCGCCAACAGGAATACGCCCACACTATCATGACCCATGAATCAACACGGCGGTTATTCAACTGCGGTAAACCATTGTCGGTAAACACTGCCGCGCTCAAAATACACATACACTTACAAAACTACACCACATTGGACAATTCAAACTACACACATCTGACACACATACACACACCACACCCACACAGCCAACCCAATATGAAACACACACCCACATGACCCACAACCCCTTACAATGAAACATTTTGAAGAAGCAGAGAGAGAGAAAACCAAAGACCACACAAGCATCCAGAGGCACACAACACTATCACTCATACACCATCCACGCACAAAACACCACGCACCCCAAAACATCACCCCACACATCGCATCACACATCACCTCACACATCACTCACACCACATCATGGCACCTCAAAGACACCTTAGGTTTTCTGAGGAGGAGCTCAGGGTCATGGTGGAGGAAATCATCTGGGTAGAGCCACAGCTATTCGGATCATAGGTGCAGCAGACATCCATTGCTAGGAAGATGGAACTATGGCGGAGAATTGTCGACAGGGTCAATGCAGTGGGACAGCATCCAAGAACACAGGATGACATCAGGAAGAGGTGGAATTACCTACGGGGTAAGGTACGTTCCGTGGTATCCAGACACTAGGTAGCCGTACAGAGGACTGGTGGTGGACCCCCACAACTAACAACATGGGAGGAGCAAGTCTTGGCGATCATGCATCCTGAGGGCCTCAAAGGAGTAGCAGGAGGACTGGACTCTGGTAAGGCAAATCTTCACTATTATATCCTCCACCCTACCTGCATGCCATCACAAACTCCTACCCCTACCCTCACACCCATCACTCCACTACCTCATATATACCCCACTTGTCATGCCGCTGCGCGCGGCACAAGCCCAACATTCAGCTCAGGCCGCGGCGCGCGGTCCCAAGACGTGCCACGTCCCCAGCCTGCTCTGCACCTTCCGAGGCCCCAAATTGTGCATGGGGCCTCGTTCTTCTTTAGCGCACTGCGCTCACAGGCAGGTTAAACCCCCCCACTCACCTGTTCTTTTCTTTTTCTTATTTTTCTGGTCATCTGGTTATGCCTTCCTTTATGTTTTTTCTCCCTTTCCCATATTACCCTTCTCTTCCAAGCATTCCTTGTTCCCTACTCTCTATGGCTCCTAGTCCATTCTGTTCTATGTGTTTTTTCCTATCTAAGATGGTGTCCTTGTACTTCCTGTTGGTCGCTTCCTGTTTGTTGGTATTTGAGGGCTGTGATTCTTTCTCTCCTTGCGCTGCAACACTTTCTGTTTGGATGGTGTCTTCGCTCCTACTTCCTTGTCTTCCTGTGCTGGTTCTCATTGGTTCCAGTGTATTTTCCTATATTTTGCTCCTGCTGTTACCTGTTAATTTTGTTCCTGTTGCAGGAACCTATCTTTTTGGAGGTTTTTTTCCCCTTCTCAGGGTTTTTTTCCCTCTGGCACTACTTCTGAGGGACACGGCCTGCTCTTGGCGTACCCATTGCCTACAGCACTGTGGCTACCAGAAAGAGTCACCCCTACCTGGGCCTAGGCCGAACATTCAAGAACAAGATCCACGCTACTCGTTCTGCGGACTCCAGGTTAAAGCAGCACGTAATTCATGACAGATTGCAGCGCCGAATACTCCCGATGTAGTCTAACACCATGGATGATACAGTGGCGGCTGCTGCAGATCCTGATCAATCTCTTCTGGCAACTATTCAGCAACAGGCTCAGGAACTGCAACAATTACACAATGAGAATGCTGCTTTACGACAGGCTTTGGCTTTCCGCAGTGCAGATGTTCTGACTGTCTCCACCTCTACTCCTCGTTTCTCCGTTGAACCAACTAAACTGCGAGAGTTCCTCGATGCTTTAACTGTGTATTTTGCCTTTTGACCTACCCAATTCTCCCACGAAAAGACAAAGGTGGGATATCTTATCAGTGCGTTATCCGGTCCTTCCTTGGCCTGGGCAACCCCAATGGTATCATCCAATGACCCAGTATTGTCGGACTATTCTGCCTTCGTGAATCGGTTTAAACAGATGTTTAGTCGTCCAGGATTGGAGGCCTCTGCGGAAGAAGCCTTACGTGACATCCACAAAGGCTCACAAGATGTCCTCCAATATATTACTCGCTTTCGACAGCTAGCGGCTGAGATCACCTGGGTGGAACGAACTCTGGTGACTTTATTCCGTAGACGACTTAAAGAGGAGATTAAAGATGAGTTAGTACACTCCACCCGAGTTGAAGATCTTCGTGGTCTGATGGATCAAGCTCTTTCCATCGAATACCATATCCAAGAACAACGTATGGAGAAGAGAAAGAGTAGAAGATCTTCCCAGCCAAGCACTTCACGATTCTTTATGCATCGTCCCAAGGAACCTTGTCTTCCCACCAGAGACACAGAAGGTGAACCTATGCAGGTGGATACCACTCGAGGCCCACTTTCTGTTAGCGAGCGGGAAGACAGACGTAAGAAAGGATTGTGCCTGTATTGTGGTGCTGCCGGCCACATGCTTCATACCTGCCCCGTTCGTCCTCAAAGGCCATCGGGAAACGCCACTTCCCGTCCTCTGTAAGAAGGGAGTGGACGGGATCATCTGCTATACCTTTCATCAGTTCATTCAAGGACAATGCCACAACTTTGTTTATGTTACCTGTGACGTTACAGTTACCGGACGGCCGTCAAGAAAGAACGATGGCTTTACTTGATTGTGGTGCTAGTGGCATATATATGGATAAGACTTGGGCCACAACTCAACAAATACCAACAAGACCCAAAGAAATCCTAGAAAAAGTGCACACAGTTGATGGGTCCTTAATATCCCCTGGTCCAGTTGATACTACCACCCTGACACTAAGTTTACAATTTGGAAACCACCAAGAACACATCTCATTTGATCTCATATCATCCCCCAATCATACTATCATTTTAGGAATTCCGTGGTTCATAAGACATAACCCTTATGTAAACTGGGAAACCCAGACTATTTCCGTGTCCTCACATTTTTGTCATGAGAACTGCTTTGCCTCAGACACATATTGGTCACCCAAGAGGTTGATGCCTACTGAAATTACTACCTGATGTTCCATCAATATAGTCCAAGGAGTCCCCGATCACTATCTAGAATTTCAAGATGTGTTCCAAAAACCATCCAGACCTGTGTTACCCCCACATCTAGATTACGATTGTGCTATTCCCTTGAAACCTGGAACTATTGTTCCCTTTGGGAGGATGTATTCACTCACGGAACCTGAAAGGAAAGTTCTAAAGGAGTAACTGGAAGAAAACGTACATAGCGGTCTTATTGTACCATTGTCCTCTCCGGCAGGGGCTCCCCTCTTTTTTGTACCCCAGAAGACGAAGGATCTTCATCCCTGCCTGGATTTTTGAGGTCCAAATAAGATAACTATCAAAGACCGTTATCCTTTGCCCCTCATCCACGATATACTATAGGCAGTCAGAGGGGCTCAACAATTTAGCATAGAGGCATCAAGACCACACAAGAACTACTCTTGCGATCTTTCTGGTGGCCTACCTGGAAATCGGATGTCAAAAGATACGTTCAGGCTTGTCCCATATGTGCTCAAGTAAAGATTTCCCATACCAGACCTGCAGGATTACTACAACCATTACCTGTTCCACCGGCTCCCTGGCACACCATTTCTACTGATTTCATGTGTTCACTCCCTCCATCAGCAGGAAACCGGGTTATCATGGTTTCCATAGATTCCTTTACTAAGATGGCTCACTTCACTGCCTTGAAAAAATTACCTACTTCCCAAGAACTAAGTCAGATATTTATCCATCATATTTTCCGTCTCCATGGACTTCCACAGAGCATAGTATCTGACAGGGGACCTCACCCGGTTTTGGAAACATTTTTGTAGGACACTGAATATCAATATAGCACTATCATCGGGTTTCCATCCTCAAACCAATGGACAGACTGAGCGTCTCAACCAAGGATTGGAGCAGTACCTTCACTGCTTTTGTAATTCTACCAAGAGCAACTGGTACACTTACCTTCCTATCGCTGAATTCTCTTACAATAACACTGTCTATAGTGCCTCCAAGGTCACTCCTTTTTTCTGTTCTTATGGCTATCATCCTACCTCTTTTCCTACTACTCCTCAGTCTACCTCTTCTCTGCCTGCTGTTACTTCATTTTCCAGACGACTTTTACAGATCAATAGAATGATTCGATCTAGGTTGCTGAAACCCAAGAGATACATGAAGAGAATAGCAGACAAAAAACGTAGGGGAGCTCCAGAATATCACCTTCAGGATAAAGTCTGGCTTTCGTCAAACTTTTTGCCTTCACGCCTTTCTTAGAATAAGTTCACACCTCGTTACTACGGTCCTTTCCGTATCCTTCAGCTAATTAATCCTGTCACTGTCCATCTTCACTTGCCTCGTACCTGGAGGATTCATCTGGTCTTTCATGTTTCCCAGCTCAAACCCTATGTACCTGATCCTTACTCTTGTCAGTTTCCTTTTCCTACTCCTGTGTTAGTGGATGATGTACCTGAATATGAGGTACAAGAGATTTGTGACTCTCGTATCTTTCACAAACATCTTTAGTATCTGATTCATTGGAAGGGTTACCCTATCAGTGAATGCTCTTGGGAAGATGCATCTTCTGTTCACTCACCTCTTCTGATTCGCCATTTTCAACGCTTGTTTCTGCACAAACCTGGACCTTTGGGGGGGAACCTACTGTCGCGCCGCTGCGCACGGCACGAGCCGAACATTTGGCACGGGCCAAGGCACGCGGTCCCAAGACGCGCCGCATCCCCAGCCTGCTCTGCACCTTCCGAGGCCCCAAATTGGGCATGGGGCCTCGTTCTTCTTTAGCGCCCTGCGCTCACAGGCAGGTCTGAACCCCCTACTCACTTGTGCTTTTCTTTTTCTTCTTTTTATGGTCATTTGGTTGTGCATTCCTTTATGTTTTTTCTCCCTTTCCCATATTACCCTTCTCTTCCCAGCATTCCTTGTTCCCTACTCTCTATGGCTCCTAGTCCATTCTGTTCTATGTGTTTTCCCCTATCTAAGATGGTGTCCTTGTACTTCCTGTTGGTCGCTTCCTGTTTGTTGGTATTTAAGGGCTGTGATTCTTTCTCTCCTTGCGCTGCAACACTTTCTGTTTGGATGGTGTCTTTGCTCCTACTTCCTTGTCTTCCTGTGCTGGTTCTTGTTGGTTCCAGTGTATTTTACTGTATTTTGCTCCTGCTGTTACCTGTTCATTTTGTTCCTGTTGCAGGAACCTATCTTTTTGGAGGTTTTTCCCCTTTTCAGGGTTTTTTTCCCTCTGGTACTACTTCTGAGGGACAAGCCAAGAGCAGGCTTACCCATTGCCTGCAGCACCGTGGCTACCAGAAAGAGTCGCCCCTACCTGGGCCAAGGCCGAACATTCAAGAACAAGATCCACTCCACTCGTTCTGCGGACTCCAGGTTAAAGCAGCACGTAAGTCGTGACACCACTATCACAACCCACCCATCCCAATACCAAGCCCTGCATGTTACAACAATGAATGGACACCCATCACCAAAGCATGTCCAAGAGAGAGACTCACCCACGGCATACAGTCACCACTCACACAAGGGCCAAGGCAATATTGCAAGCACAGTAATGGAGGGAAACACACCCATTGCACAAGATGGCAATCACAGATAAAATAACAATGCATTTACACCCCAACAGGACCCCTACCCAACGTCACCGGACAGGAGGTGCTAGACATATCCAGTCCCCCCACAGAAGAGACCTACAGTGATGACAGCAGCTCTGCACGCCTGGATCAAATTGACCAGCCCGGCCCATCAGGGACCTCTGGACAGTCGGTTCCCCTGCCACAGTCCCAAGCCACCACAGAACTTCCCCCCTCAGGAAACACCACCACAGCACCCACCCAGCGGGCCCATGCCACTGTCCCCAGGACACGTCAATCAGCAGTGTGTCCACCACTACAGGGACCCTAGGCAAACCCATTAACCCAAGAAAATCAGGGACCTGAGGGGAAGCTGGGAGGACTGCTGTGTGACAGGGGGAGGACAGGCCCAGGGAACGCACTCTCCACGAGGCACTCTCCAATATCATGGGATCATACCACCATTACCAGGAGACCATGGGCACGGTACGGGCCAAGTTTCAGGAGATCCAGCGGCTGCAGGAGGGACAGTACATGGGGATCAGGGAGGACTTGAAGTCCATTAACACCAACCTGGTCACCATTGCAGGGGTGCTGGCAGACATGGCCAACACCATGAGGGAGACAGTGGAATACCACCGGGCCCCTGACACCATCCCGACCAATGAACAGCCTTCCACGTCCGCAGGCGCTAGTGGACAGGAGGCCCCGCCACAGGACCAACAGGCCACCAGCACCCCACCCCCTGCAGAAGGAGAACCACCCCACAAACGTCCCTGCAATCCAGGCATAAGCCAGAGAACATTGCCAAGACCCCCGCCAGGAAATAAGACTCTCCTGATTGTCACCCTTCTGTCCCTCTCTGTTACCCTGTCCAACTTGAACTGCTATTGCTCCCCTTCCTGTGCCCCCTTGGACAATGCACCTGTGCTACCAAGAGACTGGAGTCTACTATGGACCTTCCTCCACCATAACCCCAGGCCCTTCTACATACCCCTGTACACATTAGCTCATAAATAAACACCCTTGAATCACAAACCAATCTGGAGTCAGTCTGTTCTTTCACAAATGTATAATTACAACATCATCCACAAATATCAATGTAAATGTTAATTTGCTCATACCAATGTATGACAGTTGTTGGACAGCAGTAAATATAGCAGGAGGCAGAATGGGGTACCCAGATCTGTGAAATGGAAAGCCAAAGTCAAGTGTCAGTGTCCATAGACAGAGGTTAAGAGGCTGACTTATACAATGTCATACAGTAGTCAGATATGAGATGACCAGTGCCAGTCTCTTACCTGTGTGTCACTGGAAGAACTGCATGATGATGTTCGTTTAGTTGTCAATATCTTTTTCCACTGCCTCCTCTTGCTCACTGTCCACAGGCTCCACAGCTGCCACAAGACCATCATCAGGCCCATCCTCCTGCAGAAAAGGCACCTGGCATTGCAATGCCAGGTTGTGCAACATGCAGCATGTCACGATTATCTGACACACCTTCTTCGGTGAGTAGTATAGGAAGCCAGCTGTTAGATGGAGGCACCGGAACCTGGCCTTCGTGAGTCCGAAGGTCCTTTCTGTAATCCTCCTTGTACGCTCATGTGCCTCATTGTAACGTTCCTCTGCCCTTGTCCTGGCATTCCGCACTGGTGTCAGTAGCCATGAGAGGTTGGGGTAACCAGAGTCACCTGCAGATTTCGAGGGATAACTGTTAGACACACACTAACCCTTAGGGGCAATCACATACCCATACATCAAAATATACTCAAATGGGGACCTTTGGTTCACCTATTAGCCACACCCGGTGCCTCTGGAGTTGGTCCATCAAATAAGGGATACTGCTATTCCTCAAAATGCAATCATCATGAACAGAGCCAGGATACTTGGCATTCACATGAGAGATGTACTGGTCTGCCAAATGCACCATCTGCACATTCATAGAATGGTAGCTTTTTTGATTTCTGTAAACTTGTTCATTTTTGCGGGGGACAAATGCCACATGTGTACCATCAATGGCACCAATGATGTTGGGACTATGTCCCAGGGCGTAAAAGTCAGCTTTCACTGTGGGCAAATCCTTCACCTAGGGGGAAACGATGTAGCTGCGCATGTGTTTCAGCAGGGCTGACAACACTCCGGTCAACACGTTAGAAAATATTGGCTGAGACATCCCTGATGCCATGGCCACTGTAGTTTGAAAGGAAAGGAGCCACTTGCCAGGAAATGGAGCACTGACAGGACCTGCACTAGAGGGGGTATTCCTGTGGGATGGCGGATAGCTGACATCAGGTCTGGCTCCAATTGTGCACACATTTGGATTGTGGAACGATCAAGTCTGTAGGTGATAATGATGTGTCCATCTTCCATTACCAACAGGTTCACCAGGGGTCTGTACACCGGAGGTTGACGCCATCTCATCATCTGCCCAAGCAGATGTGCCCTATGGAGGAGAATGGTGAGCAGAGGGTCATGTACCACATAGGTTGCACAGGAATGTTTGCAGTAATGTGAGTAAATCCGTGTGTGGAGTTGTTTGTCCTTATTTCTGCCAAAATGTGCTGTGACACAGTTAGGTACCATGCCATGTGCCCCTCTGAAATGGCGGCTGCCTGACCTGTAAGGAGGGACAAGGGAAAATGAGTTAACTGCACTGGCGTTGTGCAGCGTCGCAGTAGGCGGTCAAAGACCGCTGCGCAATTTAGCATTGGTTATCATTGGGCCCTACGGGTTCCAGGAGCCAATGGCGATGTACGCCGGCGGTGACGGTACTGACCACCGCGGACGTGACCGCCATTTTCTGTTCACTCACTTGATACCTGACCTTCAACAGGAGAGGACCTATACTGCAAGTACTGCTGTGACCTCAGTCTGGAAGCGACAATGGCTCATGTGTCTGGGGAAAGGGCCCCTGCCTTCACCTCGGGGAAGTTGGACAAACTGGTGGATTTGGTCCTCCCCCAGCACACCCTACTCTACGGTCTTCCAGACAAACAGGTGAGTACAGTGTGAGCATGATGCGTGGGCAATACCTGTTTGGAGTGGTGTGGATGGAAGATAAATGGGGGGGGCTGAGGCCTGCATGGTGAGTGTATGTGCATCAGGGTATGGGTGGGAACTGGTGGCCAATGAGTATGATGGCCCAGACGGGAGAGTCATTTCCTTTCATCCTGTACCTTTCCTCTAGGTTAGCGCCCACCAGAAGAAGGGTATTTGGTGCGCCATCGATAAGGAAGTGCGGACCCTGGGGGTCTATCATAGACGGAGCACCCACAGCCGCAAGAGATGGGAGAACCTACACCGCTGGAACAAGAAGATGGCGAAGGCCCAGCTGGGGCTAGCCTCCCACCGTGGAAGCGGTGCCCGTCGCTCCATGACCCCCCTGATGTTCCGGATCCTGGCGGTGGAATATCCAGAGTTGGATGGGCACTTGAGGCATCACAGCAGCCACAAGGGGGTGAGTACAGTGTCATTCAGCTGACTCTGCGTGCTTTATGAAGTGTCTGGGTGGGGGATGTGGGCTGTGGGTTCCCCTAGGCCAGGACAAACTTGGTCGGGTAGGTCCCTTGTTAGGCAGGCTCTGAGGCACTCCAACCCCAGTAGTGCTAGTGGGCATCTAAACTAGTCAGGCTCCTGTGGGTTCCAGGTGTGCATCAAATGGTGTTAGGCATAGTATCCCATGGGCAGGTGATTTTCCTACTAACTGCTAGTGTATAGAGCTGCTCCCTGTGTGTTGTGTGTGCCAACGGTAGTGGTGTTGTTGGCATTGACCATGTGTCTCCTCTGTCTTTCCCCCCCTTCCTGTTTTGTCACCCTGTCCTTGTGTGCATTAGCATCATCTGGTGGAGGAGCAGAGGCACTGGTGACGGAGGGAGCTGCATCTCACATGGCCCATGAGGGTGAATCTATGGAGTCTGAAGGCACCGACGGGGACATTAGGGGACACCAGCAACAGCGACTTCTTATCTGATGGGAGCTCCCTTGCGGTGCCAGGCACCTCTGTGCCCACTGCAACAACAGGTACAGCCACCAGCCCCCCTACCAGCACCGCCCCCCCAGCAGCCCTTCAACGTGTTTCCTGTGCCCGCTCACCCACGAGGGTGGGCATCTCCTTCACCCCAGGCACCTCAGGCCCTGCCCCAGTCAGCCCTGCTGCCTTCAGTGAGGAGGCTATTGACCTCCTGAGATCCCTCACTGTTGGGCAGTCAACCATTCTGAATGCCATCCAGGGTGTCGAGAGGCATTTGCTGCAAACAAATGAATACCTGGAGGGCATTCATTCTGGCGTGGTGGCGCAACAGAGAGCAATTCAGGCTCTGGCCTCAGCACTGATGGCAGCCATTGTCCCTGTGTCCAGCCTCCACCCTCCAACTTCCACTACCCAGACCCATTCCCCTCTACCTCAGCCTATCCCAAACACACCATCAGACCAGCATGCATACACATCAACACACAAAAGTGGCTCAGGAACACATAAGCACCACACATCCCACAGGCACTCACACAAGAACCATCCCCATGCAGACACACCAACATCCACTGTCTCCATTGTGTCCCCCTCCTCGACGTCCTCCACCTCCCTCCCAGTCTCGTCTCCACTCACACATGCATGCACTACATTCTCAGCTACTACCTCCATCACCAGCACGCCCATCACTACACACCACTCACATGCAATCACCACCCCACTACCATTCACACACCCCCTGTGTCCTCTCCCAGTGTGTCTGTGGCCCCTCCTCCCAAAGTACACAAATGCAGGCACAAACCCACTCAACAGCCATCCACCTTACAACAGCCTCCAACTCATGCACCTTCACCCAAACTCAGCATGCGTACACCTCCTACAACCACTACCTCTTCCTCCACTCCCAAACCCCCTCCATCTTCCCATCCCAGTGTGTCAAAAAAACTTTTCGTAGCTAACTTGAACCTCTTCCCTACACCTCCCCCCGTCCTTCCCCTAGGGCCAGGATGACTAGATCCCAGCCCAGCACCTTAGCCACCAAATCCGGATCCGCTGTGGTCCCTGCTACTCCAGTACAATCTAAGGGGGCACCCCTCAGAGCTGCCAGTGTACCACCGACAGAATTGAAGGACCACCCTATTCCACCACCTGCATAGGTCGAAAAGGGGCTGCCTTCCAGCAGGGGACAGTCACACCACCCACCAAGCACAGCCTCACACAAATACTTAGTGGACAGTGCCAAGGTCCCTGCAGCAACTGTTAAGATGGAGAAAGGCAACAAGCCAAAGGGCATATCACCTCTGGGCACAATGTCACCTAGTGAGGGGCTGGTGACCACCAAATCATCAGGGATGGCAGCCACATGCACCACAGTCACCATCGCCACTCCGACCACCACCTGCATCACCACCTGCACTGCCACCTGCACCTGCACCGCTACTGCCACAACGTCAGTCAGCAGCATCCTCCCCAAGGATCAGCCATCCGAGGCTGCCGGAGATGGTATGGCGTCTACATCCACCAGTCACTTGCACCACGGCCAGCACTGGCAGCATCTCCGCCGCAGCCACCACCACCTGCACCACCACATGCACATCCATTGCCACTCTGTCAGGTGACATCCTGGACCCTGGACACACCACTTGAGACACCACCTCCAGCACTGACACGAACCAGCAATTGGCAGCCTAAGTCACTGCAAGATGGAGTGTGTGAGTCTGCCTCTATGGAGTATCATGCTACCTGTTCCAGGTACATCACGTGGCTGAGACACCCAGGTGAGACGAAGTCAACTGCCACACCACAGGTGCAGCATCACTGGGGACAAAGCCCCCTCCAGAACCAGTGGAGAAAAGCATCCACTAACAGTCCTTGGCAGGATGAAGCACTCTGGGCACAAAGACCCCTCCAGAACCAGTGGAGAAAAGCATCCACTAACACAGTCCTTGGCAGGATGAAGCACTCTGGGTACAAAGCCGCCCCCCGAACCAGTGGAGAAAAGCATCCACTAACACAGTCCTTGGTAGGATGAAGCACTCTGGGCACAAAACCCCCTCCAAAACCAGTGGAGAAGGCACCCACTAGAGAGACTGTGGCCTTGCACTCCCCAGGACCACGCAGTGGGCATCTCACCCACTTGAGAGTCTGTGGCTTTGCACTCCCCAGGACCAAGCAGTCGGCGACCCACCAACTTGAGAGACTGTGGCCTTGCACTCCCCAGGACCAAGCAGTGGGCAACTCACCCACTTGAGAGACTGTGGCTTTGCACTCCCCAGGACCAAGCAGTTGGCAAATCACCCACTTGAGAGACTGTGGCTTTGCACTCCCCAGGACCAAGCAGTGGGCACCCCAACCACTTGACATACTTGAGAAACTGTGGCTTTAAACTCCCCAGGACATCGCAGTGGGCATGGAGCCCCCTCCAGGAGCAGTGGTGTTATTCCATCTTCCTGCTGAGGTGCACCTCCCTTTCCCATCCCCCTGAGGCGCCTGTGTGTTTATACCTGATGCCCCTGCTGTGTTCTCTCCGTATTGAGGCAGGAGTCAAGTGTGGGCTTGGCCCATGAAATTTGGCACATTTGGAAAAGACAACATACGGCCTGATGTAGATATTGTAAATATTTGTATATGCTGTTTTTATATTTGTTACGTATATCTGCCTATTTCTAATATATCACTGATTGGACTCAATTCCTTTTGTCCTTGCGTTCTTCCAGGGAGTCAGGGGGTGTAAATGTAATGTTGATGCATGTGTTTGTGTGTATGGTGTTGTGGGCGAGGGTGGGGGTGTTGCGTGTTGCCTGTGTGTGTCACTCTCTTTTTCCTCCCCCCGTGTGCTAGGTGCAGTACTCACCGTGGTCGTCACCGCAGCCTTTGGTATTCCTGGTTGATGAGGATGTAGACCAGCGTGGGCAGGACCTGTAACTCAGGCTCCATGGCGTCCTGGTTCGTCGTTGAGTGTCGAGAGGTGAGTGGTTTCCCTTCCAAACAATGTTTTCACCGTGCTTTTTATAGCGTTGGTACCGCCCCAAAAAAGCTGGTGGATTGGCAGGTTGTAATGGGGTGGGCGATACATTGTCTTCCGCCTGTCTGTTGCCGGTGACCGTCACGGTGTTTGTTGCTACCGCCGTGGCGGTCGGTGTGTTAAAGTAGCTGTCTGTGTTGGCTGTTTCCGCCGTGGTCATAATTCCATTTATGTTAACGCCGCTTTAACACCGACCGCCAGGGTTGTAATGAGGGCCATAATGTGCTGTATTACACAATTGGTTTTATCAATGCTTGTTTGCTAATGTGAGCAGGTGTAGACATGTGCTTCTAATTGGGTGTGGTGTAGACATGTGCTTCTACTTGGGTGTGGTGACTCATTCTCATGTGGAAACTCAACTACCATACTGATTGGCTATAAATAGCAGAGGGCTTGGCTTTGTTTTGCTTCCTGATCTCAGCATCTGATTTGGCAGTCCAGCCCCTGCTGTCATCCTCATATTCAGGACTTTTGAGGCAATTATTTTCTTAGTTCCTGTACCAGCTGACACCAGGCATTCCTCCAGCACTCCGGAAAAGACTGCAGCTAAGTGACTAGTATTCTCCAGGGAGTTTGTTATTTGAGCGCTGTACTTTCCTAGAACAGCTGGTGTATTTCAGACCTCGTATTTTGGCAGAGTGCTTATCTTGAAGAGCCAAATGCATTTCTGAGGAGTCTACATTATTATTGTAGTTACTTGCTTAAATGTGCTTCAGGAAATCTGCTTGAGCTCAAGTACTACAAAAAGTGACAGTGCAATTTTAAAAGAGCATTTAGGTGACTTTTCTTTCTCTAATAGCATAACTCTTGGATTTAAATTGTGTCATTCATGCCTGTGTTTCAGCTTTGAGGAATTTGCTTTTGAAGGGTTTTTCACACACACAGTGAAACCAAACCAAACTGTGCCACCCTAACTGTTTAAACCCAGAGTGGACATTTGTATTTCTTGGATTGTTTTTGTTCCTTCTAGTTTAACCCTATACATGCAGTGTTCTCTCTGTTTTGAGGCAGGTGTCATGTGTGGGCTTCGCCCATGCTTTTTGGGACCACTGGTCCACAGACATTTCATGGGACAGTGTACGGACTTGTGTACTTGCTGTAAATATTTGTGTATACTGATTATTTGCTGTTCTCTTGGGCTATCTGATTGTGTTCGAATGTTACACTAGTTAACTCATTTCGTTTTGTCCTTGCGTTTTTCCACGGGGTGTATCTGTGATGTTTTTGGATATGTGTGTGTGTGTTGTGGGTGGGGGTGTTGCGTTTTTGCGTGTGTGTGTTACTCTCTTTTCTCTGCTCCCCTACCCTGTGCGCTAGGTGCAGTACTTACCATCATCGTCGCCGCCGCTACCTTCTTTCCACTTCGTGGTGTATTAATGGATACAGCAACATGGCAGGACCTGTAACTCAGGCTGCATGGCGTCCTGGTTCTTTGTTGAGTGTCGAGAGGTGAGTGGTTTCCCTTCTGTGTACTGTTTCTGCCGTGCTTTTGATGTTGCTGGTACCGCTCCGGAAAAGCTGGCGGATTGGTGCCTTGTAATAGTGTGGGCGGGACATTGTCTTCCACCTGTCTGTTGTCGGTGACCACCGCGGTGTTTGTTGCTACTGCAGTGGCGGTCGGAGTGATAAAGTGGCTCGCTGTGTTGCCGGTTTCTGCAATAGTAGTGATTCAATTTTTTTAACCGCCGGCCTGTTAGCGGTATTACTGCCTCAGGGACAGCAAAGACTTCTCCCTTACCAGCACTTGGACTCTCTGCTGAGACTCCCACCCTGACAAGTGGTGCCCTATCCAGTCCATGGGCCCTTGAAAGGAAAAGCTGGTGAAAATTCAAGGAAATCAACTTCAGACGACTCCAAAACGACACCGCTGTTGAATCTGGTGATGTCGCCTGCTGGAACGCGACGACCTTCTCAGGCCCGACATCGCTGCAGCCCCATCGAAGTCCACAACTCCGTGGAAGTTGGTGCACCACGTTGTGACTGATGCCGCTCGATAAGCGGCGGATTCAACATTTCGCACGGACGCCGTGATCCCCGACTTCGCACATCGGCTTGTTTTCACTCTTCACTAAGGTACTGTACCTGAAGGTTTGTGTGACTCCGTGGCCGGCGCCGCTGGTGTTGGATTGTTAACACCTAATCAAAGCATTTTGTGTTTCTAAGCGTTATTTTTTTATTTAATCCTTAAAAATTCATAACTTGACTTGTGTATTGTGGATTTTTGTCATTTCGGTCTTGTTTTGGTTAGATAAACATTTCCTATTTTTCTAAACTGGTGTTGTGTCATTTTGTAGTGTTTTCATTGAGTTACTGTGTGTGTTTGTACAAATACTTTACACCTAGCACTCTGAAGTTAAGCCTACTGCTCTGCCAAGCTACCAGGGGGGTAAGTAGGGGTTGGCTGAGGGTGATTCTCTTTTACCCTGACTAGAGTGAGGGTCCTTGCTTGAGCAGGGGGTAACCTGACAGTCAACCAAAGACCCCATTTCTAAAAATAATCAATTGCAGTGTCACCACAGAGATCTAATGAACAACTGCAGCTGTAGCATTTAGTATGCAAGAAAAAAGGGAGGCACTCCTGAAGGCTGTTTTATTGAAATAAGAGCTGCTGAATATTAAACCTTTCCTGAAGTTCATGCAAAAGTAAATGAGCACTGAAATGCTAATGCATCATGAAAACTGTGTTAAAAATGAGGTGTGAGTTTTCAGTAAATTAACTCTGAATGCATTATGAAAAAATTGTTAATGAATGAGATATCTGTTTGACACACACACACACATATGTATATGTACAAATGGCAAATGGCAATTCGGAGTGGGTGGCACTGGGTCAATCCTATGCTTAAAAACTTTGCTAGAAAAACAGATATTTGAGGTGAGCAAATCTAGAGTATCGCTGGTGTTGCAGGGTGGTTCTTACTGGAACTGCTCTCCATCTAAACTTGGGAACTACCCAGAATTCTCTCTTCTGTTTTGCATATATATATATATATATATATGTATTAGGGTGGGTATGAGTTTCTCGGTTTTAAGTGTGTTATTAAGGTGTCAAAAGGTAGGGGCGTGGCCGGGATGGAGACCGCGACGGGTACCTGAAACGCAGGTTCCGCCCCGGGCCCACAAAATAATCCTGTTCGGCACCTTCGGGGGAATTTTCAAATACAGAGGTGGAACGACGCAGCCCTCTGAACGCTAGTGGGGGTATAGAGAGAGATTGCGGCGGAGCAAGCGTGTCCCAGCGGTCCTGAAGACCGAAAGTGGCCTGGTGGTCAACCGGAGCCAGGGCCTCGAGTAGCGGGAGTGGCCGGGGACCGGAGTCGGACGACCGGAGGCACCCAGAGGAGTCGGCAGCAGCAGCCCGCACCGGAGTGCAGTGAGTGCTTGGTTGGGGTCGACGGGGGTGTCGCTACAAGCCGGGTGACCCCATCCTCCCTCCCCCCACTCCCCCCTGCCCCCATACACATTGGTTGGTGCTTCGGGCAGAGTGGGGCCTGTGGGAGCGGCCCAACATACTCCCACTGTGATCCAGTGGGTGACGGGGAGTTGCCGGGGCACAGCTGGCGGGCCACCGCGGGTCTCTGGATCGTGGGAGACATTTCCGCTTTCCGAAACAGCACAACAGAGCCTGCAGGTGAAGCCGGTGGTGCAGATTCTGGTGATTTCCAGTGTCTGCCTGCGGGGACGTGGGCAGACGTTGATAAGGCACGGTGTCTTGGTGACGGGGGCTTCTGGTGGGGGGACCAACACGATCGAGTGGGCCACCTTTTCCTCCCCACCTCCCCCAGTCCTTTCGGAGAAGACAAGACAACAGTGGGCGAAGTCCCCCAGGGGCCCCTCCTCACCGGACGGGCACTAAGACACAGGGAGTTTTTATTCCGCGGCTCCTCCCTTCATCCCTTACTGGAGAGAGAAGGCTGCGGGGAAAATGCAATCGAAAGCAGTAACCCGGTTTGGAACTACTAAGTTGCTGAGACAGGTTAAGTGAGAACTGGGAGCCAGCCCACACAGAAACTGAAAATGGAGTTCTGCCCTCCAAAGTAAGATACTGGCCCCCCTCCTCCATCCTCATATCACAATTCACCTTAACGAGTGGGCAGTCTTTCAAACCGGTCAGCTCTGACACTGGTGGCTGATGCTACCGGGGGGGGGGAGGAGGGGGAGGGAAGTAAAGAGAAGGGACTGAAAAGACCAACGGCGAGGCGGTTGGGAAGTGAGCCCCCCCTTGTATCCCCAGAGGCTCTTGCAGAGGCGAAGCGCCAGATCATGGGGGTAGTTCCATAGAGGAAGTTACTGCAAGAAATATACATTGGCACATCAGCCCAAATCGCAGCGAAGTGACACTGAGCAGGGGGCATGGCTGGCAAATCCAAGACAGCAAAGGCCCAAGTGCAGCCGGCGCCAGCGGAAACACCAGGTGAGCAGCAAACAATGCCCAGCCTACAATCCCTAGGAAACACGCTGCAAGCCCACTCAACTCAATTCGAGAAAATACTACAGGCGATTATGGACACCAAATCCTAATGAGAAAATAGAATTGACACAGTGTCCCAGGACCTCAACCTACTAAGGGTGGACCATTGCAACCTGTCGAAAAGAGTTGGGACAGTAGAGGATACAGTGAGCAGGCTGAATCCATTAGCAGTAGAAAACCAGAAACAAATCCATCGCTTGGATGCTGAAGTGAAGGTCCTATGGCGTCGGGCTGAGGAAGCAGAAGGCAGGTCCTGACATAACAACGTTCGCTTTTTGGGGTTTTCCGAAAGATTGGAGGGGCAAAACTCTGAACTATTCCTGGAGCAGTGGTTGATCAAAGAGGTGCTGCATGGTGCTCCCTCAAAGTTTTTCTCAGTGGAAAGGGCACACAGAGTCCCTGGGAGACAACCGGCCCCAGGGCAACAGCCTAGACCATTGATAGCAAGATTTCTAAACTACAGGGACGCAATACTACAACACTTCCGCAGCAAAGGCCCTGTACAACACGAGGGCTCCTCCATCACGGCCTATCATCCGGACTTTTGAAAATCAAACAACGGCTCCGCGAGCACAACATTAAATATGCCCTGATGTTCCCTGCTAAACTGAGAGTCATTTCGGAAGATCGAACACACGTCTTTGCGTCCCCTGAGGATGTGTGGACATGGCTGCATGCCAAAGGTTTGGCACAACCTCAGGAAGGACCGAGAGAGGATGAAGCATGGCTCACTTCATCATCACAGAGGAGACCCAGGAAACGCTCAAAGGCCCAACCTACTGAAAAACAATCTGCTGCGGAGAGAGCAAAGGTGCTGAAGGAAGCAACATTACACATGTAGAACCCCTTTGGTGCGCTACGTACTGATTCAAATGATCATATGGACTCGGACTCAGCCAGTTCCGACTCAACAATACTGGAGGCACTTAGGGGCCCACCCAGATCCGCAGATACTCTGTGACGATCAGAGGAGTGGATGGTTGTACTATACCGCTCCCCAAAGAACTCCGGGGCGGGATGGCGGTAAACTGGTTCCGAAGATTTGGCCAGAACAGAAGGACATTTCCTTTATACATAAGTATTAGCTGGATATCTGTTTATATCCTAGTAATTTACAATATTGATATCAGGGTGATGGTGAGGCCAGCACTCCGGGGGCACCCACATGTGTAATCTATTTGTTTCAAGGGTGGGGGCCCCTCATAAGATCCACCTCAAAATATCAATATGATTCCCCAGAAGGTATCCATATGGATACAGTTTTTCACTGCTGAAAGTGTGTTGAAGATCTTGCTATTACAGATAACGGTTAGAATAATGCAAGTACAGGATAGTTGTTGGGGTATGGTTGAGGTGGGGGCAGGGGAGGGGAGGGCGGGAATGTTTTCATGCTGGTTTAATAGGTCTTTCTAAATTATGCGATATTTTGCTACAGCTGATAGTCTATATTGAACAGCGGGGAATGGGCGGACCAACCTGGGGCAAAATTGTAACTCAAGACATAACCCATACACGAATTCTTCACAACAAAACATGGAGCAGATTGCAACCCACGCTATGCATGAATACAATCTAATCACGTGGAACGTACGGGAATGGCGGTGCAGGGCAAGAGACACCGTGTCCATGCTCGCCTCATACGTCAGGGGATACATATTGCCATCCTACAAGAGACACACCTATTGGAGACCGATTTGAAAGCATTAAGGGGGCACTGGGGTGGGCAGATTATGGGCACATCATACTCAGCCTATGCTAGGGGGGTATTGGTGTGGATAGCACAGGGGGTACCGTATGTCCAACATACACATAGAATAGATCAGGGAGGTAGATCCGTGGTAATAGAAGGGAAACTAGATGGTAGACAGCTCACGATAATAGGGATCTACGCCCCAAACAGCGCGCTGCCTGAATTTCTGCGCACACTAACACCAGCTCTGCTAGTTAATCCTGAAGCACCAGCTGTTTGGGGAGGGGACTTTAACAGTACACCGGATATGACACTCAATCGATTAATCCCACCCCCGAAAGGGCAGCCACAGGGGAGCGTCAATCGTCCGCTACTGACATGGGCGGTAGACATGAGATTATATGATATCTGGCGTATAGGACATCCAGTGCAGAGAGAATATTCATTCTACTCAGCACCCCACAAGGTATACACCAGGATAGACATTATATGGGGGACCCCTGATATATGCTCCCTAGTTAAGGACATTGGGTATCTGGCCAAAACGCTGTCTGATCATTCTCCGCTAAAGATGACAATACGGTGGGGGAGGTGACGCTCCGTTATCCCCACTTGGCGCTTGCAGGTGGAAGCTCTCCAGGACCAGGCTTTCAGGGAAGAGTTGAATACAACAATAAGACAGTATTGGGAAATAAATAGGATTCCACAGACACAAGAGCGATGGAATGGGATGCCCATAAGGTCGTTGTCCGGGAGTATTGTCTGTTGGCTAGTTGGGGAGTGCGGCGCTCCCTTCACGTTGAGGTCGTTAAACTGGAGAAGGAGGTGAGAAATCTGTAAGTCGCAGTGGCACAAAATGGGTCATCATACACAGAGCTAAGCGACATGCGTACAAAATATGATGAGGCAGATTTAAGGCTCCGTCATCATGATTACAACTATCATTTGATGCGATTACAAACAGAGGGAGATAGGTCGGGGAGATTGCTGGCATGGCTCCTTTGAGAGGACCGCCAACAAGCTCCCATAGGGTCCATAAGCCTGACTGATGTCATGGCCACCAGTCAGGAAGCAATCAACAAAGCATTCGAGGACTATTACACCGACTTATACAGGCGACAGACAATGTGCACTGCCCAACAACTGGGGTCTTTTCTAGAAGGGACACCCTTAGCAAAACTGTCACAATCAGATAAAGGAACATTAGCGGCTCCTATAAAAATGGAAGAGCAAGAGGCGGCCATAATGCAAATGTCCAAAAACAAAGCACCAGGAACAGACGGTTTACCAATAGAGCACTATACTACTTACTCAAAACAGCTGAAATCACACCTACTGGCGGTGTTTGAATAGGCGTGGACCCGCAGGATACTCTTGCCTACACAAAGAGAAGAACTGATAGTAGTCCTACCCAAGCAGAGCATTACCCAACAGATGTTAAATCCTATAGACCGCTCTCGCTTCTAAATCTAGATTGTAAAATTCTAGGCAAAGTACTGGCAAGTAGGTTGGCTCCCATAATACATGCCCTAATACACGAAGACCAGAATGGCTTTATCCCAAAACGTAATACATTTTTGAATATTCGCAGGCTACTGAGCATAATGGGGGACACTCCGGCAGGGGCATATGATAATGTGGCGATGTCACTAGACATCGAGAAAGCATTCGACACACTAGGGTGGGACTACTTGTTTACAACTATGCAAAATATGGGATTTGGTCCTAGCTACATACGCTGGGTGCAGACATTGTATATCAAACCCCGGGCCAGAGTGAAAACAGGTGGCATTCTGTCTGATAGTTTCCCAATTGGTAGGGGTACCAGGCAGGGGCGTCCGCTGTCTCCCTTACTATTTGCCATAGCGATGGAACCATTGGCGACCAGACTACGGGCAATGGGGGAGCAATGGGGAGTTATCAGTACCGGAATTCACCATATTGTTTCACTGTATGCAGATGATGCATTGATATACGTGAGAAGGGGGTGCGAAGTGGTGCCTTTGTTGATATCCCTACTGCAGGGGTATGGGAGAATATCGGGATTGGTGGTGAACTGGGATAAATCCAGTGTGTTCCCACTGACTAATTGGCCTATGGAGAATAGAGAGACTGCTCCGGCGGGACGCCTTAAGTGGTGCTTCGATACATTCAAATACCTAGGAGACTTGAAGGATGGCAATCTGGGGTGCGCACTGAAATCTATGAGGGGATCCCTACGCTTCTGGTGCTCACTACCACTACCACCGCTAGGCAGAGTGGCGGTAGCGAACATGTTATTACTCCCCGACTTCTCTACTTTTTTGCAGCATTGCCGGTTGCAGTGCCCAAAAGCTTCTTTCGTGAGTTGACACAGTATTATTGGGACTTATATGGGGGTGGGCTGAACCCGAGTGGCACTTGCCACCCTGCATCCCCCATTGAATGAGAGTGGTCTGGGCGCCCCTAATTTTGAATTATATTTCCCTTCCGCGCAATTACAATGGATATTAAATTGGATGCACAGACCCGAAGCGGCAGAATCCACATGGATCAGATCACAGTTAAATGATATGCCGCTGGTTACATGGCTGTCGAGCGCCATAATGAAAGGGTCCCCCGGTAACCCATTAATGTTAGCCGCACATGCATGCTGGACACAGTATATACAAAAAGACCGTATGGGTTTCCCGTACTCTCCCCTTATCCCCTTGGGACAGATCCCGAGGAAGAGTAGTGGACCTGGAATGTACTCTACCGCTATTTGGGCAGAGGCGGGGATATTAACGGTAGGTGACTGCTTTGAGGAAGGGGTGCTAATGTCATTTGAATCTATAAATGATCTCACGGCAGTGGGACGAGGGCAATTCATGGCATACCACTCTATACGTTGCTTAATCAAGAAGGCATGGTCGACATACAACCAGGAGCCAAATATTTCCCCCGCATTTCACCACATGTTGTCGTATGACACTCAAGCTAAAGTCATAACAAACTTATATAAGATTTTAAACAGATCTCCCGAATCTGGATTTGAGAATGTAAGGAATCGGTGGAACGCTGTTCTACCGAACCAGTTATCACACGAGGAGTGGTCACAAGCTCTACAGCATGCTCGAAGGGTGTCTAGAAACCCCAGGTTCAGATACACCCAATTCAATAATATACACCATACGTACCTCTCACCTGCTCGGCTGTGGCACATATTCCCTGGTTCTGACCCTCTCTGCCCCTGCTGTGGCTCCCCGTCTGCCCACTTCTACCATATGGTTTGGGAGTGTGGTCCCCTTGAGGTGGAGTGGCGGAGGATAGTGACTGATGTCTCAGAGATAACGGACCATTTGTTCCTGCTGGACCCCGGTTCTTGCCTATTGGGAGTTAGGACAAGGGGGAAAAAGCACAGATACATACATAAGTTTGAAGGCCTAGCATTCATAATGTACAAGAGATTGATTGCAATGAACTGGAAAGCCTCTAAGGCACCAGATTTAAAAACATGGCGGGCCTTGATGCTCCGCTGGTCGCGGACAGAATATCAGGTACTACGCAAACTATCAGACAAAGGTCAGGGAGTCATTTACCACTAAATTGGAAGTCAAAAACAATGAGCGCCCACCATGAAACTTGTCACTACCATAGGGCCGAGGGAAGAGGGCATCCCATACATAGGTCTGAACATATGTGAGGTAGTCATGCAGAATACACTCACTGTAAACGCACACATAGACTGAAACTAACCCAGGTATCCGCAAGGGTCAAAAATCCAGAGGTGGTGAGGAAAAGTCATTGAGACCCAAATACAATAAGTGAGCATACATTTTCATTTTTATAACTGGCCTCGGTGAAGAAAGGAACAGATCATATGCGGTCCACAAGGAAGAAACAAATACACGACTGGAGTACACGTCACAGTAGGAAGAAATACATGTCACACTCCGCCACACACTAAATGTAGAAAATAGATAACAAATCCCGCCAACCCACTGTTCACATCTTCATTTATAATTTATAACTCAGTTGCGCATTAAAAGTTAAATCCTGTGCAATACAGTTAGACCTAAGTTGTTGTTAACGTAATATGTTATCACGGATAAATTAGATCCTATTGCTATTATTGGAGATTCGATTGACAATGTCTGTGCAGAAAATAATAAAAAGATGTTTAAAAAAAAAAGGTGTCAAAAGGTATTTTTCCATTTTAGGGTTTAGGGAGGGTATGGGTTTTTGAGTGGCAGGGTAATTTTAAGGTTTAGGGGAAGTATAGGTTTTTTGAGTGGCAAGGGTAATTTTAGGGTTTAAGGTGGGTATGGATTTGTTGGTGGCAAAGATTTTGTTTAGGGTTTAGGTTTTAGGGTGGGTGTGGGTTTTTGAGTGGGAAGGGTAATTTTAGGGTTTAGGGTGGGTATGGGCTTTGGGTGGCAAGGAAAATATTAGGTTTTAGGGTGGGTATGGCTTTTTGGGAAGCAAGGGCAATTTTAGGGTTTGGGTAATTATGTGTTTTGGGATTTCAAGAATATTTTAGGGTTTAAGGTGGATGTGAGTTTTTGGGTGGTAAGGGAATTTTTAGGGATTAAGGCATGGGTTTTGGGGTTTTTAGTTGTTTTTAGGGTTTGGGGTTGGTATAGGTTTTTGGGTTGTAAGGTGTTTTTAGGGTCTAGGATAGGAATGGGAGGTGGTTGGACTAACGTATAGTAAGTGAAATTGCATTACCTAAAAAAAAATTCAAAATTCACTGAAAAAAACAAAGGTGATAGTTAGGGACTCCTTCTGGAGGGCATGGACTGCCTAGGCATTTTCTCGTGAGCAGCACCATGGAGTGTGGAAATGGTTGCCCCTATCTCGGCCAGACCAGAACTTGCAAGAATCTAAGTGGCCCTCCAGTTCCTTCCAACCAGAACGGTAAAAAAAAGGTGAATCATGACAGGAAGAGCTTAGGCTAGGTGTACTTTCATAGTGATTTTGCGTAGGTAATAGGCAGATAGTTATAGTAGTAGAGACACACATGCATTCACTTCATCTATACCAAGTGAAGCTGCACTCACCCTGATACTCAATGATTCCCTCATTTAACCAACCTGATGACTCCAGACCATACAGAATGCAGCAGTTTTCAGAAATTTGCAGGTTTAGTAAGTTTCCCTGGGTGCTGACTAGAATACAACTCAAAATCCACAGCTAACCACATTGTAAAGAAAGGGCCAGTTTCCTCTGGATAAAAGTTGATGTGCCAATTTTGTGTTTTGGTCCCGTCATATCACATGGGCTGGGGCCACCCACAAAAGTGAGCCAAGTTTTCTTCTCAAAGTTTAGGGAAAAGTTGGGTGGCAGGAAATTTGTGGTTCACCATAGAGTCCATTGCTTTCCATCACACAAATATTTGCCAAAGTTTAAAATTTGCGAGGGCTTTGAGGGTAAGTAAAATGTTATTGTAAGAATAAATTAATACTTCTTTACAATAATAACAGACACAATACAACATCAGATCATTCAAAGCATATTAATGGCAATCAGGTTTCAACATTACGGTTGCAAGAAGTATGCAAGATCTAAAAATGTCATCAATTTGCTAAAAAAAAGATAGTCTTCTGCTAAAAACAAAATTTAACAGCCTTCTTTGATTGTTTTATAAAACCGTCTTTAAGATATTTTCTTCTTGGATCTTAGATGTACAGAGCAGTTGTTCAACTGAGTCATCCTTCAACCCACAGAGTTTACAGCTAAGTGAGCACTGAGCACTCTATACACCCTCAAATGGAAAGATTGGTGTTCAAGCAAGATGGAAGAGCAGACATTCTCCAGAAAGGAGGGCACGTATATTTGTTTTTCCCTGGTGTATTCCTCATGCATCTGAGACTAGATGAGCAGAAAATCCTCTTGTTTACTGTTGGCCCTGAAGTATTAGTACTTTGCTTTTCAGATGAGAGATGAATATTATCTTAGTAACAGGTTTAAGTTGTTAGTTTTGATGAGTTTGTCAACCTGCAGGAGACATAAGTTGTTTGTAACATTTCTAAAATTGGTTAGTTCATCAAACATTAGCTTTTCAATTGACTTTTTTTGCCAAGACCCAATCACAGGCAAAGTTCATTAAGGCATCTGCATGAAGATCGATCGGAATGGAAGTGAGAGCTTGAGGTGTAATTTACTGTAAGGTGTAGATGATTGAAGATTTAATAATGATCAAATCACCTTCACATTAATTTTGTGCACAACTATAATTGCATCGATTTTGAAGATTATCGACATGTATAAAATGGAATGAATTAATTTGATGTTAAAGATTTATAATGCCTGATCAATTGCTGGGTGCGGTAGATCCTAAAAACTCTTTTTATGTAATTCACAACACTATTAACTTGTTTTTAATGTGATCAGTCCAAGCTAGTTTTTGATTAACTGCTGCACCAAGGTAGCAATTGTATTCGCTTACTTTTATAAAGTATTGCTATCGATTTTGCATTGAAGCGACTTTTAGACTTACTAAACAACATAATTTTTGTTTTTGCCAGATTGACCTTTAAATCATTTATATCTTTAACCTATTGCAGCCTTTGCAACTGAAAGGGTAAACCAGCTTGAGCTAAAGGGAGTATGGCAATGTTATCTTTATATGCTAAATATGAGATGCATTTTCCATCAGGCTCAGGTGGCAGAATCGTCAATATAGCAAACAAATAATTGGAGCTTGAAGGTTAAGGCATGATTGACTAAGAGGTGCAATGCCACAATGTCGTTAATGTAGAACAACCTTGCATAAATCCAGATTGTGTAAATAGTAGTAAATTACTATTAATGGACCAGTCATATATTTTAAGAACATTTTTCCAAATAGTTTCCCTACGGCATGCAATAATGCTATGAGACAATAGTTTTTCAGAGCATCAGTATTATAAAGTAGATGAATGATTGATCCTTGCTAGGATGAAGGGATTTGTCCTGTCTGGAGTACTTGAGTGAATAAAGTCAATAGTAATTAACTCCACATCTAAGGATCTGACTTGAAGGTATTCATTGAAATCCTGCTGCACCCAGCCACACTTGAAGATTTGGAGTTTTTGATCAGTGAACAAATACCCTCTCTTGTTACATCCAAGCCCCCTTGTTCATAGTACCCTCAGTGTTACTTGTATGCATGCAGCTGATGTGTGTGAACCATGTTTTAAACTGTATATGGAAGTCAAAGATTCTGCCCCATCCTGTTCTATACTTCCAGAGGATTTTCTGTCCTGTGAATGTATGGTTAAAAGTAGTTGGAACAATGCTGCTTCTTGATGCATTATCTGCAGAGCTTTTAATTTTCATTTAAGATTTTTTTCCTTCTTGATTAGTTTGCCACATGCTAGTGCCAGCATCATATATAAAAATATTCTCAGCTGGGGATGATTACCTCTCTCTTAAGCATGCTCTGGTTTCCAGATGGATTCTGATTCTAGAGGAAGAATTTGTTAATATATAGGTATATATTGAATTTAGGAATTGTTCTCTGTTCTGGCTCCAAATAAGTGATGTAAGAGCCCTCCACATTTTAATATTTAGTTGTGAAGTGACAAATTGTGGGTATTTTAACATGAAGATTTTTGAGTTCACAGATATACCCCACTTGAGTGTTTTTTGATTAGTCTCAGTCATGGACGAATTGTTGAAATATTTAGCAGGGGACCAAAAACCATATTTCCAAATTAATGAGACGTGTTGCAGGTTGTGATCTCTTTCTGTCATTGCTATAATCCTAAAATTCTTGAGTATTGAAAAATGTTATATGAGAAGAACAGTGAATCGTTTATACCTTTTGATTTACAAAGGATTAAATGTTATATTGGCCGGTTGGTCAGAAAAAATTTGCCATTTAACAAGCGGAATTCTAGCTCATACAATAATTTAGATGGAGGGCTCCATGATGTTTGATGTTTATAATTCAATCTAGTAATTGCGGAGATGACACGTTAAAAGTGACCCTCAGAAGATATTCAGGTGTAGTCGCTTTACCACATAGAAAAATGAGATTTCAGTAAAATCTCCTCTGACAATTCCTTGGTTTGATCCATACAGCTCTAAGATATTTTCAAGATCACATAGCACTGGAAGAATCAAGGTTTTCTATCTTAAGGGCACTGGAGAAAATAAACATTCAGAATTAAAATGTGGTTATACTTTTTATATCCAATTAAGACACCTAAGATATAATCAGTTTTTTATTTTATCCTGACTGAGCTCAACTTGATGCTGTTGTCTATGAACTTCAGAAGACCTCTGCTTGGAAACCCTGGTGCACATTTTCAGCCCCGATTCCATGTTAGATAGTTTGAGAGTCTATATGGTTCTAACTTCTTGGTTGCTTGCAAGCAAATTGTATGATAAGCAAAAAAAGTCACATCGCTGCCACTAGATTCGAAGTGATGGTTAATTTCAGCAAAGTTCCAGGAGCTTAGCAGCAGGAGGTTATCTGTTTGGAAACCTATTGCACTGTGGTTAGGTGTTTCTGGGTAAAATACTCTGATGAGAGACAAACAAGTCACTCCAGCCTGGACCCTCCTGTAGGTTTCCATACATGCTGGCACGAGCTAGGGCCCAAAATCAACAGCTAACCAAATTGCAAAAAGGGTTGGTGTTTGGTAAAAAAGTTGGCATGTCCATGTTGTATTTTGGGGCCTTTTCTGCTGCATGGGCTAGGCCCACCCACACAAGTGAGGTATCATTTCTATCTATGTGGCTTCCAGCAGATTCCAAAACTTTAGATTACAGAAATGTGATAAGAGTTTGTGTTTTTACCAACAATTTGAGGTTTTCAAGGGCTTCTAGGTACAATGCCCTGATGAGAGCCTTGCTAGTCATGCCACTCTGAAGCACCAGATGTCTAGTGTCCAGAGATGTGCAGGTTGTCTTGGACTTTTTTCTGTCATAGGCACATGGCCTACTCTCACAAGTGATGGACCATTTTATCGGGAGACTTGGGAGAATGTTGGGTGATAGAACGTTTGTGGCTCCCCGCAGCTTCTGGAACTTCCCCTCACAGAAATGAGCGGAAAATGTGTTATTTTTGGGCACAGGTTGTGGGTTGTGTGGACTTGTGAGTAAACACACCTAATTAGAACCACAGAGGTCACACCACCCGGATACCCTCAGGTGTCTAGTTTTCAGAAATGACTGGGAATGGACTTGATTATGTCCCTTGGGTTATTTCACTCTTATTTTCCTGCTTTTTAAGGTTGGTGCACCTAGGTAATTATAAACAATATCAGGTGGAGTATGTTCTTTAGGTTCTTCACCCTATTTATCTATCTGTTGCCTTTTTGAATTCATTGAATTTTCTTAGTCTCTGAACAATGTGGTAGCTTTAAAAGGGAACTTCTTTTTTATTATTATATTTATTGAAGTCACACAACACTAAACACTGCTGGTTGTCTAGTTTTCAGAAATGATTGGGAATGGATTCAATTACGTCCTTTTGGTACTTCACTCTGATTTTCCTCCTTCTTATGGTCTGTGCACCAAGTTAATTATGCTCATAGGACACCAATATCAGGTGAAGATTTTTTTTTTGGTTCTTCAATTCATTTCTCTACTGTTGTCTTTTCAGACACTATGGGGGTCATTTCAACCCTAGCGGTACTGGACTGCCAGGACTGAAATGACAGAAGCACCGCCAACAGACTGGGTCATTAAGCCGCGGTCGCACGGCCGGGGCCGGCAGTTTTCTGCCAGATTTGCCCCGGCGGAGATAATCCGCTTGGGCAGCGCTGCCCAGGGGATTACGAGTCCCCGACCGCCAGCCTTTTCCTGGCGGTTTTAGCCGCCAGGAAAAGGCTGGCGTTATGGGGAGTCGCAGGGCCCCTGGGGGCCCCTGCACTGCCCATGCCATTGGAATGGGCAGTGCAGGGGCCCCCTGACAGGGCCCCATGCAGCTTTTTACTGTCTGCACAGCAGACAGTGAAAAGCGCGATGGGTGCAACTGCACCCGTCGCACGGCCGCAACACCGCCGGCTCCATTTGGAGCCGGCTCCCATGTTGTGGCCCATATCCTCGCCGGGCCGGCGGGCGGAAACTCGTTTTCTGCCCACTGGCCCAGCGGGGATATCAAAATGGGCACCGCGGAAGTGCGCTGCATTGGCGGCCGCATGGCGGTTACAACTTGGCAGGCGGCGGTTGCCGCCCGCCAATGTTGTAATGAGGCCCATTGTGTTTTCTTAGTCTCTGGACAATGTGGTGGTTTATAAAGGGAACTTGATTTTAATTATAATAATTTTTTTTATGCATACAGGTATTTGTTTAACCTATCAGGATTCATTTATATATTGTATGATTTTCTAGCTCTGACGAAGTGTTTTAATAAGGCAAAACGCATGTTGGCTGGGGTGGTGGAATTACAAAATAAACAAATATCAACATCGACAAAGAATTGGATTGTTGGTTTTGGTGCTCATGGGTATCTGTTGTTAAATTTGGAACATTTGGAACATTGCTGTCCTTGGGGTGTTTGATGGCCACCCAACCCTCTAGATGCACCTATCTACATTTAGAAACTACACAGTGCTTTGCTACATTACACATGTGGATGTGTACCTGCATTCTATTCTCCTAACCATCACATGCTAGTGCTGGCAAAACTACAGCCCAATTTCGCAAGCACCAAAATTGCAGAAAAGGATCTGTTTTGAGGTGGAAAAATTTAACAAACCCTCTCTCACAGCTGAGGTACCATTTTTACAGAGAGACTTGGTGGAATGCTGGGTGGCAGAATATTTGTGGCAGATTCCAGAACTTTCCCTCACAGAAATGTGTGGAAAAGGTTAGTTTTTGGCACAGGTTGTGGGTTATACAGGTTTGTGGGTACAAACTCTTCATTAGAGTCACAGAAGTCACACCACCCTGGACACCCATGGGTTAGAAATGTCTGGAAATGGTAAGTTATCCTGGGTTGTGGCTGAGCTAGGGCCCAAAATCCGCAGCAACCCACATACAAAATACATTGATTCTGCTGTCCAAAAATATGATGTCTCCAGGTCATGTTTTGGGGTGTATTGTGTTACAGGTGCCACAAGTGGGGTGCACTTTTTACTCAGAGATATATAAGAACACAGCATAGTAAATAGTTTGTTATTACCAACTGAATTTCTCTGTATCTCTGCCTTGCAAATATAAGAGAGTGTGTAAGACATTTTGTAAAATGCCCTCTGAAAAACATTCTAGTAGGGGTACCCACAAATTCAGATGTGTACTCATAACCATTACTCATAAAGTAAGCATCTGGTTTACATTTCAGAAGTTCAAAGGTTTCTTTCATGGCCATATTTTACTCTTTATATTTTGCTGTGCTAATTGCTCTGTACTGTACTCTAAAGTGCAGCTCAACTGTTATCTCTGTGTACTTCAGGATCTTAAAGAACCAACAAACCCTATATATCGCAATGACCAGAAGGGCCCAGAGAGCATATTGGTGTATTGCTTTTATAAATAAGCCATCATGACAAGAAGTTACAGATAAAAACAATGTCATTTTTCCTACTTATTTTTCATATTTTTGTTGTTTCAACATTTAGGTGGTCATTATGATAATGGCGCTGATTATTAAAGTGGCATTAATACCTCCAAATTATGACCCTGGGGGAGATAACTCCCATAGGCAGCCTATGTACCACACCAACCGCCAGGGTGTTAAAACCACTGACCACGGCAGAACGCATCAACAGCCAGGCAGAAGGCAAGGTACCACCCACCATATTATGACATAGCAAACTACCAGGATTTCTGGGGCGGTACCAACGCCATCCGAACCCCAGCGAAAAGAGAGCACAGAAGACAAAAGACTCACCATCAGAGACACAAAGAAGATCAACGCTGCCATGGAACCGGAACTTCAAGTCTTCCTGATGCTCATCTACGCCATGCTCCGCCTGGAACACAAACGCCGACTAAAACAACAACATTGAGTACAGCCGCCTAGCACACAAGGGATGGAGGGAGGAAAAGGACAGTGACACACACACGCACAACACATACCATACATACACACACCTTACACACAACCAGCTGCAGAGGAAAACCAGTCTAACAGGACACACGTCATAATAATGCAAGGACAACATTTAGCCAGACATGATAGTATAATTTGATGCCAACGGCTACCATATTGACCCTGTGACAAGAGAAATATGAGTCACTGTTCAGAAAGGGCCAATGGGCAGTCAAAAGTACAAAAGGCCCACATGGCCACAGTCCAAGGCCCAACTTGTTCCCTCACGAAATCCGCACTACACTGTGAAGGGGCATCATGCTGGGAATAGCCAGGCACCTCAGGGGGAAGTGGGGTTGGTGGCACCTCAGCTGAAGTGAGGGACTTGCCCATTGGTTCTGGAGGGGGCTCCATGCCCATTTCTCTTTGCTGGAGAGTACAAGGTCACAGTCTCTGAGGCGGGAATCTTGCCCACTGGTTCTGTAGGGGGATCAGTGTGCAACAGTCCCTGGAGGGTGGCTTACATGCCCTCTGCTGGAGGGCTGCTGTGTCCCAGCTGGAGAGGAGGGCCGCTGTGTCCCAGCTGGAGGTAAGGGCTGCTGTGTCCAAGTTGGAGGTAAGGGTTGCTGTGTCCCAGCTGGAGGTGAGGGCTGCTGTGTCCCAGGTGGAGGTGAGGGCTGCTGCGTCCTAGCTGGAGGGGATGGCTCCTTGCCCACTGCTGTTCGAGGGGGATTATTGCCTCTCTTAGTTGGTGGAGTGGGAACCTTTCCTTTCTTGGGTGGTGCAGTTGGATCCTTCTCTCTCTTGGGTGGTGGTGAGGGACCCTTCCCTCCCTTGGGTGGTGGAGTCGGACCATTCCCTCTCTTCGGTGGTAGAGTGGAATCCTTTCCTTTCTTGCCTCCATTACTAGTAGGTACCTCCACTGTCCCCGAGGACTGTTTGGCTGAGGTGCTGGTCTGGGTCGTTGTGACCCTGCTTTTACGGGCAGGACGGGGGGGAGAAGGGGCGGGAAGAGGTGAAGTTGGACAAGGAAAAGCTTCTTAGGGACAGTGTGACAGGATGGGGGAGGAGGGATGGGAGTGGAGGTTGAGGGAATGGTTGTTGGAGGTGTATGTCTACTGGACTTGGGTGCAGGTGCATGGACAGTGTGCTTATTTGAGATGGATCGCTGTTGGGTGTCTGAGTGTGAGGGTTTGTGTCTCTTAGGGGGGCAGACAGGGTGGGAAGGGATGCGTGGATGAATGTTGTGGAGGTGTCTGCAAGTGAGGTGTGTGTGCTTCTTGGTGTGGTGATGGTGGTTGTGGTTGTTGATGCAGTGCATTCAGGTATGAGTGCGGAGGTGGCAGTGAGGGAGGAGGAGGGGGAGACAGTGGAGGCAGGGGATGTTGTTGTATGTGCAATTGTCTGTTTGTGTGAGTGCTTGTGATAAGAAGTGTGCTGCCTGTGTTTGTCTGTGACATTCTTGTGTGATATTTTGTGTGAATGCTTGCCTGTATGTGTGCATGGGATGGGTTGGGGTTGAGGAGATTGGGACTGGGAAGTGATAGTCAAATGGGGGACGGTAGGAACAGGGACAATGGCTTCCATTAGAGAGGAGGCCAGAGTCTGGAATGATCTTTGTTGGGCCGCCAATCCACTGTGAATGCCCTCCAAGAATGAATTGCATTGTTTCATCTGGGATGCCAGCCCCTGGATGGCATTCGCAATGGTCGACTGCCCTACAGAGATGGACCTCAGGAGATTAATAGCCTCCTCACTGAGAGCAGCAGGGCTCACTGGGGCAGGGCCTGAGGTGCTTGGGGTAAAGGAGATGCCCACCCTCCTGGGTGAGCGGGCACAGGCAACTCAGTGAAGGGCAACTGGGAGGGCCGTGATGGTACCGGGGGTGGCGTCTGTACCTGTAGCTGGGGAGGTTCCAGAGGTGTCCGCCACCACCAGGGAGCTTCCATTGAGAATGAATCTGAGGCAGTGTTGTCACCTCCTGTCTCCGCCGTGGTGTTCCCCTTGCCCTCCATCCCATTGGTCCTCTCGGCATCGATGGACTCTGCCTCCTGGGTCCTGTGGGATGCAGCTCTCTCTGTCGCCAGTGCCCCTGCTCCTCCACCAGATGATGCCAATGCACACATGGATAGGATGACAGCACCACACATGGCATACAAATTACTGTCACACACAGGGATAAGGATTGAGCACCATGCATCACACTGGCATTCCATTGGCTAGGTACCACAGCAAGATGTGAGCCAACCTCTGCCAACTGCACCCCTCCTGGGAGTCACTAAGCCTTGTCTGACATGGAATGCAACCTAGATAGGTTACCAATTTCAGCAATGCAACCATTACCCTTGAGCTGGATCACACTGCGATCTATGATCTTGCAATAAGGGGTACTCACTAACTGACACCCACCACCAGGATCCCATGGCACCTACCAATTATAGATTAACACCCACTGTTCTCACCCCCTTGTGGCTTCTGTGATGCCCTCAAGCACCCATCCAGCTCTGGGTAGGCCACTGCCAGTATGCAGGCCAGCAGGGGGATCTGGTTCCGACGGGCACTCCGCCCTTATTGGGAGGCATCCCAGCTGGTGCTCCGCGGTCTTCTAGGCTCAGCGACTCAGGATCTTCTACCTTTTCCTACAGTGGGTGCTCCACCTGCTGTAGACTCCCAGGGTCTGCACGTCCTTGGCGATAGCATGCCACAATCCCTTCTTCTGATGGGTGCTGACCTACAGAGGAAACACAGACAGGAGGGTACTGTTACACATACAATCCAGCCTGTCACACATATGGCCCACAAATCCCATTTCCATCTCCATTGGCACACACATCACCCAGCACCCACCATGTATACTACCACCAGCCATACCACCCCCCCAAATGACATGCTGCTTGCCCACACATCTCCATGCAACCTTGTCACATGCATCGTGCCCAAGATGTACTCACCTGTTGGTCTGGAGGCCCTTTCCCCTGTCACACAGGCCATGGCAGAATCCAGACACATGTCACAACAGCACATGCAATGTAGGTGTTGTCCTGTGGAACGTCTAGAATCAAGGGAGGTTATAGACAGAAAATGACGGTCACGTCTATGGCTATGTACACGTCACTGCCGCCGGTGATCCCCAATGGCTCCTGCACCCCATAGAGCCCTATATTAACCAATGAGGGATAGAACAGCAGTTCAAGACCATCTTCCACCATGACGTCAAATGCCAGCGGAGTTACCTCACTTCCACCTGTCCCTACATACAGGACAGGCGGTCGCCATTTTATGGTGGTGGACAAAATTGAGATAATCGAGAACTGCGCCATTTCTATAATTTGCACATACATTGCCATTCCGATTGTCCCATCACATTACTACTCTATGTACGCTGAGGTGATGGTTCCATTATTCAAATTGTGACACCCTACTCACTCTTGTGTCCCATAGAAACCTACCAGTGCAGAGGAATCAGAGGAGGAGACAAGACCCCTTGTACAGACCCCTTGTGGACTTGGCTACACTCAAGGACAGGTACATAATACTCAACTATGGACTGGACAGGGCCACTATTGCAGAGCTGTGTGCTCAATTGGAGCCTGATCTGATATGAGCTATCCATCATCCAACTGGGATCCCCCCTCATGTGCAGGTTCTATCAGTGCTCCATTTCCTGGAAACTGGTTCTTTCCAAGTGACAGTGGGCTTGGCAGCAGGAATGGCACAGCCAATGTTCTCAATCGTGCTGGCAAGGGTTTTTCTGCCCTGGTGAAACACATGTGCACCTACATTGCTTTCCCCCAGGTGGAAGATTTGGCCACTGTGAAAGTAGGATTCTATGCAATGGGACATATACCCAATATTATCGGGCGACCGACTGACAGGAATCGGAAGAGTTTCCACTCATTCAATTTGCAAATGGTATGCCAGGCTGATGAGTACATCTCTCACGTCACTGCCAAGTATCCTGGGTCAGTGCATGACGCTTTAATCCTGAGGAATAGCAGCATCACAAATGTGATGGCACAGCTACAGGGTGTGGCTAATTGGTGAGCCTCACTCCCCACCCAATGTATGTCAGTGTATGCCTTCTGGTGTTAACCTCATACAATTGTGTAAGGCTAATGTTTATCCCTCAAGACTTGCAGGTGACTCTGGCTACCCAAACCTATCGTGGTTCCTGACCCCTGTGAGGAATGCCAGGAAAGGGGCTGAGAATCGTTATAATGATTCACATGGGCAAACCTGGAGAATTATTGAAAGGACATTCAGCCTCCTGAAGGGCAGGTTTAGATGCCTCCAGCTAACAGGTGGATCCCTGTGCTACTCACCCGAGAAGGTCTGCCAGATAGTAGTGGCATGCTGCATGTTGCACAACCTGGCCCTCAGACAACATGTGCCTTATCTGCAAGAGGAGGATACTGGACATGCCACTGACCCAGAGGACAGTGAGGATGAGGAGGCAGAGGATGAGGATGTGGACAACAGAACATCAGTTATAGCTCAATACTTCCAATGACACACAGGTGGGACAGTGGAACTGACCATTCCTCTGATTATTGATGTTTTCTGTGTGTCTGTAGCAGGATGGCATTCACTTCCTTTGCATCTCTACTTACTGTCACCTATGGCTTCTCAATTTACAGATGTTGGTGATGTAACAACTGTATACTCATGTGATGACTACAGAAACATACAGGTCATGAAACCTATGCAATCACAGTGCTCAAATCATTTGCACGTGATGTGACTGTTTCTATATATGCACATTTCCATCACATAAAACACTTTCACTCAAGTTGTGTTCAAAGGTGTTTATTCTAATGCAAATAATTGACAGAAAAGTGCAATGGAATGGGGTGATGGTTGAGGAAAGTCCAGGGTATTGTTCCAGTCTGTTTGTAGCACAGGTCAAGTGTCCAAGGGGGCATAGTAAGGGGAGCAAAGGAAGTTCAAAGAGGACAATATGACAGGGTGGGACACACGGGGGCTTTCAGGAGGGTCTCATTTCCTGGCAGTGGTCTTGGTCTTGGCAACTGTCTCTGGCTTCTGTCTGGGTCGCAGAGAAAGTTTGCAGGGTGGTTCATCTTCTGCAGTGGGAGGGGTACTGGTGGCCTGTGGGTCCTGTGGCAGAGCCTCCCACCCACTAGCTGCAGTGGAAGTGGTGGGCTGGCCAGTAGACTGGCTAGTGGCAGCGACCCACTGGTGTGCTGTCTATTCCCTCATGATGTTGGCCATATCTGCCAGCACCCCTGCTATGGAGACCATGATGGTGTTGAGGGCCTGAAAATCCTCCCTGATCTGCTGATGGAGTTCCTATTGCAGCCACCTGTTTTCTTGCATGTTGCTAAGGAGCTGGCCCATATTGACCTGGGATTGTTGAGAAGCACCCAAGACATTGGTGAGTGCCTCTTGGAGAGTCGGTTCCCTGGGCATGTCCTCCACCTGGCATACAGGGGTCCTCTCAGTGTTTGTGTTCCCCTGTCCCCTGAATGGTGTGCCCACTGCCACTGACCCCACATCCCTGATTGTTTTTGGGGTGAGGTGTTGGCTGGGGTCCCTTTACAGGTGGGCACAAAGCTGACTGACGTGTCCTGGGGACAGAGGTGTGGGGATGTTGGGTTGGTGTTGGATAGTGATGGAGGTGGCTCTGGGGAGGACTGTGAGTGGGCTGGGATGGCCGACTGACCATGGTCCCTGATTGACCAGGTAGTTCACCAAGATCCTGAAGTCCAGGGTTACTGTCATCACTGGGGGCATCTTCTGTTTGGGGACTCAATAGTCGTGGCACCTCCTCGGTGCTGAGATTGGCTGGGGCAGCTCTGGGGATGTAAGTGGTGTATTATACTTCATGTCTGTGACATATTGTACATCCCTAGCTTCCCCTCTATTGTTGCTGTTGCCCTGCCACCTTTGTTCCAACATGACCCGGAACTCCTCATCAGTGAAACGGGGGTGCCTTAGTGGGACATGAGTGTTGTGTGGTGTGTGCTGTGCAGACAGTGTTAAGTGATGTGGTGGGGTGTGGGATGTGGGGTGCATGACGGATGGATGGGTGGTTTTGCTGTTGTGTATGTAGTCATCTCAGTGGTCCTCTTGTTAGTCTTGTGGCAATTGTTGGTATTTGTTGTGTGTAATGTGGGTGGGTGTTTTAAAGTGCTATGGGTGGGTGGGTGTGGTGTGCTCAACTTGATGCTGTTGTCTATGAACTTCAGAAGACCTCTGCTTGGAAACCCTGGTGCACATTTTCAGCCCCAACTTCCTATGTTAGATAGTTTGAGAGTCTATATGGTTCTAACTTCTTGGTTGCTTGCAAGCAAATTGTATGATAAGCAAAAAAAGTCACATCGCTGCCACTTGATTCGAAGTGATGGTTAATTTCAGCAAAGTTCCAGGAGCTTAGCAGCAGGAGGTTATCTGTTTGGGAACCTATTGCACTGTGGTTAGGTGCTTCTGGGTAAAATACTCTGATGAGAGACAAACAAGTCACTCCAGCCTGGACCCTCCTGTAAGTTTCCATACATGCTGGCACGAGCTAGGGCCCAAAATCAACAGCTAACCAAATTGCAAAAAAGGGTTGGTGTTTGGTAAAAAAGTTGGCATGTCCATGTTGTATTTTGGGGGCTTTTCTGCTGCATGGGCTAGGCCCACTCACACAAATGAGGTATCATTTCTATCTATGTGGCTTCCAGCAGATTCCAAAACTTTAGATTACAGAAATGTGATAAGAGTTTGTGTTTTTACCCACAGTTTGAGGTTTTCAAGGGCTTCTAGGTACAATGCCCTGATGAGAGCCTTGCTAGTCATGGCACTCTGAAGCACCAGATGTCTAGTGTCCAGAGATGTGCAGGTTGTCTTGGACTTTTTTCTGTCATAGGCACATGGCCTACTCTCACAAGTGATGGACCATTTTATCGGGAGACTTGGGAGAATGTTGGGTGATAGAACGTTTGTGGCTCCCCGCAGATTCTGGAACTTCCCCTCACAGAAATGAGCGGAAAATGTGTTATTTTTGGGCACAGGTTGTGGGTTGTGTGGACTTGTGAGTAAACACACCTAATTAGAACCACAGAGGTCACACCACCCGGATACCCTCAGGTGTCTAGTTTTCAGAAATGACTGGGAATGGACTTGATTATGTCCCTTGGGTTATTTCACTCTTATTGTCTTGCTTTTTAAGGTTGGTGCACCTAGGTAATTATAAACAATATCAGGTGGAGTATGTTCTTTAGGTTCTTCACCCTATTTATCTATCTGTTGCCTTTTTGAATTCATTGAATTTTCTTAGTCTCTGAACAATGTGGTAGTTTTAAAAGGGAACTTCTTTTTTATTATTATAATTATTGAAGTCACACAACACTAAACACTGCTGGTTGTCTAGTTTTCAGAAATGATTGGGAATGGATTCAATTACGTCCTTTTGGTACTTCACTCTGATTTTCCTCCTTCTTATGGTCTGTGCACCAAGTTAATTATGCTCATAGGACACCAATATCAGGTGAAGATTTTTTTTTTGGTTCTTCAATTCATTTCTCTACTGTTGTCTTTTCAGACACTATGGGGGTCATTTCAACCCTGGCGGTACTGGACTGCCAGGACTGAAATGACGGAAGCACCGCCAACAGACTGGGTCATTAAGCCGCGGTCGCACGGCCGGGGCCGGCAGTTTTCCGCCAGATTTGCCCCGGCGGTGATTATCCGCTTGGGCAGCGCGATTACGAGTCCCCGACCGCCAGCCTTTTCCTGGCGGTTTTAGCCGCCAGGAAAAGGCTGGCGGTATGGGGAGTCGCAGGGCCCCTGGGGGCCCCTGCACTGCCCATGCCACTGGAATGGGCAGTGCAGGGGCCCCCTGACAGGGCCCCATGCAGCTTTTCACTGTCTGCACAGCAGACAGTGAAAAGCGCGATGGGTGCAACTGCACCCGTCGCACGGCCGCAACACCGCCGGCTCCATTTGGAGCCGGCTCCCATGTTGTGGCCCATATCCTCGCCGGGCCGGCGGGCGGAAACTCGTTTTCTGCCCACTGGCCCAGCGGCGATATCAAAATGGGCACCGCGGAAGTGCGCTGCATTGGCGGCCGCATGGCGGTTACAACTTGGCAGGCGGCGGTTGTCGCCCGCCAATGTTGTAATGAGGCCCATTGTGTTTTCTTAGTCTCTGGACAATGTGGTGGTTTATAAAGGGAACTTGATTTTAATTATAATAATTTTTTTTATGCATACAGGTATTTGTTTAACCTATCAGGATTCATTTATATATTGTATGATTTTCTAGCTCTGACGAAGTGTTTTAATAAGGCAAAACGCATGTTGGCTGGGGTGGTGGAATTACAAAATAAACAAATATCAACATCGACAAAGAATTGGATTGTTGGTTTTGGTGCTCATGGGTATCTGTTGTTAAATTTGGAACATTTGGAACATTGCTGTCCTTGGGGTGTTTGATGGCCACCCAACCCTCTAGATGCACCTATCTACATTTAGAAACTACACAGTGCTTTGCTACATTACACATGTGGATGTGTACCTGCATTCTATTCTCCTAAACATCACATGCTAGTGCTGGCAAAACTACAGCCCAATTTCGCAAGCACCAAAATTGCAGAAAAGGATCTGTTTTGGGGTGGAAAAATTGAACAAACCCTCTCTCACAGCTGAGGTACCATTTTTACAGAGAGACTTGGTGGAATGCTGGGTGCCAGAATATTTGTGGCAGATTCCAGAACTTTCCCTCACAGAAATGTGTGGAAAATGTTAGTTTTTGGCACAGGTTGTGGGTTATACAGGTTTGTGGGTACAAACTCTTCATTAGAGTCACAGAAGTCACACCACCCTGGACACCCATGGGTTAGAAATGTCTGGAAATGGTAAGTTATCCTGGGTTGTGGCTGAGCTAGGGCCCCAAATCCGCAGCAACCCACATACAAAATACATTGATTCTGCTATCCAAAAATATGGTGTCTCCAGGTCATGTTTTGGGGTGTATTGTGTTACAGGTGCCACAAGTGGGGTGCACTTTTTACTCAGAGATATATAAGAACACAGCATAGTAAATAGTTTGTTATTACCAATGAATTTCTCTGTATCTCTGCCTTCCAAATATAAGAGAGTGTGTAAGACATTTTGTAAAATGCCCTCTGAAAAACATTCTACTAGGGGTACCCACAAATTCAGATGTGTACTCATAACCATTACTCATAGAGTAAGCATCTGGTTTACATTTCAGAAGTTCAAAGGTTTCTTTAATGGCCATATTTTACTCTTTATATTTTGCTGTGCGAATTGCTCTGTACTGTACTCTAAAGTGCAGCTCAACTGTTATCTCTGTGTACTTCAGGATCTTAAAGAACCAACAAACCCTATATATCGCAATGACCAGAAGGGCCCAGAGAGCATATTGGTGTATTGCTTTTATAAATAAGCCATCATGACAAGAAGTTACAGATAAAAACAAGTTCATTTTTCCTACTTATTTTTCATATTTTTGTTGTTTCAACATTTAGGTGGTCATTATGATAATGGCGGTGATTGTTAAAGTGGCATTAATACCTCCAAATTATGACCCTGGGGGAGATAACTCCCATAGGCAGCCTATGTACCACACCAACCGCCAGGGTGTTAAAACCACTGACCACAGCAGAACGCATCAACAGCCAGGCAGAAGACAAGGTACCACCCACCATATTATGACATAGCAAACTACCAGGATTTCTGGGGCGGTACCAACGCCATCCAAACCCCAGCGAAAAGAGAGCACAGAAGACAAAAGACTCACCATCAGAGACACAAAGAAGATCAACGCTGCCATGGAACCGGAACTTCAAGTCTTCCTGATGCTCATCTACGCCATGCTCCGCCTGGAACACAAACGCCGACTAAAACAACAACATTGAGTACAGCCGCCTAGCACACAAGGGATGGAGGGAGGAAAAGGACAGTGACACACACACGCACAACACATACCATACATACACACACCTTACACACAACCAGCTGCAGAGGAAAACCAGTCTCACAGGACACACGTCATAATAATGCAAGGACAACATTTAGCCAGACATGATAGTATAATTTGATGCCAACGGCTACCATATTGACCCTGTGACAAGAGAAATATGAGTCACTGTTCAGAAAGGGCCAATGGGCAGTCAAAAGTACAAAAGGCCTACATGGCCACAGTCCAAGGCCCAACTTGTTCCCTCACGAAATCCGCACTACACTGTGCAGGGGCATCATGCTGGGAATAGCCAGGCAGCTCAGGGGGAAGTGGGGTTGGTGGCACCTCAGCTGAAGTGAGGGACTTGCCCACTGGTTCTGGAGGGGGCTCCATGCCCATTTCTCTTTGCTGGAGAGTGCAAGGTCACAGTCTCTGAGGACGGGAATCTTGCCCACTGGTTCTGGAGGGGGATCAGTGTGCAACAGTCCCTGGAGGGTGGCTTACATGCCCTCTGCTGGAGGTGAGGGCTGCTGTGTCTCCCAGCAGGAGATCAGGGCTGCTGTGTCCCAGCTGGAGAGGAGGGCCGCTGTGTCCCAGCTGGAGGTAAGGGCTGCTGTTTCCAAGTTGGAGGTAAGGGTTGCTGTGTCCCAGCTGGAGGTGAGGGCTGCTATGTCCCAGGTGGAGGTGAGGGCTGCTGCGTCCCAGCTGGAGGGGATGGCTCCTTGCCCACTGCTGTTCGAGGGGGATTACTGCCTCTCTTAGTTGGTGGAGTGGGAACCTTTCCTTTCTTGGGTGGTGCAGTGGGATCCTTCTCTCTCTTGGGTGGTGGTGTGGGACCCTTCCCTCCCTTGGGTGGTGAAGTCGGATCATTCCCTCTCTTCGGTGGTAGAGTGGGATCCTTTCCTTTCTTGCCTCCATGACTAGTAGGTACCTCCACTGTTCCCGAGGACTGTTTGGCTGAGGTGCTGGTCTGGGTCATTGTGACCCTGCTTTTACGGGCAGGACGGGGGGGAGAAGGGGCGGGAAGAGGTGAAGTTGGACAAGGAAAAGCTTCTTAGAGACAGTGTGACAGGATGGGGGAGGAGGGATGGGAGTGGACTTTGAGGGAATGGTTGTTGGAGGTGTATGTCTACTGGACTTGGGTGCAGGTGCATGGACAGTGTGCTTATTTGAGATGGATCGCTGTTGGGTGTCTGAGTGTGAGGGTTTGTGTCTCTTAGTAGGGGGGCAGACAGGGTGGGAAGGGATGCGTGGATGAATGTTGTGGAGGTGTCTGCAAGTGAGGTGTGTGTGCTTCTTGGTGTGGTGATGGTGGTTGTGGTTGTTGATGCAGTGCTTTCAGGTATGAGTGCGGAGGTGGCAGTGAGGGAGGAGGAGGGGGAGACAGTGGAGGCAGGGGATGTTGTTGTATGTGCAATTGTCTGTTTGTGTGAGTGCTTGTGATAAGAAGTGTGCTGCCTGTGTTTGTCTGTGACACTCTTGTGTGCTATTTTGTGTGAATGCTTGTCTGTATGTGTGCATGGGATGGGTTGGGGTTGAGGAGATTGGGACTGGGAAGTGATAGTCAAATGGGGGACGGTAGGAACAGGGACAATGGCTTCCATTAGAGAGGAGGCCAGAGCCTGGAATGATCTTTGTTGGGCCGCCAATCCACTGTGAATGCCCTCCAAGAATGCATTGCATTGTTTCATCTGGGATGCCAGCCCCTGGATGGCATTCACAATGGTCGACTGCCCTACAGAGATGGACCTCAGGAGATTAATAGCCTCCTCACTGAGAGCAGCAGGGCTCACTGGGGCAGGGCCTGAGGTGCTTGGGGTAAAGGAGATGCCCACCCTCCTGGGTGAGCGGGCACAGGCAACTCGGTGAAGGGCAACTGGGAGGGCCGTGATGGTACCGGGGGTGGCGTCTGTACCTGTAGCTGGGGAGCTTCCATCGAGAATGAATCTGAGACAGTGTTGTCCCCTCCTGTCTCCGCCGTGGTGTTCCCCTTGCCCTCCATCCCATTGGTCCTCTCGGCATCGGTGGACTCTGCCTCCTGGGTCCATTTGGATGCAGCTCTCTCTGTCGCCAGTGCCCCTGCTCCTCCACCAGATGATGCCAATGCACACATGGATAGGATGACAGCACCACACATGGCATACAAATTACTGTCACACACAGGGATAAGGATTGAGCACCATGCATCACACTGGCATTCCATTGGCTAGGTACCACAGCAAGATGTGAGCCAACCTCTGCCAACTGTACCCCTCCTGGGAGTCACTAAGCCTTGTCTGACATGGAATGCAACCTAGATAGGTTACCAATTTCAGCAATGCAACCATTACCCTTGAGCTGGATCACACTGCGATCTATGATCTTGCAATAAGGGGTACTCACTAACTGACACCCACCACCAGGATCCCATGGCACCTACCAATTATAGTTTAAAACCCACTGTTCTCACCCCCTTGTGGCTTCTGTGATGCCCTCAAGCACCCATCCAGCTCTGGGTAGGCCACTGCCAGTATGCAGGCCAGCAGGGGGATCTGGTTCCGACGGGCACTCCGCCCTTATTGGGAGGCATCCCAGCTGGTGCTCCGTGGTCTTCTAGGCTCAGCGACTCAGGATCTTCTACCTTTTCCTACAGTGGGTGCTCCACCTGCTGTAGACTCCCAGGGTCTGCACGTCCTTGACGATAGCATGCCACAATCCCTTCTTCTGATGGGTGCTGACCTACAGAGGAAACACAGACAGGAGGGTACCGTTACACATACAATCCAGCCTGTCACACATATGGCCCACAAATCCCATTTCCATCTCCATTGGCACACACATCACCCAGCACCCACCATGTATACTACCACCAGCCATACCACCCCCCAAAAATGACATGCTGCTTGCCCACACATCTCCATGCAACCTTGTCACATGCATCGTGCCCAAGGTGTAATTACCTGTTGGTCTGGAGGCCCTTTCCCCTGTCACACAGGCCATGGCAGAATCCAGACACATGTCACAGCAGCACATGCAATGTAGGTGTTGTCCTGTGGAACGTCTAGAATCAAGGGAGGTTATAGACAGAAAATGGCGGTCACGTCTATGGTTATGTACACGTCACTGCCGCCGGTGATCCCCAATGGCTCCAGCACCCCACAGAGCCCTATATTAACCAATGAGGGATAGAACAGCAGTTCAAGACTATCTTCCACCATGACGTCAAATGCCGGCGGAGTTACCTCACTTCCACCTGTCCCTACATACAGGACAGGCGGTCGCCATTTTATGGTGGTGGACAAAATTCAGATAATCGAGAACTGCGCCATTTCTATAATTTGCACATACATTGCCATTCCGATTGTCCCATCACATTACTACTCTATGTACGCTGAGATAATGGTTCCATTGTTCAAATTGTGACACCCTACTCACTCTTGTGTCCCATAGAAACCTACCAGTGCAGAGGAATCAGAGGAGGAGACAAGACCCCGTGTTCAGACCCCTTGTGGACTTGGCTACACTCAAGGACAGGTACATAATACTCAACTATGGACTGGACAGGGCCACTATTGCAGAGCTGTGTGCTCAATTGGAGCCTGATCTGATATCAGCTATCCATCATCCAACTGGGATCCCCCCTCATGTGCAGGTTCTATCAGTGCTCCATTTCCTGGAAACTGGTTGTTTCCAAGTGACAGTGGGCTTGGCAGCAGGAATGGCACAGCCAATGTTCTCAATCGTGCTGGCAAGGGTTTTTCTGCCCTGGTGAAACACATGTGCACCTACATTGCTTTCCCCCAGGTGGAAGATTTGGCCACTGTGAAAGTAGGATTCTATGCAATGGGACATATACCCAATATTATCGGGGCGACTGACTGACAGGAATCGGAAGAGTTTCCACTCATTCAATTTGCAAATGGTATGCCAGGCTGACGAGTATATCTCTCACGTCACTGCCAAGTATCCTGGGTCAGTGCATGACGCTTTAATCCTGAGGAATAGCAGCATCACAAATGTGATGGCACAACTACAGGGTGTGGCTAATTGGTGAGCCTCACTCCCCACCCAATGTATGTCAGTGTATGCCTTCTGGTGTTAACCTCATACAATTGTGTAAGGCTAATGTTTATCCCTCAAGACTTGCAGGTGACTCTGGCTACCCAAACCTATTGTGGTTCCTGACCCCTGTGAGGAATGCCAGGACAGGGGCTGAGAATCGTTATTATGATTCACATGGGCAAACCAGGAGAATTATTGAAAGGACATTCGGCCTCCTGAAGGGCAGGTTTAGATGCCTCCATCTAACAGGTGGATCCCTGTGCTACTCACCCGAGAAGGTCTGCCAGATAGTAGTGGCATGCTGCATGTTGCACAACCTGGCCCTCAGACAACATGTGCCTTATCTGCAGGAGGAGGAGACTGGACATGCCACTGACCCAGAGGACAGTGAGGATGAGGAGGCAGAGGATGAGGATGTGGACAACAGAACATCAGTTATAGCTCGATACTTCCAATGACACACAGGTGGGACAGTGGAACTGACCATTCCTCTGATTATTGATGTTTTCTGTGTGTCTGTAGCAGGATGGCATTCACTTCCTTTGCATCTCTACTTACTGTCACCTATGGCTTCTCAATTTACAGATGTTGGTGATGTAACAACTGTATACTCATGTGATGACTACAGAAACATACAGGTCATGAAACCTATGCCATCACAGTGCTCAAATCATTTGCACGTGATGTGACTGTTTCTATATATGCACATTTCCATCACATAAAACACTTTCACTCAAGTTGTGTTCAAAGGTGTTTATTCTAATGCAAATAATTGACAGAAAAGTGCAATGGAATGGGGTGATGGTTGAGGAAAGTCCAGGGTATTGTTCCAGTCTGTTTGTAGCACAGGTCAAGTGTCCAAGGGGGCATAGTAAGGGGAGCAAAGGAAGTTCAAAGAGGACAATATGACAGGGTGGGACACACGGGGGCTTTCAGGAGGGTCTCATTTCCTGGCAGTGGTCTTGGTCTTTTCAACTGTCTCTGGCTTCTGTCTGGGTTGCAGGGAACGTTTGCAGGGTGGTTCATCTTCTGCAGTGGGAGGGGTACTGGTGGCCTGTGGGTCCTGTGGCAGAGCCTCCCACCCACTAACTGCAGTGGAAGTGGTGGGCTGGCTTTTGGCAGCGACCCACTGGTGTGCTGTCTATTCCCTCATGATGTTGGCATATCTGCCAGCACCCCTGCTATGGAGACCATGGTGGTGTTGAGGGCCTGAAAATCCTCCCTGATCTGCTGATGGAGTTCCTATTGCAGCCACCTGTTTTCTTGCATGTTGCTAAGGAGCTGGCCCATATTGACCTGGGATTGTTGAGAAGCACCCAAGACATTGGTGAGTGCCTCTTGGAGAGTCGGTTCCCTGGGCATGTCCTCCCCCTGGCATACAGGGGTCCTCTCAGTGTTTGTGTTCCCCTGTCCCCTGAATGGTGTGCCCACTGCCACTGACCCCACATCCCTGATTGTCTTGGGTGTGAGGTGTTGGCTGGGGTCCCGTTACAGGTGGGCACAAAGCTGACTGACGTGTCCTGGGGACAGAGGTGTGGGGATGTTGGGTTGGTGTTGTGGTGTTGGATAGTGATGGAGGTGGCTCTGGGGAGGACTGTGAGTGGGCTGGGATGGCCGACAGACCATGGTCCCTGATTGACCAGGTAGTTCATCAAGATCCTGAAGTCCAGGTTTACTGTCATCACTGGGGGCATCTTCTGTTTGGGGACTCAACAGTCGTGGCACCTCCTCGGTGCTGAGAATGGCTGGGGCAGCTCTGGGGATGTAAGTGGTGTATTATACTTCATGTCTGTGACATATTGTACATCCCTAGCTTCCCCTCTATTGTTGCTGTTGCCCTGCCACCTTTGTTCCAACATGACCCGGAACTCCTCATCAGTGAAACGGGGGTGCCTTAGTGGGGACATGAGTGTTGTGTGTGCTGTGCAGACAGTGTTAAGTGATGTGGTGGGGTGTGGGATGTGGGGTGCATGACGGATGGATGGGTGGTTTTGCTGTTGTGTGTGTAGTCATCTCAGTGGTCCTCTTGTTAGTCTAGTGGCAATTGTTGGTATTTGTTGTGTGTAATGTGGGTGTGTGTTTTAACCTCTTCTGTGCCTTGGACGAGATGATCTCGTCCAAGGCTACAGTTCCCCTGTGCCTTGGACGAGATCATCTCGTCCATGGCACAGGGGAACTTGGGGGCGCGCTAGCGCGCCCCCCGTGCACCCCCCTTCCCCCCCCAAGTCGGGATGGAAGGGGAAGACCTTCCCCTTCCACCCCCGACCCCCCCCTGTGACGTCAGCGCGCGCGCGCGCGCTGATGTGTCACAGGGGCCTCCCTCGTCGCGCTGGAAGCTCTGCTTCCAGCGCGATTGAAAAAGAAATGCAAAAGCATTTCTTTTTCAATCACTTGGGAGGCCCGGAGGGGCTTCAAAGGGAAGGAAAAGTATTTCCTTCCCTTTGAAGTCCCTCCGAGGGTTTCAAAAGCCGGATTGCTTGCAATCCGGTTTTTGAAACCCCACTAGACACCAGGGATTTTTTTTTTTTCTTAGAAATTGACAAAAGGGAGCGACCCCTTGGGCAAGGGTCGCTCCCAGGGGGGGCATTTTTTTGAAAAGGCCTTTTCTGCCCCCAGGGGGGGCAGAAACCTCTAGGCACCAGGGACCATTTTTTTTTTTTTTTTTCATTTTTTTTTTATTGAGGTGGGGAGCGACCCCTTAGGCAAGGGTCGTTCCCCTTGGGGGAAAATTATATTTTGGCCATTTCTGCCCCCCTTGGGGGCAGATTGGCCTATTTTGATGAGGCCAATCTGCCCCCAAGGGGGGTAGAAACCACTAGACACCAGGGATTTTTTTTTTTTTTTTATTGTTATTGACAAAAGGGAGCGACCCCTTGGGCAAGGGTCGCTCCCAGGGGGGCATATTTTCGGGAAGGCCTTTTCTGCCCCCCTGGGGGCAGATCGGCCTACTATTAGGCCGATCTGCCCCCAGGGGGGGCAGAAACCTCTAGGCACCAGGGACCATTTTTTTTTTGTGTTTTTTTTTTTTGTTGTTTCTTTTTTTAGAGATGGGGAGCGACCCATCAGGCAAGGGTCGCTCCCCTGGGGGGGCAAATTGTATTTAGACCATTTCTGCCCCCCTGGGGGCAGATTGGCCAATTTTAGGTCAATCTGCCCCCAAGGGGGCAGAAACCACTAGGCACCGGGGATTTGTTTTTTGGCGCCAATGTCACGCAGGGGGAGCGACCCCGTAGGCAAGGGTCGCTCCCGGGGGGGTGGGGGTTGGGGGGGCAAATTTATTTTAGGCCATTTCTGCCCCCCCGGGGGACAGATCGGCCTATTATTAGGCCGAACTGCCCCCGGGGGGGGGGGCAGAACACTCTAGGCGCCAGGGCAATTTTTTTTTTGTGTTTCTTTTTTTAGAGATGGGGAGCGACCCATCAGGCAAGGGTCGCTCCCCTGGGGGGGCAAATTGTATTTAGACCATTTCTGCCCCCCTGGGGGCAGATTGGCCAATTTTAGGTCAATCTGCCCCCAAGGGGGCAGAAACCACTAGGCACCGGGGATTTGTTTTTTGGCGCCAATGTCACGAGGGGGAGCGACCCCTTAGGCAAGGGTCGCTCCCGGGGGGGGGGGGCGGGGGTTGGTGGGGCAAATTTATTTTAGGCCATTTCTGCCCCCCCGGGGGACAGATCAGCCTATTATTAGGCCGAACTGCCCCCGGGGGGGGGGGCAGAACACTCTAGGCGCCAGGGCAATTTTTTTTTGTTGTTTTTTTTTTTTTTGTTGTTTCTTTTTTTAGAGATGGGGAGCGACCCATCAGGCAAGGGTCGCTCCCCTGGGGGGGCAAATTGTATTTAGACCATTTCTGCCCCCCTGGGGGCAGATTGGCCAATTTTAGGTCAATCTGCCCCCAAGGGGGCAGAAATCACTAGGCACCAGGGATTTGTTTTTTGGCGCCAATGTCACGCAGGGGGAGCGACCCCGTAGGCAAGGGTCGCTCCCGGGGGGGGGCTGGGGGTTGGGGGGGCAAATTTATTTTAGGCCATTTCTGACCCCCGGGGGACAGATCGGCCTATTATTAGGCCGAACTGCCCCTGGGGGGGGGGCAGAACACTCTAGGCGCCAGGGCAATTTTTTTTTTGTGTTTTTTTTTTTTGTTGTTTCTTTTTTTAGAGATGGGGAGCGACCCATCAGGCAAGGGTCGCTCCCCTGGGGGGGCAAATTGTATTTAGACCATTTCTGCCCCCCTGGGGGCAGATTGGCCAATTTTAGGTCAATCTGCCCCCAAGGGGGCAGAAACCACTAGGCACCGGGGATTTGTTTTTTGGCGCCAATGTCACGCAGGGGGAGCGACCCCGTAGGCAAGGGTCGCTCCCGGGGGGGTGGGGGTTGGGGGGGCAAATTTATTTTAGGCCATTTCTGCCCCCCCGGGGGACAGATCGGCCTATTATTAGGCCGAACTGCCCCCGGGGGGGGCAGAACACTCTAGGCGCCAGGGCAATTTTTTTTTTGTGTTTCTTTTTTTAGAGATGGGGAGCGACCCATCAGGCAAGGGTCGCTCCCCTGGGGGGGCAAATTGTATTTAGACCATTTCTGCCCCCCTGGGGGCAGATTGGCCAATTTTAGGTCAATCTGCCCCCAAGGGGGCAGAAACCACTAGGCACCGGGGATTTGTTTTTTGGCGCCAATGTCACGCAGGGGAAGCGACCCCTTAGGCAAGGGTCGCTCCCGGGGGGGGGGCGGGGGTTGGTGGGGCAAATTTATTTTAGGCCATTTCTGCCCCCCCGGGGGACAGATCAGCCTATTATTAGGCCGAACTGCCCCCGGGGGGGGGGGCAGAACACTCTAGGCGCCAGGGCAATTTTTTTTTTGTTGTTTTTTTTTTTTTTTGTTGTTTCTTTTTTTAGAGATGGGGAGCGACCCATCAGGCAAGGGTCGCTCCCCTGGGGGGGCAAATTGTATTTAGACCATTTCTGCCCCCCTGGGGGCAGATTGGCCAATTTTAGGTCAATCTGCCCCCAAGGGGGCAGAAATCACTAGGCACCAGGGATTTGTTTTTTCGCGCCAATGTCACGCAGGGGGAGCGACCCCGTAGGCAAGGGTCGCTCCCGGGGGGGGGGGGGGGGTTGGGGGGGCAAATTTATTTTAGGCCATTTCTGACCCCCGGGGGACAGATCGGCCTATTATTAGGCCGAACTGCCCCCGGGGGGGGGGCAGAACACTCTAGGCGCCAGGGCAATTTTTTTGTGTGTGTTTTTTTTTTTTGTTGTTTCTTTTTTTAGAGATGGGGAGCGACCCATCAGGCAAGGGTCGCTCCCCTGGGGGGGCAAATTGTATTTAGACCATTGGCCAATTTTAGGTCAATCTGCCCCCAAGGGGGCAGAAACCACTAGGCACCGGGGATTTGTTTTTTGGCGCCAATGTCACGCAGGGGGAGCGACCCCGTAGGCAAGGGTCGCTCCCGGGGGGGGGGTGGGGGTTGGGGGGGCAAATTTATTTTAGGCCATTTCTGCCCCCCCGGGGGACAGATCGGCCTATTATTAGGCCGAACTGCCCCTGGGGGGGGGGCAGAACACTCTAGGCACCAGGGCAATTTTTTTTTTTGTGTTTTTTTTTTTTGTTGTTTCTTTTTTTAGAGATGGGGAGCGACCCATCAGGCAAGGGTCGCTCCCCTGGGGGGGCAAATTGTATTTAGACCATTTCTGCCCCCCTGGGGGCAGATTGGCCAATTTTAGGTCAATCTGCCCCCAAGGGGGCAGAAACCACTAGGCACCGGGGATTTGTTTTTTGGCGCCAATGTCACGCAGGGGGAGCGACCCCGTAGGCAAGGGTCGCTCCCGGGGGGGGTGGGGGTTGGGGGGGCAAATTTATTTTAGGCCATTTCTGCCCCCCCGGGGGACAGATCGGCCTATTATTAGGCCGAACTGCCCCCGGGGGGGGGCAGAACACTCTAGGCGCCAGGGCAATTTTTTTTTGTGTTTTTTTTTTTTTGTTGTTTCTTTTTTTAGAGATGGGGAGCGACCCATCAGGCAAGGGTCGCTCCCCTGGGGGGGCAAATTGTATTTAGACCATTTCTGCCCCCCTGGGGGCAGATTGGGCAATTTTAGGTCAATCTGCCCCCAAGGGGGCAGAAACCACTAGGCACCGGGGATTTGTTTTTTGGCGCCAATGTCACGCAGGGGGAGCGACCCCTTAGGCAAGGGTCGCTCCCGGGGGGGGGGGGCGGGGGTTGGTGGGGCAAATTTATTTTAGGCCATTTCTGCCCCCCCGGGGGACAGATCAGCCTATTATTAGGCCGAACTGCCCCCGGGGGGGGGGGGGCAGAACACTCTAGGCGCCAGGGCAATTTTTTTTTGGTGTTTTTTTTTTTTTTTTGTTTCTTTTTTTAGAGATGGGGAGCGACCCATCAGGCAAGGGTCGCTCCCCTGGGGGGGCAAATTGTATTTAGACCATTTCTGCCCCCCTGGGGGCAGATTGGCCAATTTTAGGTCAATCTGCCCCCAAGGGGGCAGAAATCACTAGGCACCGGGGATTTGTTTTTTGGCGCCAATGTCACGCAGGGGGAGCGACCCCGTAGGCAAGGGTCGCTCCCGGGGGGAGGTGGGGGTTGGGGGGGCAAATTTATTTTAGGCCATTTCTGCGCCCGGGGGACAGATCGGCCTATTATTAGGCGGAACTGCCCCCGGGGGGGGGCAGAACACTCTAGGCGCCAGGGCAATTTTTTTTTTGTGTTTTTTTTTTTTTTTGTTTCTTTTTTTAGAGATGGGGAGCGACCCATCAGGCAAGGGTCGCTCCCCTGGGGGGGCAAATTGTATTTAGACCATTTCTGCCCCCCTGGGGGCAGATTGGCCAATTTTAGGTCAATCTGCCCCCAAGGGGGCAGAAACCACTAGGCACCGGGGATTTGTTTTTTGGCGCCAATGTCAAGCAGGGGGAGCGACCCCGTAGGCAAGGGTCGCTCCCGGGGGGGGGGGTGGGGGTTGGGGGGGCAAATTTATTTTAGGCCATTTCTGCCCCCCCGGGGGACAGATCGGCCTATTATTAGGCCGAACTGCCCCCGGGGGGGGGGGGCAGAACACTCTAGGCGCCAGGGCAATTTTTTTTTTGTGTTTTTTTTTGTTGTTGTTTCTTTTTTTAGAGATGGGGAGCGACCCATCAGGCAACGGTCGCTCCCCTGGGGGGGCAAATTGTATTTAGACCATTTCTGCCCCCCTGGGGGCAGATTGGCCAATTTTAGGTCAATCTGCCCCCAAGGGGGCAGAAACCACTAGGCACCGGGGATTTGTTTTTTGGCGCCAATGTCACGCAGGGGGAGCGACCCCGTAGGCAAGGGTCGCTCCCGGGGGGGGGGGTGGGGGTTCGGGGGGCAAATTTATTTTAGGCCATTTCTGCCCCCCCGGGGGACAGATCGGCCTATTATTAGGCCGAACTGCCCCTGGGGGGGGGGGCAGAACACTCTAGGCGCCAGGGCAATTTTTTTTTTGTGTTTTTTTTTTGTTGTTGTTTCTTTTTTTAGAGATGGGGAGCGACCCATCAGGCAAGGGTCGCTCCCCTGGGGGGGCAAATTGTATTTAGACCATTTCTGCCCCCCTGGGGGCAGATTGGCCAATTTTAGGTCAATCTGCCCCCAAGGGGGCAGAAACCACTAGGCGCCGGGGATTTGTTTTTTGGCGCCAATGTCACGCAGGGGGAGCGACCCTGTAGGCAAGGGTCGCTCCCGGGGGGGGGGTGGGGGATGGGGGGGCAAATTTATTTTAGGCCATTTCTGCCCCCCCGGGGGACAGATCGGCCTATTATTAGGCCAAACTGCCCCCGGGGGGGGGGCAGAACACTCTAGGCGCCAGGGCAATTTTTTTTTTGTGTTTTTTTTTTTGTTGTTTCTTTTTTTAGAGATGGGGAGCGACCCATCAGGCAAGGGTCGCTCCCCTGGGGGGGCAAATTGTATTTAGACCATTTCTGCCCCCCTGGGGGCAGATTGGCCAATTTTAGGTCAATCTGCCCCCAAGGGGGCAGAAACCACTAGGCACCGGGGATTTGTTTTTTGGCGCCAATGTCACGCAGGGGGAGCGACCCCGTAGGCAAGGGTCGCTCCCGGGGGGGGGGTGGGGGTTGGGGGGGCAAATTTATTTTAGGCCATTTCTGACCCCCCGGGGGACAGATCGGCCTATTATTAGGCCGAACTGCCCCCGGGGGGGGGGGGCAGAACACTCTAGGCGCCAGGGCAATTTTTTTTTTGTGTTTTTTTTTTTTGTTGTTTCTTTTTTTAGAGATGGGGAGCGACCCATCAGGCAAGGGTCGCTCCCCTGGGGGGGCAAATTGTATTTAGACCATTTCTGCCCCCCTGGGGGCAGATTGGGCAATTTTAGGTCAATCTGCCCCCAAGGGGGCAGAAACCACTAGGCACCGGGGATTTGTTTTTTGGCACCAATGTCACGCAGGGGGAGCGACCAGGTAGGCAAGGGTCGCTCCCGGGGGGGGGTGGGACTTTGGGGGGGCAAATTTATTTTAGGCCATTTCTGCCCCCCCGGGGGACAGATCGGCCTATTATTAGGCCGAACTGCCCCCCGGGGGGGGGGGCAGAACACTCTAGGCGCCAGGGCAATTTTTTTTTGTGTGTTTTTTTTTTGTTGTTTCCTTTTTTAGAGATGGGGAGCGACCCATCAGGCAAGGGTCGCTCCCCTGGGGGGGCAAATTGTATTTAGACCATTTCTGCCCCCCTGGGGGCAGATTTGTCAATTTTAGGTCAATCTGCCCCCAAGGGGACAGAAACCACTAGGCACCGGGGATATGTTTTTTGGCGCCAATGTCACGCAGGGGGAGCGACCCCGTAGGCAAGGGTCGCTCCCGGGGGGGGGGTGGGTGTTGGGGGGGCAAATTTATTTTAGGCCATTTCTGCCCCCCCGGGGGGCAGATCGGCCTATTATTAGGCCGATCTGCCCCCGGGGGGGGGGGGCAGAAACCTCTAGGCGGCAGGGGAATTTTTCTTTTTTTTCTTTGTTTTTTTTTTTTTAGAGATGGGGAGCGACCCATCAGGTGGGTCGCTCCCCTGGGGGACAAATTGTATATAGGCCATTTCTGCCCCCCTTGGGGGCAGATTGGCTGAGTTTAGGTCAACCTGCCCCCAAGGGGGCAGAAACCACTAGGCACCGGGGATTTGTTTTTTGGTGCCAATGTCACGCAGGGGGAGCGACCCCGTAGGCAAGGGTCGCTCCCGGCGGGGGAGGGTGGGGGTTGGGGGGGCAAATTTATTTTAGGGCATTTCTGCCCCCCCCCCCTGGGGCCGGCTGAGCTACAGGCCAAACACCACAGGTAGGCACCTTGCAAAAAACACCTCTGTTTTCTGTGAAAAAATATGTTGTGTCCACGTTGTGTTTTGGGCCATTTCCTTTTGTGGGCGCTAGGCCTACCCACAGAAGTGATGTACCATTTTTATCGAGAGACTTAGGGGAACGCTGGGTGGAAGGAAATTTGTGGCTCCTCTCAGATTCCAGAACTTTCTGTCACCGAAATGAGAGGAAAAAGTGTTTTTTGGGCCAAATTTTGATGTTTGCAAAGGATTCTGGGTAACATAACCTGGTCAGAGCCCCGCAAGTCACCCCATCTTGGATTCCCCTGGGTTTCTAGTTTTCAAAAATGCACTGGTTTGCTAGGTTTCCTCAGGTGTCGGCTGAGCTACAGGCCAAAATCCACAGGTAGGCACTGCTTTTTATAAAAAAATGTGATGTGTCCACGTTGTGTTTTGGGCCCTTTCCTTTCGTGGGCACTAGTCCAACCCACACAAGTGAGGTATCATTTTTATCGGGAGACTTGGGGGAACGCTGGGTAGAAGGAAATTTGTGGCTCCTCTCAGATTCCAGAACTTTCTGCCACAGAAATGTGAGTAACATGTGTATTTTTAGCAAAATTTTGAGGTTTGCAAAGGATTCTGGGTAACAGAACCTGGTCCGAGCCCCGCAAGTCTCCCCTCCTTGGATTCACCTAGGTCTCTAGTTTTCAGAAATGCACAGGTTTGGTAGGTTTCCCTAGGTGCCGGCTGAGCTAGAGGCCAAAATCTACAGGTAGGCACTTCGCAAAAAACACCTCTGTTTTTTTCCAAAATTTAGGATGTGTCCACGTTGCGCTTTGGGGTGTTTCCTGTCGCCGGCGCTAGGCCTACCCATGTAAGTGAGGTATCATTTTTATCGGGAGACTTGGGGGAACGCTGGGTGGAAGGAAATTTGTAGCTCCTCTCAGATTCCAGAACTTTCTGCCACAGAAATGTGAGGGACATGTGTTTTTTTAGCCAAATTTTGAGGTTTGCAAAGGATTCTGGGTAACAGAACCTGGTCCGAGCCACACAAGTCACCCCTCCTTGGATTCCCCTAGGTCTCTAGTTTTCAGAAATGTACAGGTTTGGTAGGTTTCCCTAGGTGGCGGCTGAGCTAGAGGCCAAAATCTCCAGGTAGTCACTTTGCTAAAAACAGCTCTGTTTTCTGTGATGTGTCCACGTTGTGTTTTGGGGCATATCCTGTCGCGGGCGCTAGGCCTACCCACACAAGTGAGGTATCATTTTTATCGGGAGACGTGGGGAAACGCTGGGTGGAAGGAAATTTGTGGCTCCTCTCAGATTCCAGAACTTTCTGCCACAGAAATGTGAGGAACATGTGTTTTTTTAGCCATATTTTGAGGTTTGCAAAGGATTCTGGGTAACAGAACCTGGTCCGAGCCACACAAGTCACCCCTCCTTGGATTCCCCTAGGTCTCTAGTTTTCAGAAATGCACAGGTTTGGTAGGTTTCCCTAGGTGCCGGCTGAGCTAGAGGCCAAAATCTACAGGTAGTCACTTTGCTAAAAACAGCTCTGTTTTCTGTGATATGTCCACGTTGTGTTTTGGGGCATATCCTGTCGCGGGCGCTAGGCCTACCCACACAAGTGAGGTATCATTTTTATCGGGAGACGTGGGGGAACGCTGGGTGGAAGGAAATTTGTGGCTCCTCTCAGATTCCAGAACTTTCTGCCACAGAAATGTGAGGAACATGTGTTTTTTTAGCCAAATTTTGAGGTTTGCAAAGGATTCTGGGTAACAGAACCTGGTCCGAGCCCCGCAAGTCACCCCTCCATGGATTCCCCTAGGTCTCTAGTTTTCAGAAATGCACAGGTTTGGTAGGTTTCCCTAGGTGGCGGCTGAGCTAGAGGCCAAAATCTACAGGTAGTCACTTTGCTAAAAACAACTCTGTTTTCTGTGATATGTCCACGTTGTGTTTTGGGGCATATCCTGTCGCGGGCGCTAGGCCTACCCACACAAGTGAGGTATCATTTTTATCGGGAGACGTGGGGGAACGCTGGGTGGAAGGAAATTTGTGGCTCCTCTCAGATTCCAGAACTTTCTGCCACAGAAATGTGAGGAACATGTGTTTTTTTATCCAAATTTTGAGGTTTGCAAAGGATTCTGGGTAACAGAACCTGGTCCGAGCCCCGCAAGTCACCCCTCCTTGGATTCCCCTAGGTCTCTAGTTTTCAGAAATGCACAGGTTTGGTAGGTTTCCCTAGGTGGCGGCTGAGCTAGAGGCCAAAATCTACAGGTAGTCACTTTGCTAAAAACAGCTCTGTTTTCTGTGATATGTCCACGTTGTGTTTTGGGGCATATCCTATCGCGGGCGCTAGGCCTACCCACACAAGTGAGGTATCATTTTTATCGGGAGACGTGGGGGAACGCTGGGTGGAAGGAAATTTGTGGCTCCTCTCAGATTCCAGAACTTTCTACCACAGAAATGTGAGGAACATGTGTTTTTTTAGCCAAATTTTGAGGTTTGCAAAGGATTCTGGGTAACAGAACCTGGTCCGAGCCCCGCAAGTCACCCCTCCTTGGATTCCCCTAGGTCTCTAGTTTTCAGAAATGCACAGGTTTGGTAGGTTTCCCTAGGTGGCGGCTGAGCTAGAGGCCAAAATCTACAGGTAGTCACTTTGCTAAAAACAGCTCTGTTTTCTGTGATATGTCCACGTTGTGTTTTGGGGCATATCCTGTCGCGGGCGCTAGGCCTACCCACACAAGTGAGGTATCATTTTTATCGGGAGACGTGGGGGAACGCTGGGTGGAAGGAAATATGTGGCTCCTCTCAGATTCCATAACTTTCTGCCACAGAAATGTGAGGAACATGTGTTTTTTTAGCCAAATTTTGAGGTTTGCAAAGGATTCTGGGTAACAGAACCTGGTCCGAGCCCCGCAAGTCACCCCTCCTTGGATTCCCCTAGGTCTCTAGTTTTCAGAAATGCACAGGTTTGGTAGGTTTCCCTAGGTGGCGGCTGAGCTAGAGGCCAAAATCTACAGGTAGTCACTTTGCTAAAAACAGCTCTGTTTTCTGTGATATGTCCACGTTGTGTTTTGGGGCATATCCTGTCGCGGGCGCTAGGCCTACCCACACAAGTGAGGTATCATTTTTATCGGGAGACGTGGGGGAACGCTGGGTGGAAGGAAATTTGTGGCTCCTCTCAGTTTCCAGAACTTTCTGCCACAGAAATGTGAGGAACATGTGTTTTTTTAGCCAAATTTTGAGGTTTGCAAAGGATTCTGGGTAACAGAACCTGGTCCGAGCCCCGCAAGTCACCCCTCCTTGGATTCCCCTAGGTCTCTAGTTTTCAGAAATGCACAGGTTTGGTAGGTTTCCCTAGGTGGCGGCTGAGCTAGAGGCCAAAATCTACAGGTAGTCACTTTGCTAAAAACAGCTCTGTTTTCTGTGATATGTCCACGTTGTGTTTTGGGGCATATCCTGTTGCGGGCGCTAGGCCTACCCACACAAGTGAGGTATCATTTTTATCGGGAGACGTGGGGGAACGCTGGGTGGAAGGAAATTTGTGGCTCCTCTCAGATTCCAGAACTTTCTGCCACAGAAAAGTGAGGAACATGTGTTTTTTTAGCCAAATTTTGAGGTTTGCAAAGGATTCTGGGTAACAGAACCTGGTCCGAGCCACACAAGTCACCCCTCCTTGGATTCCCCTAGGTCTCTAGTTTTCAGAAATGCACAGGTTTGGTAGGTTTCCCTAGGTGCCGGCTGAGCTAGAGGCCAAAATCTACAGGTAGTCACTTTGCTAAAAACAGCTCTGTTTTCTGTGATATGTCCACGTTGTGTTTTGGGGCATATCCTGTCGCGGGCGCTAGGCCTACCCACACAAGTGAGGTATCATTTTTATCGGGAGACGTGGGGGAACGCTGGGTGGAAGGAAATTTGTGGCTCCTCTCAGATTCCAGAACTTTCTGCCACAGAAATGTGAGGAACATGTGTTTTTTTAGCCAAATTTTGAGGTTTGCAAAGGATTCTGGGTAACAGAACCTGGTCCGAGCCCCGCAAGTCACCCCTCCATGGATTCCCCTAGGTCTCTAGTTTTCAGAAATGCACAGGTTTGGTAGGTTTCCCTAGGTGGCGGCTGAGCTAGAGGCCAAAATCTACAGGTAGTCACTTTGCTAAAAACAGCTCTGTTTTCTGTGATATGTCCACGTTGTGTTTTGGGGCATATCCTGTCGCGGGCGCTAGGCCTACCCACACAAGTGAGGTATCATTTTTATCGGGAGACGTGGGGGAACGCTGGGTGGAAGGAAATTTGTGGCTCCTCTCAGATTCCAGAACTTTCTGCCACAGAAATGTGAGGAACATGTGTTTTTTTATCCAAATTTTGAGGTTTGCAAAGGATTCTGGGTAACAGAACCTGGTCCGAGCCCCGCAAGTCACCCCTCCTTGGATTCCCCTAGGTCTCTAGTTTTCAGAAATGCACAGGTTTGGTAGGTTTCCCTAGGTGGCGGCTGAGCTAGAGGCCAAAATCTACAGGTAGTCACTTTGCTAAAAACAGCTCTGTTTTCTGTGATATGTCCACGTTGTGTTTTGGGGCATATCCTGTCGCGGGCGCTAGGCCTACCCACACAAGTGAGGTATCATTTTTATCGGGAGACGTGGGGGAACGCTGGGTGGAAGGAAATTTGTGGCTCCTCTCAGATTCCAGAACTTTCTGCCACAGAAATGTGAGGAACATGTGTTTTTTTAGCCAAATTTTGAGGTTTGCAAAGGATTCTGGGTAACAGAACCTGGTCCGAGCCCCGCAAGTCACCCCTCCTTGGATTCCCCTAGGTCTCTAGTTTTCAGAAATGCACAGGTTTGGTAGGTTTCCCTAGGTGGCGGCTGAGCTAGAGGCCAAAATCTACAGGTAGTCACTTTGCTAAAAACAGCTCTGTTTTCTGTGATATGTCCACGTTGTGTTTTGGGGCATATCCTGTCGCGGGCGCTAGGCCTACCCACACAAGTGAGGTATCATTTTTATCGGGAGACGTGGGGGAACGCTGGGTGGAAGGAAATTTGTGGCTCCTCTCAGATTCCATAACTTTCTGCCACAGAAATGTGAGGAACATGTGTTTTTTTAGCCAAATTTTGAGGTTTGCAAAGGATTCTGGGTAACAGAACCTGGTCCGAGCCCCGCAAGTCACCCCTCCTTGGATTCCCCTAGGTCTCTAGTTTTCAGAAATGCACAGGTTTGGTAGGTTTCCCTAGGTGGCGGCTGAGCTAGAGGCCAAAATCTACAGGTAGTCACTTTGCTAAAAACAGCTCTGTTTTCTGTGATATGTCCACGTTGTGTTTTGGGGCATATCCTGTCGCGGGCGCTAGGCCTACCCACACAAGTGAGGTATCATTTTTATCGGGAGACGTGGGGGAACGCTGGGTGGAAGGAAATTTGTGGCTCCTCTCAGTTTCCAGAACTTTCTGCCACAGAAATGTGAGGAACATGTGTTTTTTTAGCCAAATTTTAAGGGTTGGAAAGGATTCTGGGTAACAGAACCTGGTCCGAGCCCCGCAAGTCACCCCTCCTTGGATTCCCCTAGGTCTCTAGTTTTCAGAAATGCACAGGTTTGGTAGGTTTCCCTAGGTGGCGGCTGAGCTAGAGGCCAAAATCTACAGGTAGTCACTTTGCTAAAAACAGCTCTGTTTTCTATGATATGTCCACGTTGTGTTTTGGGGCATATCCTGTTGCGGGCGCTAGGCCTACCCACACAAGTGAGGTATCATTTTTATCGGGAGACGTGGGGGAACGCTGGGTGGAAGGAAATTTGTGGCTCCTCTCAGATTCCAGAACTTTCTGCCACAGAAAAGTGAGGAACATGTGTTTTTTTAGCCAAATTTTGAGGTTTGCAAAGGATTCTGGGTAACAGAACCTGGTCCGAGCCACACAAGTCACCCCTCCTTGGATTCCCCTAGGTCTCTAGTTTTCAGAAATGCACAGGTTTGGTAGGTTTCCCTAGGTGGCGGCTGAGCTAGAGGCCAAAATCTACAGGTAGTCACTTTGCTAAAAACAGCTCTGTTTTCTGTGATGTGTCCACGTTGTGTTTTGGGGCATATCCTGCCGCGGGTGCTAGGCCTACCCACACAAGTGAGGTATCATTTTTATCGGGAGACGTGGGGGAACGCTGGGTGGAAGGAAATTTGTGGCTCCTCTCAGATTCCAGAACTTTCTGCCACAGAAATGTGAGGAACATGTGTTTTTTTAGCCAAATTTTGAGGTTTGCAAAGGATTCTGGGTAACAGAACCTGGTCCGAGCCACACAAGTCACCCCTCCTTGGATTCCCCTAGGTCTCTAGTTTTCAGAAATGCACAGGTTTGGTAGGTTTCCCTAGGTGGCAGCTGAGCTAGAGGCCAAAATCTACAGGTAGTCACTTTGCTAAAAACAGCTCTGTTTTCTGTGATGTGTCCACGTTGTGTTTTGGGGCATATCCTGTCGCGGGTGCTAGGCCTACCCACACAAGTGAGGTACCATTTTTATCGGGAGACTTGGGGGAACATAGATTAGCAAAACAAGTACTATTGCCCCTTGTCTTTCTCTACATTTTTTCCTTCCAAATATAGGAGTGTGTGTAAAAAAGACATCTATTTGAGAAATTCCCTGTAATTCACGTGCTACTATGGTCACCCCGGAATTCAGAGATGTGCAAATAACCACTGCTCCTCAACACCTTATCTTGTGCCCTTTTTGGAAATGCAAAGGTTTTCTTGATAGCAATTTTTTACTCCTTATATGTCAGCAAATGAATTGCTGTATGCCCGGTATAGAATGAAAACGCACTGCAGGGTGCAGCTCATTTATTGGCTCTGGTTCCTCGGGTTCTTGATGAACCTACAAACCCTATATATCCCCGCAACCAGAGGAGTCCAGCAGACGTAACGGTATATTGCTTTCGATAATCTGACATTGCAGGGAAAAGTTACAGAGTAAAACGTAGAGAAAAATTGATGGTTTTTTCACCTCAATTTCAATATTTTTCTTTTTCAGCTGTTATTTTCTGTAGGAAACCCTTGTAGGATCTACACAAATGACCCCTTGCTGAATTCAGAATTTTGTCTACTTTTCAGAAATGTTTAGGTTTCTGGGATCCAGCATTGGTTTCATGACCATTCCTGTCACTGACTGGAAGGAGGCTGAAAGCACAAAAAATTGCACAAATGGGGTATGCCCCAGTAAAATGCCAAAATTGTGTTGGAAAATTGGGTTTTCGGATTCAAGTCTGCCTGTTCCTGAAAGCTGGGAAGCTGCTGAGTTTAGCACCGCAGACCCTTTGTTGATGCCATTTTCAGGGGAAAAACCACAAGCCTTCTTCTACAGCCCCTTTTTCCAATTTTTTTGAAAAAAACGAAATTTTCACTGTATTTTGGCCAATTTCTTGGCCTCCTTCAGGAAAACCCACAAAGTCTGTGTACCTTTAGAATCCCTAGGATGTTGGAAAAAAAGGACGCAAATTTGGCTTGGTTAGCTTATGTGGACAAAAAGTTATGAGGGCCTAAGCGCGAACTGCCCCAAATAGGCAAAAAAGGGCCTGGCACAGGAGGGGGAAAAGGCCTGGCAGCGAAGGGGTTAAAGTGCTATGGGTGGGTGTGGTGTGCTCAACTTGATGCTGTTGTCTATGAACTTCAGAAGACCTCTGCTTGGAAACCCTGGTGCACATTTTCAGCCCCAACTTCCTATGTTAGATAGTTTGAGAGTCTATATGGTTCTAACTTCTTGGTTGTTTGCAAGCAAATTGTATGATAAGCAAAAAAAGTCACATCGCTGCCACTAGATTCGAAGTGATGGTTAATTTCAGCAAAGTTCCAGGAGCTTAGCAGCAGGAGGTTATCTGCTTGGGAACCTATTGCACTGTGGTTAGGTGCTTCTGGGTAAAATACTCTGTTGAGAGACAAACAAGTCACTCCAGCTTGGACCCTCCTGTAGGTTTCCATACATGCTGGCACGAGCTAGGGCCCAAAATCAACAGCTAACCAAATTGCAAAAAAGGGTTGGTGTTTGGTAAAAAAGTTGGCATGTCCATGTTGTATTTTGGGGCCTTTTCTGCTGCATGGGCTAGGCCCACCCACACAAGTGAGGTATCATTTCTATCTATGTGGCTTCCAGCAGATTCCAAAACTTTAGATTACAGAAATGTGATAAGAGTTTGTGTTTTTACCCACAATTTGAGGTTTTCAAGGGCTTCTAGGTACAATGCCCTAATGAGAGCCTTGCTAGTCATGCCACTCTGAAGCACCAGATGTCTAGTGTCCAGAGATGTGCAGGTTGTCTTGGACTTTTTTCTGTCATAGGCACATGGCCTACTCTCACAAGTGATGGACCATTTTATCGGGAGACTTGGGAGAATGTTGGGTGATAGAACGTTTGTGGCTCCCCGCAGATTCTGGAACTTCCCCTCATAGAAATGAGTGGAAAATGTGTTATTTTTGGGCACAGGTTGTGGGTTGTGTGGACTTGTGAGTAAACACACCTAATTAGAACCACAGAGGTCACACCACCCGGATACCCTCAGGTGTCTAGTTTTCAGAAATGACTGGGAATGGACTTGATTATGTCCCTTGGGTTATTCACTCTTATTTTCCTGCTTTTTAAGGTTGGTGCACCTAGGTAATTATAAACAATAACAGGTGGAGTATGTTCTTTATGTTCTTCACCCTATTTATCTATCTGTTGCCTTTTTGAATTCCTTGAATTTTCTTAGTCTCTGAACAATGTGGTAGTTTTAAAAGGGAACTTCTTTTTTATTATTATAATTATTGAAGTCACACAACACTAAACACTGCTGGTTGTCTAGTTTTCAGAAATGATTGGGAATGGATTCAATTACGTCCTTTTGGTACTTCACTCTGATTTTCCTCCTTCTTATGGTCTGTGCACCAAGTTAATTATGCTCATAGGACACCAATATCAGGTGACGATTTTTTTTTTGGTTCTTCAATTCATTTCTCTACTGTTGTCTTTTCAGACACTATGGGGGTCATTTCAACCCTGGCGGTACTGGACTGCCAGGACTGAAATGACGGAAGCACCGCCAACAGACTGGGTCATTAAGCCGCGGTCGCACGGCCGCGGTCGCACTGCCGGGGCCGGTGGTTTTCTGCCAGATTTTCCCCGGCGGTGACAATCCGCTTGGGCAGCGCTGCCCAGGGGATTACGAGTCCCCGACCGCCAGCCTTTTCCTGGCGGTTTTAGGGCAGACAGTGAAAAGCGCGATGGGTGCAACTGCACCCGTCGCACGGCCGCAACACCGCCGGCTCCATTTGGAGCCGGCTCCCATGTTGCGGCCCATATCCTCGCCGGGCTGGCGGGCGGAAACTCGTTTTCTGCCCGCTGGCCCAGCGGGGATATCAAAATGGGCACCGCGGAAGTGCGCTGCATTGGCGGCCGATTGGCGGTTATAACTTGGCAGGCGGCGGTTGCCGCCCGCCAATGTTGTAATGAGGCCCATTGTATTTTCTTAGTCTCTGGACAATGTGGTGGTTTATAAAGGGAACTTGATTTTAATTATAATAAAAAATTTTATGCATACAGGTATTTGTTTAACCTATCAGGATTCATTTATATATTGTATGATTTTCTAGCTCTGACGAAGTGTTTAAATAAGGCAAAACGCATGTTGGCTGGGGTGGTGGAATTACAAAATAAACAAATATCAACATCGACAAAGAATTGGATTGTTGGTTTTGGTGCTCATGGGTATCTGTTGTTAAATTTGGAACATTTGGAACATTGCTGTCCTTGGGGTGTTTGATGGCCACCCAACCCTCTAGATGCACCTATCTACATTTAGAAACTACACAGTGCTTTGCTACATTACACATGTGGATGTGTACCTGCATTCTATTCTCCTAACCATCACATGCTAGTGCTGGCAAAACTACAGCCCAATTTCGCAAGCACCAAAATTGCAGAAAAGGATCTGTTTTGGGGTGGAAAAATTGAACAAACCCTCTCTCACAGCTGAGGTACCATTTTTACAGAGAGACTTGGTGGAATGCTGGGTGCCAGAATATTTGTGGCAGATTCCAGAACTTTCCCTCACAGAAATGTGTGGAAAATGTTAGTTTTTGGCACAGGTTGTGGGTTATACAGGTTTGTGGATACAAACTCTTCATTAGAGTCACAGAAGTCACACCACCCTGGACACCCATGGGTTAGAAATGTCTGGAAATGGTAAGTTATCCTGGGTTGTGGCTGAGCTAGGGTCCAAAATCCGCAGCAACCCACATACAAAATACATTGATTCTGCTGTCCAAAAATATGATGTCTCCAGGTCATGTTTTGGGGTGTATTGTGTTACAGGTGCCACACGTGGGGTGTACTTTTTACTCAGAGATATATAAGAACACAGCATAGTAAATAGTTTGTTATTACCAACTGAATTTCTCTGTATCTCTGCCTTGCAAATATAAGAGAGTGTGTAAGACATTTTGTAAAATGCCCTCTGAAAAACATTCTAGTAGGGCAGAGGTCTTCAAACGTTTTAATGCTGTGCCCCCCCAGTTGAAAAATAAAAATCATTGGGCCCCCCTCATAATTTTTCACAATTATTTTATAAACATGGCAATGTTTAAATCTGTCTAAACCTATTTAAACATTGCAGTTAAGTACTATTACCTTTTTAAAACTGCAATAATTGCTCTGTACTGTACTCTAAAGTGCAGCTCAACTGTTATCTCTGTGTACTTCAGGATCTTAAAGAACCAACAAACCCTATATATCGCAATGACCAGAAGGGCCCAGAGAGCATATTGGTGTATTGCTTTTATAAATAAGCCATCATGACAAGAAGTTACAGATAAAAACAAGTTCATTTTTCCTACTTATTTTTCATATTTTTGTTGTTTCAACATTTAGGTGGTCATTATGATAATGGCGGTGATTGTTAAAGTGGCATTAATACCTCCAAATTATGACCCTGGGGGAGATAACTCCCATAGGCAGCCTATGTACCACACCAACCGCCAGGGTGTTAAAACCACTGACCACGGCAGAACGCATCAACAGCCAGGCAGAAGACAAGGTACCACCCACCATATTATGACATAGCAAACTACCAGGATTTCTGGGGCGGTACCAACGCCATCCAAACCCCAGCGAAAAGAGAGCACAGAAGACAAAAGACTCACCATCAGAGACACAAAGAAGATCAACGCTGCCATGGAACCGGAACTTCAAGTCTTCCTGATGCTCATCTACGCCATGCTCCGCCTGGAACACAAACACCGACTAAAACAACAACATTGAGTACAGCCGCCTAGCACACAAGGGATGGAGGGAGGAAAAGGACAGTGACACACACACGCACAACACATACCATACATACACACACCTTACACACAACCAGCTGCAGAGGAAAACCAGTCTCACAGGACACACGTCATAATAATGCAAGGACAACATTTAGCCAGACATGATAGTATAATTTGATGCCAACGGCTACCATATTGACCCTGTGACAAGAGAAATATGAGTCACTGTTCAGAAAGGGCCAATGGGCAGTCAAAAGTACAAAAGGCCCACATGGCCACAGTCCAAGGCCCAACTTGTTCCCTCACGAAATCCGCACTACACTGTGCAGGGGCATCATGCTGGGAATAGCCAGGCACCTCAGGGGGAAGTGGGGTTGGTGGCACCTCAGCTGAAGTGAGGGACTTGCCCACTGGTTCTGGAGGGGGCTCCATGCCCATTTCTCTTTGCTGGAGAGTGCAAGGTCGCAGTCTCTGAGGCGGGAATCTTGCCCATTGGTTCTGGAGGGGGATCAGTGTGCAACAGTCCCTGGAGGGTGGCTTACATGCCCTCTGCTGGAGGTGAGGGCTGCTGTGTCTCCCAGCAGGAGATCAGGGCTGCTGTGTCCCAGCTGGAGAGGAGGGCCGCTGTGTCCCAGCTGGAGGTAAGGGCTGCTGTGTCCAAGTTGGAGGTAAGGGTTGCTGTGTCCCAGATGGAGGTGAGGGCTGCTGTGTCCCAGGTGGAGGTGAGGGCTGCTGCTTCCCAGCTGGAGGGGATGGCTCCTTGCCCACTGCTGTTCGAGGGGGATTACTGCCTCTCTTAGTTGGTGGAGTGGGAACCTTTACTTTCTTGGGTGGTGCAGTGGGTTCCTTCTCTCTCTTGGGTGGTGGTGTGGGACCCTTCCCTCACTTGGGTGGTGGAGTCGGATCATTCCCTCTCTTCGGTGGTAGAGTGGGATCCTTTCCTTTCTTGCCTCCATGACTAGTAGGTACCTCCACTGTCCCCGAGGACTGTTTGGCTGAGGTGCTGGTCTGGGTCGTTGTGACCCTGCTTTTACGGGCAGGACGGGGGGGAGAAGGGGCGGGAAGAGGTGAAGTTGGACAAGGAAAAGCTTCTTAGGGACAGTGTGACAGGATGGGGGAGGAGGGATGGGAGTGGAGGTTGAGGGAATGGTTGTTGGAGGTGTATGTCTACTGGACTTGGGTGCATGGACAGTGTGCTTATTTGAGATGGATCGCTGTTGGGTGTCTGAGTGTGAGGGTTTGTGTCTCTTAGGAGGGGTGCAGACAGGGTGGGAAGGGATGCGTGGATGAATGTTGTGGAGGTGTCTGCAAGTGAGGTGTGTGTGCTTCTTGGTGTGGTGATGGTGGTTGTGGTTGTTGATGCAGTGCATTCAGGTATGAGTGCGGAGGTGGCAGTGAGGGAGGAGGAGGGGGAGACAGTGGAGGCAGGGGATGTTGTTGTATGTGCAATTGTATGTTTGTGTGAGTGCTTGTGATAAGAAGTGTGCTGCCTGTGTTTGTCTGTGACACTCTTGTGTGATATTTTGTGTGAATGCTTGTCTGTATGCGTGCATGGGATGGGTTGGGGTTGAGGAGATTGGGACTGGGAAGTGATAGTCAGTCAGTCAGTCAGTCAGTCAAAGTACTTTATTTCGATAAATAAATATCATAAAAAGGCATAAAAACAGAACAATCAAGAATTACAAGCAATCAACAATTCATATTATCTACAATGTTTAAGAGGAGGGTCAATAAAGTAAAACATCCTAGAAACATCATTTAACGTGAATCATTAATATTCTCCCAAATTCGCAGAAATTACATTTCCTATAAGAAGTTAATTAATCACTCAATTCATTACAATAAAATAATCGGATTGATGGCGAACTTCTTTTTCTTAACCCTAACAGCTCCCACTAAAAAACTAGCAACATGGAACATAATCCTAGGGGTCTGCAATAACTGTAAGAACAAGAGGGCAGGTTTAACCTGTATAAACCCCTCCTCCTTTAAAATTGGGAACAAAAATTTATTTCTTAAGGCCGCGTAATGATCACAGAATAACATAAAATGCATTGTATTCTGGATCGAAAAATTATCACAATTACACTGCGTTCCTTTTTCCGGAAGAGACCAGGTTTGAAAATGGCCAAGAGTTAGATGGATCAGGTTAAACCGAAAGCGTGTGAGTAGAAACCGATGCAAGGGTTGATTTACAATAGACAAATATAATTCAGGGCCCACATAAGTACTCAAAATGATACTGGCCCGCACCAATGGTTTCTCATATTCAACTTGTTCTCTTTCTAAACATAACAGATCTTTCATCATGCTTTTAATCAATCCAATATCTTTAACAGTTATTGATTCCGGGGAATAAAAAAGATCCGATCTCCCTAATCTAACAATACAATTTTTGATATAAACTAGCCACGCTATTTTATTTACTTTATCCAGCTGCAGGCAATCTTTTAAAATGGAATGGTTGAGCGGAATTTCTTGATTCAGCCAAATCTTTAGCCAGGCTAGAACGGGGGCCAGTTTGATCAAGTCTAAAATATAACCCACACCCAATTCAGTATGGACAATGTGTGTGGGAGTAGACTGGGGAAGAGAGAGAACCGATCTTAGAAATTTATTTTCCGTGATCTGTATACTTTCCATAGAGCAATGGCCCCATATCGCACTTCCATACGTTGCTATTGCAAGGCATTTTGCTTCATAAATTTTTAGCAAACTAACAATTGGCCTCGCCCTGAGTTTATTCATAAAACCCCGAAGAGCAGAAGACGACTTTGCAAGGGCAACATTTCTATTTTTTATCTGGGGGCCCCAAGAGCCTTTCTCATCGAAAGTGATCCCTAAGTATGGAAATATTGCTACTCTACACAGTTCTTGCCTCCCACAAGTAAAAATTTTGGGGAGTTTATTTTTATTACCCTTACCCATGATCATAATCTGGGACTTTTTAACATTAATCTTTAAATCCAGGGAAGTCATAAAAACCTCAAAGGCGTCCAATAATCGTTGAAGACCAACACCAGTACGAGAAAGCAGGACAGCATCGTCCGCGTATAGGAGAACCGGAATACCGAGTTCTCCTATCCGTGGGGTGTCCTGGGTAGCATCTTTTAGTATGGCTTCCAAGGCATTTATATAAATAGTAAAAAGGAGGGGAGCCAGAATGCACCCCTGCCTGACTCCCCTTTCTGAGTTAAAGTGGCTAGTGCATCGCCCCGCAGTAGTAACTCTAACAGAAGCTGTTAGGTCAGTATGTAAATCTACTAAGAGGTTAACAAGAGCCTTGTCCAGTCCCATGTCAAGTAAGATTTTCCATAATTTAGATCGATTTACAAGATCAAAGGCTGACGAGAGGTCCATGAACCCCAGATACATGGAACCCTCCTTCGCCTTCGTGTAGTTCTCTATTAATAAATATAAATTCAGGCCTTGATCTATAGTACTCCTTTTGGGTCTAAAACCATACTGCACATCTACTAGGACCCCTTTCTCTGTTAACCAATCGTTCAATTTATTTAAGATAACTCGACCTAAAATTTTCACTGAGGAATCAATCAGTGAAATCGGCCTGTAACAAGATGGGTCTTGCCTATTACCCTTTTTAAACACTGGTATAATTATAGATTTCTTCCAAGAAGGCGGGATTTTATCAAATGCAAGATTATTAAAAACCTTGCATAATACCTTAGACCAAAATTTTGGAAAACTTTTAAAAACGTCCCCAGGTACCCCATCTGGGCCCGGGGCTTTGTTTTTTGTGGTTAAGTCTATAGCCCTTTCAACATCTGCGACTGAAAAAATAACTGCAACCTTGTCAGGGGAAATTTCCCCAACTTCATCTGCTAAAATTCCACCAGGAGGACCAATATTAGAGTATATCTGACTAAAGTGTTTTATCCAACCCTCATCTGGAATATTTGCCTCTAAAGGAGTGTTGGTTTCATCAGAAAAAAAGGGCTGATTTATTATTTTCCAGAATAAACCACTGTTTTTTAGGGTATCTGGATCCAAAAGTTGGGCCAAGGCATTATCTTTCAGAGTCCTTTTCCTCTCTAGAATAGTTTTTTTATACACTTTCCTAGCATTTATTATTTTTAATCGATCTTTAGGAATAGTTTTTAATGCCTTTATTAATACACCATGTGCTTTAGAGCATTCCTTATCAAACCATCTATTGCCCTCTAGCGCCTTCTGGCTAAATTTAGCCTGGAGACTACGATTAATTTCTAAGCAAATCTGATCAAATGCTACTATAACCTCCTTGGGATCTGGATTTTCCGCTAGACATATAGAGATTTCATCCTCCACTTTAGATAAGACCTCCTGAAAAAAAGTTTCAGGGACTATTTTTGTCCACTTCAATCTCCGATTCTGGTCTTTGACTTTAAGGTTCAAGCCCCCACGCTCTGCAACTAACTTTAGAGAAATCAGTTCAGTATTCTTAAAAACAAGTACAACAGGATTGTGATCACTAAAAACTGACACCTCAGTACAATAATTTAAAACACTATTTAACAAAAAGGAAGACAAATAAATGTAATCTATAATAGTACCATTTTCTTTGCCCTTAAACGTAGGGGACCTACTATTCCCATCTCCACAGCCAGACTCATATAAGTTCCATTTAGCGAGGAAAAGCTCAAGATAATCCCCCTGCCTGGTATGTTCTGGATGAGCAGTTGAGGAAAAGGGAGGGCCTTCCTCATCCCTCCTAATACAGGGTAGGGTACATGGATGTATGTTAAAGTCCCCTAATAATATTACCTCAAAAGTATTAACATTTATACTATAGACTGACAAAAATTTATCCAAGTCATCCAAGTTTTGACTGGTGCAATCATTAGCGTGCGAATTATAAAAATTTATAAAAAGAATCTTACCCTTATCCTGGGTTTAAAGCTCAACAATTAAACAATTTACTGAGCCCGAGGGGCATTGAGTTAAAATGCCTTTCATATCCAGTTTGAAAAGGCTTAATAAACCCCCCTTAGGTCTTCCTGCCACACTATTTGTAGCTGGAATACAAAAATGACAAAAGCCATCTAGGGAAAAGCTATTTGTTTGATCCCAAGTCTCTTGTAAAGCAATGACGTCAAAAGATTTTAGTGTCCTTTCCCATTCGGCTATCCCAGACTTGCTCTTTAAGCCAGCAATGTTCCATGTGGCAATCCTGATGGACGATGCTGAAGACTGGGAAGAATTTCCCAAGACATTTGGCAGTCAATCATTTTCCTCCATAGAGGGTAAGGCAGCAAACCGATTGTGAAGAGGTAAAGTGTTAACGGTCTGCCTGTAATTCAGCTGATGACGACTTGACTCCCCCCTAATTTGAGACCGGGACATATTCACAAATACATTCGGGGTACAGACATCCATACCTCTTCCGTTCTCATTTGAAAATTGCCCTTGCACATACAACGGGCGACATTGAATATTGGCCCCATAATTATAAAAGAAGCCAAGAGGTCTAGCAAGAACCGCATTTTCTAGAGTTGGCAAAATTGCAGCTCTCAGAAGCACTGTTGCCACGTGTTGTGGGTATTTAAAATTTATAATAATACAGTCTCCACCTCTATTTTTAGGGCCATTACCAATCCAGCTAACTCTGCGGGTAAATAAAATGTCATTTGCAAGGGCACAAGGAAATCCACAGTTCTTATTCAACCAAGCAAGCGTCTTGTTTTGAGAGCAGGATACGTTTCTACCCCAGAACCATTCAAGCACATATCAACCTCTGGGACATTTGTTAGAACCACAATATATGGTGCACATTCTGGCGGGAGATTAATAGAATTATGTCGCCTAGTTATACTTCTTCTATCAATGACTGACCCTCGTATAGAGTCCTGAGTACTCCTTTGTATTGATCGTGGTTGACTAAATGTATTTTGTACACTAGCCGACCCTACTAACGATGTAGACGAGGATGAGGCAGTCGACACACTTACAGTCGGTGGGGCCTGAACAGTAACCCCCAAGCCCTCCACCCTATTTCTGACTATAGAGTGTGTAACTGAACCCACTGAGCGGTTATCCATAGAGCCTATTGAGTCTAAGTGGGTACTCAGTGGAACAGTAGACCGAGTCAGGCAAGATTCTACAAGGCCCTCCAGTCTAGTAACCCTAAGAAGCACTAATTCTACCTTGGCCACCAGGGGACTGACCAATGCTTCCAATTTAGATTCAAGAGTTGTAACCAGAAGATCAATTTGACTTGAGTGCAGACTAGTCCCCTCAATAATATTGGTGGACTCGGGGACATTTCCCCTATTGGTAGCTGTTGGGCCAGCTTTTTTTGGCTTCCGACACCCTGCTTTCTTGACAGGCCCCTTCCTACAGGCACGTACCGCTCTCCTAGTGGGAGATTGAATAAGAGGAGACCTTGATGGTAATGTCCAATCCTGTACTTGAATTGGTTCGGAACAACAAGCCTGCTCTACCACAGAAACATCAATATTTAAATTGTTCTCATTGTTGGAAATAGTCGAGACACTCTGAGACATTGATGTAGGGGGTAAGCACTGCCTTATGGGAGATGTTTCTGGACTAACCCTACTTAATGATGATCTCCTATCTTTGTTAATTTTACTAACTACTTTAAATAGATAGTTATCCAAGGTCTTCGAGTCATTATTTGTAGCCATTTTAGAGGACCTCAGTTTGGACATGATGGAAACAGCAGGGTCGTCAATTATCTAGTGGAAGTATTCCTCAATGAATCGACTGGTTGCCTATTTATCAAAGTGCCCCCACAACAATACACGTCAGCCGGTTATCTCGATTTATTCCCCGTTTAAATCCACTGCGAAGGTGCATCAGCCAGAACATAGCATTCTCTGCCTTCGTGGTAATGACTCCCAGTGACTATCAGGGAGATTCCGCAACACACAGGCCACGAGGCGCTACTTCCGTTCCTTTTTCCTTTTACCTGTCGGGACCCTCGGTTCCTTCCTCTTTCCAAAATAGAACAGGATAACAGGATAACTTCCTGGTTTTCCTAGTTTTCGCTAGCGGGAGACTTCCTCTCGTGGCGGTGCACACCCGCACACCCAGCGCCTGCACTTATTCCGCCCGGGCTCACTCAACTCCGGGGCTGCTGCTGCTCCGATACCTCCGATGCCTCCGATACCCCCAAGGCCCTGCCCCTCTCGCCGTACCCCACACTGAGATCCCCTCGGCGGGGGCTGCGGGCTCCAGTGCCGGTGTTGTTGCGCAGGCTTCAGCGGGAGGGGTGGGTGGGTTCCTGATTCTGCCCCCTCCCCTGCTCCCGGGTTTGCACTACCTGCGGGCTCGGATCCTAGTACTTCCCTCTCAGTGACTCACGACTCACGGCGGGGAGCGCAACAGGCGGGACGAGAAGCAGGGGTAGGTTATAGCGGGAGAGTGGGAGAGCGCCGAAATAAAGCTTTTCCTTAAGAACCTGGAGACTCCCGCCTGATTCGGGCAGTAGTACGCACGCAGAGGTATGCAGAAGAGTCTCGGGCGGGTGCAGATGAGGGGCTGCGTTACCTTCTGTCCCTGAGCTGCAGCCCCTCGGAGGGGAAATCCTGACGGAAATCGAGCGCAGATAAAATATAAGTGATGTAGAATTTTACGGAAGGGCCGAAAACCAAAGTGTCTCCATGTTAGCTGCTGCCGGCCCCTCTACAGCCTAGTAGAGTCTTTTTCCCTGCTTTCCCAAAACAACAACAAAGTCTAAAACTCCACCAGCTCGGGATAGTTTCCCTGTGCGTTGCAAAGTTTTCTTTTCCTGTTATATCTTTTTTTTTTTTTTTTTCCCCCTTACCGGCGTGTGGCACTTCGGCACTTCGGCACTTCGGCACTTCGGCGTTTCCCAACGCCGATTCAGACCCGACCGCGACCCTCCGCGTCCCTCCGGCTACAGCCGCTGACAGCCAGGATGCCCCCGCGCTCTTACCGCGGAAGGGCAATCCTCATTGTGCGCCGCGTCTTGGGGGCGATCCCTGTTCCGATGGCTGCCGCGACGAGGGGAGCGGCAGCAGCCGTGTATGGTGCAGTGGCTACGCGCCGATGTCCTGGGGGCGATCCTAGGGGCGATCCTCTGCGATGGCTGCCGCGATGAGGGCAGCGGGCAGCGGGCGTGTGTGGTGCTTAGTTCCGGTGGGCGTGGCTGCAGTTCCGGTGTGATCCTAACCCTTATGATAGTCAAATGGGGGACGGTAGGAACAGGGACAATGGCTTCCATTAGAGAGGAGGCCAGAGCCTGGAATGATCTTTGTTGGGCCGCCAATCCACTGTGAATGCCCTCCAAGAATGCATTGCATTGTTTCATCTGGGATGCCAGCCCCTGGATGGCATTCACAATGGTCGACTGCCCTACAGAGATGGACCTCAGGAGATTAATAGCCTCCTCACTGAGAGCAGCAGGGCTCACTGGGGCAGGGCCTGAGGTGCTTGGGGTAAAGGAGATGCCCACCCTCCTGGGTGAGCGGGCACAGGCAACTCGGTGAAGGGCAACTGGGAGGGCCGTGATGGTACCGGGGGTGGCGTCTGTACCTGTAGCTGGGGAGGTTCCAGAGGTGTCCGCCACCACCAGGGAGCTTCCATCGAAAATGAATCTGAGACAGTGTTGTCACCTCCTGTCTCCGCCGTGGTGTTCCCCTTGCCCTCCATCCCATTGGTCCTCTCGGCATCGGTGGTCTCTGCCTCCTGGGTCCTGTGGGATGCAGCTCTCTCTGTCGCCAGTGCCCCTGCTCCTCCACCAGATGATGCCAATGCACATATGGATAGGATGACAGCACCACACATGGCATACAAATTACTGTCACACACTGGGATAAGGATTGAGCACCATGCATCACACTGGCATTCCATTGGCTAGGTACCACAGCAAGATGTGAGCCAACCTCTGCCAACTGCACCCCTCCTGGGAGTCACTAAGCCTTGTCTGACATGGAATGCAACCTAGATAGGTTACCAATTTCAGCAATGCAACCATTACCCTTGAGCTGGATCACACTGCGATCTATGATCTTGCAATAAGGGGTACTCACTAACTGACACCCACCACCAGGATCCCATGGCACCTACCAATTATAGTTTAACACCCACTGTTCTCACGCCCTTGTGGCTTCTGTGATGCCCTCAAGCACCCATCCAGCTCTGGGTAGGCCACTGCCAGTATGCAGGCCAGCAGGGGGATCTGGTTCCGACGGGCACTCCGCCCTTATTGGGAGGCATCCCAGCTGGTGCTCCGTGGTCTTCTAGGCTCAGCGACTCAGGATATTCTACCTTTTCCTACAGTGGGTGCTCCACCTGCTGTAGACTCCCAGGGTCTGCACGTCCTTGGCGATAGCATGCCACAATCCCTTCTTCTGATGGGTGCTGACCTACAGAGGAAACACAGACAGGAGGGTACCGTTACACATACAATCCAGCCTGTCACACATATGGCCCACAAATCCCATTTCCATCTCCATTGGCACACACATCACCCAGCACCCACCATGTATACTACCACCAGCCATACCACCCCCCAAAAATGACATGCTGCTTGCCCACACATCTCCATGCAACCTTGTCACATGCATCGTGCCCAAGGTGTACTCACCTGTTGGTCTGGAGGCCCTTTCCCCTGTCACACAGGCCATGGCTGAATCCAGACACATGTCACAGCAGCACATGCAATGTAGGTGTTGTCCTGTGGAACGTCTAGAATCAAGGGAGGTTATAGACAGAAAATGGCGGTCACGTCTATGGCTATGTACACGTCACTGCCGCCGGTGATCCCCAATGGCTCCTGCACCCCATAGAGCCCTATATTAACCAAAGAGGGATAGAACAGCACTTCAAGACCATCTTCCACCATGACGTCAAATGCCGGCGGGGTTACCTCACTTCCACCTGTCCCTACATACAGGACAGGCGGTCGCCATTTTATGGTGGTGGACAAAATTCAGATAATCGAGAACTGCGCCATTTCTATAATTTGCACATACATTGCCATTCCGATTGTCCCATCACATTACTACTCTATGTACGCTGAGGTGATGGTTCCATTGTTCAAATTGTGACACCCTACTCACTCTTGTGTCCCATAGAAACCTACCAGTGCAGAGGAATCAGAGGAGGAGACAAGACCCCGTGTACAGACCCCTTGTGGACTTGGCTACACTCAAGGACAGGTACATAATACTCGACTATGGAATGGACAGGGCCACTATTGCAGAGCTGTGTGCTCAATTGGAGCCTGATCTGATATCAGCTATCCATCATCCAACTGGGATCCCCCCTCTTGTGCAGGTTCTATCAGTGCTCCATTTCCTGGAAACTGGTTCTTTCCAAGTGACAGTGGGCTTGGCAGCAGGAATGGCACAGCCAATGTTCTCAATCGTGCTGGCAAGGGTTTTTCTGCCGTGGTGAAACACATGTGCACCTACATTGCTTTCCCCCAGGTGGAAGATTTGGCCACTGTGAAAGTAGGATTCTATGCAATGGGACATATACCCAATATTATCGGGGCGACTGACTGACAGGAATCAGAAGAGTTTTCACTCATTCAATTTGCAAATGGTATGCCAGGCTGACGAGTACATCTCTCACGTCACTGCCAAGTATCCTGGGTCAGTGCATGACGCTTTAATCCAGAGGAATAGCAGCATCACAAATGTGATGGCACAACTACAGGGTGTGGCTAATTGGTGAGCCTCACTCCCCACCCAATGTATGTCAGTGTATGCCTTCTGGTGTTAACCTCATACAATTGTGTAAGGCTAATGTTTATCCCTCAAGACTTGCAGGTGACTCTGGCTACCCAAACCTATCGTGGTTCCTGACCCCTGTGAGGAATGCCAGGACAGGGGCTGAGAATCGTTATAATGATTCACATGGGCAAACCAGGAGAATTATTGAAAGGACATTCGGCCTCCTGAAGGGCAGGTTTAGATGCCTCCATCTAACAGGTGGATCCCTGTGCTACTCACCCGAGAAGGTCTGCCAGATAGTAGTGGCATGCTGCATGTTGCACAACCTGGCCCTCAGACAACATGTGCCTTATCTGCAGGAGGAGGAGACTGGACATGCCACTGACCCAGAAGACAGTGAGGATGAGGAGGCAGAGGATGAGGATGTGGACAACAGAACATCAGTTATAGCTCAATACTTCCAATGACACACAGGTGGGACAGTGGAACTGACCATTCCTCTGATTATTGATGTTTTCTGTGTGTCTGTAGCAGGATGGCATTCACTTCCTTTGCATCTCTACTTACTGTCACCTATGGCTTCTCAATTTACAGATGTTGGTGATGTAACAACTGTATACTCATGTGATGACTACAGAAACATACAGGTCATGAAACCTATGCTATCACAGTGCTCAAATCATTTGCATGTGATGTGACTGTTTCTGTATATGCACATTTCCATCACATAAAACACTTTCACTCAAGTTGTGTTCAAAGGTGTTTATTCTAATGCAAATAATTGACAGAAAAGTGCAATGGAATGGGGTGATGGTTGAGGAAAGTCCAGGGTATTGTTCCAGTCTGTTTGTAGCACAGGTCAAGTGTCCAAGGGGGCATAGTAAGGGGAGCAAAGGAAGTTCAAAGAGGACAATATGACAGGGTGGGACACACGGGGGCTTTCAGGAGGGTCTCATTTCCTGGCAGTGGTCTTGGTCTTGGAAACTGTCTCTGGCTTCTGTCTGGGTCGAAGGGAACGTTTGCAGGGTGGTTCATCTTCCGCAGTGGGAGGGGTACTGGTGGCCTGTGGGTCCTGTGGCAGAGCCTCCCACCCACTAGCTGCAGTGGAAGTGGTGGGCTGGCCAGTAGACTGGCTAGTGGCAGCGACCCACTGGTGTGCTGTCTATTCCCTCATGATGTTGGCCATATCTGCCAGCACCCCTGCTATGGAGACCATGGTGGTGTTGAGGGCCTGAAAATCCTCCCTGATCTGCTGATGGAGTTCCTATTGCAGCCACCTGTTTTCTTGCATGTTGCTAAGGAGCTGGCCCATATTGACCTGGGATTGTTGAGAAGCACCCAAGACATTGGTGAGTGCCTCTTGGAGAGTCGGTTCCCTGGGCATGTCCTCCCCCTGGCATACAGGGGTCCTGTCAGTGTTTGTGTTCCCCTGTCCCCTGAATGGTGTGCCCACTGCCACTGACCCCACATCCCTGATTGTCTTGGGGGTGAGGTGTTGGCTGGGGTCCCTTTACAGGTGGGCACAAAGCTGACTGACGTGTCCTGGGGACAGAGGTGTGGGGATGTTGGGTTGGTGTTGTGGTGTTGCATAGTGATGGAGGTGGCTCTGGGGAGGACTGTGCGTGGGCTGGGATGGCCGACTGACCATGGTCCCTGATTGACCAGGTAGTTCACCAAGATCCTGAAGTCCAGGGTTACTGTCATCACTGGGGGCATCTTCTGTTTGGGGACTCAATAGTCGTGGCACCTCCTCGGTGCTGAGATTGGCTGGGGCAGCTCTGGGGATGTAAGTGGTGTATTATACTTCATGTCTGTGACATATTGTACATCCCTAGCTTCCCCTCTATTGTTGTTGTTGCCCTGCCACCTTTGTTCCAACATGACCCGGAACTCCTCATCAGTGAAACGGGGGTGCCTTAGTGGGGACATGAGTGTTGTGTGGTGTGTGCTGTGCAGACAGTGTTAAGTGATGTGGTGGGGTGTGGGATGTGGGGTGCATGACGGATGGATGGGTGGTTTTGCTGTTGTGTGTGTAGTCATCTCAGTGGTCCTCTTGTTAGTCTTGTGGCAATTGTTGGTATTTGTTGTGTGTAATGTGGGTGTGTGTTTTAAAGTGCTATGGGTGGGTGGGTGTGGTGTGTTCATCAGTGTCAGGTGTGTGATTTTTATTTAGGCCAATGTTGTGTTGTTTTGCATTCGGGTGGCCATTCTAAGTGCCGCTGTGTACCGCCAATGGTTTACCTTCACTGAATGTCGGCTGTCGTGATTCGTGCGTCATAATGTGGTGGACGTTGTTTTGTTGACGTAACCATATGGGTGTTCGTACCGACACTTTCACACCGACAATTGGGCTGGCAGATTTGTGTATGTGGCAGTATTCTGTCAGTTTGGTGTGTGTGCGTGTCATAATATGGCGAACGTATATTCGCCACCGCAGCGGTATGTTGGAGGCAGTCACCACAGCGGTAAGTGGTATTTACCACCAGTTTCTTTGAGAAAACCTTAAGAGATCTACACAAATTACCCCTTGCTAAATTTCAAGTTGTGTCTATTTTTCAGAAATGTATACATTTCCAGAATCACCCATGGGTTTCATGCCTATTTCAACTAGAAACTGGAAGTAGGTTGAAAGCACAAATGTAGGAAAATGGGCTTACATAAATGACACAATTGTGGGAATAATGTGTTTTTATCCAGCTCTGAATGTTCCTGAAAGCTGGGAAGATGGTGATTTTAGCACAGCAATCCTTGCATTTAAGTCATTTGTATGGAAAAAACTGTCACTTTTTTACAAAGCACATTTTTCCCTGGGTACCTTTGCAATCCCTGTGATGTTGGGAAATAAGAACACAAATTTGACAGGCATACCTTATGTGGAACAAATGCTATGGAGGCCTTAGCTTGAACTACCTCAAATAGCCTTAAAAGGGCTTAGCACTATTATTAATATCAGGTGTAGCCCGATGTAGAAGGTTTATTAGAATTCTAGACTAAGAGAACATTCCACCCCACTGAGGGTAGAACTGAAAAGGAAGAAACTCAAAACAAAAATTGTAGCAGAAGGTTTCAATCAGCCATTATCACCCCTGATCCACTTCATTGTCTTCTACATAGCTTCCAATATTCCAGTGTTTTAACCTACTACAAGTTGGCAACACTGGGCTTCAAAGTTCTGCTCCAGTTTTAAAAGTCTACGCTACAACTGAGGTTGCAAAGTTTTATAGAGTTTTCTGCCCTACTTTCAGTCTTCAGCTGTCACGGCCTGCAAGGATTGGAAACCAGCCATTGCCCCCCACATTGCCATTTCCTGGGAACACAAGAGTCCTGTACATGGGACATCCAGTCATCCTAGAATTCCAGGATTGCCCAGTGTCCTCCCATTAACTCTATGTTAGACCTGCCATGTAGTGTGCCATTAGCGCCTTAATAATCATACCTTGTCACCTGGCCCAGGGCCTTTCTATCTGCAATCTAATTTATGGCCAGGCAACATCTCTCAAGAATTATGTAGGATTTGGTATAGTCATGTGATGCAGTGGCCATTTTGAATAGCAGCATATAAAAAACACTCTTTGGCATGTGGGCAGTTATTTGGCATTCTTCATTCCTGAATCAGCATCTGATTCCAGTGGCTGGAACCTTCTGGAATCCTCAGCATCCAGCTCAGCAACAATTCGGCACTGTGTGCACCTTGAATCTGTATCTGTGAAAGTAAAAAAAGAAAGAGAATTAAGGTAAGTTTTTCTGTCATACTTTCATAGACAACAAGCAGTATCTACTCTGTTTTCTGGAAAGCTCCAAAAGCCATAATACAGAAATGTGCCAAGTACAAAGTTTCTCAAGAACTGTCACTCAAAGAACAGAAAAGGTTGTAGAGCCCCTACACTTTGCAATAAAATATTTCAAACATATATTCCTCAAATGCTTACAATTTACCTATTTTTTATGCGACCTGAAGGCAGTAAAGAGAGGTTCCAATGATACCTGATTCAGAATAAAGACTATAAAAGACAATAAAAGGAAATTTTCCAGTGGTGTATCAGTAACACCCACTGTCCCCGCTGATCAGTGGGGCCCAGAGCTCCAGGAGCCCCCCTCCTGTATTATTAACCGGCAGTGGGGCCCTGGCCTAGGGACTTTAGACTGGGTCCAGAAGATGGGGGGGGGGCCTCCATGTATTTTGCAGGGGGAGGGGCTCAAGTTCAGTTACACCACTGAAACTTTCCCAGAACTTTATCACTTAAAGATTGAAACATTGTGTAAGATGAGATTAATAACTGTTAGACCTGTCAGCCTTAGGGTGATCTTCTGCCAAACATTTTGCCTTCATCTTTTTGATGATCTTATTTTTGCTGGCCCTTTTGTGCACTTCACCACTGCTAACCAGTGCTAAATACTTGTGAGCTCTCCTTTCAAAATTCTTAATTGGCTTACACCAAATTTACATATTTAATTTACTTGTAATTCAATAGTCAAGTGGTACCACATGTACTCAGGGCCTGTAAATTAAATGCAACTAGTGGGTCAGCAGCACTGATTGTGTCACCCACTTAAGTAGCCCTTTGAACATGTCTCAGGTCTGCCATTGCAGCCTGTGTGTAGTTTTAAAGTGCCATTTTGACCTGGCAAAACAAACCTTTTGCCAGGACTAAACCTTCTTTTTTAACACATATAAATCACCCCTAAGGTAGGCCCTGAACAACTCTTAGGGCAGGGTGCAGAGTATTTAAAAAGTTGGGCATGTATTTTTAAGTTTTATATGTCCTATTGCTGAAAAAACCTAATTTCATGTCTCACTGCACCATAGCTTACCGCTTCCATACCTCTTCCATGGGATAACACTGGGTTACCTTATTGCATGTAACAAATTACAGGTTCAGTCTGCTGTCTATATAATTGTAATTAAAAGCCTTCCTTAATGGTAGTAAGATTTGTAGTCACAATTCTTGAAATGCCACTTTTAGAAAACTGTCATTTTCTTGTCCTAAACATTTGCTGCATGCAGTCTGATCCTGGGTCACGTGACTAGGTGTAGTTGGCAGTTGGTCTCTGTACATTATTCCCAGACATTGAGACAGAGGGAAGATAGGTGTTAGCAGGATGGGCCAGTCTGAGGTAATGAGGGGGAGGAACTGCCACCTAAGACACCTGCACTTCAAAAAGGGCTTCCTGAGCACTCTCACAAAGGGGTTTGACAGTAGTCTGTTGTGACCCCAGACAATCAGGGAAGAGGTCAGGGAAGCAGGACCTTCAGGGGGTGGAAACCTTTGAAAGTGGATATAAGGCATAAACACTGGACCTCAGGCCCCAAATTATCACATCACTTCTGGACCTGTGGAATCTTCCAGGAAAAAGGACTGCCCAGCTGTGAAGTTTGCTGCCAAAGGACTGCTGTGCATCTCAAGCACTGTTGTTGCTGCACCGGAACTCCACTGCTATGAGCTGATCTGCTGAAATCACCCTGCCTGTGTGTCCCTGTACTCCAAGACCTCGAAGGGTCATTTGGCTGGCCTACTGTTCACAAGTCACTGGGACACAAAAGGCTTCTCTGCACCTGCTTCTTTGATGCAGTAGCATGCATCACCTCAACAGCTCCGCAAGCTTGATCCAGCATGATGCATTTTAATACTGACAACCAACCCAGCACCCTGCAGATCCTCACAGCTCCAGGACTGCACATCACCTCTGCAGCTCCACCAGCCTGACCCACCATGACGCACCTCAATATCAACACCTGGCCTAGCCCAATGCAGCATGGAGCATCTCAACACAAGTTCTTGCAAACCCCAGCAGTTTCACCAGCACTAGCCCAGTGCGACGAACCTCAGCATCAACACATCGCTACATAAGTCTTCGCAAGCCCCAGAGGCCTACTCGATAAAGGTGATGGGCTTCGCATCTCAAGTTCCACAGACTTTGCTGCGTGATGCATTTTGGAGCAGGATCTTGCATCGTAAACTCCACATCAACCGTTTCTCAGCACCAGCCAGCACAACTCAATGCAAGGACTTTTTTATCGCTACATAACCAGGATTTAATGTACTCTTGTTCAGCAGGCCTAACTGAGTCCTTTTAGCCGGCCTGCGCGGCATCACGGTTGGACAGAACTTGTGACTAGTCCAGGTCCAGCGTAACCAGATAAACACAGTTGACACTTTGTGCTTTTTGTCGCTATATTCACTGTAAATTTTAAAAACTACATATCTCTGGTTCTACTGATTGGATTTGTATAGTTTTATATCACATTATTTATTACATTTAACTCTACTTTTTAAAATTGTTGTGAGCTTTTTCTTGGGTTGTGTTTTGCTTTGTTGCTGTTTGAAGTGCTGCATAAATACTCTGAGTTATACTTGATTGCTTTTGTGCCAAGCTACCAGAAGGATAAGCACTGGATAATTTGAGTTTTTCTGATGACTTCACCCTGACAAGGACTGTGGATGCTGTGTCAGTAAGGCTTCCTAACCCTCAACCTGTAACCCAATTTCTTACAATAATATACCCAAATGCTGGACTACAATGAATCATGTATTGTGTTACCACATCCTTGTTTTAATTGTACTTTCTGTTTTTCATATAGTATACTGAAACTGCTAAAAAGCAGACTAAAACCAGAAGCTAAAAAGCTCAGTCAACTTAGGAATAGCTGACGAAAGACTCATTCTACGACACAACTCTCAAAGCTAACGCCAACAGTATCATCTCCAGCCCTCCTTTCTCTGGATAGACACCTGCATTGGTGCTTTCTTAGTTTTTGGTGTGCTTGCCCTGCTGAGAAATTGATTGGATCTGCATTGTTCCTCCAATTTCTAGTGCTCTTGGTGGAATATTCAGGTTGGTCCTTGACAGATCAATCAATCAGTTTTTATAAAGCGCAACTACTCACCCGAGAGAGTCTCAAGGCACTGGTGGTGGGTCTGGACCTCATTCGAAGAGCCATGTCTTGAGGTTCTTCCTGGAGATGGTAAGTGATGGGCTTTGTAGAAGGTGTGCGGGTAGGTTGATCCAACTCTTTGCTGCAAGGTAGGTGAAATATCTTTCTCCAGCGATGGCTTACTGGATGCGTGGAATGGTGGCTAGTGCCTGCTGAGTGGATCGGAGGGGTCTGCTGGGGTTATGGAAAGAGACGCGATGATTCGGGTAGGCCAGTCCGATGTTGTGAAGGGCTTTGTAGGTGTGGGTGAGTAGTTTGAGGTTGTTTCGCTTCTCCACCGGGAACCAATGGGGGAGTCTCAGATGTTGGGAGATGTGTTCCTGGTGGGGGAGGATTAGGACGAGTCTGGTGGCAGATTTTGGATGAGTTGTATTTTCCTGATGTTCTTTGTCATGGTACCAGTGTAGAGTGTGTTGCTGTAGTCGAGCTTGCTTATGACTAGGATGTGGACTAATATCTTGCGGCAGTCCTCCGGGATCCATTTGAAAATTTTGCGGAGTTGGAGGAGGATGTGCCAGCAGGAAGAGATGACTGTATTTACCTGTTGTGTCATTGTTAGGGAGGAGTCAATGATGTGGGCGTGGTCAGTTGGAGTAGGTGGGATGCTGAGCTATGAGGGCCACCAAGAGTCATCCCAGGCTAAAGTGGAGTTTCTGAAGATGATGAGCTCTGTCTTGTCTGAGATGAGCTTGAGGCAGCTCTCCCTCATCCAGGTAGTGATGGCTTTCATTCTGTTGTGAAAGTTCCTCTTGGCTTTGTCCAGGTCTCCATTGAGGGATATGATGAGTTGTGTTACATCGGCATATGACACGATCTTCATTCTGTGGCCTCTGACGATAGCTGCAAGCAGGTCCAGGTGGATTTTAAAGAGCACTGGGCTCAGGGAGGATCCCAGAGGGACTCTGCAGCTGACTTCTGTTGGTTTGGATGTTAAGGGTGGGAGCCTGAGTCTCTGTGTTCTTTCGGTGAGGAAGGAGTGAATCCATTGCAAGGCTTTTCCGCAGATTCCTACGTTGTGAAGTCTGGTGCATAAGGTGCTGTGGGGGACTGGGTCAAAGGTTGCTGAGAGGTCGAGGAGTATGAGTACTGCGGTATGGCCTTGGTCGAGGAGTCTATACATGTCACTGGTGGCTGCCAGTAGAGCTGTCTCCGTGCTGTGGATGCTGCAGAATCCAGGCTGGAAGGTATCCAGAGAGTTGTTGGCTTCGATTGATTGTCACAGCTGTGAGTTTATGGCTTTTTCAAGGACTTTTGCCGGATAGGGTAGTAGCGAGATGGGCCAGAAATTCTTTAACTCTGATGGGTCGGCTGTAGGTCTCTTCAGGAGAGGGAGGATTTCAGTGTCGTTCAGTGTTTTCCGGAGTTCGGGGGCGATGGATGCACTGGCTTTGTTGTAGATGTGGTGAGGACAGAGGTATGTGGGAGCTCCGCCAAACCCACAAATTCACAAGTTGCCTGAGTGACATGGAGTGTAAGGAGGAGCACATTGATCCTCGCTCCCTGGCCAAATCCCTAGAACAAACTATTGGCTAATGTCCAAAGGAGTTTAAACGCTCTATGTGTGGAAAATGAGGGGCTTGAGGCAGAATTGGAAAGGTATCATTTGAGGAAACTCACTGGTCCCTTCTGTCTTTAAAGGGTCCCAAAATCCACACTAGTCCATTGTTGCCTCCTCCCTGATTCTAACTCCATAAACAAGGGACCAATCATGTACCATACCAACCAGACATTGCTGGTTCGCAAGTGACGTCTCCTATGAACATTTCTGTCACAACCCCTCCTACAGTGGCATTAGCAGTTCCGGAATGGTTCAACTGGGATATTGCTAAGTTCTCCATTTTTCTCAATCCATGCCAAAAACAATTAATCTATAGACCCACTGCCCTCCCTCATGTTTCTGCCAAAGTGGCCTATTGTTTTCTCCTATTCGGTTAAAAGCTCTGTTTTGTGGTACGTTTTCTTGGTTGAGAGGGCTGATCTTCTTTGGCTATAATTATCTTGCCTTTAAGGAGGTCATGAAAAATTATTTGGTAAGCACACATAAATGCAGATGGTTAGCAATGAGCTTTTGAGTCTGAAAAAAGGCAATAGGGGTTTACTCACTAATCTTGCAAACTTCAACAGATTTATAGTGGAGTCAATCTGGCCTGAAAAGAAAAGGTCCTCTCTATTTTACGAAGGGTTATGTGACAAACTCAAAGATGTGTTATCCCAAATTGCAGATCCACCTGAGGACATTGAAACCCTCATAGACTTAACTGTTAAGCTAAAGCACCATATGGGAAAACGCAAGGGAGAAAGTTCTAGATTGAGTTCCCACATTGTGGTTGTTCGACAAGCGAAAAACACCTAATGCAATAAAAAGTCAGACAAAGTAGAACCAATGCGGAAAGGAGGAATAAGAGGACCTATATTCAAGGAAGAAACTGATAAAAGAAGAAACTTTAAGCTCAGCCTCTAATGTGGTAAAGAAGGGCACTTTTGCTTGGGGTTCCACTCAGTGCTTGAAATGGAAAAATTAAAGTGCCGGTACTCTGTGCCAGAGTACCTGCTTGTTCCTGAGAAGTGACGGTACTCCCCTATTAAAAGTATTGCGTTTTTCTTGAAATGTGCCGGTACTCTCCCTCTCAAAATAAAAAAGTGCCGGTACTCAGTACCGGACAGTACCGGCCCATTTAAAGCACTGGTTACACTGTTAAATCCGAACACTGAAAACCATGTCAGACAGTGCTGATGTTAAATCAGGAAACAGACACACTCAATAAATGAAGAGATTGCTTTGCTGAATAATGTTCACCTGCTAGTCTCCCAAGAAATTCTAGTCTCCATGAGATTTCCATGAAATCGTATGAAATCCCATGATCCCATGAAATCCTATGCTTCATTAGGGGTGTGCAGGATGCTCTGCTCCACTGGCAAAACTAAAGAAGTTTTTGGAATTCCATGCTCCGCCTGGAGCACTGAGTTGCCAAAAAAACCCTCTAGCACCCCCAGAAGAGCAGAGTTCATCCAGTGCATGCTTCTTCCCATAACTGGGCTGCAGTGTGCGCCAGATCAGAGGAGGACCCCCCAGGAAGACCCAGGTAAGTCCTCTTCTCTTTTTCATCATTGTTTCTGCACATTGGTGCACAAACAAGGACTGAAACAGTAGCCGTAGGCAGAGAAAGTTGCTGCTTCAGGCCTACTGTGCACCGGCCTGTCCCGTGTGCGGTGCACATCGGACAGACGGGTGCACATGAGATCTGACAGCTTTCATTACCTATGGCTCTGGCCTGAATTCAGGCCAGGGCCGTAGGCAGCGAAAGAAAGCTGATGTTTCAGGCCTCTTGTGCACCGGTCTGTCCTGTGTGCACTGCACTGTACACAGGACAGGCCGGTGCACAAGAGGCCTGAAATGGCAGTTTTTGCTGCTAAGGCCCTCTCCTGAATGTGCCCGATCTCAGATGTGGGAAGCAGGGTCGGGTCTGGCTGACCAGGCCCGGCCCGGCTTATCCCTTCCAAGATTGGGCGCATTTAGGACTCAGCGGGTCACAGAACTCCGCTTCCACGGAATTACACAGAGTTTTGTTTTTTAACTCAGCAGAATTCTACAGAGTCGGAGTCCATGAACTCCACCCAGGCATACTCTCCATGAAATTCCCATGAAATTCCCTCATGAAATTGATACCCTCTGTGCCCAGACACTTAACTCTTCTTGTAATACTTCTGTTATCACAACAATGTGCATAATAGATTCCTGAGCTATCGGCAATCTTCTGAATATTTTTCTTGCTAAATCTCATGACATCCCCTGCATCAGAAATTAAGTTCCCAAACCGATCAGAGCTGTGGATGTTTCAGATTATCTTGACAAACTTTTGGGTATCGATTCATCCACCATTCTACTCTCCTGTCTCCTCCCCACTCTTTTCTGTTCCTGGGAAGAATGGTAAATTCAGGGCTTGTATTGATTATAGGCCTTAAATAGGGTCACTATAAAAATCAGTACCTTTTATCTCTTATACTTGTACATTTGGATCAGGTAAAGGATGCTACCACTTATACAAAAGTGGATCTCAGGGGAGCATACCACCTGATCAGAGTCAGAAAGGGAGACAAGTGGAAGACTGCTTATTAAAAAAATATGGTCTCATAAACATGGACAGTAGAAAAGTTGAGACAATCCTTAACTTGCCTCCTCCTAAAAATGTATGTTAATGACATCCAGATCTTTTTAGGATTCGCACATTTTTATCAGTGATGTATCTGAAATGTTTCTGAAATAGTGACTCCTACGACCAAACTCCTTCGAAAAGATGTCACCTCTAAATGGACAGAAATAAACAAAAGAAGCCAAAAAGGCCTTTTAAACCTTGAAAAGCACCTTTACTTCTGCTCCTGTGCTAAGGCATCTAGATCCATCTCAGCCTTTTCTGGTTGAAGAAGATGTATTCCGGAATGCAGCAGGAGAGGCTCTTTCTCAAAGAAATCAGGAATCAGGGCAGGTGCATCAGGTGGCTTTTTTCTTCACTGGGCTCACTAGTTATTTTGACTGTATTCCGGTCGGCCATGACCTTCTTTGGTGACTGACTGCTGCGGAGAAAGTTGTCAGCATGTGCACTTCCTGGCAACCTGAGCTTCTTTCCACAATTTTTGAAAGTCAGAGGTCTAGTGCTGACTCAGGGGCAACTTAAAGAGGATGTCGATATGGATGCACAACAGACATGTGTAGTGGGCGTGCCACCAATGTGTCAAAGGCAATCTCATTTGTGCCTGTCTGCACCAACCGTCACCAGATGCCAGGACCCCTCTCCTTTTTAACATCAAGGTCAGTGACTTGGTCAGATTAATTTACTCAGATAAAAGTCTCCTTAAGTTAAGAGATTCTCATGTGTCTTCCACTAGCAGTGGTTGTTTTGTCTGGAAGGACCGGTATCTTGCTATAACTGCAGGTTCTCCAAGCCTGGTGCACACCTCAAGGACTCTCACTGATAGTACAATGCATCTTGATGGCCATTTTGATGTTCTAAAATCTCCTCTTACTTTTCAGACTTTTGGGCATTCTATAGGTCCTACTGACACTAACAGATATTCTTTGTAACGTTAGATCCATACCTAAGCATGCAATCGAACTCTGGACTTATTATCCTCTTTGTCCCCAGAAGAATGTTTTTTAACTGAAACATTGTTGAAATTGTCATCCCTTCCATATGCTTCACTTGCTTTTCCAGGGAGTTATTGCATGATTAGTTGTGATAGAAAGTCAAATTCAGGTGGTGGTATTGCCGTTGTCTTCAAAGAAGTGATTACAGCTTAATTTGGCAATTCATTATTGGCTAATTAGGTAGAATTAGGAATTTTCAAATTAGAATTCCCCTCAGATGACCTTTGGAAAGGAACATTTTTCTATCCCTCTCCTGGTCCTTCAAAATATTTTAGTCACAGCCTTATGGTGCTCATTGGCACTCATGCTATATTGGCAAAACACTTTATTCTGCTGAGAGATTTCAATTATCATAGAGAAGACCTCTCTATCACTGGTGTGGCACAAGTTATCTCTGATATGGGCTTGATAGGTCTTTATCAAAAAGTCAAAGGCCCTACCCACGTGGCTTGGTACAGCTTGGATCTAATCTTTACTAATGTCAACAAACTATGCTGTGACCCTCCATTAGCTCTTACCTAGACAGATAATTTCCTATCTAGAACTTATGGGACAGTTAAACTTAGATCTGATAGCCCTAAATCTTTACCAAGACCTTTAAGAACCCTTTGCCTTCTGCAGCTCTTAATATTAATACTGTTTTGTTTTATCTCAATTTAACAGTTCTTTAATCAAGCTTTTGACAGTATTGCACCTGTGAAACACAGATACGGTACCCCACGAGATTCCATGGAGCTAGGACAGGAAAAAGCTGTCTGTAAAGGATTAGAAAGACACTGGCTGAAAACCAGACCCTAAAGTGAAAAAATGGCTTTCAGATCAGTTCTCACCTTCTACCACAAGCATTAAAAGCAGCCAGAAAAGCACACATACGTTCTTAAATAGAGCTAGTCAGGAGCTCTTCTAAAGTTATTTTCGAATCCTTAATGATTTTGTGAAACCCCCTGCCTGCTCTCAAACTATAGCTGTTTCTCAAGAACTGTGCAACAGCTTTGCAGACTTTGCCCACACCTTGCCCATGGCATTTTATGTTTATATCTATTTCACTCCAGATTCAAAAAGCTTTAGCAAAAGCCAAATCTGGCTCTTCCTTGGACCAATGCCCCCCCTTGGGTTATGGCCCTGCTTTCATACCAGCTAGCCCCCATAGTCATGGCACTGATTAATTTATCTATTGACTCTGGTAGCTTACATTGTGCATGGAAGACAGTTCAGGTTGTCCCCATTCAAAAACAAAAAAAAGGCCAACATTGACCTCATGAATTTAACAAATTTCAATCCTATAGGCTTGCTTCCACTTTTGGGTGAGTCCTTAGAGGGCCTAATAAATTCTCAACTCTTAGCCTATTAAGAGGCTAATACGATTCTCGACTCGTCTCAGTTTGGTTTTAGGGTTGCACAAAGTAGGGAGACAGCCCTGGTCGTAGTGACAGATTTTATAAGACTTTCCCTGGATAAAGGCACTCCTACTATGTTGGTCTTATAAGACTTATCGGCTGCCTTTGACACTGTCTCATTCCAGAATGATTCAAAGACTGTACGTGATTAGTATCTCAGGAACCACTTTTCTCGCTAATAGATCTCACAATATTTCTTTAGGCTCCTTCAAGTCCCGTTCCATGTCTATAGACAACGGTGTGCCTCAGGGCCCGTGTTTGAGCCCTACTTTATTCAACATGTATGTAGTCCCCCTTGCTGATATAGTTAGGTCCTTCAGGTTTGGCATGATTTCATATGCAGACAACACACAGCTGATGATCTCCTTTAATGGCAATGTGGAGGTCACTGAGAAGTTTTTTCCAGTGTCATGAAAGCTATCACTGATTGGATGTCTACCAACTGTTTAAAGCTGAATGCCAATAAAATGGAGATCATGATCCTTGCCCAGCAATCTTTGTCAGCAGACTGGTGGCCTTCCGATGTTGGTGCAGCCCCCGCTCCCAAGCTGGTAGTCAAAAGCCTTGGTCTAAGAGTTGAAAAAGTCTCTTTTGATAAAAGATCACGTGGCTACAGACAGTGGCAGTTGTTTTAACACTATGCATCTTTTAAGGAAGGCTTTCCCCTTTCTTCTAACATCATCTAAATAAACCTTAGTTCAGGCCATGATTATAAGCAAACTGGACTATGGCAATGCTCTACTCGCTGCTGCTATTAAAAATCTATTGGCAAAACGGCAAGTGATCTAAAATATGGCTACCCAGCTTGGCAGCAATCTCCCTGCCGGTGCTGCTCTGAACGCCTACTGGGATCCCTACATTGGATCCCCATTAAGAAAAGGTCCATTTTTAAAATCTGATGTCTGGCTCACAAAGCCCTGGTGGGAAATGGCCCCACTTACTTAGCCCAATAACTAAAACGTTATTGTCTTGCTATGGATTTACATTCCAAAGACAAATTTTTATTGTAAGTTCCCCATATTTGTTTGATGAGAAATTAGGGAAGTTCTTTTACATATCTAGCACCATTATACTAGAACTATCTGCTACTTCATGTTAAATCCTGTTCTGACTTTATTAGGTTCAAGAAATTGCTCAAAATTGCAGTGTTTTAGACTAGTGCTTTGTGTCCTGCCTGTATCTGTTTTTATCACCAAGATACCCCTTTGAGGGTGATTTGCATGCTTTATAAGTTGGGTTAACATAACATGACATCAAGCTGGGTTTTAAAGAATAGTGGCATTATTTGAAAGGGGCTCGCCATTCAATCACAATCTATTCCAACCATGAGAACTTGCAATGCCTAACATTTGCAAGAGTCTCAACCACCAAGACAAAAGAGCTGAATGCTTTTTTTGTTTTAGTAAATACGAATTCTGTGATAGAAATATTCTCTTTATGAGATTGACTGAAGGAAGAAAACTGCAAATTGGACCCTGTAGAGTAGTCTAAGAAAGAATGTCAGACTTGTACAGATGGTGTAATTTATAACGATCATTTAATCTTTATCCAAACTTAAGAATTAGAACAACAGGTATTGGAATGTAATCATTCCTTTCCTCTTGTGGGTCATCCAGGATTGAACAAAACAGTGTAAACCTGCCTACAAAACTACTGGATGAAGGTCTTGCTAGGGATGTATACAAATGTGTTCAGAGTTGTACCACTTGTGCTCAAAATAAAGATTCACATTCTTGTTCTGCCCCCCTACTACAACTCATGTCAATTCCACCTGCTCCCTAGTACACTTAAGGAATGGATTTAATCACTGATATGCTCCCACAACAGGGTTTCACTACTGCTTTGATGAAAATTCAATCTGCCAGGGATTTGGTGGTTATTTTTATCTACAGTATAATAAGATTACATGGGCTACACCCCATCATTATTTCTGATTGAGAGTCCATATCCTAATCTTGGAGACGATTGTGTGCCTCTCCGGACATAGAAACTCATCTGCTGTTGGCCTGGGTGAGCCAGTCTCTTGAGAAATATCTACAGTACATACTAGCTACATACAGTTCTGATTGGGTGAATAAATTGAGTATTGGAGAATTTTCCTACAACATCTCAACCCATTCCAGCACAGGGATATCACTGTTCTTTTTTATTGCAGGACATCACTCAAGGGCGCTGCCCCTTTATTAGGAAAAATCTTCTGATAAGATTTCTGCTGTTGAGGAACATCCCTTGAAGGTAGTCAAAATTTACAAAGACCTGATGAACATAGTAGTAAAGAACACCCATATAAAGAGGGGGATCAGGTTTGGTTAGTCACCAAGAATTTGTGCCTGGTTAGTGATAGAAACCTTAAACAATGTTTCATTGGCCCCAACCAGATCATGCAAGTCATAAACCTGGTGACTATGAAGTTGGACTTACCTGAGGATCTCAAAATACATCCCATCTTCCATGTTTCCTTAGTGAAACCTATAACAACAATATGAGGACTCCTATTATTCTTGATAGCCATATAGAAATTGAGATCAAGGCCATTACTGATGCCAAGGTGTAGAGGGATGGAAAGCCTCTTTTATCAAGTGAACAAAAAAGAGTACAGACCAAAAGAAAGGTCGTAGGACACAGTGAGATGTGCCATGCCCCCTGACTAGTCAGGGTATTTCACTGGAGGAATCCCTCTAAAAAAAGCCCAGTGGTACGACCTTTAGGGGTGAGCTGTTGTTGCTTACAAAACTTGCACCCCAGCCATTGCAGCTCACCCTGCCCTTTTCCAGGAGACACAAGAGTCTGGCATTGACCCTCACCATGCCTTCTCTCATGAACCCAAGAGTCCAGCATGTTGGACATGCATTCTTACCAGAATTCCATGATTGCTGAGTATCCTTCAGGGAACTTTGTTAGGCTTGCTTAGTGTGTTGCTTGCTTCTTAGTAATCAAACCTTGTTGGATTGTCTGGTACCTTTCCATCTGCCATCTAACATGTGACTAGACAAACTCTTGCAAGGATTTGGTGGAATTGCCATAGTTCAATTTGAATAGCAGTCTATAAAAGCCACACCTTACACGTATATAGCTGCCTGGCTTTGTTTATTCCTGAAGGAAGCTTCTCCTCATGCTTGTGGTGGCTGGAACCTCTTGGAATCCTCACCCTTCAGCTCAGCAGTGATGTATCCTGGTGTATGCACAGAATCCGGACCTATGAAAGCAAACAAAGAAAGAGAATAAAGGTTAATTTTTCTAGCATATTTTCAGTAGACAATGAGCAGTATTTACTTATATTCTTGGAAAGCTATGAAAGTGATAAGAAAGAAAGTGTGATAGAGCACAGAAGTTCTTGAGACTAATCATTAGAAAGAACTGTCACGCAAAGATCAAGAAGGTTGTAAACTCCAGAAACTATTTGGATATAGATCATCCTCAAGACTTCCAAATTATGCAACCAAAGAGGTATTTTGGTGGTTTGTATCATACGATGCCTGATGGGGGGGTAAATAGTATAAAAGGCAATAAAAGGAAATGCTCCCAGACCTTTATCACCTAAAGACTGAACAAAGTATAAGTTGAGAATAATTAACACAACCATATGCATAAAATGTAATGATTAATTGTATTGTGGTAAATGTATCTTTGTGTTAAATGTACTTTGTATTTTTTATACAGTATACTGAGATCCACTGAAAAACAGTTAACAAGACTAAACGCAGAACCTAAAAAGCTCAATGAACTTAGGAGGAGCTGAAGAATTGACTCATTCCACAACACCACCAATCAAAGCTAATACCACAGATGTCATTCCTAACCTCCTTCCCCCTGGTTGGACACCTGCACCGGTGCTTCCTTAAGTATTCATGGGCATGTCCTGCTGGGGGTTGGTCACATCTGTGCCGCTCCTGCAACTTCTGGTGTCTTGGAGGAAAAAATCAGGTTAGTCTTTGATGTCCATTCACATGATTTATTAAGAAACTAACAGACAATCTCAGATACTTTTCTCTGACCAAAACTACAGTTTCAAGCTCTCCAAATGGTAGATTTATACCTTACTAACATTGAGCAGAAACGTAATGTGCAAATTAACTGTTCCTTTAATTGTCTAACCTTAACCTGAGCATTATAGACGGCACAGCACCATGCACTTTTTGCACTCTTTCTTACAAGTGTCTTCAACAGGTTCCACACAGGTTCAACCCAGGTATCTTTCTAAAGATGTAGGAGAGGGAACTAAAGATGTCTTGACATGCAAAATGTTTTTCCTGCCTAACACCCAACTCCAAAACATGGTATCAGGGTAAAATATAAACTTTACCAGCTTCAACTCTGTGGTCACCTGGCCTGCTTGATTATGAGCATTCACACATCTATGTTTGAAAGCAGGTGTGTGTGTTTTTACCTTTCAACTACATTGTCTTCTCTCACCTACAGAAAGCACCATCAAACCAAAAGAGGGTAACGTACTCCAGTTGTTTATACATTACATAATTTTGACTACCATTTGGAGCTACTTAAGACTACAGTTCACATGGTTTGATTAGCAATTGTCCGACTATTCCACATATGTTTCTGAGATCAAAACTACTGTTTCTACTTCTCCAAATACAAATGTTCTACACCTAACTCACATTGAGTGAATATATAGGCTGCAAATTACCTGTTCACTGTAACTCGAATCTCACCACTACAGTAGTGTAACACCTGCCCACATTTTCCACTCTTTCTGAAGAGTGTCTCTAAGGCATTTCCCAAGGTTTTATCACAAATTTATTTCTCAGAGTGCAAGAAAAGAAATGAAAGATGTCTATAGATTCAAAATGTTGCAGCAACCTGTCATCCAACTCCAAATAATGCTAATGTGCTGCAACACACACTTTACCAGTTTCAGCCTTGTGGTCCTCTTTTCATTTTGCATTCTAAGGATTCAGACATCTGTGTTTGGAAGCAGTGTTGAGCAACTTCACTTTTAAACCACCTTCTCTACCGTTACGTATGCAGCACACACTGTAAGAGGTTAAGGCACTGCAGCCATGTATGCATAACATAATTTTATATACTTTTCAGGCCTACTTCAAGTTCAGTTCACATGATGTGCTGAACTATTAAGAGACTTGTTAGACCTGTCAGGCTTAGAGTGGTCTTCCTCCAAACCTTTTGCCCATTTACCTTCAATTTTTCCTGGATTTGGTTTTTGTTGGCCTTATGACTCTGTGCACATTACCCCTGCTTAACAGTGTTAAAATGCTTGTGCCTGCCCTTCACAGCATGGTATGATTGGCATATACCTAATTGCCTTATTTAATATAATTATAAGTTCCGTGGAAAGTGGTATATGATATATAAAGGGCCTGCACATTAAATGGTAATTAAATGTTACTAGTGGGCCTCCAGCACTTAAATGCTTCTAGTGGGCCTGCAGCACTTATTGTGCCATCGACTTATATCGAACTCTAAAACATGTCACAGGCTTGCCATTGCAGCCTGAATGCAGTGTTCCACTGCTATGTCAACTTGGCATTTAAATCCCCTTGCCAAGCCTTAAACTCCATTGTAGTACGTATAAGTCACCTCTAAGATAGGCCCAAGGAAGCCCATAGGGCAGAGTGTTGTGTAATTAAAAGGTTGGACATGTACATTTAGAATTAACATGTCATGGAAGTGAAGAACTCCTAAATTTGTTATCACTACTGTAAGGCCTACGCCTCCTATCAGATAACATTGGGGATTCCTTATTACATTTAATAAGCTGTAATTCTTAATTGGTAGCAGGTAGATATGACACGTTTGGTGCCTATGGAATTGGAATGATAATCACTCTTTCAAACCCTTCTGTGCTAGCGCTCCTTCTGTGGGCTTCCCTCCCACCCCCCCAAGGCAGGGATGGAAGGACAAACCCTTTGTTGATACCATTTTCAGGGAAAAAACCATAAGCCTTCTTCTGCAGCCCTTTTTTCGAATTAAAAAAAAAAAACGAAATGTTCGCTGTATTTTGGCTAATTTCTTGGTCTCCTTCAGGGAAACCCACAAAGTCCGGGTACCTCTAGAATCCCTAGGATGTTGGAAATAAAGGATGCAATGTGCACAAAACATTATGAGGGCCTAAGCGTGAACTACCCCAAATAGCCAAAAAAAAGGCTCGCACAGGAGGGGAAAAGGCCTGGCAGCGAAGGGGTTAATGGTAAAGTCAGAATTTTCATTACAATTTTGAAAAAATCATTTTCAGAAAGTTGGTGTTTTCCTGCACTTAGCGCTTTGTGCCTGCAGCCTGTCTTGGGTCACATGACTAGGTGTAGCGGACAGTTACATTTTGTGAATTCCTCCCAGACAGTCACACATTAGAGGGAGTAGGTGTGCCTCAATATTCTATCTACTGACAGGATGTCCTGCAAAAGACCAAAAATGTAAGGAATGTGGCATCAAGGGGCATTTTTCAAAAGTGTGTATGAAAGGAAAATCAGGTAAAACTGTGGCTAGAGTGCAGGAGGAGTCAGACTCAGATTCTGGCTCGGAAGAGTCTGAACAAGACTCAAATCACAAAGACAGTGATTGTGTGACTGGAATTAACATTGTGATGGCAGTGATGTCAATCTTCTTAGTAAACACTCAAGATCTAAACTAGTTTGCGACATGAAAATTGGTGGGAAAGAGATTTCTATTAGGGCCTCTGGTTCGCCTTACATGATCGTAGACAAACGAGTGTGGAAGGAGAAATTTGCAGAAGTCTTAGGTAACTCCCTATCCATACCAGATGCAGCCCCTGAAAGCTTTACAGGGGACCCATACCCATGATTGGGTTTAGGAGATTGTCATTTGAGTCTAAAGGGAGAAAGGCAATGTGCAAACTTTTTGTGGTGGAAGAGGATCCTTGTGTTCTAGGTTGGGTTGACCAAAGAGCCCTATACATTATCTTGGACCTTTACAGTGATGAACAGGTGTTAGTGGTTGGAGGTGATGAGCAAAAAAGGGTTGGCTTGCAAAGAGAAGTACCCAGATGTGTTTACAGGAAGGATTGGCACATTCAAGGGGTTTTCTCACAAACGTTTGCTCAAGAAGAATGCTATCCGCAAGATGCAAAAAGTAAGAGACATTTTGTGGATTCTGAGGGAAGAATGAAACAATGAAATTGAGAAACTACTACAGGCGGGGATATAGCACCTGTGGAGACCTCTGAGTCGGTCACCCCATTGGTGGTTGCCAGGCGCACTAATGGGAAGATCCACTTGTGTGTGGCTCTCAGGGACCTTAACTGTAACATTGTGGTTGAGAGATTCCTATTACCTAAAATTAACGAGTTGTTCACAATGACCAAAGTCATGGAATGGTTTTTATCAATAGATTTGTCCTCTGCTTATCACCAGGTGAGGCTCAAGGAAAGTAAATCACTAATCAAAGTTATGATCCCCCAAGGATGTTATCAATTTGTACGTGTACCATTTGGTCTTGCGTCAGTGGCTGCAGTTATCAAAAAACAAATGCACAGATTGTTCAAGAGCAAGGTTGGATCTGGTATCCATCTAGGATGATATTTTAGTCATGGGGAAAGACAGGGACTAGCATAACTGCAGGTTGGGTTAAGTGCTGGAAATTCTACAGGAGAATGGGCTTACAGCTGCGCTTGATAAATGTACATCTGCTGTAGAAGCGTTAGACTACCTTAGGCATGAGATCACGTCAGATGGAATCAGGCCAAAAAATAGTCTTCTTAGTGCTGTTAAGGAGGCTCCAGCCCCCACAAACAAGGATGAACTACTGTCTTTCTTTGGGCTGGTCGAATTTTATGTTACGTTTGTAAAGAACTTTTTAGAGAAGACTTATAATTTACACCTGCTTTTTAAAAAACAGGGTAAAATTTGCATGGTCCAACACTTTACAATGCGATTTCCAACACATTAAAAACACATCTGTATGGCTCTGAGTTTGCAAGGTTTTGATCCAAAGTTAGAATGCATTTTAAATATTGATGCAAGCAACAAAGGGATAGGGGCTGTGCTATCTCAGACAGGGTCCAGAGGGTGTGAACACACTGTTGGGTTTGAATCAAGGGCCTTATCGCCAGCTGAAGAGTGATATTCTGTTATAGAAAAAGAAGTGCTGGTGTGTGGAGTCTGGAGAATTTACTAACTTTTGTGTGGGGGTACGTAGTGGAAGTGAGGTGTGACCATAAACCTTTATTCAAGTTATTGTCCTCACAGGGTGTCTTCAATACTTCACCTAGGATTGCGAGAATGTTTGTTCACCTGTTGGATCACAAATACACCTTGAAGTACCTCCCATGTGTAAAAAACAGGGTAGTTGCCTTAATAGGTTTTCCATTACTGTTGGAAGGAAGAGATATTGAGGACCAAGATAAAGTGTGTGTAGCTTAAATGGGTGATGAAAGGATGACTGCTATTTCAGAAGAGGAATGGCGCAAAGCATGTGAACAGGATGTCACTTTGGAGAAAGTGAAGAAATCTATTATTGAAGGCTGGCCAGAAAAGAAATGGTTGGATGAATATTTTAGGAACTTTTGGGAGGTTCGTAGTGAGCTCATAGTTATGCATGAGAATGTCACGAGGGGAGTGAAGGTTATTCCACCCAACGGGCATTTAGGTATCATCAACAGTAAGAGAAACATTAAAGAGAATTATTGGTGGCCTGGTATTGATGCCGAAGTTGAGAGGATTGTCAGAGATTGTGATTTATGCATGGAGGCGGAAAGTCACATGTACTGTTATAACCCCTATTGTGTCCTGTTCCTTGCCCTGAGATGGCTTGCGATGGGTTAGGTGTGGGTATCGTGGGAACTATTGAAGGTGAAGAAGTGTGGTATGCTTTAGTAGCTATTGATACATTTTTTTAATGGCCTCAGGTGGCATTTGTAAACAGTGCTAGTGCAGAGAATGTGGTTAAGTTCCCATATGGCATCTTTCAGAGAGAAGGGCTACTTAAGAAAATGATTACTGACAATGGAGTTCAGTTTAGGTGTGAGACAATTGAAGGGAATCTGTGCCGTGATGGGACTGAACACAAATTCACTTTCATTTATGATCCCAGCAGCAATGGTGAAGCTGAGAGGTTTAAATATGTTATAAAAGGAACTTTGAAGATTAAACTGGATGGCTTGTATAAAAAGGACAGCGTGGATGTATCGCACTACACCATCTGTAACTGAGTACAGCCCTTTCACTATTTTGAGAGGGAGAGTGCTTTTCATGAATGACAACCAAGGATGGATGGCTCAATCATGGGTACAGCAGTGGTCTCCAGAAGTTGTGAGAAAGAATATTGTATTGTAATGGTATTTATATAGCCCTTACTACCCCTGATGAGGCGTTGAATCACTTTTTTTTTAGTAGCATGCTACTCCGAAACCCAAGAGGAATTAGTGGTGGATTAGTATTGGGAAATATGAGTACAGTTTTAGTATTATTATGAATTAATTTGAGCAGGGGATATGTGAGTTTGTTAGTTGGATTGACTACAGTAAAGAAGGGAGAGAGGACTGAAGAATCCAGAAGTGTTAATTGGGAGTTTATAGTAATAGGATGAAGTTTGGGATGAGTGAAGGAGAGATGGTGGAGGAACGAGTCTGTGGAAAGGGTTAGGGAGATCGTTGTAGCAGGAGGAGTTTTGGATGAGTCAAAGGTGATTTAAATGGGGGAGAATTTAGTAGGGTTTTTTGGGAGATCATGGTAGTAAACTGAGGTTTTGGTGGGTTAGATGTGGAAGAGGAGGGTAGAGCTTAGGCAGGGTTGTTTTGGAGATCAAAGTAGTAGAATGCGTTTGGGATGAGTCAGAGTGGGGATGGAGAATAGATTGATAGATACATGACATATGGTGCTAGGTAGACAAAGTAAAGCTTACAAGACAGTACATTTATATTATTTTTATTTATTTATAAATATATATATATATATATATATATATATATACATATATATATATACTTTTTAAATCATTATTTTTATTTAATTGATTTATTCATTATTATTATTGTTTTATTTAATTTACCTATTTATAATTTGAATTTTATTTATAGATTTTATTGTATTTATTTTTCTCTAGTACAGTAGGACTAGAGAAATAAATAAATAGATATGTAAATACATAGTAAGGGAATATATGTTCAAGGAATATAAAAATAGGTATAAACATATGAGAAGAAAAGTTGTATTGTATAAACACAGACTTTCAAGATTTATAATATTTGAAGTTAATTAATGAGTGAACTTTTCTTACATTTATTTCTTTCCTCAATTTTTAAATAGTGAAATGGTTATGATAATAAAACATTTGATCATTGTGATATAAAAACGAGAGCAGAGATTCATAAGTATCTAATATAACAACTTATCTAGGAGATATAAAATGACCAATGAACATGTTAAGCATAGAATAACATACACATATAAATATATGTATACACACACACACATGCATACACACATACATACACATATACATATATATATATATATATATATATATATATATTCACATACACACACATATACACATGAGTAAATATACATTTGTTAAACAGGTGTAAAGAGTACGTTTGTCATTTATTGTTATGACATAGCATTGATGCATATTTCCTAAAGAACTATACATATCTAGAATATACACATAATCAGATTAAAAATGTTTATCAACACATGCATATACAGTCCATTGCTGTTTGAATATGGTGGTTATGAAGGAAAGAGCCAACTCTTGAGTAGTCTTCTGAAGACAAGATAGTTATCCGTGGATCTTATATTTGGGGGTAATTAATTCCCTAGTTTGTCTGCTTGAATGGAGAAGGATGTACCATATATAGTCTTTTTCTTGAATGGTGGTGTTCTAAGGCAGGGTGCCAATCTTGAGTGGCAGTTTCTTTGTTGAATGTATTTGGTTATTTTGTTAATGATAACAAAGTGGTCCTGTTCCGTGTATAGCTTTGTGGGTGATACAAATCAGCTTGAAGGTGGATCTTCTGGCAATGTTTAACCAGTGTAGTGCAGTGCAGGGGAGATGTGAGCTCTTAGCTTTATATGTAATAGTAGCCTGGCAGTGGAGTTCTAAATACGTTGTAGTTTTTTCATAATAGATAGGGCTCGTCCATGGTAGAGGCCATTGGCATTATCCAGTATGGATTGTACAAGAGAGAGAGTAGCCTGCACCTGGTGTGGAAATCAGAGGTGGGGGAAGATGCGTTGCAGAGTCTTCAAGATGATGAAGCTTGTTCATGCTAATTTGTCCACTTGGGCATTTATTGTTAGCTTGGATTCCATGGTAATTCCAAGGTTTTTAAATGCTTTGGATATTTGGTCCGAGATCGTCAAGCCAGGTGCACAGTGGGTCATAATCTTTCCATTCACCACATATGAGTATTTCCGTTTTGGAGGCATTTAGTTTGAGATGGCTCTAAGTCATCCACTCATCTATGGCTCTGAGGCAACTAACATTTGTGAGTTTTCAATGTCTTTGGGGCATTCCAATTTAAGTAGTATTTTTGTGTCATCTGCAGAGTTGTAGCATGTGAGTTGAAAATCATTGATCAGTTCTGGTAATGATATCAATAGATGCTGAAAAGCAAAGGTGTGATAATTGATCCTTTGAAGGTAGGATGTAATCCAGTCAAGAGCAGTCCCTTCTATGCCAGCTTCGTAGAGTCTTTGGATTAGGGTGTCATGGTAAGAGCACAGTGTAAATATAAGAACTATACTGATAGAAAGAGGGGCAACAAGGAAGTGGTGGTAAAGGAAGGAGATGTGGTTTGTATGAAATTTCCATGGAGAGTGAAGAAGGGTGAGATTAAGTTTTCTGACCCATTAAAGTTTTGCAGAACGGAAGACTCCAGCACAAATGTGACGGATATCCCCTCTGCTTTATTACATACCTTGATATCCTATGGAGATCGTAATTAGATGGACGGGATATCCATCACATTTGTGACTGAGTATTCCTTCCACCAAGTTCTAAATCATGCCCTAAGGTGTGTTTCAGCTTTTGTACAGTTCAGCCTAATAACATCACTAACAACTGTGAGAAAACTAGAGGAGAAAGAGTCCAGAGGTGAGCCTGATTTATTAGCTATGGAGTGTTTGGTTACATTTTCTAAGAAGAAGGGAGAAAACTGACCTGACTATCCTCCAGTGTGGTTAGAAGGGTCAGAATCAAGACAGTTGAATTGTAATTGCACTAGCTGAGAGTTAAAATTGCCACTCATTTCAGTAATGTCTGAAAATGAAAAGCTAATTAAGTGTATTTGCCCTGCGAGGGGCTGGATGTCATTCCCACATGCATTGGGTTGCAGGCCATCATTTGCAATAGAAAGTACTTCTCAGGATAGGTTTGATGCCTTGCTTCATCTATTAGAGAGAACGTACGGCGTTGGTATTTCATAATAGCAGATGTGCACATATGTATATGTGTATTGTAGCCTGACCACCCCCCTCAATAGCCTTTGACTGCTTTTCAGTGGCATTTTGTATCCTGACGATCATCTGACTACCATGGAGCAAATAATTGTTGGCTATTCTGGGACAATAAAATATAATGACTGTGTGATCGAGTGTTTAATTTGTAAACAGTTAAGTGCCACAGCCCTTCTTTGTAAAACACTGCAGCATGCACCACCCATTGCCCCTGCCAGCTCTGCAAATGACAGTAACATACCTACAAGTGTGAGAATTCAGAGAGTTCACTGCCACCCAATGCTATAAGAATGGTGTGGGCAACAGGTATTATTCATTTCATTTCATAATGTATGTTGACTTATTAAACACTGTTGTTGTGCTCATCCCAAACATAGGCACCAAGTGTCACCATGTGGTGGACTGCATTTAGTGACTGGTGCTGAGAATTAAGTGCCGGTGTTCAGTCCCGAAAATCGAAGGCTCCCATTAATCCAGCTGTTAAAGTTCTGTGCTGCGCTCAAAATGTCTGTGTAAAGGTCAGGAGGGCTGTTCAGTGCAACTGTGTATGACTCACCCTGTGAAGATTCTATCAGCAGGACAAATGTGTATCTATCTGGTCTGGACCTCAATACTTGGAAGTGTTGCCTGATATTATTTTTACAGTGGTTCTGCAGACATTAACTACTTGAAGCAAACCTGTGCAATAGGGTTGCCCCATTTATTAGGAATGACACTTAAAATCAGTGATAGTCATATTTTTTCCTACTTTGTAAATTTTCAGACACAATATATGTTAGATTTTAAGGTAGCCTCTAGTGACTTCCAGAGGCTCATTAGCATTTTACTGGCCTATCTTTGTCTGTGTAAAAGTAGTTCCATGGGCAACAGCAGGCTTGCTGTTAAAGCACCTCTTAAAAGAATCTTTGTAGTCATTCCAGCCATCGCATTTGTTTTTTTCTCAGTCTGCCTGCAAATCACTAATGAGTCCAAGCAAAGAGCAACCCAGTCTGGATTTGATTGCATTACCATTCAGTGTGCCTGGCCTAGCAGCATGGGCATCCATAGGTAGGGGGATATGGGCTCTTGCCCCCCCGTATTTAGGTACAGCGTGGTGTGCAGGTCAACAGTGCAGCGTAACACTACGGCCGGCATAGTGTTAGGATGCCTGCACTGGTACCGCTGCGTCCCCCATTAAAATTATGGTCCCGCTTCCCCCGAAAACAATTATGTGGTGTCCATGCATGTAGGAAAGTACCATCTTGCCTGGTATTTTACCCCCATGTTTACTGTATATATGTTTGTTTTTGCCTGTGTCACTGGGATCCTGCTAGCCAGGACCCCAGTGCTCATAAAGTGTGCCCTGTATGTGTTCCCTGTGTGGTGCCTAATTGTATCACTGAGGCTCTGCTAACCAGAACCTCAGTGTTTATGCTCTCTCTGCTTTTAAAATTGTCACTGCAGGCTAGTGACTAATTTTACCAATTCTGATTGGCACACTGGAACACCTTTATAATTCCCTAGTATATGGTACCTAGGTACCCAGGGTATTGGGGTTCCAGGAGATCCCTATGGGCTGCAGCATTTCTTTTGCCACCCATAGGGAGCTCAGACAACTCTTACACAGGACTGCCACTGCAGCCTGAGTGAAATAATGTCCACGTTATTTCACAGCCATTTTACACTGCACTTCAGTAACTTTTAAGTCACCTATATGTCTAACCCTCCCTTAGTGAAGGTTAGGTGCGAAGTTACTTAGTTTGAGGGCACCCTGGCACTAGCCAAGTTGCCCCCACATTGTTCAGGGCAATTTCCCCAGACTTTGTGAGTGCGGGGACACCATTACACGTGTGCACTACATATAGGTCAATACCTATATGTAGCATCACCATGGTAACTCCAAACATGGCCATGTAACATGTCTAGGATCATGGAATTGTCACCCCAATACCATTCTGGTATTGAGGGGACAATTCCATGCATCCCTGGGTCTCCAGCATAGAGCCCGGGCATTGCCAAACTAACTTTCCGGGGTTTTCTCTGCAGCTACCACTGCTGACAACCCTCAGACAGGTTTCTGCCACCGTGGGGCCTGGGCAGCCCAGTCACAGGAAGGCAGAACAAAGTATTTCCTCTGAGAGAGTGTGTTACACCCTCTCCCTTTGGAAATAGGTGTGAAGGGCATGGGAGGGGTAGCCTCTCCTGGCCTCTGGAAATGCTTTGAAGGGCACAGATGGTGCCCTCCTTGCATAAGCCAGTCTACACCAGTTCAGGGATCCCCCCAGCCCTGCTCTGGCGCGAAACTGGACAAAGGAAAGGGGAGTGACCACTCCCCTGACCAGCACCTCCCAGGGGAGGTGCCCAGAGCTCCTCCAGTGTGTCCCAGACATCTGCCATCTTGGATGCATAGGTGTGAGGGCACAATGGACACCTCTAAGTGGCCAGTGCCAGCAGGTGACGTCAGAGACCCCTCTTGATAGGTGCTTACCTTTCTCTGTAGTTATATTAAAGGTCAATGCAAGGGGGAAGTAACCTAGACTTCCGCGGAGTATAAACGGTTTAGGAATTTTCTGTGTACCATAAATGTAATACAAAAAGAAATGTATTACTTCATATATTACTTTTGATCATATTACTCCAGACGTTTTTCATGTAAATATGGGTTGAACATGTAATTTTTTTTGTGAAAGAGTATTATATTTTTACATTTGTCTCAGTAGGTATTCCTAAAAAAAAGGAGTAGAAAAGAGTAATATATTAAGTAATAAATGTATTTTTGTATTACATTTATGGTACACAGAAAATTACTAAACCGTTTATACTCCGCAGAAGTCTAGGTTACTTCCCCCTTGCATGGACCTTTAATGTAATTACATTTATTACCCTGGTCATAAGGGTTAGAGGGTATTTGCCTCATTGTTTTACCTACCTTTCTCTGTAGCCAATCCTCCTATGAGGGCTATTTAGGGTCTCTCCTGTGGGTATCACACCAGATAACAAATGCAAGAGCTCAGCAAAGTTCCTCTGCACCTCCCTCTTCGACTTCTGCCAAGGATCGACTACTGACTGCAGCAGGACACCTGCAAAACCGCAACAAAGTAACAAGACGACTACCAGCAACATTGCAGCGCCTCATCCTGCCGGCTTTCTCGACTGTTTCCTGGTGGTGCAGGCTCTGAGGGCTGTCTGCCTTCACCCTGCACCGGAAGCCGAGAAGAAATCTCCCGTGGGTCGACGGAATCTTCCCCCTGGTAACGCAGGCACCAAACTTCTGTACCACTAGTCCTCTGGGTTCCCTCTCATCTTGTGGAGCATGGTCCCTGGAACACAGGAGCTGGATCCAAGTGTCCCCAACAGTCCAGTGGGCCTTCTGTCCAAATTTGGTGGAGGTAAGTCCTTGCCTCCCCACGCCAGACAGTAATCCTGTGTACTGCATGAACTGCAGCTGCTAGGGCTTCTGTGCACTTTTGCAAGACTTCCTTCGTGCACAGCCTAGCCCAAGTCCCCAGCACTCCGTCCTGCATTGCCCAACTCGCTGAGTTGGATTCCGACTTCATGGGACCCCCTCTTGTTGTGCTGAGACAACCGCTGTGCTCAGATCTTCTAAATGCCTGTTCAGGTGCTTCTGCAGGTGCTGCCTGCTTCTGCATGAGCTCTTGGTGTTGCTGAGGGCCCCCTCTGTCTCCTCTTCCCAGAGGCGACCTCCTGGTTCTTCCTAGGCCCTGGAAACCCAAAACCTTTCACCGCAAATCTTGCAGCTAGCAAGGCTTGTTTGTGGTCTTTCTGCATGGAAACAACTCTGCATCCTCCAGCACGCCATGGGACATCTTCTGACCAAAGGAGAAGTTCCTGGCACCTTCCGTTGTTGCAGAATCTTTGGCTTCTTCCACCCAGAGGCAGCCCTTTTGCACCTTCATCCGGGGTTTAGTGGGCTTCTGCCCCCCCCCGGACACTTGTGTGACTCTTGGACTTGGTCCCCATCTTTTTCAGGTCCTCAGATCCAGGAATCCGTCTTCAGTGCTTTGCAGTCAGTTGTTGTCTTTGCAGAATCCCCTATCTCGACTTTACTGTCTTTCTGGGGTAGTAGGGTAACTTTACTCCTACTTTTCAGGGTCTTGAGGTGGGGTATCTTTGACACCCTTAGTGTTTTCTTACACTCCCACTGATCCTCTACACACTACACTAGGCCTGGCGTCCATTCGTGGTTCGCATTCCACTTTTGGAGTATATGGTTTGTGTTGCCCCTAGGCCTATTGTTTCCTATTGCATTCTATTGTATTCTACACTGTTTGCACTACTTTTCTAACTGTTTACTTACCTGGTTTAGGTTGTGTGTGTATATTTTGTGTATATTGCTTAGCTCCTAAGGGAGTATATCCTCTGAGATACTATTGGCATATTGTCACTAAAATAAAGTACCTTTATTTTTAGTAACTCTGAGTATTGTGTTTTCTTATGATATAGTACTAAGTGATGTAAGTGGTATAGTAGGAGCTTTGCATGCCTCCTAGTTCAGCCTAAGCTGCTCTGCTATAGCTACCTCTATCAGCCTAAGCTGCTAGAACACCTCTAATCTACTAAGTGATAACTGGACCTGGCAGAAGGTGTAAGTACCACAAGGTAGCCACTATAAACTAGGCCAGCCTCCTACAATGCCTAGCAGTTCAAGCTGTACTGTTGCTTTTGGATCAGGTTCAAGGCTGAGTTGAAAACAGCTGCTCTCTGTCTGGGGGTGTAATAGTGGACACAAAAGCCCATATTTATACTTTTTTGCTGCTTTTTTACACAAAAACGGCACAAACTAACAAAATACAATTGTATTTTGCAAGTTTGCGCCGCTTTTGCGTAAAAAATGATGCAAATGCAGCACTAAAAAAGTATAAATATGGGCCAAAATGTTTACCAAGCTATTTTTAGTACTGGAAACATTTGCAAGCATTCCATGCATCACCTTTTGCTTTTGTCAATGCTTTTGGAACTTCTACGACTATACAAGAGCCAACGTTTCCCTTCAGTGGAGTGACACCTCGATGATTAAACTTGGATGCACTTCATTCCGTGTCAGCAAACAGATATGCTGTTTGCTGACACGGAATGAAGTGCATCCAAGTTTAATCATCCGCACTCCCCTGTTATGTTGCAACCGTCCCTATGTCAAGAAGATGGCTTCCTGATTTTTCGTTCACCAGCACTAATTAGGCTGACCTGTGTAGCTCTAGCCTTAGAATCCGAAGATTGAAAGCAAAAGACGCATGGTTAGTGCTATTGTATATAAAGCCTGGAGTGACTGAAAGTCGCATTCATGCCTTTGGCCCACTTGACTGCTGGAGGAAGGGGGTATTTTGAACAAATGTAGCTCTTGTGTAGTTTTGAGATTTTGTTGTCGTTTACTGATGTCAATAATTTCTTACTAATTAATATTCTGACATAGCCTGCAGATTAATTGAAACCATGTTAGTACAGTAAGGCCGAATAGTAATTTAATTTTGCAATTCTAAAAAGCTGGGCAATGCTAAACACAAGCAAAAACCACCAATACGGACAATTATAGATCTGACAGAATAGTCTGCAATCAAGCCAGACCGACACGATCCGTATTTTTGCAACTAAAAATCATTGATTCTATAACAACATTGATTTTGGACGATCCCAGGTTTCCAGGACACTATTTATGTTCTTTATATTAATAAAAAAGAAATAATGACGTATTTACTTTTCAGTTAAACGGTTTTGTTGATACTTAGATATTTAGAATAAATCGTGATTAGATTATTTCTTAAGGATCTGTGGGGCATATTTATACTCCGTTTGCGCCGAATTAGCGTCGTTTTTTTCAACGCAAATTGGACGCAAAACGAACTCCATATTTATACTTTGGCGTTAGACGCGTCTAGCACCAAAGTTCATGGAGTTAGCGTCATTTTTTTGCGTGAACACCTTCCTTGCGTTAATGATATGCAAGGTAGGCGTTCCCGTCTTAAAAAAGGACTGCGATGCATATGCGTCGTATTTATACTCCCGGGCAAAAATGACGCCCGGGAGTGGGCGGGATTAAAAAACCCGCATTTGCGCCGGATTTTAGCGCCTGGGTCAGGGCAGGCGTTAAGGGACCTGTGGGCTCAGAATGAGCCCAGAGGTGCCCTCCCAAGCCCCCAGGGACACCCCCTGCCACCCTTGCCCACCCCAGGAGGACACCCAAGGATGGAGGGACCAATCCCAGGGAAGAAAAGGTAAGTTGTGGTAAGTATTTAAAAAAAAAAAAAAATTGGCATAGGGGGGCCTGATTTGTGCCCCCCTACATGCCACTATGCCCAATGACCATGCCCAGGGGACAGAAGTCCCCTGGGCATGGCCATTGGGCAAGGGGGCATGACTCCTGTCTTTGCTAAGACAGGAGTCATGTTAATGGCGTCTGGGCGCCCAAAAAAAATGGCGCAAATCGGGTTAAGACGATTTTTTTGCCAAAGCCTGACTTGCCCCATTTTTGGACGCCCAAACGCCATTTTTCCCTACGCCGGCGCTGCCTGGTGTACGTGGTTTTTTTTCACGCACACCAGGCAGCGCCGGTCGGCTAACGCCGGCTAACGCCATTCAATAAATACGGCGCCCGCATGGCGCTTCAGAATGGCGTTAGCCGGCGCTAATTTTTTGGGCGCAAAACTGCGTTAGCGCAGTTTTGCGTCAAAAAGTATAAATATGGGCCAATGTCTAAGTGTACTAAAGCTTATAAACCACTTGTCATTTTATCTAATTACCACAAGATGGCAACATACGCTTTCCAGAATACAGATGTTTTGTAAAGCAAGCGAGAGTTTTAAAACGAAAATCAAGGTTACAAGGTATGTGCGAAACAGCATCACAATAAATGCAATTTCAACCTCAGAAACTACATCACACTCATTAAACTTCTGCCAATACGGCGAATTTGGATTTGAACTAAAAGTTAATTCAATGATCAATTTAAATCCTTTATTGTCCTTACTGAGTGCCATGGATCACCTTGTTAAGGGTATTTCATGCTATTTATGTATGTTATTTGTACTCGCCTTGAAGCTCGAATTTTCTGTCGTCAGTGCACCACATACATAGAATAAATAGAAATAAAATGTGAAATGTTCCCCATTCATAAATTCAACAAGAAGGGTAAGAATGTGTGTGTGTCGAACCGGGGAACCAACAAACATTTCATTTGTGGGTTTTAATATAATCCTTGCAGGTGATTTACCATTCCGGAAACGAACGCATATTTGTTGTTCTGGAAGTCAACAGCAAATTCCTGTTTGTTGCAGAATACATTTTTAGTCGTATTTCTGTAGTTCTGTGGGAATCCCTCTAAGTTGGTCTTAAGGTAAGCGAAACCAGCCATATAGTAGTATATTTCAGGCAAGGTTTTTACAGGAGCTTTGTGAATAGAGCCCATTGTTCTCAAATAATTTGTTTGATAGAAGTACCTGATTCGTAAAGGATGTCATACGTATCAGAAGTCATGGCATTTTCGTACATATTGAAAAGCAACACTATTTAGGCTATTTACAAAAGTTGCCTGCCTGAGAATACATTCCTTATTTCAGTCACAGCTTGCTTAGCTTATACGGAGCGGGGCGGGTGCAGCGCGCGGAGGGGGTGGGTGTATGAGGTGGTCTAAAATTTAATAAAATAAAAAAATAAAAATGAACACTTACCTTCTCACCGCCGTGCCCCGCTCCTCTCCTCTGCTAGCTGCAGGCAGGAACAGGTTCTCAGCCTGCACTGTGGCCAATCCTGACGCTGCTAAGAGCAGCATCAGGTTTGGCTGGGAGTGCACAGCAGGGCGCTTCCAGGCAGACTGGGAGCCTGTGCAGGCTCTCTCCAGCCGGGCAACTGTTCCTCATCCCAGATGCCCCACCCCTTTCACAATGAGGGGATAATAAACTATGTTTATTATTCCTTCGTTGTGAAAGTTGTGCAGCGTCTGCTGCTGGCGATGGAGCGACGCTCCTCCGCCCTAACGGAGGACCCGCCCCTACCTCATTCAGATATATACATAACTGGCATACATCTATTTTTTTGTGCTTGCAAAATCTCTGTACTTTGCACAGACCACATTCGTAGAGTTGGATAGCTCATTGTATTAACAAAAAAAGTTTTTCCTCCCTAATGTAATATCTTACTGGTGAATGTGCAGCTGAAGAATGTTGAAACAATTTTCTGGCTGCACCTTCTACAACACAAGTGGAGGTGGGTGTTAGACTTTTCATCCTTGGTGTGGTCTCCCTTAACTTTTTACCTCTGTTTCCCAGGTTGATCATGTGTGCTGAACTCTGTTTTTGCTGTTTTTGTTACTGTGGGCACTTTACCAATGCTAACCAGTGCTAAAGTGCCAGTGCTCCTCTACAAAATGTATATGTAATTGGTTCATCCATGATTGCCATATCTGATTTACTAGTCAGTCCCTGGTAGAGTGCACTAGAGGTGACCAGGGCCTGTAAATCAAATGCTACTAGTGGGCCTGCAGCACTGGTTGTGCCACCCACCTAAGTAGGTCTGTAATCATGTATCAGACCTGCCACTGCATTGTCTGTGTGTTCAGTTTTAACTGTAAATTCGAAGAGGCAAGTGTGCCCACTTGCCAGGCATAAACCTTCCCTTTTCTTACATGTAAGCCACCCCTAAGGTAGGCCATAGGTAGCACCAAGGGCAGGGTGCAATGTATGGTTCATGTATGATATAAACTATTGTGTTTTATATGTCCTGACAGTGAACTATTGCTAAATTAGTTTTTCACTGTTGCAAGGCCTGTCCCTCTCATAGGTTAACATGGGAGCTACCTTTAAATATATCAAAGTGTAGATTCCCTTTGGGAGCGGATAGACATGTGGAGTTTGGGGTCTCTGAGCTCAAAATTTAAAAATATATTTTTTAGCAAAGTTGATTTTAAGATTGTGTGTTTGAAAATGCCACTTTTAGAAAGTGGGCAATTTCTTCCTTAAACCATTTCTGTGACTCTGCCTGTTTGTGTATTCCCTGTCTGGGTCAGTTTGAGAGATGGGCTGGTTGCACCTCTCTCTAGACAGTGACACAAAGGGAGCTGGGGTGTAGTCTGCATTTCTTGATGAGCCATCTGTGCTAGGAGAGAGGGGAGGAGTGGCCACTCACACCTGAAAGGGCTGTGCCTCCCCTCACATATGCAGTCTCCAACCCCCTGGTGTGTGTCTGGGACCTGGCCTGGGCAAGGCAGGATTTCACAAACAAGAGAGACTTTTCTCTGAAGTAAGCCTACTTCAAAGGGCAAAACGGGTATAAAAACCACAGACTTTAGAACACTTGTGGAAACCAAGAGGAACCTCTGCCTGGGGAAGAGCTGAAGAGCTGAGGAAGAAGAGCTGCCCTGCCAGTGACTGGGCTTTGTGGAGCTACCCTGCAGTTGATGCTTCTGCCTGTGCTAGACTGGACTTTGTGTTGCCTTCCTTCTTGTGAAGATCTCCAAGGGCTTGATTTAGAGCTTGCCTCATGTTGTTTGAAGTCTCAGGGACAGCAAAGACTTCTCTCTGCCAGCACCTGGAGTCTCTGGAGAGAGTCCTACTCTGCCAAGTGGTGCTCATCCAGTTCCTGGGACCCTGAAAGGAGAAGCTGGCAGCCCAAGAGTAAGAAATCCACGCACAGACCACCGTGCAGAGAAAAGATTGACGCGACTCCCATCTGCGGCTGAAAAATCTATGCGCCTTTGTGGCTGAAAATCAATGCTTGCCTGCAACGCGACCAGAAGATCAATGACCGCAGCTGGAGAAACGATGTACAGTATCACTGACAAAGGCTGATGAGATTGCAACACGTGCTGCGTAGTTTTCAGACCATCATGCAGCTGAATTTCTGACACAAACACTGCTGGGTGTGTAAAAAACGATGCAAGGACTGCCCGGAACCGAGAGTGCTGATCGGATCGACGCATCGCTCTCCTGTGGAGAGAAGAAATGACGCACGCCGACACGATTAAATTAGAAACTACACTAGGTCTCACTTGTGAGTGAAATTGACGCATCCCAAGCCCTTTTTGAGGCACTCTCACCTGTGCGGGGTTATTTTTTTGACGCGCCCAAGGTACATTTTCATATTGTGTTTAAAATGACATGAAGACTCTTTTTGCGTTTTTTGTGATAACTTGACTTGTGTATTGTGGATTTTTGCCGTTTTGGTCTTGTTTTGTTTAGATAAATATTTTCGATTTTTCTAAACATGTGTTGTGTCATTTTGTAGTGTTTTCATTAAGTTACTGTGTGTGTTGGTACAAATACTTTACATCTAGCACTCTGAAGTTAAGCCTACTGCTCATGCCAAGCTACCAAGTGGGTAAGCAGGGGTTAGCTGAGGGTGATTCTCTTTTACCCTGACTAGAGAGAGGGTCCTTGCTTGGACAGGGGGTAACCTGACTGCCAACCAAAGACCTCATTTCTAACATCCAATGGATTAACAGTGAGATCTGTGCCAAAGCCAAGCCAAGGGTCTGGTTCAGATCTTAGAGCCTGCGCACAACCCAAGCCCTGAAATGAATATTATGTAAATCATACAACAAACATCATGAAAAATAAGATAAAGTCTTCTTACTTCAAAAAGTGTATTCTTTTACCATGTGGACGCTTTGATGTTAACACGTCACATTATAACTCTGCCTTGAAAAGTACTTATTAAAATGTATGTTTTTTAAACTATTAGTGAACTGAGACAAGACAATTGTCACATAAACTCTGCATGTGGCCCAGATTATTATAAAAATTATAGTCCATTGAATCAAACAAAATACTTTTTTGTACAACTAGTATTCTAAACTCACATATTTGAAAAAGTGCTTTCATATGCAATAATGAAGAAAAAACTGAGTTTTGTTGGAATAAACTATTTGCCTTAGATCAGTGGTTCCCAACCTTTTGACTTCTGTGGAAACCCACTTTATCATTACTGGAACCCTGGGACCCCCATTGAATCATTGTTAGAATCTGGGGACCCCCTACTCTGACTGCTGGGACCTAATCTGTTAATATTATTTAATTTTCTAAGCCGTCAAGGACCCCCTGAGGAGGCTTTGCGGACCCCGAGGGGTCCCTGGACCACAGGTTGGGAACCACTGCCTGAGATCACTTAATATAAGCAGATGATTTAGTCAGGTTTTCTGGTTTTGCTTTCTTCAAATCAGCTAGTAAATGGGTATCTATTTGTCTTTTCTTATGTTAAAGCTCTATTGTTGCCTCTTTGTACATTTTCCTGCAGTTTTGATATAGCACAATTTGGACCAGAAAGTACTGGAGCGCTTTACATGACTACCAATTACATTACAAAAGTTCACATGAATTGCTTATAGGGATTGGAGGAAGGTAGCCTCTTTCTAGTCTTGTTACCCCCACTTTTGACCTGTTTGTGAGTATATGTCAGGGTGTTTTTACTGTCTCACTGGGATCCTGCTAGCCAGGGCCCAGTGCTCATAGTGGAAACCCTATATTGTCAGTGTGTTTGGTATGTGTCACTGGGACCCTGCTAGCCAGGACCCCAGTGCTCATAAGTGTGTGGCCTATATGTGTTCACTGTGTGGTGCCTAACTGTATCACTAAGGCTCTGCTAACCAGAACCTGTGTTTATGCTCTCTCTGCTTTTAAAATTGTCACTGCAGGCTAGTGACTAATTTTACCAATTCTGATTGGCACACTGGAACACCCTTATAATTCCCTAGTATATGGTACCTAGGTACCCAGGGTATTGGGGTTCCAGGAAATCCCTATGGGCTGCAGCATTTATTTTGCCACCCATAGGGAGCTCAGACAATTCTTACACAGGACTGCCACTGTAGCCTGAGGGAAATAACATCCACGTTATTTCACAGCCATTTTACATTGCACTTAAGTAACTTATAAGTCACCTATATGTCTAACCCTCACTTAGTGAAGGTTAGGTGCAAAGTTACTTAGTGTGAGGCACCCTGGCACTAGCCAAGGTGCCCCCACATTGTTCAAGGCAATTTCCCCAGACTTTGTGAGTGAGGGGACACCATTACACGCGTGCACTACATATAGGTCAATACCTATATGTAGCGTCACAATGGTAACTCTGAACATGGCCATGTAACATGTCTAGGATCACATCCCCGGGGCTCCAGCATAGAGCCCGGTATTGCCAAACAAACTTTCTGGGGTTTTCTCTGCAGCTACCGCTGCTTCCAACCCTCAGAAAGGTTTCTGCCCTCCTGGGGCCTGGGCAGCCCAGTCTCAGGAAGGCAGAACAAAGGATTTCCTCTGAGAGAGGGTGTTACACCCTCTCCCTTTTGGAAATAGGTGTGAAGGGCCTGAGAGGAGTAGCCTCTCCTGGCCTCTGGAAATACTTTGAAGGGCATAGATGGTGCCCTCCTTGCATAAGCCAGTCTACACCGGTTCAGGGATCCCCCCAGCCCTGCTCTGGCGCGAAACTGGACAAAGGAAAGAGGAGTGATGTTGGAAAATGGGTTATTGGTAGGGCAGGTAGGTACCTACACCTAGCAACAAGCCACAAACCTCCACAAAAGTACAGTTAGGTCTCAGTAAATTAATCCCAGCTCTACCCTTGGTAGCTTAGCATCGAGCGTCAAGGCTTAACTTAGGAGACAAAGTGTAAAGCATTCAATTATCACAAAACAGTAATTAAATAAAACACAGGAAACAGTTTAAAAATCCAAAACCAATTTATAAAAATAGCTTATATTTTTATCTTTAAAATGACACAAAAACGATTAAAATCGGTTCAGGGGAACCGGAGATATGAATTTTTAAAGTATTATTATTTTCTAGCGCATAGAAACAAAAAGCGCCAATCGGGTCATCTGGTTGCACCAGGACCGGGACAAAGTCAAACTTTCAGGCCGACCGCGATGGAGCCCTGCTCGGATACAGGTCGCGGGAAGCCTCGGTTAAAAAGTTACCTTCTGACTTAGTCTTTATTTTGAAGTTTTTCTTCACCGGGACGAACCTGCCAGTTGGATCCGACCTCCTGGAGCCCTTGTCCGGATACGCGAAGTCGGTTTCCTCGGTGGTGATTTCTACCTTCGGACTTAGTCGTTTTTTCGAGATGAAAATCCTTCGACCGGGGTAAACCTGGATCTTGATCCGACGTCCGTGGAGCCCTTCTCGGATACGATGGCTGGAAGGTCCCGGTCAACTTTTTACGTTCGGACTTAGTCTTTTTTTCGGATGTTTTTCTTGACCGGGACGAACCACGAAGTCAGGCCGGGTCGCGGTTGAGGCAAGCCGGCTAGAATTTCCGCGTCGAGTCGGTCACTTTATGGAGCTTTTTTCTAAAATTTCTCCAATCTTTTCCAAACTTCTGGGGCTTCACCCAGATGTTCTTTTAAGGTTCTTTTGGGGTCCACAGCTCACCCCAAGGGTCCAGAAGTTCTGTGATGGTCCTTGGGAAGTGCGGACTTCAACTCCCAGAGTGCACCTGGCGCAAACTCCTTTTTGGCCACTGGGCAGTGGTCAGCTTGTCACTTTTTCAGGAGTTGGTGCAGGGGACTCTGGTTAGCAATTTTTCACCTGTAGCAAACAGGGAGTCCCTCCTTGAACCAGTGGAAGCCAGGCAAAGTCCTTCTTGTGGTGAAGCCCAAGTGTGCAGCTGGTGCAGTCTTTCTGAGTGCAGGGTCCAGGTGCAGGCCAGGGGTCCAGCAGGGCAGTCCTTCTTCTCCTTGTAGTTCTTTCTTCTTGAAATTTGGTGGGGATCTGAGGCGTGGGTGCAGGTCTGCCAGTTTTATCCTTGCTCCTGGGTGAAAAGCAGGGGGGCCCTGGTCCTCCAATCAGGGACAGGGTCGTCCCCCTGTGATGACCACTTCCTGGGAAGTGTGGCAAAAATCCATCCCAGAAGGCAATAGTCTCTAAAAATCCAAAATGGATGAATCTGATTTTTGGAGGAGAGATCTGGCTGAGCCCACCCACTGGTGTGGCTAAAAATCATAAACACACCCCTCTCCTGCCCTCTCCTAATCTAATCAAGGGGGCACCTAGCTGTCTGGGGTTGCAGGATGTGGGGGTGTTGCTGGGTGCTCCAGATGTCCTTCTCTGCCTTTGAAGACCAGTTTGGCAGCCCTCCCCCTTCCTGCTTCCCCATCTGCTGAGGGGAGATTCTCTCCCCCAAGCACATTCCTTTGTGTAAAGCCAGGCCACTTCACACCTCATTAAAGTGGCCTGGCAGAAGCTGCTGCAGGCTGGCCAATCAGAGCACAGCAGTAAAAACAATGCAGAGCTGAAATTGGCAACTTTTTAGGTAAAGTCTAAACTTTTTACCTGCACTAGTTATATTAAATCCAACAACTGGAAGTTGTGGGATTTATTATAACAATCAATTTGATACCAAATTCTTGGTATGTAACATTTAAGGAGACTTTAAAATTTAAAATAAAGTCTGCCCATTCTAGCCTATGAAGGCCATTTACTTCAATGAGGGAAAAACGAATTTGGCTGTTTTTACCTCACCAGGGCTTATAAATCTATTTTTATAAAGTCCCTGCTTATAGTTACATGGCACCCAGCCCTAGGGGCACATAGGGCACACCTTAGGGGTGACTTATATGTAAAAATAAGGTAGTTTAAAACTTTGGAAGTACCTTTAATTCCAAAGTCGAATTTGCATATAACTTTAATTTAAAAGCAGCCAGCAAGGCAGGCTTGCTTTTAAAATGACACTGGGCACCTCAGCAATGCACCTAGGTGTGCACCACCTATGCTGTGGTCCCTAAACCTACATGCCCTACCATATACTAGGGACTTATATGTAGGTTAACTTAGCCAATTATAATTAGCCTAATTTGCATATCCATTTTACACAGAGCACTGGCCCTGGGACTGGTAAGCAGTACCCAGGGCACAGCCAAGAGTCAGTAACCACCAGTACCTATCCAGAAAGAGTGGGGGTGATCAGGCAAAAAAAAGGACTTTCCTACACTGCCCCCCCCCAGATGAAAGGTGATGGGTACTAACCTACACCCTGGTAGTCCTCATCAGCTAAGTGGAAAAACCTGGAAAGGCCATCTGCATTGGCATGAGCAGTCCCAGGTCTGTGCTCCACTGTGAAGTCCATCCCCTGTAGGGAAATGGACCACCTTAACAGTTTTGGGTTCTCCCCCCTCATCTGCATCAACCATCTGAGAGGTCTGTGGTCAGTTTGTACACGGAAGTGAGTGCCAAACAAGTAAGGCCTCAACTTCTTCAGCGACCAAACCACAGCAAAGGCCTCCCTCTCAATGGCACTCCATTTTTTCTCTCTGGGGAGTAGTCGCCTGCTGATGAAGGCAACTGGGTGATCATGGCCCTCTTCATTAACTTGTGCTAACACTGCCCCAATCCCTTCCTCTGAAGCATCTGTTTGCACTACAAACTCCTTGCTATAGTCAGGGGCCAGTAACACTGGTGCTGAACACATAGCCTGTTTTAGGGTGTCAAAAGCTTTCTGACACTCTGGGGTCCAAATGACCTTCTTGGGTTGTTTCTTGGAGGTAAGCTCAGTCAGAGGGGCCACTATGGTCCCAAAATTCTGAACAAACCTCCTGTAATACCCAGTCAGGCCAAGAAAGGCCCTGACCTGAGTCTGGGTTTTTGGAGCCTCCCAATCCAGGATAGTCTGGATCTTGGGCTGGAGAGGTTGTACATGGCCTCCACCAACAAGGTGGCCCAGGTACACAACAGAACTTTGCCCTATCTGGCACTTGCTTGCCTTGATAGTCAGGCCTGCTTGAAGCAGGGCCTGAAGAACTTCCTTCAGGTGGACCAGGTGGTCCCTCCAGGTGGAACTAAATACAGCTATATCATCCAGATAAGCTGCACTAAAAGATTCCAACCCAGATAGGACTCTATTCACCAACCGTTGGAAGGTGGCAGGAGCATTTTTCATCCCAAAGGGCATCACCTTGAACTGAAAGTGGCCCTCTGGTGTGGAAAATGCTGACCTCTCCTTAGCTCTTGGACTTAAGGCAATCTGCCAATATCCTGAGGTCAGATCAAATGTGCTCAGGAATTTGGCAGCCCCCAACCTGTCAATGAGCTCATCAGCTCTAGGTATGGGGTGAGCATCAGTCCTAGTGACTGCATTTAGACCTCTGTAGTCCACACAGAATCTTAATTCTTTCTTCCCACCTTGGGGATTAGCTTTGGGCACCAGTACCACTGGACTGGACCAAGGACTATCAGAGGGCTCAATTACCTTCAGGTCCAACATCTTAGCCACTTCAGCTTTGATGTTGGCCTTGACCTGGTCAGACAGCCTGTACAGCTTGTTCTTGACAGGCAAGCTGTCACCAGTGTCAACATCATGGACACACCAATTGGTGAGTCCAGGGGTCAGGGAGAACAGACTAGCAAACTGTCTCAAGACTTGCTTACAGTCTTGTTGTTGCTGATCTGTCAGTTTGGGAGAGAGTACCACTCCCTCCACTGACCCATCTTTTTCCTTTGAGGATAGGAGGTCTGGCAGAGGTTCACCCTCCTCCTCCTTCCCTTCATCAGTGACCATCAGCATGGTCATGTCTGCCCTGTCCTGGTGGGGTTTCATCCTATTAACATGCAGGATCCTGTGAGGATTCCTGGGGGTGCCAAGGTCCACCAAGTAGGTGACCTCACCTTTTTTCTCTAGGATTGGATAGGGCCCAGTCCATTTGGCCTGTAGTGCCCTAGGAGCCATGGGCTCCAAAACCCACACCAGCTGTCCTGGGTGATACTCAGGCATGGTAGCCTTTTGATCATGCCAGAGCTTCATGAGCTCCTGACTGGCCTCCAGGTTCCTGCTTGCCTTCTTCATATACTCAGCCATGCGAGACCGCAGGCCTAGTACATAATCCAGCACATTCTCCTTGGCTTCCTTGAGAGGCTTTTCCCAAGACTCTCTCACCAAGCACAATGGGCCTCTTACAGGGTGCCCAAACAGTAACTCAAAGGGGCTGAATCCAACCCCCTTCTGTGGCACCTCCCTGTAGGCAAACAGCAGGCATGGGAGGAGGACATCCCACCTCCTCCTGAGTTTGTCAGACAAACCCATGATCATGCCCTTCAGGGTCTTATTGAATCTTTCCACTAGACCATTGGTCTGTGGATGGTAGGGTGTGCTGAACTTATAAGTAACACCACACTCCTCCCACATGGCTTTCAGATAGGCTGACATAAAGTTTGTGCCCCTATCTGAGACCACCTCCTTTGGGAATCCCACTCTGGTGAACACACCAAGTAGGGCCCTAGCCACTGTGGGTGCAGTGATTGTCCGGAGGGGTATTGCCTCAGGGTACCTGGTGGCATGGTCCACTACCACCACAATGTACCTGTTACCTGAAGCAGTTGGTGGGTCTAGGGGACCAACAATGTCAATCTCCACCCTCTCAAAGGGAGTCCCAACCACTGGCAGTGGAATTAAGGGAGCCTTTGGCTTGCCCCCTGTCTTGCCACTGGCTTGACAGGTGACACAGGAGCTGCAAAACTCCCTGACTTTTTCTGACATTTCAGGCCAAAAAAAATGGTTGACCAGCCTGTTCCAGGTCTTGGTCTGTCCCAAATGACCAGCTAAGGGGATATCATGGCTTAAGGTAAGGAGGAATTCTCTATACTTTTGGGGGACCACTACTCTTCTAGTAGCCCCTTCTTTGAGGGTCCTAGCCTCAGTGTAGAGAACTCCATCCTCCCAGTAAACCTTGTGGGTACCACTGGTATCCCCTTGTTCTTGCCTGGCAGCAGTCTGCCTCAGGCCCTCAAGAGTGGGACACTCTCTTTGTCCCTGGCACAAATCTTCTCTGGTGGGCCCGCCTGCCCCTTGCAGTTCTGCCAAGTCAGGCAGAGTTTGCAGGGAAGGTGTCCCTCCCTCAGAGTTCAGATCCTCCCCCTCAGGGTTGGATTCTTCCTGACCCTCTGTACTTGTTGGGGCTGGCAAGCCAGACCCAGTGCTCTTTCTCTTTTTCTTGGAGGCTTGGCCCATTGTTCCAGGGTCCAAGTGTCCAGCATTTCCCTGTTGTGCTGCCTGTGACCTGGTCACAGCACACACCCATTCAGGGAGGTCCAGCATCTGTGCATGGACCCTTCTCTCCACTTCTGACCATTCAGATGCTTCAAGATCATTTCCCAGCAGACACTCTACTGGGAGGGCAGGAGCTACAGCTACTTTTTTAGGGCCAGTCACACCTCCCCATTCCAGACTCACCATAGCCATGGGATGGAGTTTGGTTCTGCTATCTGCATAAGTCACCTGGTGGAAGACACCAGGTAAGACCTGCTCTGGAGAAACCAGCTTTTCTGTGACCATTGTCACACTGGCTCCTGTATCTCTCAGAGCTTCCACTTCAGTCCCATTGACTTTAGGCCTCTGCCTATACCTCTGCATGATGGGAGGTAAGGTGGCCATAGTTGCAATGTCCACCCCACCCACGGATACTAAGGTGACTTCAGTGTACCCTGATTCCACCCCTGGGCCAACTTCCACCCCCAACCCTACACTAGCAATCCCCTGGGATTGCCCACCAGTGGGGGGCTTCTTGGTGCAGATAGCATCTCCTCTTTTATGTCCTGGCTGATAACAGTCAAAACACTTGCCGGCCTTAGCAATCTCCTGAAACTTTCCTGCTTTAGCAGGATCAAAATTCTTTCCCTGATACCCTTTCCCTTTAAAAGTGAATTGGCTCGGGGCTCCCCCTCCCTGAGAAGTTTTTGGGGACTCTTGTGAGGACTCTTTGGGTTTTTTGTCATCTTTCCCTTGGTTCTTCCCCTGAGAAGAACCATGTCCTCCCTTTTTCTGATCACCCCCTGGGGGTCTCTGGTTAACCCTAGTTCTTAACCAGTCATCTGCTGCCTCCCCCAGCTCTCTGGGGTTGGTCAACCTAGAGTCTACTAGATACTGGCGGAGCCTCTCTTGGACACAATTAGTTAGAAGGTGCTCCCTCATAATCAAATTGTACAGCCCCTCAAAGGTACTTACCCTGTTGCCCTGTATCCAGCCCTCCAGTGCTTTCACTGAAATGTCCACAAAGTCCACCCAGGACTGGGTGCTTGTCTTTTGGGTGTCCCTAAACTTAAGCCTATACTGCTCTGGGGTTAGACCAAACTTTTTAGTCAAGCAACTCTTCATACTGGGGTATGAGTCTGCATCCTCCCCACTCATGGTTAGGAGCCTATCCCTCCCAGAGTTGGGAACTAACTCCCAAAGGAGTGAACCCCAGTACTGAGGCTTGACTTTCCTCATCTGGAGGGCCCTCTCAAAGGCCCCCAGCCACTTATCGATGTCATCCCCCTCTACATAGGCAGGAACCACCCCTTTGGGTAATCTGGGGGCAAAACCCCCACCCAGGGACACCTCAGTTTCTTTCTCGCTGCTTCCATCTTTTTTTTCTTTGCTTGCCCACTTCTTTTTTTCTAGGGCAAGCTTATCTGCCTCCAAAGCTATGTAGGCTAGCTGGGCTTCCAGCTCTCTCTCCCTGATGGATGGGTTCTCTCCTCCTGAAAGGACCCTCTTCCTACCACTAGCTTTGGGTCTGCCCCTAGTGACTGTGTCCAGTGAGGACCGTTCCTCCTCTTCCTCACTTGGGGTCTGATGCCTTTCCTCCCCTGAGTGGTTAGAGTTAGCATCATCCTCTTTTGGTTCCTCCTCTGGAGCTTCCTCTGTCTCTACCTCTTGGGCCTCAGCCCATGCTGTCAGGGATTTAATCAGGATTTCCTTCCTGAGATTAGTGGTTGCAGGCAACCCCCTCTCAATACACAACCCCCTAAGCTGGACTACTGTCAGTGTGGGTAGGCTAGCCAGATCAAGCTCCATGGTTCCCTAGTTTTGAGTCAACAAAAGCTTTTTGCAAAAATTGGAAACAAGAATTTAGAAAAATTACAAAAATTCAATAATTGAAATTAATCCAAATTAATTTAAAAAAAAAAAAAAAAAAAAAAAAAAAAAAACAATTTTTGCACTAGGACAATTTAAAGGATTTTTAATTTGTTTTATCTAAAACTGTAACGTGATATTGAACACAAGTACAGGTCTCAGTAAATTAATCCCAGCTCTACCCTTGGTAGCTTAGCATCGAGCGTCAAGGCTTAACTTAGGAGACAAAGTGTAAAGCATTCAATTATCACAAAACAGTAATTAAATAAAACACAGGAAACAGTTTAAAAATCCAAAACCAATTTATAAAAATAGCTTATATTTTTATCTTTAAAATGACACAAAAACGATTAAAATCGGTTCAGGGGAACCGGAGATATGAATTTTTAAAGTATTATTATTTTCTAGCGCATAGAAACAAAAAGCGCCAATCGGGTCATCTGGTTGCACCAGGACCGGGACAAAGTCAAACTTTCAGGCCGACCGCGATGGAGCCCTGCTCGGATACAGGTCGCGGGAAGCCTCGGTTAAAAAGTTACCTTCTGACTTAGTCTTTATTTTGAAGTTTTTCTTCACCGGGACGAACCTGCCAGTTGGATCCGACCTCCTGGAGCCCTTGTCCGGATACGCGAAGTCGGTTTCCTCGGTGGTGATTTCTACCTTCGGACTTAGTCGTTTTTTCGAGATGAAAATCCTTCGACCGGGGTAAACCTGGATCTTGATCCGACGTCTGTGGAGCCCTTCTCGGATACGATGGCTGGAAGGTCCCGGTCAACTTTTTACGTTCGGACTTAGTCTTTTTTTCGGATGTTTTTCTTGACCGGGACGAACCACGAAGTCAGGCCGGGTCGCGGTTGAGGCAAGCCGGCTAGAATTTCCGCGTCGAGTCGGTCACTTTATGGAGCTTTTTTCTAAAATTTCTCCAATCTTTTCCAAACTTCTGGGGCTTCACCCAGATGTTCTTTTAAGGTTCTTTTGGGGTCCACAGCTCACCCCAAGGGTCCAGAAGTTCTGTGATGGTCCTTGGGAAGTGCGGACTTCAACTCCCAGAGTGCACCTGGCGCAAACTCCTTTTTGGCCACTGGGCAGTGGTCAGCTGGTCACTTTTTCAGGAGTTGGTGCAGGGGACTCTGGTTAGCAATTTTTCACCTGTAGCAAACAGGGAGTCCCTCCTTGAACCAGTGGAAGCCAGGCAAAGTCCTTCTTGTGGTGAAGCCCAAGTGTGCAGCTGGTGCAGTCTTTCTGAGTGCAGGGTCCAGGTGCAGGCCAGGGGTCCAGCAGGGCAGTCCTTCTTCTCCTTGTAGTTCTTTCTTCTTGAAATTTGGTGGGGATCTGAGGCGTGGGTGCAGGTCTGCCAGTTTTATCCTTGCTCCTGGGTGAAAAGCAGGGGGGCCCTGGTCCTCCAATCAGGGACAGGGTCGTCCCCCTGTGATGACCACTTCCTGGGAAGTGTGGCAAAAATCCATCCCAGAAGGCAATAGTCTCTAAAAATCCAAAATGGATGAATCTGATTTTTGGAGGAGAGATCTGGCTGAGCCCACCCACTGGTGTGGCTAAAAATCATAAACACACCCCTCTCCTGCCCTCTCCTAATCTAATCAAGGGGGCACCTAGCTGTCTGGGGTTGCAGGATGTGGGGGTGTTGCTGGGTGCTCCAGATGTCCTTCTCTGCCTTTGAAGACCAGTTTGGCAGCCCTCCCCCTTCCTGCTTCCCCATCTGCTGAGGGGAGATTCTCTCCCCCAAGCACATTCCTTTGTGTAAAGCCAGGCCACTTCACACCTCATTAAAGTGGCCTGGCAGAAGCTGCTGCAGGCTGGCCAATCAGAGCACAGCAGTAAAAACAATGCAGAGCTGAAATTGGCAACTTTTTAGGTAAAGTCTAAACTTTTTACCTGCACTAGTTATATTAAATCCAACAACTGGAAGTTGTGGGATTTATTATAACAATCAATTTGATACCAAATTCTTGGTATGTAACATTTAAGGAGACTTTAAAATTTAAAATAAAGTCTGCCCATTCTAGCCTATGAAGGCCATTTACTTCAATGAGGGAAAAACGAATTTGGCTGTTTTTACCTCACCAGGGCTTATAAATCTATTTTTATAAAGTCCCTGCTTATAGTTACATGGCACCCAGCCCTAGGGGCACATAGGGCACACCTTAGGGGTGACTTATATGTAAAAATAAGGTAGTTTAAAACTTTGGAAGTACCTTTAATTCCAAAGTCGAATTTGCATATAACTTTAGTTTTTCCTACAAGTGACAACTCCCCTGACCAGCACCTCCCAGGGGAGGTGCCCAGAGCTCCTCCAGTGTGTCCCAGACCTCTGCCATCTTGGATGCAGAGGTGAGAGGGCACAATGGACAGCTCTGAGTGGCCAGTTCCAGCAGGTGACGTCAGAGACCCCTCCTGGTAGGTGCTTACCTTTCTCTGTATCCAATCCTCCTCTGAGGGCTATTTAGGGTCTCTCCTGTGGGTATCTCAGCAGATAACAAATGCAAGAGCTCACCAGAGTTCCTCTGCACTTCCCTCTTTCACTTCTGCCAAGGATCGACCACTGACTTCTCCAGGACACTTCAAAACCACAACAAAGTAGCAAGAAGACTACCAGCAACATTGTAGCGCCTCATCCTGCTGGCTTTCTCGACTGTTTCCTGGTGGTGCATGCTCTGAGGGCTGTCTGCCTTCACCCTGCACTGGAAGCCAAGAAGAAATCTCCTGTGGGTCGACAGAATCTTCCACATGCCAACGCAGGCACCAAACTTCTTCCACCCGGAGGCAGCCGTTTTGCACCTTCATCCAGGGTTTAGTGGGCTCCTGCCCCCCCGGACACTTGTGTGACTCTTGGAATTAGTCCCCTTCCTTTTCAGGTCCTCAGGTCTGTAATCTGTCTTCAGTGCTTTGCAGTCAGTTGTTGTCCTTGCAGAATCCCCTATCTCGACTTTACTGTCTTTCTGGAGTAGTATGGTAACTTTACTCTTACTTTTCAGGGTCTTGGGGTGGGGTATCTTGGACACCCTTAGTGTTTTCTTACACTCCCAGTGACCCTCTACACACTACACTAGGCCTGGGGTCCATTTGTGGTTCGCATTCCACTTTTGGAGTAAATGGTTTGTGTTGCCCCTAGCCCTATTGTCTCCTTTTGCATTCTATTGTGTCCTACAGTGTTTGCACTACATTTCTAACTGTTTACTTACCTGATTTTGGTTTGTGTGTATATTTTGTGTATATTACTTACCTCCTAAGGGAGTATATCCTCTGAGATACTTTTGGCATATTGTCACTAAAATAAAGTACCTTTATTTTTAGTAACTCTGATTATTGTGTTTTCTTATGATATAGTGCTAAGTGATATGAGTGGTATAGTAGGAGCTTTGCATGTCTCCTAGTTCAGCCTAAGCTGCTCTGCTATAGCTACCTCTATCAGCCTAAGCTGCTAGAACACTTCTAATCTAATAATAAGAGATAACTGGACATGGGACAAGGTGTAAGTACTACTAGGTACCCACTATAAGCCAGGCCAGCCTCCTACACACCTGCAGACATGCACCACGCATACATCAAATCTCTCACACTGGCATACACGCATTCATACATGCATACTTTCAGACATGCTTGCACCTATTCTTACACAATCACTCACATGCATACAATCACGCAAACAACACAACACACACAGATGCATTCACACACACTCACACATTCATACACCCAACCAGACACACATACAACCCCCCTCATCCCCCACCCCTGTCAGAAACCTGACCCTTTTTCTAGGTGGTCTTCTGACAGGGACCGGGAAGGGGGGCTGCTACCCCCAGCAGCACCCGCCAGCAGAACACCACCAGGCCATATCACAGGTCATGATATGTCTGGCGGTGTTCAACTGGTATGGCAGTGCCGGTGGTGGCAGCACCAGCTTACCACCATCCTCCAGTACGATCACTGACGGATTTCCACCCTTCTTGTGGCGGAAGTCCTGCAGTGATCATAATATGGTGGACGGATGGTAGCCGCGGTGACGGTATTTTGGCAGCCGTCACCATGGCGGTTGGCGGTTTTTACCACCATTGACAAAATGAGGGCCTAGGTGTCTTTATAAAGTGCTTATTATTATTAATTGAGTACCTGCATTAAGGAAATGTAGCAGAGTGATATATTAATGATTACATGTTATGAATTGCTTTAATAATCGTAGGCCTTAAGTTAGCGAGGTTTGGGCCTACCTGTACAACCTCATATTAAGCTGTACTGTTTATTAAAATTGTGGGAATGTTTGTCTAGAGAAAATGAATACATGTATTATTTGCACTGAGTTGACCAAACATTAGCAGATATCTTTAACTGTCTCTGCTTGCTAGAAAGCTTGTAGTAGAAATTGTTATTTTGTATAATTTGATATGTGACACAGTGATGTTCCCGGGAGCTAACAATGGATGTACTGACTGCAGCATGGATGGATACAAAAATGTTATATGACGAGCCTGACAATGGGAACAGGAGAAGAGGAGCCAATCATCGACATGTGAAAGACAGTTTTAGTTATATCTTAGATTTGAGCTTTTATTTCTATTGACCTAATCTTAAATGTATGATCCTTTGAACAATGGTGATGTGGGGAGTTCTTTAGGTGATTTGAACCTAGTCAGACTGCACAGAGAGAAGTGCGCTCATTCCTATTTTGATTTTCTCCATAGAGTATTCTATCTCTAACGTTATTGCCAAACTTTAAATGCTGAAGGCTGATCTCTTAGATATTGCTTCTTGAATGGTTCAGATAGCTTAGAGTCCCCTGTTTATGAACCATTCGTTTTGTGGTGCGTTGCTGATGCTGACCAAACTTATGTCCAACTGACAAAGATAATCACAGCTTGCTGATCCATAGGAGGAGAGTTATAACAAAATCCTATAGTTCTTGTTGTAGAAGATTTTCTTTGCTTCTAGGTACCAACCTCTATTTTGAACAAGCCATAGTTAGATATTTTCCAAATTGATGTTGACTAAATTATTTAGCATGAAGTCCACACATGCTATTCTAATTGGAAGGTTAGTTAGGGAGACCCAGAAAATATTTACAATGTTTTAAATACATTGATGTTGTTTCTTTGCTGAACCTAAATGTATGCTATTTCTATTGCACAGCTATTCTTAATATTGATTTCTACTGTAACTCTTGAATGTTTAGTGATCAATATGTTAGCTAAATTGAGATTCTTTAGAAGATTTGGTCAACCAGTGTTGTTCTTATATGTCTATCAGTTTGTGTTGAGATTAATTTAAGTGACATTAACATTGTTAATATAGGAAAATAAACTTTCTTACTGTTATACAAAGGTGTGGTTATTCATGGCATGAAGATCCCTTACTCCAAAGGTATTTGATGTTGTTTATTGATGTTGTTGAAGATATTGCGCTGTAATTGGGATTTATGGTAGGAATCACTCCAAGCATAGTCAAAAGGTCCATCGAACCTCTAACATGCGCCCATTATAAATTATCAATAAAATACCAAATAAGGACAGCCGCGCCAACAGTAATGGTAGCAAGAGAATAGTTTGTCTTGTTAGGAGCCCATCATAAGGCCCAGTATATGGTTTGTCTCCTTAAGAGCCCATCATAGGGTCCCGTTTTTGCTTTCCAGAAATGATAGCAGGGTAGGACTGTTATTCTTCCAAAGAGCCTATCATAAGGCCCTTTTCCCTTTAGTAATAGTAAGAAAGTGGGATGATTGGCCCCATTAAGAGGCAATTATAAGGACCGTTTCCTCAGAAGTGGCAAAAGAGTTCAATCGGTAGTTTCCTTAAGAGATCAAAATAATGCAAGGTTAAGATGTTCAGATTTGATGATACAAAGTGGAAAGAAACTATCTCCCTAAGAACATACCATGACTTTCCCAGAACCTTGGAGATTGCCAATGCTTGTTTGAGGATGTTCTTGGCGTTCTAGTGACAGTGAAATAGGTTTTGCGCTTGCACAGCTTATGCAAATCGCAGGTGAATTGTGATGTTCGTGAGAGTCTGCGTATTCCAAATAAGGATGTGTAGGGAGTTTGCATACTCCAAATTAAGTTGTTAAAGGAGTTTGCGTACTCCGAAGTATGAGAGTAGGGAAGTCGTCAAACTTCACATGTGTGTGGCACTTTATGTGCTGAAAAAGTGTCCACATGATTGCTGGTATACGGACCCTGCGTGGTCTAAGACTCCGGAGTATTGAATAAGTGTATGAGACACTTGGTATTTATGTTGTAATTTGTCTGTTTAATAGGTCAATTGGGCGTGGTTGACAAACTCAAGGGTGCGTGTTAAGGTGAGTGAAAGGTTTTCAACTGAGATTTGGTGAGTGCTATGTGCACCAGGACAGATCCAATGATCGGATGAGACTGAAATTTGCCTGTCGAATTTTGCTTGTGAGTCAGGGAAACAGAGATAGAAGGAGTGTCTGTTAAATGGAAATGCCATAGTGAAAAATCAGTAAGGTTTCTGAAGCAATTGTGTTACCCTATCTGTAGCAAGAAGACAAATTTGTGTATCATTTTTTATTTAGTACTCGCAATATTTGCATTTAGATTGCGGGAATTTGATTTGAGGAGGGCAAGCCGAAAGACTTTGGCAGCCACTGTATGTGTGAGTGTGATGTCATTGGAGCCACTCTTCGATAGGTTGTTTCGTGAGAAGGGTTGCGAATGGATTGGTCGACAACCATAAAGCATAATTGGTCGAGGAGGTTGGTGAGAAGGTTGGCGAAAAGGATTTTGGGATTGAAAGTCACATCCTAATTTGATTGAAAGTGGCATAAATTACCGGAGATTACATTTTTTAATCTGTCCTAAAACAGAGCGTCCTAAAGGGAGATATGTTTATTTCAACTATATTAGGAGAATTTACGCCATCAGAAGGTACACCCGCCTATATTGTATACGAAGAACAATGTACTGCGCCATGTCTTTGGCTGAAACAATGGTGCAAAGAGACAGAGATAGACAGAAGCTTAGCATTTCCTGCCCATGGGACATTTAATTTGAGGATTTTAGAGAATCTGAGGAGAGTATTTGTATGATTCGAAACCTCCTCCGAGACCCACACAATTCGAAGCATTAATGATTTGGGAACTAGTAGCTAGATAGCAACAGCAATTGAAATTTGAGAGAACAGCACGAGCCAAGTGTGAGCCATAACAATGTTTCATTACAAGGCTTGACAGCTCAGCAGTTAACTGAATGGTTAGAGAAGTTGAGTAGCACACAAGAATATTCCAGCAGAGGAAGTTCCCTGAATTTGACCAGGCTTTCACTAGAAGCAGAAGACCTAATAGAGGGAACAATGAAGTTGGACAGGATTATCACATGCAGAGAAGATGAGTTGCGTTATTTGTGCAAGATGATTAATAACAAAGCAGAAATAGTACATCGGAAATTGAGAAAGCGTCCCCCACCTTATGCAGCACATGAGAGACGTTCAAACCCCAGTGTAGATCATACAGCTCCAACACCAATTGAATTGACACAAAGCCAGATTCAGGTTAACCATAATGTTCCAGCTACTTCAGTGATTCAAAGGTCTATGCTGCAGATGGATATTCCCAGAATGTACCCAGAGTTACCTATTGTAGGCACCGCAACAAACCTAATTGTGCCGACAGGACAGCTTTATCAGAAGCTGACTCTGATTCAAATAGAGTCAACCCCGAATCTAATGTCCATGATACAGATGATTCCGAGATCATCACTACATAACAGGGTCACAGACAGAGAAGTCTGCTTTCACAAGTCAGAATACAGGGATAGTGTACCCGACAGATCCAAATCTCCGACCATGTCCAGATGCAGTGTCAGTACTGGTTACCATAGGTCCATTCATTCAGTTGGAAACAACAAGAATAAAGAGCAGAAAGTCCTGAGTCTGAGTACAGAGAGGGAGAGATTAAATGAGAACGCAAGAATAATGGCTCCATTGATTGATTTAAGTCCTTTCAGGTCCCTTCCAAATAATGAGGTCGTACATAGGTCCTAATCCAAGCAAAGTGACACCAATGACCCCGAACCTAACAGCAGGAGCCAAGTGTGAGCCATAACAATGTTTCATTACAAGGCTTGACAGCTCAGCAGTTAACTGAATGGTTAGAGAAGTTGAGTAGCACACAAGAATATTCCAGCAGAGGAAGTTCCCTGAATTTGACCAGGCTTTCACTAGAAGCAGAAGACCTAATAGAGGGAACAATGAAGTTGGACAGGATTATCACATGCAGAGAAGATGAGTTGCGTTATTTGTGCAAGCTGATTACTAACAAAGCAGAAATAGTACATCGGAAATTAGTCATCTTAGCAGAAAAATATGACATGGAGATCGAGAAAACAAAGCACTTGAAGAGGAGTTACAGGTTAGATTTTGACTCAAAGGATTTTGAGAACATGAGAGTCCCGGGAATGAAAATGTACGTAAGTGAATTAATTCAGAGCATTCAAACATGGGGAGCATTAGATAAATGGGAAGGCAGATGGACAGAGAAAAGGGATAAGAGGAAAAGGGATTCTGCAAACCTTACTGCAAATGTGGATCAAGTTGAAGACCCAATGAAAATTCTATCAATGAGAGAGATTCCCAGAGGGAATTTTGTCCATGTTCCTTGGAACTAGGAAAATCTCCAGAGAAAGGGTCACAGCCATATTACAGATGAATCCCACAGTAACACAGACAGATGTCAGAATGTTCTTGGGAATGGTGAGTTATTGTCCTCAGTGGATTCCCAACTTTTCAGTCATTTCAAAGCCACTGCAGAAGCTGACTCACAAAGAAGTTATTGATCCCTAAGTGCTTAACCAAACCTGTATGAAAGCCTTTACTGAATTGAGAGAGAGTCTGTGCAAAGCCTCTGCTTTGGATAGGCCTGACTACGGGAAATCCTTCATGTTGTTTTGTCATGAATGTGATGCATGTTCTTTGTCTGTCTTGACTCAAGTCCATGGTGGTGGAAACCGCCCACTGGCATATTTTTCAGCTACTTTGGACCCAGTCGCAGCAGCTTTACCAGGCTGTCTGTGAACTGTTGCAGTGGTTGGATTGAGCGTCACTCAGAGCGAGAGCATTTTGATGGGACATCCTTTAACTGTCATGGTCCCTCACTCCATAGAAGTTTTACTTACCAGAACCAAGTCTCTGTATTTAACAAACGCCAAGCTGACACATTATGAGACTGTCATCATCGGGTCCCCAAATGTAATGTTAAAAATGGGTACAGTGCCTAACCCAGCAACCTTACTTCCAAGAGGGAATATTGAAGTTGACAAAATAAATTAAGTTGATCATGACTGTCTGGAGGTTACTGATTTGTGCACAAAACCGAGACCTGATATTTGAGATACTCACCATATTGTTTTTGTCAATGGTTCCTGTTTAAGACACAACATGGGAACATTGAGAATAGGATATGCTGTGTGCACAATTTCTGCTATACTGTAAGCATCCTGGCTTCAAGGAGTGTATTCTGCACAACTGGCATTTACAATATTTTAAGCACATTGATGTTGTTTCTTTGCTGAACCTAAATGTATGCTAATTCTATTGCACAGATATTCTTGCTACTGATTTGTACTGTCACTCTCGAATGTTCAATGCATTAGTTAAACTGAGATTCTTTAGAAGATTTGTCAACCATTGTTGCTCTTCTATGTCTATCAGTTTGTGTTGAGATTAAATTACGTGACATTAGCATTGGTATTATAGGGAAATAAACATTCTAACTTTTATACAATGGTGTGGTTATTTAAGGCCAAATGGGTCATGGTGCGTGAAGATTTCTGACTCCAAAGGTATTTGATATTGTTTATTGATGTTGTTAAAGATATTGATTGTAACTGGAATTTATGATGGGAAGCACTCCAAGCATAGCCATAAGGTCCATTGAACCTCTAACGCATCCCCTTATAAATGAGCAATAAAAGACCAAACACGCTAACACTCTCTGGAGGGTTGGAGGCCCCTGTGTTCCACAGGGACCTGTGTTACGTTCCTGCCTGTATACACCAACTTCAATATGTGGCCCTTCGTGAAATTGGTCAAAGGATTCTGGTCATATGCACAAAGCACGTTCTATTGATAAAACATTGTCCTGTTCTCGCCAGAAACCACACAGTGTCTTCCATATTTCACACAATTCCCAAGTTGCTACTGCATCTCCCAGATAGCACAACATAGCCCCTATAGCTTGTTCGGTCTCTTGACAATAGGAGAAGAAACTATCCACAGTGTCTCAGGTGCATATGCATCCACCATGTCTTGATAAATTGGTTTGGAGATCTCAAATGTCTTTAATGAATAGAATGGGACTTAGGGAGAGCCAGGACAATCCCAACAGCCCTATTACATATACACCCCTTAATAAAATCTCCACCAGGGCACCAAATGTAAAGATATATATCTACTTGTAGTAGTTAAAGTCGTACCTCGTGCTCCTAATTAACCCTGAAGGATTCTGACTATCTTATAAAACTGACGCTCGCACAGAACAGAAATATGTAACGAAGTCAACTGCGCTGGCAGTTCTTCGTTACATTGTCGAAATATTTCAAAGTATGGCTTCACAGTTAGTTTTCGTTCCGAGTTGTTTCCAGAGCTAAACGTAGAGAAGGTGTTTCATTATCTCGAAGTTGATTGCAGAGATCTCCAAACTGTAAGTATCCTGTAAAGTTCTTTATTTGCAATTGATGGCAAGCAGGCTTTATTTTAATAATGTTAAATTGGAGGAAGACAGAAAAAAGTAAGCTTATTGTCGAAAATATAAACCTCTCTGCATAAGTTATTTTCAGTGTACTTGTTTGGTAAGGTATTCCCTGAAGGATGAGATGTCAAAAGATCAACTCACCTGAGAGGTAGCACTCACGTAGACAGCAACTTAAAGTACAACATGAAAGAATGGGAATCACTGCACATACCACACCACTCGTCATTAACATGCAGCACATATCAGTAAGCCACCTACTGTAATATACACTTCGTTTTCTAGTTTCCTCATATTTATTTTTTCGTGGTAATAGTTAAAAAATACTAAACATAAAGTCAACTCATGTTTTCTTTGCCGGTCTTTTCAGGGCTTTGAGCAGTAGATTTATATGTTGTGCTAGTTAGGAGGAAAATACACTCCGAAACATGAGATTTTGGGCCTTTACTATTAGTAAATAGTGGGGATTATGCACAGAATGCTTAACTACCATCAGCACATCTAATGCCACGTCGCTGGTTGTGGTTACTCGCAGTCCCCGCACCGGTTCGCTTTCAAATATGGCTCAGTTCAGAGACATTTCACAGACACCAGGCAGAAAACGGTGCATTACATTTTTAGTTTTATTGCCACCACTGAGAAAAATACTCACAAATCAAGGTACAAAAAATACTGAAGTGGTGGGATGCTGCATATGTGTCAAACACTTGGAAAAAGATAAGATACGAAAGGGACTGCACGTTTTTATATTCCGGTGGAAGACCGTGAGTACAATCCCAAAACATCAAGCAGTGTGAGAGGTCTGTTTATTAAACCTCGTCAGAAAAAACAAAAATCTAGCTTACAAGTCGAGATCACCTTTTTGAAAAAATAGCAAAAATGAGGGCTACTTATTAATTGTGGATGTTGCATGTTGTGTGCCAACATGAAGGAATTCATATTTTCCACATAGCTGGTGCTGTCTCTGGTCAGTCCTAAAAAACACAAATTCTGATGAGATTAATGTGATTCCCATCATGGGTGACTTTGCACATTTGCTAAGTTGTTTTGTATTTTAGAAAATTGGCAAAAAGAAAATGTCATCACGCAGTTCCGATATCGTGAGTGGAAAGGAAAAAATGTTGGACTCCGCAAACCACCCTCTGTTCCTCTTTTTTGAGGGGGTAATGAGACAGTAGGTAGGGAAATGGCAAGAAATTGGGAGCAGTGTTCAGATGCCAAACGCAAGAGGATCAGCAGAGACAGAAGTCTCACCCAGCAACAGGCACGGCACAGCAAGGGCGTTGACTCACTTCCAGGGCAGGCACATATTGAAGAAATAGTTGTCCCTGAAGATTGTCAGTTTTTAATTAATTTACTCGTGCATTGACACATGCTAACATTTCAATAAAAGTGATTTTGTTTGCATCATACATGCCATATCCACGAGAAGCTTTATTATCAGTAGTGAAATATGTTGCAAAGCGCCTTCTCTGTTTTGGTGACATTTATGCACATCAGATGCTTTGATACATATACCTATCAATAAGTCCAATATAGTAACCATAAATGTCAACGGTGTGTCAGTTGCAATACATTTTGCTTGCACAGGAAATACACTACCACTAATTCAATCTCACGTGTACGAAGATATTCATTTTCAAGCACTGCAGAGAGATTAGAAATGGTGATATCTAGCACCCGTTACTCAAACATATTCAGGACAAGTGGAGTAGAATAAGGTTTAAAAACTGATGGACGCCATGAGAAATAACAGGCAACGTAGTTATATAGCACTCAAACCGAGGCAAACTAGGGGATTCTATGAACTATCAGATAATGCACTCTCTGAGAGCCTGACGATGGAATCTCATCTCAGTATACTATAGCATAGTGTATTAATGTACTGATGATTATCCGTAACCCAAAGTTAGTGGTTAGTGGTTAATCCAGTTGTTATTTATAGATGTAGATTTGTTGGTTATTGGTTTAGTTATGTATTACCTTAATGTGAGTTAGATATGATTATTATAGTGAATTAATGTAAGCGTAAAAGAGGCGTGAAGAAATAGCTTGGAGGAGGTTAAAAATTGTGAAACATTAAGGAAAGGTTAAACGGAATGACACTGATTTATGGGAGCAGGAGAAGTAGATGAGTTAGCTTGGTTTTGATGTTGTAGTTTATGCTTTGTAAGAGTGATATGGTTATTTTATTGAAACTCAGTAGAACATATGGTAAAGCATGTGCTAGGGAAGGGGCAACTCCGAGGCACTAAGGCAAGCAGAGGATGCATTGTAAGGAAAGTATAATTCAAACAGAAAAGCAGGAGAGAGTATAACCGAGTATAACGCCTGGATAAAAATCATGTTATTTTCTTGCAGGATTGTTTTAGAATGTTGAGGTAGGATGCAACCTAAGGAACTATAAAGAGCTGACAGAAAGTTGATTACCTGTCGACAGGTGATACACATTGTTCTGTCTTGGGTTCCTCTACTTGCACCCCAATGGTGCTAACATTGCCTGTTCTCTTCCACATAGATATTGAACATCACTAAACATAAACACCTGTAATGGGATTTTCTAACTAATTAGTTGTTTTTTGTGTTTGTCTTTTCATGTTTTATGAACATTTTGTATTAAACAATACTGAGTTTATTTTATTGTGCATCGTAGGACATTCAAACCCTGGCTCATACATGGTCAATTTAGTACACTATTATTTCCTTAAAGATAGAATTGATATGAAACACCTGATGAAAATCACAGATTAGACTACTGGGCTTAGTGTCCAGTTCTGTTTTTCTGTCAAGCTGGGAAGGTGTTTATTCTCTCCCTGTGCTTCGCCCTTTTTTTTTAGAATTATTGCCATCTTGAATCAGTGTATTTACAGTTCATTTAAATTCATTTTGAGGAAATAAAAAACAGTTTTATGTTAGGCTGGTATATGATTATCAAGCGTAATATAATAGAGTACAAGTAACTTTATAAAATTCCAATATTGCTATTTCATAGACGACTTTGGATGGTTTCTTTAAGTGAGACTTGCATTTCCTGTCCACCAGAACATAGACAGCACATCTTGGCTGTCTTGTTGGCCTGATTCCCAAATGCGACCTAGCATTAAGAAAAAGGTGAGTGTCCCCAGGGATTGGCTCTGAATGTATGTTGTGCTGACCATCTCACTCACTGAGCAATTGTAGTATTTGAAATGGACTTGGTTTCATGACTACACATTAGATTTCGGAATGTGGGACACAAGGTTGCTTTTTATTAGGTTAAAGAAAATCATTAAAGAGGACCTCACTATTTTATTCTCCTGGCTTCTCTGGTAAATTTGTTGCCTAAACATTTTATTTGAACTGCTTTAATGGTGACGAGGATAGGCAGACCTATATAACAGTGGTGTTTAAGAAGCAAGGTTCCCCCAGTCTCCTCCTCTATATGAGCAGACTAAAAGTTAATAGGTAAATGCAGAGCAGAATAAAACATTCCGACCCATCTGCCGGTTAGGATACAATGTGAACTAGTGCTTTAGTTTATGCTTAGCCAGGAACGTAATTTTAGCATAATTTAGGTCTGGCCTAGAAAAAGATTTAGCTTTCTAGCCAGCCTACCTCAAACATAAAATTAATACATTGTACAGAAAGAGGCTTTGCGTCGCCTTCCTTCAGCCATTAGCTTGTTGAAGTGTCATCCATGCTGTATTTAGCTCAAAAGACAGCGTGCACAGAACCAATGTTTCCTCTAATAATTTGTGCCTTTGTGCCGAAAGGGAATGTTTGTGTGCACCCTTGTTTCGAGGTCTGCACGACTGGGAGTAAGCTTGCACGTTTATGGGATGATTTGGCGGAAGTACTGCTTGGCCAAAACAAGAAAAAGGGTAGCCTGAAAAAGAATAAGGAGCTGGACAGGGACAAAACAGTAGGAAGAGCAAAACCACCCACCTCCTATGATAGTTCCAAAACTGGAATCTTGAAATTGATATTATCAACATTGAGCATTGAAATGTATACATACATACTTATGAGAGCTGTGGCACAGTTGTTGGCTACTAAGTTGTCTGGTGACTCCTCGATGTGGAATCAGATGTACCATTTGTATACAGTATATACAGTAAAGGAGGACATATTGTAGAAGAATTAAATACATCATAAGAAACTTACAATGAATAATTGGGACGAAGATCTATATCTGGGACATTGAATGACAAATTGTTACATTTAATCTATCTTTTAATATATATTATACCATGTGTAATAGTGCCCTCCCTAGTGGAACATTTTGATGACAATTGTACCTACTAGAAACCATTTTATTAGTTTTTTATTGGTGAGTGTGAGTGGTATATGTGGGTATGAATGATGACTGAGAGAGAGTTTTCACTTTATGTCCATTTATTGCTCGTATTTAAATACAGTGATTGGTGATTAATAATAAAATAATGATAATAAATAGTATGCAATTGTTTATTATTGTTTATATGTGTATACATTTCAATGCTCAATGTTGATAATATCAATTTCAAGATTCCAGTTTTGGAATTATCATAGGAGGTGGGTGGTTTTGCTGTTCCTAGGGAAGTACTGCTTGGTAAATTTGTGATTACTTGGTGCTACCTGCTGTATGTTAAAGACACTTAACCACTTTCTTTGTAAGAAAAAAAACATATTTTGGAAGGAGTTCTGGATGGGAACCAGTGACCTCATCCAATATGCCTCAGTATAGTTATACTTTATTAAACAGGAATAGTAGGACCCATCAAAAATCAAAGTGAAAAATTACAGATAATGTCGGTCAAAACTCATGTGACCGGATATTATCAGCTTTAGAATAGCTAGGTGACAGAATGGTTCCTTTATGTGCTTCTGCATTTCCCCCAAGAAGGCTTATTGCACCACAGAGCATGTGTAACCACATGCCCTGCAGTTGTGTGCCTCAGAATACTGCCTTCCAGGTATTGTGGTTAGAGGCAATGAACATGATATATGGGCTCTGCATTACACAGGTATCACACTGAGATGCCTTTGGCCTTATAATGCTGCACATAAGAAGCATCAAATTTCCCCCCAGAATACATCCCATCACCTGAAGGGTACAGAAGGATTATCTTCCATGTTTCCTTCTATTTTTATTTCTCCCTCGCCCCTCTTTTTCAGTCTGCTTGTTATGCCTTTTAACTTCTCTCTCATTTCGTCTCATATTTCATTACTAGTTTTCTTTCATCTACAGCTCTCAGTGCACATACATCTTCATCCTACCCACACTCTGTTTCTCTACCATTCCCTGTTTGTCTCTTTCACTCTCTCTCTCACTGTTTTACTTATTCTCACTCCATCACAATAATTTAGGCCCATATTTATACTTTTTTAGCGCCGCATTTGCGCCGCTTTTTGACACAAAAGCGGCGCAAACTTACAAAATACAATTGTATTTTCTAAGTTTGCGCCTATTTTGTGTCAATAAATTGCGCAAATGTGGCGCTAAAAAAGTATAAATATGGGCCTCAGTATCTTACTAGAACACTTATTATCACGCTAACCCAGTCACTCTCTCAGTTACTAACATTTCAACCATTTTACTGATCTATAGTTGTGCCACTAACTCTTTCTGCCTCCAAAATTGACTCTCTTGCTCAGAAACTCAATTGTGTCCGCTCTCCTACCTTCGCTCTCCTCTCTCACCGCCAGTTCCAGTGTATTTAGACAAAAGTGTGTAAACTTGCCACTAAATAATAGCCATTATATGAATATGAAGGAATGTGAAATTGGCGCTTCATTACGACCCTTGCAGTCACTGATAAAGTGGCAGTAATACCACCAACAGGCTGGCAGTAACTACCGCCAAATTATGACCATGTCGGAAAGATCTCCGAAAGACAGCCAATGTACCAAACTGACCGCCAGGGCGGAAACAACAGCCAGCATGGCTGTAGCCAACTACAGCCAGGTGGAAGTCAATGTTCCGCCCACCGTTTCCAGGGCGGTACCAATGACATCAAAAGCCTGGCGGAAACTGAGCTCAGAAGTGAAAGGACTCACCATTGGAGACACAGGGAAGAACAACACCGCCATGGAACTAGAACTGCATATTTTTCCGATGATATTCTACGTTCTGCTCCACCACGAATACCAACACCGGCAAAGAAAACGACGGTGAGTACAGCCGCCTAGCACACAAGGGAAGGGGGGAGGAAAAAGAGAGTGACACACATGCACAACACACACCCTGCACACACACACCATACACTCAATCATATGCATTAAAAAAACAATTTGACCCCGTAACTCGGCTGAATAATGCAAGGACAAAACAATTTTGACAAAGTGTTTGTAATAAGATCAACACACTAGAAATAATAAGTTAGACAAGATAATAGATATATGTATATATTTACAGAAAAAGGGACACAGCCAAGTCCTCAATTTGCGTGGGCCACGTGGCCACAGGCAAAGGCCAAGGCCACACATGTCACCTGCTTTAACATGGAGAGAACACTACAGGGGCATCAGTTGGTAAACAGGCAGGCACCTCAGAGGGATGGGGGACGGGGGGCACCTCAGCCGAAAGATGTAACAGGACTACTGGTTCTTGAGGGGGCAACGTGCCCTGTGCTTGATCTAGGCGAGTGATGGGCCACAGTCTCTCATGTGTGTGTCTTACCCACTGGTTCTGGAGGGGGCAAGGTGCCCTGTGCTTGATCCTGGGGAGTGATAGGCCACAGTCTTTCATGTGAAAGTCTTACCCACTGGTTCTGGAGGGGACAGCGTGCCCTGTGCTTGATTCTGGGAAGTGATGGCCACAGTCTTTCAGGTGGGTGTTTTACCCACTGGTTCTGGAGGGAGCAATGTGCCCTGTGCTTGATCCTGGGGAGTGCAAGGTCACAGTCTCTCGAGTGGGTGTCTTCCCGACTGGTTCTGGAGTGGGCAGGCCTCGCAGCAGCCCATGCAGGCAGGATTACATACTGTCCGCTGGCTGCACAGTGGTGGTGCTGCTGGTGGGGGGAGACTCCTGCCCATCCCCTGCAACCTCGGATGGCTGCACAGTGGTGGTGCTACTGAGGGGGTGAGGCTCCTTCCCATGCCCTGCACCCTCAGACGGCTGCATTGTGGTGATGCTACTGGTGGGGGAGGCTCCTGCCCATCCCCAGCAACCTTGGACGGCTGCACAGTGGTGGTGCTGCTGGTGGGGGGAGGCTCCTGCCCATCCACTGCACCCTCAGACGGATGCACAACCATGGATGGAGGTGGGGACCCTGTCACAGTTCCTGGTCCAGGCTTCTTGCCCTTCCTGCCTGCTGGTGCAGACTCCTTGCTCTTCCTGCCAACTGATGCAGGCTCCTTGCTCCTCCTGCCTGCTGGTGCAGGCTCCTTGGCCTTTTGGGTGACAGGTGCAGGGTCCTTGCCATTCTTGCCTGCTGGGGCAATCTCCCTCCCCTTTAGGCTGGCTGGTGCAGGCTCCTTCCCCTTCAGTGCATGTGGCCTGGATCCCTTTCCACCACAAGTGGGTGCGGTTAGGACTGGGCCCATGGATTGTGTGGCTGAGGTGCTTGGCTGAGTTTGTGATACCCTGTTCATATATGCAGGACTGGGGGGAGGGGTAGGGAAGAGGTCAAAGGTGGATAGGAACACTTTTTCAGGGACATTGGGGTGGGAAGAGGGAGAAGGAATGGGAGTGGGGGATAGGGAAGTGGTTGTTGGAGGTGTCTGTCTGCTCCTTTTGTGTGCAGGTCCATGGCCTGTATGCTGTTGTGAGGTGGATGGCTGTTGGGTTTCTGAGTGCTTGCATTTGTGTACTTTAGGAGGGGGGGCAGACACAGTGGGAGAGGACACATGAGACGTGTACATGGCTGTTGTGGAGGTGTCTGCCAGTGAGGTGTGTATTCTGCTTGGTGTGGTGATGATGCTGGTAGTGGATGATGATGTAGTACATGCAGGTGTAAGTGTAGACGTGGCTGGGAGGGAGGTGATGGAGGGGGAAGAGGAGAAGACAGTGGAAATAGTGGATGTTGTTGTGTCTGCAGATGGACGGTGTTTGTGTAAGTACCTGTGGGATGTAGTGTGGTGCTTGTGTTTGCCTGTGACACTTTTGGGTGTTGTCTTGTGTGCATGCTCGTCTGTGTGCTTGGGATAGGTTGGGGTTGAGGGGAATGGGACTGGGTGTCAGGGAGACCAGATCCTCGGTGCCTGCGTACGTTCCCAACATGTCCACCACTAGACAGCTCCAAAACTCTGATAGAAATAACACAGAGCCTGAGAGGCTCCAAGCGGGGGAAAGGGGGATTAGGAAGGGAACAGCTGGGAAGGAGACCTGTAGGAAGAAAAAGGTTAAACAACACAATATCAAGATATATCACATTGATTTTCACTAGACTATGATTCTAAGCGCTGTCATACTGGAACCATGGATAACTTAAGAAAGGACTATAACTAGACTTCAAGAAGTCTGGATACCTGGAAAGGAATCAGAATGGTTAATACAATGTTCCATATGCACTTTTCTTGAAATGTCACATACTGTCTAGGAATATAAGAACCTTCTAGAATAATGTTTCAGAACAAACATTGCATCTTTACATGAGGACAAAAGGTAATCTGAAACATTCCCTGGAAAACAATATGAACTGTACTAGGGCCATATTTATACTTTTTGACGCAAAATTGCGCTAACGCAGTTTTGCGTCAAAAAAATTAGCGCCGGCTGACGCCATTCTGAAGCACCATGCGGGCGCCGTATTTAATCAATGACGTTAGCCGGCGTTAGCCGCCGGCGCAGCCTGGTGTGCGTGGAAAAAAACGACGTACACCAGGCAGCACCGGCGTAGGGGGATATGGGGCTTGGGGGTCAAAAAATGGGGCAAGTCAGGTTGAGGCAAATTTTTCGCCTCAACCCGATTTGCGCCATTTTTTTCGACTCCCAACACCCATAGAAATGACTCCTGTCTTAGCAAAGACAGGAGTCATGCCCCCTTGCCCAATGGCCATGCCCAGGGGACTTATGTCCCCTGGGCATGGTCATTGGGCATAGTGGCATGTAGGGGGGCACAAATCAGGCCCCCCTATGCCACAAAAAAAAAAAAAAAATGACTTACCTGAACTTACCTTAATGTCCCTGGGATGGGTCCCTCCAGCCTTGGGTGTCCTCCTGGGGTGGGCAAGGGTGACAGGGGGTGTCCCTGGGGGCATGGGAGGGCACCTCTGGGCTCCTTCAGAGCCCACAGGTCCCTTAACGCCTGCCTTTTCCAGGCGCTAAAAAACGGCGCAAAAGCGGCCGTACGTCATTTTTTTTGACCCGCCCACTCCCGGTCGTGAATTTTGCTCGGGAGTGTAAATACGGCGCACATGCCTCGGAGTCAATTTTTTAGACGTCAACGCCTACCTTGCATATCATTAACGAAAAGTAGGTGTCCACGCTAAAAAATGACGCAAACTCCATGGACTTTGGCGCTAGACGCGTCTAACGTCAAAGTATAAATATGGAGTTAGTTTTGCGGCGGAATTGCGTCAAAAAAAACAACGCAATTCCGTCGCAAACGGAGTATAAATATGCCCCTTAATATGCACAAAGAATTTAACATCTTGAATTTTGCACCTTTGCAGAAAATTCAAAGGCCCTGGATAATTGTGTGTACTTTAGGAAACACTGCACATCAAAGTTTTAATTGCCATGAAATGATTGCGCACACTGTAAGCGATCTGAACACCTAGGTTTAAATGCGGGAAATGAATTGCGCACACTGCCGATTCCAACAAGTATATGCAAATGCCATGGAATGATTGCGCACTCTGTAAGCGATCTGAACATCAAGGTTTAAATGCGTGAATGAATCGCGCACACTTTTGATTCCAACAAGAACATGCAAATGCCATGAAATGATCGCGCACTCTGTAAGCGATCTGAACATCAAGGTTTAAATGCGGGAATGAATCGTGCACACTGGCGATCCAAACAAGAATATACAAATGCCATGAAATGATCGCGCACTCTATAAGCGATCTGAACATCAAGGTTTAAATGCGGGAATGAATCGGGCAGACTGCTGATCCCAACAAGAATATTTAAATGCCATGAAATGATCGCGCTAGCCTTTGCCGATCTGAACACCAAGATTTACATGCAGTAAATGAATCGCGCACACTGCAGATTCAAACAAGAATATGCAAATGCCATGAAATTGATCGCACAAGCCTTTGCTGATGTGAACACCAAGATTTACATGCAGTAAATGAATCGCGCACACTGCCGATTCAATCAGAATATGGAAATGCCATGAAATGATCACGCAAGCCTTTGCCAATCTGAACATCAAGATTTACATGTGGTAAATGAATCGCACGCACTGCCGATTCAAACAAGAATATGCAAATGCCATGAAATGTTCGCGCAAGCCTTTGCCGATCTGAACACCAAGATGTGCATTAGAGCAATGCTTTGCGTACTCTGAAAGTTTCACGAGTAGGCCCCAAAACTCAAGAGTCTCTTAGAACAAGGTCGGGGCCCCAGCCCGACCTCCGTCTTACCACCCTGCTCCAGGATCACCAAAAGAATGCGGGGCAAGCCTGGAACGTCAAGATAGGCTTCCGGAACAGGAGCTCAGGAAAATGCTGCTGCTCTGCACCGGGACCTCTGAATAGTGAGCACGTGGAGCTAGGCTGTCTCCCTTATATAGAGTCTGGTCCAGCCCACAACCACACCCAGTCATGCTGCAGAGAAAGCTTCTGGAAGGTCCTAGAAAGGGACCACACCCTAACACACTCAGTAAGTCTGCAGCAATACCTTGTAAAAGAACAGTTATTGCAAACATCATTAATAGTGTTTTTCAAGGTTAAATTCTGCAATGCAAAAGGTTAACATACTGCAAATAAACACAATGCATGAATTATGCTCTTGCATAAAGGCTGGGTTTTCGCATTTTAGTCGCCCGTAGAGCGCGCACTGCCCTGATGTTGACACTGGGCAATGGAAGTTGGAGGGGGGACAGTAGAAACAGGGACAATGGCTGCCATCAGAGAGGAGGCCAGAGCCTGAATTGATCTCTGTTGGGCCGCCAATCCAGTGTGAATGCCCTCCAGGAATGCATTGCATTGTTGCATCTGGCCTGCCAGCCCCTGGATGGAATTCACAATGGTTGACTGCCCTACAGAGATGGATCTCAGGAGGTCAATAGCCTCCTCACTCAGAGCAGCAGGGCTAACTGGGGCAGGGCCTGAGGTGCCTGGGGTGAAGGAGATGCCCACCCTCCTGGGTGAGCGGGCACGAGAAACTCGCTGAGGGGCTGCTGGGAGGGTGGTGCTGGTACAGGGGTTGCAGGTGTACCTGTAGCTGGTGTAGTCATGGAAGTGTCTGCCAGCACGAGAGAGCTTCCATCGGAAGAGGTATCTGTGTCAGAACTGTCCCCTCCAGTCTCCGCCGTGGTGCTCTCCTCACCCTCCATCCCACTGGTGCCCTCACCGTCAGTGGACTCTGCCTCCTGGGTCCTGTGGGATGCGGCTCCCTCCATCGCCGGTGCTTCTGCTCCTCTGCCAGATGATGCTAATGCACATAAGGACAGGATGACAAAACAAGAAAGGGGGGGAGACAAAGGATACACTGGGTCAGTGGCTGCACCAACACACCACCGTTGGCGTACACAGCACCCTCACACACAGGGAACAGGTCTACACAATGTGCATTGCACTACCAGAGAAATAGTTAGCACCCAAGGCATGGGGAGGGGCACACACTGCCAAATGCGGCACACCTGGGACCCATGCAGCCCTGACCAGTAGTCGATGCCTACGAGTTAGGTAGCAAGATTTTCCCTTCTGAACCCTAGCCACCAGGGGACCTACCATGTCAGGCATGGCCTAGGGGCACCCACTGACACACATCCCCCACCTGGATACCACGTCCCATGAGTAAGTTGTAATGATGGGCACTGTACTCATGCCCTTGTGGCTGCTGTGATGCCCTCAAGTGCCCATACAGCTCTGGATAGGCCACCGCCAGTAAGTGGGCCATCAGGGGGTCATGGTTCGATGGGCACCCCTTCCTCGTTGGGAGGCCATCCCCAGCTGGGCCTCCACCGTCTTCCATGCCCAGCGTCTCAGGTCCTCCCACCGTATGTGACAGTGGGTGCTCAGCCTACCATAGACCCCCAGGGTCCGCACTTCCTTGGCGATGGCACGCCACACACCCTTTTTTTGATGGGCGCTGACCTGCAGAGGCAATACACACAGGAAAATACAATTAAACAAACAGTCCTGCCTGTTACACATATGGCCTACCATACCCCTTCACATCACCATTTACACACACATGGCCCAGCACACAACCTGAATGCCGCCAAGAGGACATCCACCCACCCACCTTACATGAGGTCTTCACACACACAACTCCATGCATTCATGCCACATGCATCGTGCTCACAGTATACTCCCCTGTTGGTCTGGAGGCCCATACAGCAGTCCGTAGTGGGGTAGGACCCCATCCACAAGTCGCTACAACTCCTCTAAAGTGAAAGCTGGGCCCCTTTCCCTGGTCACACGGGACATGGTAGGTTCCAGACACAAGTCACAGCAGCACATGCAGTGTAGGTCCTCTCCTATGGAAGGTCAGGTAACAAGTGAGGAATAAGATAGAGAATGGCGGTCACATCAGCTGGAATATCACAGCCAATGTTCTCAATAGCGTTGACATGAGTGTTGTTTGCCCTGATAAAACATGTACAGCTACATTGTTTTCCCCCAGGTTGAAGATTTGGCCACAGTAAAGGCTGAGTTATATGCAATGGGACATATCCCCAACATAATTGGGGTGATTGATGGAACACATTTTGCATTTGCCTCCCCGCCGACAGAATGAACAGGTATTCAGGAATTCTGAGAGTTTCCACTCTATGAATGTGCAGATGGTGTGCTCGGCGGACCAGTACATCTCCCACGTCAATGCTAAGTATCCTGGGTCGGTGCATGATGCCTTTGTCCTAAAGAATAGCAGCATCCCAAATGTGATGGCCCAACTACAGAGGTACAGGGTTTGGCTAATAGATGAGTCCTGGTTTCCACCCAGTATATTTTAGTGCATGCCTATAGTGTGTGCTATATAGTTAGTGTGTGGCTAAATGTTGTCCCTCAATATTTGCAGGTGACTCTGGTTGCCCAAACCTATCATGGCTGCTGACCCCTGTGAGGAATGCCAGGACAAGGGCAGAAGAACGTTATACTGAGACACATGGGTGAACCAGAAGGATAATAGAAAGTACCTTTGGCCTCCTGAAGGCCAGGTTCCGGTGCCTCCAACAGGTGGATCCTTGTGCTACTCACCCAAGAAGGTCTACCAGATAGTGGTGGCATCCTGCATGTTGCATAACCTGGCCCTCAGATGCCATGTCCCATTCCTGGAGGAGGAGGAGGTTGAAGATACCCGTGTGGCAGAAATAGATCCTGTGGACAGTGAGGATGAGGAGGCAGAGGATGAGGACAGCAGAACATATGTGATATGACAATACTTCCAATGACACACAGGTAGGACAGTGTTACTTCACATATCAATTACATTTGTTTGAACTTGTGTGGCAATGGCATGCTGATATTTTCAACTTCTATGCCCACTTACTGTTCCCTCTGGCAATTCATTTTGCAGAAGTTGGTGACCCGACTTATACTCCTGGTGTGATCACTACAGCCAGCTACAGGTCATTAATCTATGCTCATTCTCTGTACAGTTGATTTGCAATGTTACAATGAATACATATTTGATATAGATGACATATTCCAAATGTATTTTCTTCAAAGGGTGTTTATTGAAGTGCTAACATATAGGGGGAAAGTGCAATTGCATGGGGATGTGATGGAGGAAAGTCCAGGGTATTGCTCCAGTCCATTTGTAGCACAGATGCATTGTCCCTGGGGACATAGGAAGGGGAGCAATGGCAGTTTAAGGTGGACAGGGTGACAGAGTGGGACACAAGGGTGACAATCAGGAGAGTCTCCTTTCCTGGTGGGGGTCTTGGCAAGTGTCTCTGGCTTCTTTCTGGATCACAGGGAGTGTTTCCGGGGTGGTTCACCTTCTGCAAGGGGAGGGGTGCTGGTGGCCTGTGAGTCCTCAGGTGGGGCCTCCTCCCCATTAGCAGCAACAGAAGTGGAAGGCTGTTCAGATGTCTGATTAGTGGTGGGGGCCCTCTGGTGTGAGACTGCCTCCTTCATAATGTTGGCCATGTCTGCCAGCACCCCTGCAATGGAGATAAGGGTATTGTTGATGGCCTGCAAGTCCTCCCTGATCCCCTGGTACTGTCGCTCCTGCAGCTGCCTGTTCTCCTGCTCATTGTCCAGAAACCCAGCCCACTGTGTCCTGGGAATGCTGATAAGCCCTCAGGATCTCTGAAAGTGCCTCCTGGAGAGTCGGTTCCCTCTGCCTGTCATCCTGCTGATGCACAGCAGTCCTCCCAGTGTCCCTGTTGGCCTGTGCCTCTGTCCCCTGAACTGTGTGCCCACTGCCAATGACATATTGTACAACTGTGGCTTCACCTCTTTGGTTGGATTTGCCTGGCAGCTTTCACTTGTGTACGTTGGGATAGTTAATTATCTACAGTGTGCATGCTTTAGTGATGAGTGCCCATGCAAAGCTGTGAGGGGTGTCCATGCATTGGTACAGCATGCAGGGCTTGGCATTGGGATAAGTGAGATGTGATGGTGTGGTGTGTGGGAAGTGGTGGCGTGATGGGATTGAGGTTGAGGGTGAGGGTGTGTGATGGCATGCAAGTAGAGGGGTAGTAGTAGTAGGGAGTTGACTTACCAGAGTCCAGTCCTCCTCCGACTCTGCCCTCAGGATGCAGTATTGCCAGGAATTGCTCCTCCCATGTTGTGAGTTGTGGGGGAGGAGGTGGGAGTCCACCGCCAGTCCTCTGGATCGCGAGTTGGTGTCTTGCTGCAATGGAACGTACCTTTCCCCATGTCATCCCTAGTTCTTGGGTGCTGTCCCATGGCGTTGACCCTGTCCACGATTCTCCGCCATAGCTCCATCTTTCCAGCTATAGATATCTGCTGCATCTGTGCTCCAAACAGCTGTGGCTCCACCCTTGACAATTTCCTCCACCATGACCCTTAGCTCCTCCTCTGTTAAACGGGGGTGTCTTTGTGGTGCCGTGGGTGTTCTGTGAGATGTGTTGGTGAGGATGTGTTGGGTAATGAGTTGGGGTGTGTGATGTGTAGTGCATGAGTGGTGTATAGGTGGGAATAGTGTGTGGCTGTAGTTGTGTCAGTGGTTTTGGTGTCATTCTCCTTCCAGTAATTGTTATTTTTAAAGTGTTGTGGGTAATGTGGGTGTGTGTGTTTTTAGTGGTGTGGGTGTGGTGTGTGTATGGGTTTCAGGTGTGTGTTGTTTGAATTGTCCAATGTGGTGTTGTTTTGTATATGGGTGTCCATTGTGAGCGTGGTGGTATGTACCACCAATGGTTTACCGTTGTTGAATGTCCGCCATGGTTATTTGTGGGTCATAATGTGGTGGGTGTAGTTCTGTTGGCGTAACAGTGTGGGTTTTGATGCCGCCAGTTTATCACTGACCTTTGGTGTGGTGGATTTGTGTATGTGGCTAAATGCTGATGGATTGGTGTGTGTGTGTCATAATATGGTGAACGGATATCCGTGGTGGTAAGTTGGCAGCCGTCAGCATGGCAGTAAGTGGGATTCACCACCAATGTCATAATGAGAGCCATTATGTTTTTTAAACTTTGTGCAATATACAATGCAAAATGCAACGTAGTAAATGTTGAAGCATGTCCTTCAGGAAAAATACAAAGAAGTGTGTAGTAAAAGGTGATACCTTCCATCAAGCTTTTGATAGGTACCACACCCGGTGGTGATGTAGGCAATGATGTGGGCAGTGACGTGAGTTCCCCTGCCCCGTGCTGACGTAGGCCCTGACATAAGTGTAGGTGTGTCACGTGGGTTGTGACATTAAGGGGTCACGTGATAGTCATGTGTCTAGGTTACGGGCTGTGTAAAATGAGGGCCCTGTTGGTGTGCAACCTGTTTCAGAGCCTAAGAGGACAGGTCTGGACATGTCAGACATTCAGGACTAAGTGGCTGCTTGGGGGCCTCAGCCTCAGAGGGCGGAGCATTGGGAATGTAAGGCCAAACCTCCACACTGCTGGCTAATTCAAAAAGAGGGTCTGGGCAAATATTGATTGTGTTAGAACCAGCCAATCAATTTAGAAATGCAAGTCTAAAACAAATGTAGCCCTAAGAGTTCCCAGATGGGTTCAAAGGTGCTCAGCATATGTCAGAGTGTAAAGTACCAGGAAATTTGAAAACTTTTTGAAATAAACAGAAGACATGCATTGCAAGCTTAAAATAGATTTAACCCTAAGAGGTCCCAGACATGGGTTCAAAGGTGCTCAGCATATGTCAGAGTATAAAGTGACCAGGCAATTTAAAAAACATTTTTAAATAAACAGAAAGACATGCATTGCGAGTCTAAAACAGATGTAGCCCTAAGAGTTCCCAGACATGGGTTCAAAAGTGCTCAGCATATGTCAGAGTATAAAGTGACCAGGTAATTTAAAAAAGTTTTTAAATAAACAGAAGACATGCATTGCAAGCCAAAAACAGATGTAGCCCTAAGAGTTCCCAGACATGGGTTCAAAAGTGCTCAGCATATGTCAGAGTATAAAGTGACCAGTCAATTTAAAAAAGTTTTGAAATAAACAGAAGACGAGGGGATTCCGACCCCCCCTACCGCCATCCAGTTCCCGGCAGTCCGCCCGCCGGGAACCGGATGGCGGTAGGGGGGGTCGCGGGGCCCCTGGGGGCCCCTGCAGTGCCCATGCCATTGGCATGGGCACTGCAGGGGCCCCCGTAAGAGGGCCCCTACAAGTATTTCACTGTCTGCTTGGCAGACAGTGAAATACGCGACGGGTGCAAATGCACCCGTCGCACCTTCCCACTCCGCCGGCTCGGTTACGAGCCGGCATCCTCGTGGGAAGGTCGTTTTCCCCTGGGCTGGCGGGCGGCCTTTTGGCGGCCGCCCGCCAGCCCAGGGGAAAACTTGAAATACCCGCCGCGGTCTTTTGACCGCGGCGCGGTATTTTGGAGGGCGGAATTCTCCCGCCCGCCAGAATCAGAATCACCCCCTGTATGTTTTAAAAAGGTTATGAGCAGTGTCTACTTTAGGGTGGGTGGTGATGTGGACAGGGTGGCGCAGGTCTGAGGGATCGCTATGTTTAGCAATAACTTATGAAACTAACAATGTAAAAACACATACTGTAAATTGTCTTTAGGATGCATTTATAATGTCTAGATACTGCTTCTAATAACGTTCATGTCTGAGTTTTGTTTAGAGGTTGTTTTTATTACCTATAAAGTAACGCAGAGGGTTAATATGCCGGCTGCAAACAGCAGACCTTTATATATATATATATATATATATTGCACACTTCTCTTCGGTGGATATAGGAAGAAGGCAGCACTCCACAGCCATAACGAATTCAATCATGTTTATTCACCTACAGGGACGCGTTTCGGCGTTGCCGCCTTCATCGACCTGTGAGCCGCCATTTTAGCTCGGTTTTTATACTCCAATTACAATGAACTCAATTAACATACATCATGCGAAAAACTGTTTTAGTCACAAATTTTCACCATACATTTCAATTAAACAGCAATTAAATACAATAAGAAAATATACCATGTAAAAATACATTAGCTTGTCGAGTGTCAATTCTTCAGTGTTTGTAAAATGTGTTAAACTAACCCTCACCTATAATCCAGGAATACAACTATCTCTATTCAGTCAATGATCATTTTCCAAATTCATTACCATTATGTTTCAATAATAATATGCGTACTGAATGATGATCTACATAAAATTCATTCCTTATGTACACTTATTTTCTTAGTGTATATGTGTGTGCATATATAGTGACAAAATATTCTCTTCAATCCTTGTGAGTATGGATCTCTCTAAAATTACTTTATTAATATAAGTGAATGTGCATCTCCTCACTACTATTCAATCCATTTGGCTCTTTAGTATCAAATGCCAAAACGCGTCCCTGTAGGTGAATAAACATGATTGAATTTGTTATGGCTGTGGAGTGCTGCCTTCTTCCTATATCCACGGAAGAGAAGTGTGCAATATAATACGCGATGGCGTGCGTATGAGGAATAGCACCGTTGACGTTCAGGTGCCGAAAGGGAACGCCACAAGTGGAGTGTTTTATATATATATATATATACATATATATATATATATATATGTGTGTGTGTGTACAATTGTAGGGGTTAGTAAAGCCATCCTTAAGCGGTATAAAACATTTTTGTTGTTTAACATAGATGTTATCCCATGCCTTATTAGCTATACCTAGCAGAGCAAAATGCACGTGTTTTTGTACAGGTTATTGGAGGCATACAAGTGTCTAAATTTATAGACCAATATACATGATGATTAAATGTTTTCTAATATTGTACTCCATGGCTATGTATTTTAGGCCCGTACATTTTTATTACACAGATGTTTTCTAAAAAGGTTAATCAAACACTGTGGGGGTTATTACAACTTTGGAGGAGGTGTTAATCCGTCCCAAAAGTGACGGTAAAGTGACGGCTATACCACCAGCCGTATTACGAGTTTCATAGGATATAATGGACTCGTAATACGGCTGGTGGTATATCCGTCACTTTACCGTCACTTTTTGGACGGATTAACACCTCCTCCAAAGTTGTAATAACCCCCTGTATATTTTAAAAAGGTTATTAGCAGTGTCTACTTTAGGGTTGGTGGTGATGTGGATAGGGTGGCACAGGTCTCAGAGATCGCTATATTTAGCAATAATTCATGAAACTAACAATGTAAAAACACATACTGAAAAATGTCTTTAGGAAACATTTATAATGTAAAGATACTGCTTGTAATATGTTCATGCCTGAGTTTTGTTTAGAGGGTGTTTTGATTACCTATAAAGTAGCACAGAGGGTTAATATGCCTGCTGCAACAGGTTTAAAAAAATTTTTAAAAAATTAAAATATATATATATACAAAAAAATAATATATAATAATAATCATTAAAAACTGTAACCCTATTTGGGGGCCTCATCAAAGGAGGTACCCCTTTATTTACCTGTGTCATTGGGGTGTAAAAGCAGGGTCTCCAAATGTATGGCCCCCAGCATTTTCCAAGGGGCTGGGGAGCTCATCAGGAACTCCATGTGGTTGGGAGGAAGAATGGCTGTGCAGCAGCTGGCTCCACCCTTCTTCCTAGCAAGACAGCCCCACCCAAATGCACATGGTTGAGAGTTTAGAGAGTGAGGGTAAAAGCCTGGACCAGATTCTAGGATCAGGCAGCCAATGTACTATATATATATATATATATATATATATATATATATATATATATGTATATATTTGTATAAATTAGATGTATTTTGTTTTTCAAAATGTTATGTGGTCTGTGATATATATATATATATATATATATATATATATATATATATATATATATATATATTATAATCACTGTAATTATGTGGTATTACATGGCCTACAAATGATGCAGTAATATGTGTAAATAATATTCTGATCGGGCTGGAACCAGTTCCTTGGAGCTTAAGGTATACATCAGCGCCACCATGTGGGCTTTTTTGATAAACATCTCAGGGTAATTGGGAAGTGTAAATATCAGATTTTCTACTGGCTTGTACTTTTGAGAACCTGTCTATGGATTGCAAGGATACTTAACAGCTAACATCATAAGCGAGAATGTTTAAAATGAATTTTATTTTTTAATTATATGTAAAAAAGAAAATCTTGAATGTGACATCAGTACTAGAATATACCTCTAAAAGTGTGTGTATACCATGATAATTAATAAGGCTTACAGTCATGAGGATAGGTAATGCAGCAACTAATATTTAACCGTGTGGCTACCTTGCAAATATGAAGGTAACATAAAAAAGCATTAGGGGCTAAAACTCCTCTTTGTCTTTTCTGTACGTAGGATCCCCAAGAGCCAACGCTCTCCCCAGAGGAAATGGAGGCAATGCAACTAGGTATGTGTATCTAGAGATTTATATATCAGAGATCCGTGTCATCGGCCATCCTAAACAAAGATATATATTTTTACTTTACTATTAATGGCTTCCTATGTGTTTGTATACTTTTACAGGTTATGATGCGGAACTAGAGCTTGCGGTTGGTGCTTTGCAACAAATCCCCCAGGCTCTATGTGGTCCAAGCACCACATCTCAGGATGCAGATTCTGCAGGTAAATAAAAGGAGTCCTTGTGTAAACACCATGAAATTGTAAAAATCCCCCATAAACACAGCATTGAAGGAACCATCAGAGATCTTGTATAGTCTGTGTTGTATATTGTAATTGTAACATTTCAATCTTTTTTTTTTCTCCAGGCTCCCCTGTGCTACAAGCGACTCCCATGGTAATGACCCAGAATGTGGTGGGAGCATTAAAAAGACGGTACTCAAAAGGAAGTCCCCAGTGTCTAAAGAAGTTCCACCTATTAAGAAAGGCCCCTCATATCAGAACACCTCAGGTGAGTTTTTAGAAACTGTAGCGTCAGATGATTTCAATCCTTAGTGTGCCCCAAACCTTTTTCATCTCTAGGATATCGCTGCTATAACAGCACCTAATGTTTATTTTGATATCTTTAAATCCTAGAGTCATCACAAAAGAGCTCCGGAGGAGTCGGCCATCAGGATAAGCAGATGGCGTCATCTTTAAAGGACAACAACACGACCCTTCAAAACCCCAGGGTACCACCAGCATCCGTGAGCAACGCAGGGTACCAGGACCAACCGTGCATTGGCTCTACAGACATATGTTGTGGACCAGGTACAACCCTTAACTACACCACACCTACAGTAATAAAGGCTATGCCCAGTACCGCAAACACTTCTACAGCAAGTACCTATGTGCAGGGGCTTGGACACTCTAACAGCGTCACGTTTACAGCCTCAGACACCCACCATCCTATATGTGTAGAACCTCTGTTTAGGACCCTAAGCAGTGCAATAAGCCTAAAATAAATTGGTTGTCCTTAAAGAACCGTAAGAAGAAGCTGCATACCGCTGAGCTACAAGCCTTGCCTTTAGACCTGTCTTTTAAAAATTTTGTTGAGATTCAGACTGTTCCACCTAGCCCCCAACGTTCTAAATGTTCAATGCTAGTGGAGTCTAATATAGGCAGGTCCATCGGTGACCTAGCACCAAAAACCTGTATAACTATCCCTCATAGTCTTTGGGCCACACAATTGGAAAATGATCACCCCATAGAGGACCCTTATTCTGGGTTTATAGGACTTCTCAAAGCGCTAGCGGGTTTGGTAGAGAGTTCTGAAGCCACAGCAGTGCCCTGTGACCCTTCTAACGTGTCTACCGCAGGGTTGCAATCACCAGGGTCTCAATCACCAACACCCATCCACAACATTTCCTATGCATCCAAGGCCTTGACTTATTATGACCAGCAATTAACTTCCCTCATGTCTGATGTTGCCAATTACACCCCCTGGAGCATATGACCCCACCAGCCCAACACCAAGTGCCTGCACTCAATAGTCTTCACCCTCCTCCTCAATGTACCCTGCCAGCAGTACAGGATGTAGCGGTTCACAAAATCCGAGTTTTGGAACACCATCTAGCGATGATCAGGCCTCCCAAGCACCAAGTTGTTCGCATTAGGGCCCTGCTTTTTTGACCCGTTCTGGTCCATCCATTCAGGAAGGCAGTAATAATGTTACCCAGGGACCTGTAGCTGGGTCAGCTCAGGAAAATGTCAACCACCCTTTCTAATGCCTCAAGTAATGACCGAGAACATGGCGCTTTGGACTGTACTAGAGTCCTGGACACCTATATAAAAGAAATACACCAATCTGTTAGACAGATAAAATTCAGACTACGCCTGAAGACTTTAAAACAGGGGGTAAGAACGGATGCAATACTGCATCCTCCAGAGCTACCGTGAGGGCTTTAATACAGAGGTTGGCACAGTGTAGAAGCAAGGTGGTCCAATCTTGCGATTCAGCAGTTGTAGACATAAGTAATATACCTGAGTGACTATGCATGCAGGCTGACCTAAGGAACGTAAGAGCCACATTTATTAATACTGTTGTCCTTAGGTCTAAATATAAAAAGAAGACACAGGATGTACTCAGTAAAGCTCTACATGTTTTACAAGAGCTCAAAACCAAAAAGCCGCGAGAGCCAGCCCCCAACTGTTTAAAACTCCTAAAAGCAGAATCCTCAACACCTAAAACACTATCCATAATGCCTCAAAATATAAAGTTAGGAGACAATATAGGCATTTTCAGGGCCTCAAGGGGTAAAGTTCAGAGCCGGCTTAACCCCAAACATCCTGAAGGACCCCCGTCCGTATAAGGTGAAATGGCAAGGACACCTCCTGTAAATACACCAACTATTGTTCAACTAGGCTTTGGTCAGTTACCTAAAAACAGCTGGGCTTGTAAGAAACAGAAGTGGGCTAGCAGAGCTAGAAACCGTAAGCTTTTATTAGGAAAATTAAAGAAGCCAGACTAAGCATTACAAGGAGACATAAAAATACCCCAACTACTAGCCGTAGTCAACTACCACCGAATAATACTCAAGACAGCCCTACATCCTGCGGTGATCCTCAAGCTGAGGATTCAGAACTGCCGTTTTTAGAAAGTGTCAGAAGGTACAGTCGTACTGTAGAGAGGTTTAATGTTACAGAGCACTATAAGAAAAACTAGACCGTTTATGTGCTACATCACAAAGATCACTTTTACGCTATCCTGAACCTGAAGGGTTTTCTAGGCGCCAAGTACACGTGTAAGCATTGCGACCACATATACATCAACCAGACCTGACACCACTGTGAAATGCACTGTAAAATGTGTCAGTGGGTCTGGTGTGTGGACGACGATGCTCAGAAGGTGAACTGCTCGACGTGTAAGATGTTTTGTCGGTCGCAAGACTGCTTGAACGTACACATCAGCCTAGCACAGTGCGTCCGTAAATCAGACCGTCGGGCTTGCGGGGGCTACAAGGCCGACGACCATGATTATAAATATACAATGTCCCAGGTTTAAAGTGCATTTTATAGCTGGAATAGCACACGAGTGTTACATGCTCGAAGGCTTCCCCCACCCCAAAAAATGGAAGACTATATCGTATTCGATATAGAGTGTACGCAGGAGACGGGTGTGCACCAGCCTAACTACATTTACGCCCATCATCTAACAGCTGATGAAAACTGGGAGTTTGAAGGCCGGTCGTGCGTGAACGATTTCCTCAACACGTTCAAGCAACCGAAATACTACCAGTATACAATGCTGGCTCACAACTCAAAGGCGTACGACTCGTTCTTTATTCTCTGGGACCTGATTTGTGAAAAGCTGGCCGTGCAGCTCCTAACCCAGGTTCCAAAATGATGCTATTAAAGGCTGTGCCTTTTGAAATTAGGTTCATAGACACCTTGAATTTTCTGCCCATGAAGTTGAGCAAGTTGTCAAAAGCCTTTGGTTTTGAAGGATGTAAAAGTTATTAACCTCACTTTTTTAAAACATGGGCTAATGAGAATTACAGTGGTCCTATGCCTCCGCCTGACAGTTACGGCGTTGAGTACATGATGCCGTCTGAGAAAGAGAGCTTTCTACAGTGGTACGATGAAAACCGTGAAAATTGGTTTCATTTTCAAACACAGTTGAAAGCTTACTGTCATGCGGATGTCATGATTTTGCGTTATGGTGGGGATAACGAAACGGGTCAGGATTATCAAAACCAAATCCCGTAAAAGGGGAAAGAAATCGTGGAATACCTAGACCCATTTAAGTACATTACGCTGGCTTCCATGTGCATGTCTATTTATCAGCACATGTTTTTAACACCTGAAATCATAGCTCTAGTACCGCCTGACCTCTATAACGGTACACAGAAACGTTACTCCACCCCGTCTATTCAGTGGCTCATGTATGTCTCAGAGAAAGAGAACATCTTCATTCAACACACGCTGCAGGGAGGCGAATACTGTTTGGGCTGCTACTACCTAGACTGTTATGGATTAATTAATGGGGTACCAACCACCTTTGAGTTCAACGGTTGCTTTTACCACGGGTGTCTGCGTTGTTACAAACCCCACAAGTGTAATAGACTGCAGGGCACCACGTTTGAACATCTGCATCATCCTACTCTGGCAAAGTCACAGTATATTGAAAACAGCTGCTTTGTTCTGAGAACCCTCTGGGAACACGAGTGGTTAGACGAGCTGGCAGTTACCAGCACCGTTGGAACCCCGCAACACCTTATTTGGTGGTCATACAAATGCCATACAGCTGTACCAGGTTGCTGGTAAGGGTGAGAAAATACACTATTACGAATTTACCAGTCTATCCATTTGTGAACAAGGTGAAGTTGTAACCAGTGGAGCATCCTAGGATCATATATAGGAACTTTAAGTCCCTAGACGAGTACTTTGGTCTTGTTAAGTGTCAAATCCACCCTCTGCGGAAGCTTTACTTCCTGGTGCTTCCGTACAGAGTCGATGGCAAGCTGATGTTCCTCCTATGTCGAACATGCGCTGAAAGTAAACAGACTAGCGAATGTAGACATAGTGATGAGCAAAGGCTGCTAGAGGAGACATGGTGTACCATCAAGGTGCAGACAGCCCTCGATAAAAAGGGTACCGTCTTGTTAAACTACTGGAAATTTGGCACTTTCCACACACCACAACCCAACTCTTTTCAGAGTACATCAACTTGTTTCTCAGAGACAACAGCAGACAATGAGGTATCCCGACCGATGCGCCGATGAGCCCTTGAGGCAAAAGTACATCGATGATTACCAAGCTCATGAAGGTATTACACTGAGACCTGAGTTCATAAGGGTTAACCCCAGCAGACGGCAATTAGCTAAGCTGTGTCTCAATTCCCTTGTGGGAAAAATTTGCACAGCATACCAGTTTGTCAAACACATCCATCGTCACAGATCCAGACGTTCTTTTTAAATATGTATTTGCCTTGTCTTACGAAGTGTCCAGTTGTGAATTTATCGACGATGAGACGGCCATTCCATGCTGGAAATACACCAAAGAGTACCCCACAACGTGGAACAATATAAACATCTTCATAGCGTGCTTCACAACGTCTCACGCTCCTCTAGAGCTTTCCAGGTTGTTGGATAAGCTTCAGGATCATTGTTTGTACCATGACACTGACTCTGTTATTTTTGTGAGTAAAGAGGGTGATGAAGATCCCCCGCTGGGTGATTATCTAGGGGATTTGACCAGCGAGCTCAGTACCTACTCGAATACACCTCCTCCAGACCCAAGACCTAGAGTTACAAAACCTCCAACAACAAGATTTGCATGAAAGTCAAAGGCATCACTTAAACGTCAGCAATACGGTTAAAATAAATTTTGACAGTCTGAAGGGTCTGGTGCATGAGAACTATGCATCGAGCGATCATGAATATAACATAGCAATTAGTCGTAAATCATCCTAGCATAGTCAGGTCCAAAAAAGGTGGGACACACCGCCATTGTATAAAACCCTACAAGTAGTGTTTGATAAATTGGTCCTGACCAAGGACTACAAAACACTGCCGTACGGTTATTAAAAGACATTAGAGGGGCGAACCCTAACCGCTATGGACACCAGGCTGCAACACCCATTCTCCTGCATTTTTGCAGGTCCTTCAAATAGTGGTAAAAGTTATTTTCTAAAGAAACTGTTAGAAACCGCTCCCGGTGTTTTATTTCAGACCCCTAACAACATCGTATGGCTTTATTTCTGATGGCAAGATCTTTACACAGAAATCTCCCTAAAGTTCCCACAGATCCGATTTATAGAAGGCATCCCCAGTAATCTAAACAACGATGACTTGTTACCTAAACACCTTGTAAACATGGTCATTGTGGACGATCTCATACATGAAGCCGGGGACCACCCAGAGATTGAGAGGGCTTTTACTCAATATTCACATCATCGCAATCTAAGCATATGCTACATCGTGCAGAACTTGTTTTACAAGGGTAAGAGCAGTAGTTCTATAACTCTCAATGCCTTATACCTGGTCTTATTTAAAAACTCCTTCGACAAGCTTCAGATATCACTTATAGCTCAATAGATATACCCCGAAAACACATGCAGTTTTTCATGGAAGCGTTGTAACGACGCTATCGCAAAACTCCACGGCTACTTACTGGTAGATTTAAAACCCAATAGTCTAGAAGACTAAAGACTATGCCCCGGTATGCTCCCACCTGACTTCCCAGTTGCTTACATGACTAAAACAGTCCCCAAAGCCTATAAATGCCCATTAAAAGGACTTTTATAACATTTACACTCTAAACCTTGTAATATTAGGTCACTCCCATGTCTCCGCGGCTGCGGTGTAATTTAGACTGTTCAAAATAAACACCTGGCTATCGCTCTAATGTTATCATAACGTGGGAACCATTGTACAGTTTTGTTAAAAGGTTCACGTCTCTAAAGATTTTTGCTTCATTTATTTCTTTACCCGTGTAAATGTTTGTGGTGAAAATTGTTTGTAATAAACACTTTTAACTTTACAACACTAATCAGTCATCTTTTTTTTTAATGGTTTTAAAATGTGTGGTGGGTGAATAAAACATGCATAGTCTGAATTCGTGTTTAAAATGTTTTTTATTGTGGACAACCATTAGTACAAATAGAGGCTTTACAAGGCCTTACACTTTTGACAAACACCGTATTCTGTTTTAACAACGCTCAACATAGTCTTGGTCTTTTCATTCACATATTTAATAACAAAACCATTGTTGTTCACTAAATCGGCAGAATACAGATTAAAAATATTTTTCAACGTCATACCCTCAGAAATTTTGCTAATAAAATATATTCAATGTTCCCCACCTGTGATGGCTAGAGAATCCTGTACACGCAGCGTGTTACACTCAACCGTGGGCGCGTTTTTTTTTTACATATTTGAATATCGGTTTTGTATAAACTGTCAAACACTCTAACCTTGTCTACATCCAGAAAC